>NC_091478.1:37543852-38169686 GCF_036971445.1 Narcine bancroftii | reverse complement strand
TGTGTGATATAGATTGGTGCCATATAATTTTATGCATCAATTATATCACACCATATAAATTTCATAAAATAAAATTGGATTTATCAATTAAGTGTTTTAGGTATAGTATAAAAGAAGATACTTTTTTACATGTCCAAAAGTGAGACCTTTTTGAGTGAAAGTAGGGCAATTGCTTTAACAAATTGCTGATATTTTATTCCCACAAAACTCTGATCTATTTTTATTAGGGAATGTGAAAGGGGAAAACTCTAAACTGAAACGTTCACTAAATCAAAGGAAGTTTGTGAAAATAGTTTTGGCAATGGCAATAAAGTGTAGAGCATTTACTTGGAAGTCAGACTCATGTCTGGGAGTCGACAGATTACGTGTGGAAATTCAAAAGTCTATCCCATTGGAAAACATTACTTACAATATAAGAAATAAGTACAATGCATATTTATAAACAAATATGGAGCCCATATATACAAAAGATAGGTATTGTAGTTTCAATTTGTCTCTTCCAATCACCGATTCCTATGATCCCACCCATAACTGGGGCTCATGCGGGTACCTATGGCTACCCCTTTAACCTGGAGAAATTGCAATGTCAAAAGAGAATGGGTCCATGCTCATCTGTGTACCTGTTGACATTTTAGTTCCCAGCACCCATAGCCCGACCTTTTAATTGCTCACTCACATGCCAGCCACATAGCAGTTACCCACATTGTATCAGCAATAGAGAGAAAGATAGATCCGAGATTCTCTGAAAGAAATATAGACATTCTCAAATGGGTGATGCATACGAGATTGGGGATACTGCATGTTGGGATAACAGGTAGTGAAGTGACAGATTGGGAGAACCACTAAAGCCAACATTAGAAGAGCCTGGCAGACAGGGGTTTGATTGTTTCCTTCAGCTGCGGGAATCCATGGATGGAGAGGCAATGCTGCATAAGGTTTCATGATTTCACAAAAATGTCAATATGGGTGGCAGACAACTTGAAACTTTGTAGAGTTATAATATGATACTCATCCAGTATAATAAAGTTTATCTTCAATGTATTTCGGTTTTTCAGATTTGCAGATTTCTCCACGGATATTACAATTTCTAACCACTTATCAGGTATCATATTCAGCTCACTGTTGGTTTCCTCTGGCCTCCTTTCTCATCCAAGCTAAATAAGCAAGTTATTTTAAAATGAGAATAAAGCACTGCTGAGCACTTGCACTTTTCCATCTGACAGGAATACAATTAAGTGAAAACCTTGTACGTCTCAAGCTGTCAAAATAAGCATGGTTTACTGTTGCTTTATGCCATCCTAATGGAGTGAAGAATGACGGGCTTTTAACTTTTCTAATGATCCATGGCAGCTCATAGCATATGGAGGCAAAGGGGTGGTCACCATTTTAGGTCAAGACCACGTACCAGGTTTGGGAGTGTAGAGGGCATTCAGTCAGTATCTAGAAGTGAAAGCTGGTAGGTGATAGGAAGAACAAAATAAGGAGGAATGATGGGCAGATTGAACCAGGTGGAGGAAGAGAGGGGGAAATAAGGATGGAGGCTGATGGGCGATAGGAGTTATCGGATGAAGGACTGAAGATGGGCAGATAGAACCAGGTTGAGGAGAGTAATGTTGAGAGACGGGGGTGGATGCAAAAGAAGAGAAAGAAAAGCGAGAGAGACTCTGGGCGGAATAGGAAAGAAACAGAGGGGGAATGGGTTACCTGAAATTGGAGAAGTCAGAGTTCATCCCATTAGGTTGAAAACTGCCCAAGTGGAATGTGAGATATTGGCCTCACTATTGTAGCAGAGGAAGCAATGTATAGACAGGTCGGTATGGAAATGGAGCACATGATAACTGTTGTGGATTGAGTTTAGGTACTCTGCAAAACACTTGCCTAGTTTTCACTTTGCCTCGCCAAGGTAGAGGAGGCCACATCCTAAGCATCTCATGCAATAGACCAGGTTGGATTTGTGAACATTAAATCTTTTCCTCGCCTGGAAGGGCTGTTTAGGTCCCAGGATGGTAGTGAGGGGAGAGCGGGCATGGAGAAATGTTGCATCTCCTATATGTTGCAGCTGGAAGTACCAAATGATGGGGTGGTGGGGGTGTGGAAGTGATGGGAAGCGATCAGTGGGCCATGGACTCATGGAGACTGTTGACCCTTTGGATAGAAGAAGGGGAGGGTGGGAAGTGATGAAGCTGAGACTAGTGATGGAATCCCATTGGAACTGGCTGAAGTGAAAAAGGTTGGTCTTCTGGATGTTGAGATTTAGTGGGATTAAAGGCAAGGATCAGGAAAACACAATCTGTGTTCCATCTGGGGAGAAAATCTCCATCATGTGGTGTGGGGAAGCTGTTTCCTGAAGGATGAGAACATTTCAGACTGATAATAATCTTCTCGCTTTCAACTAACTTGAGTGCACGTCTGTGAGATTATCTTCCATCATTGCTCCTTCAAGCAACATGTTGTGGACCTATCTGCCTTCTAGCTGAAAAATATCTTCTTCAGATCCCTTCAAACCCTCTTTTCTGTTTCTCTGACTGTGGACCCCTAATGTTAGGCATTTCCATTATCTTCTCTTTTTGAACTCTACACACATGTCATGAGCTGAATGAAGCCCCAGTGTTTCTGTCACTGATAATTTCATGAGTTTTATCTAGGTGTTAGCATGAAATGGTCAGTTGCCCTTGTGACTAAAAACGAGCGAATGTTCGGGTGTTGACAATGCCACCCTCAGCATAATGCACTCAGTTTTGGTCCTCTGACCTAATATTGTAGAATTGAAGACAATCCAATGGAGATTCACCTGGCTAAATCCTAGGACTGCAGGAGTATTCTATGAGAGAGGATATATAGGTTGAGTTTATATTTGTTGGAGTTTCAAAGAATAATGTGTGATTTTTTTTTTATTGAAAGAAATAAGATTCCAAGGAAACATTGTAGAGTAAATGTTGAGATGCTGCACTAATGGGTGTGTCTTAAACCAGGTTACAAAATATCAAGGTGAGGGATCCGTCTTTTAAAACTGAGTTGAATGAGGAATTTCTTCTCGCTACGGAATTAACCTACGCCAGAAAGTTATGGAGACCAGATCATGAGAAGTATTTAAAGTGGAAGGAGATATGTTTTTGAGGGCTCTCAGATTCTGGTCCAGAGAAACAGTTGAAACCTGGGCAGAAGTAAAACACAAAAGTTTGCAGACACCCTGATTAAAGTAAAAACACAATGCTGGAGAAAATCAACAGGTCGTTGTGCAGCAATGTCATCTGACCTTTTTCCATCCATCGATGAAGGGCCCAAGCCCAAAGCATTGATTATGTATCTTTATCTTTGCTACATAAAATACATTGTTTGACCTGCTGAGTTTGCCCAACATTGTGTTTTTAATGAAATCTGGGCAGATCAGCCTTGATACTGTTGAATGGTGGGGCAGGCTTGAGAGACCTATTGGCTGACTTCTGCACCTGTTTTCTTGGGTGAGTTTGTCGTCGGGAATGGAGCTGGTGGCTGAGGTATCCGAGGTGACGTACGAGAGTAGCAGCATGGGTGAAGGGGGAAAGGGAGGGAAGGAGGGGGATGTGTGTGGGACTGTGAGTATGTGCAGGGTCACAGGAGGAGGATATTACGAGTGTTGCCATCACCCCTGCAGTGGGGAGCCAATGGGAAAGGGCAGTGGGCTTTGCTAAGTGGTCTTTTATGGGAAGAAGGGTTGTAGCTGGACAAGAATAAAGTAGGTCGATGCCATTTAAGTGCTGAAGAATGAGTGAGTGTGTTCTATTAATTGTGTGTATTAACTTACAGTCCCTACAATTGGTGACCCTATTGAGTTCACAGCATCTTCTAAGCAAAAATTAAAAGTGATAAGTAGAAACACATTATGGGGGCAATTGGGGAGGTTAAGCTTGACATGTTTTGTGATCCTCAAGGCATATTTCTCCTCATTCAATGTGATGAGTCAGAAGAAAAAAATTGGTTTGTTTGTGGTGCGACTCCCAGACCCTGTGAAGTGGAAGACATTCTAGTTAATCAAAGCAAAAGGTTTCCATACAACATCCCTAAGGTTGCTACTTTGGAACGCATCAGTAATCACAGAAGTCTCGCCTTGGTGTACTGCTAGCCGATGACAGCTGAGGCCAGGGCTGGCCAAACTTGCTTAATGTAAGAGCCATATACGATAAACTTCGATGTTTTGGAGCCGTAAGACGTGAACCAAATATTACATACATCTTTGTATTCTTACATACATAATTTGTTACAAAAATTTCATATAAATATTAAGAAATGTAGTTTTTAACCTGCTAATTTGTATTAGTTTTAATAATCAATATGTACACATATACTTACCAAATATTTTCAAAATCCTGACTGATTTTCTGTGCCCAAGGAAGCAGTAAAGGCTACCTCATTAAATATATTTAAGATATAGTAAGATAGATTTTTATACCATATGGGAAATTGAGGGTTAAAGGGGAAAGGTGGAGCTGATTCCATGGCCAGATCAGCTGTGATCTCATTGAATGTGGGAGCAGGCTCAACTAGCAGGATGGACAACTCTTGCTCCTGCTTCTGATGTGTTCTCTTTGGGAATACTGCTGCCACTGTTCTCCACAGATACCTGGCAGCATTGCAGCATCCACAGCTGAGCACATGATGTGGGAGGCGACCCCAAGCAAAGCTGTATCCAGTGGCAGAGCTAGGCCAAGGAACCCACATCTCTGCTCTTCTCCATCCCACCCTCCGGTCCCCTCTTTCCAAGAGGAGGAGATTATGAGTGTCGCCATCACCCCTGCAGCTGGGAGCAGAGGCTGGGGTATGGAGTGGTCTAATCTCTGCACTGCCTGGTATTGACTCTCCTTTTTCTGGGAGCAGGGGTTGCCCTTGGCTGCCGGCAGGACCTTCACTGCTGCTTCCAACTCCAGCTCTCAACTCTCTTGGCATCTGGATGAGGTCCTCATTGGGGAACCTCTCCAGCATGTCTCCGTCATCTTGCTTCCCACCCCTGCCAGAATGCCTGGATGGACACTGCACTTCTGGGCCATTCCCTGCAGGGGACACACTTAGCTTTGTTGATCCTCCTACTGCACACCCCACATTGGCAGTACTCTGCTGCGGTGTGGCCTGGCCCGAGTGAGGAGAACTTGACTCTGGTATGCGCTGCTCACTCTGTTCCTCTCCAGGGGCCATTCCTCCAGTGCCCACACCCTCTTCCCTCTCTTTGTCACGCAGACTGGGATGTGATAGTCTTGGGACCCTCTGCTCTGGCTGCAGGAATTCAGAGTGTCCTGGGACTACTTCTGGAGAGCTGGTATCTTCTCCAGCCAACAATTTTTCCATGAGCCACACATTAAATGTCAAAGAGCTGCATGTGGTTTGCAAGCTGCAGTTTGGTCAGCCCTGGCATATGCAATAGGAAGTCATCACAGATGTTGAGAAGATGGCACCAGCTAACTAAAGAAGAGGCTATTGAAGGAGACGTATGAAACCAGAGATTCCTCTGCTCTTTGCCGCTTCGAATTCAGGGACACCTGGTAAGTGCCTTTTGGGTGTCCACCCTCGATGGGTTAGTGTGATACACTGACCTCGTAATGTCCATGTCCTCTGCAATGCAGATAAAGGTATTGACCACTGACCCCATTCAGCAGGAGAAATCCCAGCTGGTCGCTGCCAGTGATGCACCTGGGGCAATGTGTGGAAGTAGCAACACACATGCACGAGTCAGATTGAGGGGTGCATGCACCATGATGGACCGCACATTATGCGCAGGGTCACAGGAGGAGGAGATTAGGAGCGTTGCGGTCACCCATGTGGCAGAGAGCCAATGAGGGTTGTAACTGGAGGGAAGAATATAACTTACAATCCCTACAAGTTCCTCAGAGATGATATAGCCAATACCCCTGTCCCACTATACTGGGAAATAGGTTATTGAATGTCCATATGGTTTTGAAGGGTGGGAGGGAACTGGAGCACCCAGAGGAAACATACACAGACATGGAGAGAATATACAGACTCCTTACAGACATCGCTGGATTTTAATCCCAGTTGCTGGTTGTGTAACCATGCTGCCTCTAGATCAAGTGGCTATTGTAAACTATCCCAACTGCATGTGAGTGGTAAGATAATTGGGGGGAGTTGTTGGGCACATTAGAGAGAATGAGGTGCAAGGAAGTTAAAAAGATGTTCTTCTTTTGCGAGTTTAGTGCCTGGTTAACCAGTCCAGTTTTGCAAAAAGCAGCATTTGGTGCTCAAATCAGCCGACATGGCCTAAAATGACCTGTTGGCTGAGAAGTTAACCTTCCTGGGGGGAGCTATCCAGGCTCAATAAAATGGTCAAAGAACATCCCATTTGTCATGGCAAAACCTGTTGGCAATCATTTTCAATCATCTAACTAGTATATCATATCTATGAAGATTCTTGAGAGGTGGTGCTTTGCAACTGAGTATGCGTTTGCCTTCTGCCCAAGAACCCTGATCCATGTCTGTCCTGAAGCCTCTGCTCATAAATTGCTGGCATTAATGAATGAGTAGGGCTCAAAGGATTGTCGAGGCCTTTCTATCAGGCACACAATCTCTTTGACCAACTACCATCAAGAAGGAGGTCAAGGAACATCACTTAGAACTGCCAGGCTAGGAACCAGCATCTTCCCATTGGCTGTGAAATGGATGAACAGTATCCTGTAACTGAGTAAATAATTCCAAATGTGTGCACGCGCATGTGTCTGGGGAAACGCTGTGTCTTCTGGTTGTATACGGAGAGGCAAATGACAATAAACTTTAAATAGAACTTTAATGATGGGAAACAAATGTAACTTGGGGATATTGAAAGCGATTTGAAAAGCCTTCTCTCAGTTCTCTGGTGGCCTTGTCACGTCTTCTGAAATCAGCAAAGTTTTCCTTTGAATCAGGTAAATAGTAAGAACATTTCCAGCTCCCTGAGGTTGTTCCATGCTGATTGTTGAGTGAACTTTTGAGCTCCAATTATGGCAGCCTGGGTGGAAAGGTACTGCACATCTAGCACGGCCATGAGGAATGTGCCTGCCATTGGACGGAGGTCAGGCATTCTCACATGGATTGCACGATGGTTCAGTACCCAACTTGATACAATTGCACCCGAAATGATGGCTAACACAGTTCATTCTGGGGCAAGTCACTTTTGCATCCTGTAACATTTAAAAGAATCACAGGGCTGTGTAATCTACTTTTTTTAAGCGATTTTCCATTGAGTAATTGCATTGATGGTAAAAGCATTGGTTATATACCGCTGCAACCGTGTCTGCCTGTCCCGCATCGGACTTGTCAGCCACAATCGAGCCTGCAGCTGACGTGGACTTTTACCCCCTCCATAAATCTTCGTCCGCGAAGCCAAGCCAAAGAAAAGAAATAATTGATCAGTTGCTTATTTACAGTAGCCTAATGTATCAAATTTGATCATTGCCTGCTGAATTGTAAGTTGTGAAATGTTTTAAGTTTAATCTTTGAGAATAATTTATGATGCTTTTGCCAGGTTTAGGTTGTTTGGAACAAAATGAAAGCAGCCTGTACTCTAGTGATTTGATACACAGGTTATACTATAATGGGTACTGGCACATAAAATTTGTTAGTTGCAAAGCTAGGGAACGCTAAAAAAAATGATGAACTAGGCGAGACAACTAAGGGTAACAATTTGTTGCAGACGTGCCCCAGGGATAGAATTAGCATTGTAGAGGGAGACAGGATTGTCTGATACAACTGATAATCTGCCTCTACATGAAGTAGGTTGTATCTCAAGTTCAGTTCAAGTTTATTATCATCTGATTGCACAAGTACAACTCGACTCAACCGCATTCTCTGGTTCTCAGTCTAAAACATGCAGACAGACAACCAAATGTAACACACATACAGACAACAATACATATGCATGAAAAAAAACAACTAAAGAAATAAATAAATCTTGGTTCTGTAAATGTAATGTTAGTGCCTCTATTGGTTAGTGTAAGCAGTTCCTTCATCGTTCAGCCTTCTCACTGCCCGTGGGACGAAGCTGTCTCTCAGCTTGCTGGTGCTGGTTATAATACTCCCGTATCTCTTTTCCGATGGAAGTAGATGAAAGATGCTGTGTGCGGGTGGTACGAGTCCTCAGTGATTTTGTGCACCTTCTTCAGCAATAATCCTTGTAAATCACAACAATGGTGGGGGGGGGGGGTTAGTTGTGGTGGAAAGGAGACCCCAGTAATCCTCTCTGCCATTCTTTTGGTTCTATGGATTGGTCTCCAATCCAATTCTCTTCAGCAACCGTCCCACACTGTGAAGCAGCCGGCCTGTGCGCTCTCCATGATGGTGGCCGGTAGCCTTGACTACTTCAGTCTTCTCAAGAAGTACAGTCACTGTTATGCCTTTCTGACAAGTGAGGAGATGTGTGTCCACAATAGGTCACTTGTTAAGTTGGCTCCTAGGAACTTGGTTCTCTCTATTCTCTCCATTACCTAGTTAATAATGCGCAATAGAGGTGTTGTTGCTAGTTTCCTGAAGTCATAGTCAGGTGGAGATTTCAAATAACTATGCCAACTGAACTGTGTAATTTTGGAAGTTGAATTTTATTATTCTAGTGGTAGATAACAACTGTCGATGCTGCCATTGTTTATGCTAGAGATTTTGTTGATTAAAACCAGTGGTTCTCAACCATTTTCTTTCCACTCACATACTACTTTAAGTATTCCCTATGCTATTGGTGCTCTGTGATTAGTGAGGGAATGCTTAAGGTGAGTGGGAAGGAAAGGTTGAGAATCACTGCTCTAGACCCAATTGTTACTGAAATATTTTGCTTGAGAACAATTGCCATTGGCCCATTTCCTTTGGAGTTATGAAACCGTGCACATAACGAGTCAATTAGAGTAGATACAATTAAAACAGTGGTTTTCAAATTTTTTCAAACCTCCAGACCATAATCAGTGAAGATTAGTAAGAACTTCTCCCTCATAATTGAAGCTACAAAAGACTATGTTCTTAGCTGAATGGTGCACCAACAACAATCTTGCACTCAATGTCACCAAAATTAAGGAGTTGATTGTTGACTTCAGGAAGGGACAGCCAGATATACACAATCTAGTGATCATTAGCGGATCAGAGTTAGAGAGAGTGAACAAATTTAAGTTCTTGAGAATCACTATCTCGGGGGATCTTTCCTGGACTTAACACACCAATGGCATCATGCGGAAAGCACGTCAGTGCCTCTACTTCTTCAGGAGTTTACTGTCTCTGACAGTAAATCTGAAAATATTGCTCCAGGATTTCAAGTTCCACGTGAAACAGTTTAATTCAAACATTAGGATGAGATCTTGGAGACTTATACTGAACTCAAAGTATTATTTAAATGGTTTGAACATATTGCTGAAAATTATCCAGATTGTATTTTTTATACTTAAATCAAATCTTGTGATTAGAAAGCACTTGAAGTTGAAATTCACTGCCCATTGAAGCAGTGGAGGCTACCTCAGTAAATATATTTAAGACAAGGTTGAATAGATACTCACGTAGAAGGGGAATTAAGGGATTTGGGGGAAAAACAGGTAGGTGGAGATGATCCTATCATCAGATTAAGTATGATCTCATTGAATGGTTCTTATTTTTCATTTTCTTATGTTCTTAGGGGAGATCAATTATATTTATAAAATGCCCAGGGGAGGTCCTGCTTTCTCTGACTCTTTGATTGAGAGGCTCCCTTGTTCCTTTGTTTTCTTTACAAAAGTCCGTCCATTTCCCTTGTGCAAAGTACTATTCAATCTCATTTCACCATTTATTCCTGCAATGCATTGGAGATCATAGATAGATTACAGCAAAAAAAAAACTCTTCATCTGCATTCTGCTTTTTTTTGTTGCCTCAGCCGTCCGTCTCTATTTTGTGAAACCTGAATGGACGGCACTTATCAAAGGAAAGAGATTTTATTTATTTACTTTGGTCAAGCAGTCTCAAAGATTTAAATACATGCATTAAGCCCTGCTAAAGCCCTTTCTTTTAATCCAAGCAGATTCATTCTTCTGCTGTGAAATGAATACATGAACTTCAGAAGTTTCACTATAACTTCCCATTTAATTTTAGCTGTATTGTTGTGAGAAGTCACAAAGCTGAAGGATTCATGTTAGGCTTTGATAATTTATGAGAATTGATGGAAGATTACGCCGACAGTGCTCACTTGCCATTCCAATTCAGATGTAAATTGACCTGCTGCACATTTAATATTTTTATTTCATATACAATAAATCCCTAGTGTATAATTTCACTATAATTTTCTGGAATGGTTGACCAGTATAGAACAAGCTCATTCTTCATGCCATTTTTAATCCAAAGTCTTTATTTTAAAAAATACCAAAATATATTTTATCTGCACCATCTGCTTGCCAGGAGGGTCATAATTTGTGGCTGATGAATGCAATTTTCTCACTTCCTCCCCAGACACCAAAGGAAATCTTTGAGGCAGCTCGCTAACTAAAGGAATGCCATTTCTATCATTGCCCAAAATAAAGTGAAAATTCTAGCTGCACGAATTACTTTCCACTACCACAACACAATTTCTTTTATTCATGTAAATATTTCAGTATTTACACTCTGATGGCTCCTGTCTGCCAGATATTTTCTCTGATACTTGTGACGGAGAACAGATCCACTTGGACCTTGGTTGTTGCCTACATTGGCAACCTGTTTAATGGCACTTTTATCCATTTCATTTTAAGGAAAGACATTAAAACAGTTGTAGTTTTGATCCAGGAAGGCAAGGAGAGTAAAATTAAACTCAAGGTAGCATTCTGGAGACCTCTAGAAATTTATGAGCTTAAGGTTTGTAACTGTACTCTTTCCCTTCCTGACAGCTCTCTAATTATATGCTGGTTCCTGTCAGAAAAACAGCTTGAAGGCAGAAAGGCTGTCTTTTCCATGCGCAATTTCCTAGAGGCCCTTGACATGACAGTTATGTGCAGTTCATTCAATGATCGACTCATGCAAGTTGGTCACTGTAGCTGAAAGAACATGCAACTTAGAGGCAGAGATCATTTCCAGCAATATCTAAAGGAAGTTCATGCCAAGATGGGTGCATCAAAAAAAACAGAAGTGTATTTTATAAGAGCACTGTTTTAATAAAATAATTTAGTATTTTATCCATGCCTATTATATACTATCTTACAGAATGTTATCTTTTCCAGGAGAATTATGATACTCAAATTGGAATTGAAATCTTGGAATTATAACATTCTATAATCCATATGCAGTAAATTCACACTTTCTGAGAAACTATGCTAAAGGCCTAAATGTAAAAACAGTTCAGGAGGAAGTAATTGTTCAAGCTGTCATTTCTGAGATGATTAATGTTGACAACAACCATCAGCCCTCATCCCTTCTACTTATCCCTTATTATCTGATGGCGATCAGATACTGGACTGAATGAGTGGATTCATTTTTCTCTAAATATTGGTTAAAAAGCTTGTTCCACCAAAAACTGCATTCCAAAGCTACTAAAGCCATTTCCCTCTCAGTCAACTGTCTTGAGGTGAATCTAGAAGTTTACCAAGTTGTTAAATTTTACCTTGTTTTGTGCTATGGTCAACCTACTCCTACCAGCCTTGATAAAGGGTCCTTTGACATTTCAAACTACCTACTGAACTTTGGAATCTGTGCTTTTTATTCTGAGAGTGCCTGATCTATGGAATGGAAGCAAAGGCTTTCATAGATAGAACCATCGAACATGTCAGCCTTTCGGCCCTCCTAGTGTGTGTCAAGCTATTATTCTGCCTAGTCCTGCACCCATCCCATCGCTCTCCATACCCCTCCCATCCATGCACCCATTTCATTTCTTCTTAAATGTTAAAACTGAGCCCACTTTCACCACCTCAGCTGTCGGCTCGTTCCACACCCCCACCACTCTCTGTGTGAAGAAGTTCCCCTTAATGTTTCCCTTAAACTTTTCCCCTTTCACCCTTATCCTCTGGTTTGTATCTCTCCCCTCAGTAGAAAAAAAAAACGATCTACATTTATTTTGATGATATCCCTCTTAATTTTACAAACCTCCAGCAAATCTCCCCTCATTCTTCTACACTCCAGGGAATAAAGTCTTAATCGGTTTAACCATTTCCGGTTGAATACAACAATCTTAAATAAAATGAATTTGGATTCCACAACACAAACTCACTGTGCATGATTTAAAAAAAACCTAATTAGGCCACTATTAACAGTAAAGAATAGTGTTATTAGGCACTTTTAGCACCTGGTGTTAGAACTGGTAGTTTCAACACCAGATACAAGATGTCATTCCAAGTATGATTGGATTGAGCATTGTTAACAGAAGGAAATCATCAAAATTTAGAGGAATAATTTACGTTTGTCACAGAGTCATGCTTTTCAACCCAACTAATCCAAGGTGTCTTCTTGACCTTGTCATATTTGCATTTAAATCATATCTCTTTAAACATTTCCTATCCAATGTGCCTGTTGTAAATTCTTTTTAATGCTATAATTTTGCCCAGCTCCTACCATTCACCATGCATGTCCTGTCCTGGTTTAACATCCCAAAATGTATCATTTGAACTTGTCTAATTTAAATTCCATCTGCCATTTCTCTGGCCACTTTATCAGTTGAACTAAATCCTGTCATAACCTTAACCAATTTTATTTACAGTCCATCAAACCAGCAACTTTGGTGTCATCTGCAAACCTCCCATCATTAATATGGATGGTAAACAACAGTGGATCCAGCAATTACTCCCTCCAGTACACCACTGGTCACAGGCCTCCAATATGAGAATCATCCCTTCACTACCACCTACACCGCCAATTTTGTACCCAATTGGCTAGCTCAACCTGGATCCAACATGATCTCACACTCTGGTTCAATCCATCATGTGGGAGCTTGTTGACCACTTGGCCTATATCAAGGTTTTCAATGTCTACTGGCCTGCCCTTCTCAATCTTTCCTATCCAAATGCTGATTGATTCTGCAGTTTAGGATCACCTTCAACAACTTTCCCACCACTGATGTTAGCTTCACTGGATTGTAGTTCCTTGACTTGTTCCTGCAGCCCTTCTTAAATAAAGGCACAACATATGCCATCTTCCACTCTTCTGGCATACCACCTGCACCCGACCTGAAATGACATCATTTGATGCCGGCATTTGGACAGTGTTCCTTTTCCACTAGACCCTATCCCAGTTAATTCCTGGAACAGGGTGCCATCAGATAAAAGAACCCAGTGTATTGGAGCCAAAAAAAGAGACACAACAATTTTGCAAAAGTGATATAGTTGGGTTAAGGAATAGGAACAAATGGCAGAAGTAATGCACTTTTGTTTTAATGGAGAGGTAATCTGGATATTCTGGTACCTGATTGCATATGTAAATCAGGCTTAAACAAATGGCCTATTTTCTATATTAAAACAAAGGTAACATGTAGTTGCAGCAAGTAATTGGGGAAGATAGTATGCTGGCCTTCATTACAAAGGTAATAGATTGCAGACATCTGCTGACGATTCACTAGGTAGAATCCTGAATGGATTGTCTAAGGCGTCTCAACAATTTGCTTTTCACAATGTCCTAGGATACATTTGGTGATTTTTAATGAGACTAAAACCCTTCGTTTCTTTGTAGCCCGTTCAGTATACTTTCTGAAATGTAGTCATGTTACAGTATTAGAAGCATGGGATAAAAACTGTATACAGCAATGTTTGACGAACAGCAGTGATTAATTATCAGCCTTGGTAATGTTGGTTGAGGTACTGGGTGATGTACACAGTGGGGTCCTTAGTTCATCCTTTGAATTCTATTGTGGAACTTATCCACGTGTCCAAAGTGGCCAATGGTTAAATCTAACAAATAAAAATGAAAGATGTTCGGGGCACTCAATCATTTTCTGTGGAGAGTGAAACAGAATTAACAATTTTGGTTCATTACCTTTCACCAGAGTTTGTGTCTCATTGATTTAATGGATTATTGTCCAACCCGAATGATAGTTCCTTCATCAGTGCAACACTTACCCAAGAAAGCTCATATTTACCTCGATTTTATGCTGTAGACTTGGACATGAAACCATCACTTTATGACTTAAGGCCACTAAGCAATGGCTAAAATCTAAAGTACTTAGTCATGATGTGAGAGCAATTGACTTGAAAAGAAAAAAAAAACTGAAGGTTCTGGGTACCTTAAATAAAAACATAAACTGTAAAAAATGTTCAGCATGCCGGGCAACATTTAAGAAAAGGGAATCGTTTAACATTTCAAGTCTGGGGCTCTCCATCAAAATTAATGAACTTGATATCATTAACAACTCTAGCAATGATTGATTTACAAAGATACACAGTTCCCATGTTGATGTGTTCACCATGTAGATGGTGAACTTTATGCCAGAGCCTACTCTGAACAAGCCCTGAAACTCATTAACTTTCTTGCTGTGAAATAATTGTTCATAGACCAAGGTTACTGGTAATCTCCATAGCTAACTGATTGAGCCACAGGTTAAGTATTACATGGCTCTGAATAGAGCTGGTGAGCTTGTTCTGACACGCATTGATACATCACAAAGAGCTCAGTCCTCGGAATCAGAAATTTCAGTATCATTTTTAAGCTCTTCAGGTCTGTGCAGCAAATACTACTCTAATGGAATTGTGTTTTGTCCTTGCAATTTGTATTATTCTCACAACCAACGAAGAAATAGCTATTAATACAGAAAGAAATTCATCTGAGATCCATAGGACTTTGGTGGTGCCAGATTAGCAGATTTTATGGACTAGTGAATGTTGTTCCAATTAATACCTCAATACATTTTAATTACTTTTAGCATTATAATGAGCATTTTGGAGTGAACCTGTTGAGTTTCCAGGCTGCACTGGAAGTAGGACTCCACCACTGAATTTCTGAGGGACAAATGAAACATCGCTTGGTGGGTTGAAAGCTCTGCCATTAGGGTTTCTGAAGAGTCGGATTTCCAGTTATCTGAATTTTAACTTTTACTTTCCAAAGACTGGAGAAGTTCTGATAAAATGTTTGTAAGTGACGTGTGATTTATTCGACCTGCCCTATTCCTCTTATAACACCACAGCCAATTTTTTCAGATGTTGATCTAAGCTGTCGTCATCCAAGTTTGAATTTGTGAGGTCTTGTACTCTTGCCTCCGGCTGAACTCTTATACTAATGAGTATGAAGAACAACCACTGAGGCAAGAGTCTGCATTGGAGCTAAATTAATATTTATATAGTCACTAATACAAGATGTGTTGTACTATAGCTGTGCTAATTAGGTTTAAGTTTAGCTTTATTTGGTTCAGTAATTAATTTCAGATAATCCTCTAAACTGTGTCTGTTTGATTATTGAGAAAAGTTGAAATGAGAAAGCAAAAATTAAACTAAACTATTCATGATAAATGCCATTTTCTTTCCTTCAGCAGATGAAATATGCAAACATTTTTTGATTGTGGGATAAATCTTGATAAATACGTCATTCATAGAGAAACGAAACTTATAAGAAACTTCTTGCTTGCCGCTGTCATAATGACTACCATGACTTATTTACAAAAAGTTTTACAGCATGGGAACAGGCCCTTGGCCTGACCTGTCCTTGATGATCATGTTTTTGACCCAAGCAAGTCCCATTTGTCTGCATTGGGCCGATTCCTCCTCTCAAACTTTCCTGTCCACGCACCAGTCTAAATGTCTTTTATTTTTTGAATATTTTATATGTAATTTTACAGACTCAAACTTTACAAACATCACAGGGGATTACTCTTCCCCTTTTACAGATCCATTTATATCCAGTTCGTATTTCCCCCTCCCTTCCTCCCCCTCCCCCACTCCCACCCCAACATTGGCAAACACAGATATACATCAATTACTAAAAATAGCAATGCAAATACATACACTTTCTATAAAAAAGGTTGGTGGGGCGGGTGGGTGGGGTAGGGGGGGTGGTGTGCCAACCTGGTCTCTAAATTATCTCTTCATTTTCAACATTTCAGGACTTATGTGAGACTATTGTGTGGATCTATTGTAGAGCTGTAGTTTGACATCCCGGATGATAAACCCAGTGCCCCAACTCATGAATGCAAGCAGTTATACGCTTTCTTCACCATCTTGTCTTCTAGTGTCTCCACTTTCAGGGAACTAACCGTGCATCTTGGTGCCTCACAGTTCGGCGGGCAGCATCCTCCTTTGAAGAAGACCGCAGAGCCCACCTCACTGACAAAAGACAAAGGAGGAAAAACCCAACACCCAACCCCAACCAACCAATGCAACCGCATTGGACTTGTCAGCCACAAACGAGCCTGCAGTTGACGTGGACATTTACCCCTCCATAAATCTTCATCCACGAAGCCAAGCCAAAATAAAGAAAAAGAAGATTGCGGCTGTCTTGAATCTGATCCTGTTCACCTCCACCTGGGTTACCCCACCACAGTTCCAAGTGATCTGCAGAGCACTCAAGATTCAGACTACTGAAAAAGAGAAGGAGAAGAAGAGAAAATGCCCCGACTCCCCAACCGAATCATTTGTGCAGAAGCAGGGAACAGGAGAGAGTGGAGACTCAAAATGGCAATGGCATCTAGTGTTGAAACTAAGTTGAAACTAGTCATTCAGTAGTTTGGGAATTTTTTTTAATGAAATATTTCTCTAGAGTGTTGCAAGGTCCCCTGCCATGCTTCCCCATGCCTGGTGGGTATGGATTACAGGGCACCCCAGGAGGTTCGGGGAGACTGACACGAGCTGTTCCTCTCAAGCACCCGCACAGTTGATCCAGCTCCAGCTCATCATGTCCACATCTGGTATTGCCACCTCTAGTTTCACCAGACTGTGGTCTCTGGGAGGAGAGAGCTTGCAACAGGAGCAGAGTGGGTGACTTCGAACACATGCACTTGCACACACAACCACACTCTCAGACAATCACACACACAAACACACTCTCATACACTCACACACACAAACATGCACACACTGGCGCGCGCACACACACATACTCACAGACACTCTCATACACTCGCACACACAAACATGCACACACTGGCACACACAAATACACACTCACACTCGCACACACTTGCACACAAATACACACACACACACACACACACACACACACACACACACACACACACTTAAAAAAATAAAGATACAATAAAATTCCCATTATCTGGAATTCAAGCAACCAGCAAAAAAAAATAAACAGAAAATAAATAGGTAAAAAATAGGTAAATTTAAAATTGGCACCACCTATTGGTTAGTTTCCCAATCACACAACATGTTATGTCAAGCAATTGTAAAATTCGCTCATCTGCCATTTACCAATCCTCAGAGGTCCTGGATACCAGAAGTTTTACTGTATATAAATATTTTAGGATGATTTACTCAGTTACTCATTAATTTCACAGCCTGTGGGTAAAAGCTATTTCCCAGCCTAGCTGCCATGATTTTGATCATCCTGTATCTCCTTGATACTAGCATACCATATGATTCTTCTTTAAGCTATATTTAAGCAACTTTCCTGGTAATCTTATCAATAGACGCAAGGGCGATCCAATGATCTTTTCAGCCATTTTGATGATCGTCTGTTTTGACTTGGCAGCTACCATAACACACAATGATGCAGCCAGACGGGGCATTCTCAATTATGCTCCTGTAAAAAAAATCAAGATGGAAGCTATTTGCCTTGCCCTCTTCAACATGATGATTGTGTTAGAACTAAATCTGGCCACGGATTCATGACTCAGCATCATGTACAGTAGCAGGATGAGCACGCAACTCTGAGATGCACCAGTGCTCAATGTGATGGGACTAGGTTTTGCTGCCAACCCAGTCTAAAAAAGTTCATAATCCAGTTGCAGAGATGGGTGTGGAGACCTCCTGAGGACAGTAGATCCACCAGCATCTGAGGTACGATCGTGTTGGACACCAAGCTGTAGTCGATGAGCCACAGCCTGAGGAATGAGGTATCATTCTCTAAGTGGGTTAGGACAGAATGGAGGGTCAAGGCTATTGCATCATCTGTGGACTAGTTTGGATGAGAGACAAAATGTTACAGGCCCATTGTTGCTGGAGGATATGATTTGATGCGTTCCATTACCAATGGCTCCTCATGATCGTAGAGGTCAATTCAATTGGGCAGTGGTCACTTAGTCTAATGTCATTAGGTCCTCCATTGCCACCTGTGTCACCACTTTCAGGGAACAAGGTACTTGTACACAAAGTTCTTCAATATTCCCCTGAGCCCTATCATAGACTGCCCTGGTTAAACTTTCCAACGTATAGCACTTTGCACTTCTCTGAATTAAAACCCACCTGCTGTTCCTTTGCCCACTTTTCCAGTTGAATTAGATCCTGTTCTAACCTTCTGTGCTTTCCACAACACTGCCAATTTTGCTATCATCCACAAACTTAAAATTATGAACTGATGTGCCAAACAACAGCAAAAGTAGCCCTGATCCCTACCAGCAGACAGCTGGGCAAAACCCTCCAGTGAGAAACAACCCTCTACTACCACCCTCCAACTCCTACCACCAAGTCAATTTGATATCTTAACTCACGAACCTACCCTGGGTCCATGCGATCCTGTCTTCAGAATAATACAGGAACCTTCTTTAAAGTCTTGCTCAAGTCCGGGCAGGTAATCTCTACCTCCCTGTTCTGGTCAATCCTCTTTGGTCATGTATTCAAGAACTCAATGATATCTTGAGACATGATTTCCCACCCACAGAGTCATGCAGACTATCTGATTAGCCCAAATCATTGTGCTAAGGAAGATTACCTAAAAACAAATTTCCACCAGAGCAGTTTCTTGCTTGCTTTCCAGAATGTTTTGGGATACAATTTGGTCAGACCTGGCTCCAGTTACCATTTTGTGGGCAATAGACTCATTGAATCTCTTGGTATTTCCATTTCTCATGTCCCCTTTTAGTCCTCCTGATGAGCTTATTAAGAGTATCTGTTTACGACTTAAAGGCTCAACACAATCTGCTGGAGGAACTCAGCAGGTCAAGCAACATCAGAAGGAGAAAAGAAAGTTCATTGCTTGGAGCCAAAGCCTTTTATTGGGACTGAGGATATGTAGAAGACCTTGAGAAAATGGTCATGTTCTTGAACTGCTGCTATTATTCAGATGAAATACTCCCACACTGTTGTTGGGCAGTGAAGTTCAAGATTTAGATCCAGCAGCAATGAAAGACCTAGTGACATATTTCCAAGTCAAGAAACACAAGAAGCCAAACCTGGAGTTAAAGAGAAACCGGGGGGACGGGGGACGGGGAGGGAATTCAATCAGTTAGGCAGCATCCATGGAGGAAATAGTCAGTCCATGTTTTGGGTTAGGGGCGTTTCTTCCTCCACAGATGCTGCCTTCCACTGAATCCCTCCAGCTTCTCCTTGTTCAGTCTTGTTTACAACTTGCTTTGATTTCTGAGCAATATAACGTCAACTTCTGAAGTTACCATCAACTGGTTGTACTGTGAAAATAGTGGGGAGGGTTTTCCCCCTACTTCAGAATGTAGGCAGTGTGAATTGAGGATGAGTAATTGCATTTCATTTGGAAGACTGATATTCCTTAATATAATCATAGTGGGACTGCAAAGCTGTTCATCTCTGTATCTTTTATTGTGGTTGAAATTGCCAGTTTTGAACCCTGGTGATTAATGGCTTGTGATGATGCAGCTGGAACAATGTGACTTGTTTGGAAATATTTTTTCACCTTTGAATTGATTTCGATCACTTCCCTTTCAGCTAATACATTTGTTGTGTTGGGTTTTATTTCAAATTTGAGAAAAGTGTATCATAGAAACATAGAACTTTACAGCACAGTACAGGCCTTTCGGCCCATGATGCTGTTCTGACTTATATACATTTAAAAACAATTAAACCCTGCCTACCTCATAGCTCTCTATTTATCTTTAATTCATGCGCCTGTCCAAGAGTCTCTTAAATGCCCCTGATGTCCCAGCCTCTAGCACTGCCCCTGGCAATGCATTCCAGGTACCCACGACTCTCTGTGTGAGAGAAAGCCAAGCCCTGATCTCCGTTCTAAGCTTTCCTTCCTTCACTTTGTACTGATGTCCTCTGGTCTTTGCTACTCCAGCCCTGGGAAAAAGATGTTGGCTCTTGTAGACCACTTTTAAGTCACATCACATCCTTCTTCGCTCCGAAAAGAAAATCCCTAGCAATGCTAACCTTGCTGCATAAGGCATATATTCTTTCCATTTCAATAGTTTTATGATTTTTATATAATAAAACATACATACAGAAAAAAAAATTGAGGCATAACACTGATACAGCTGTAACAAAGTAAGCAAACTCATGAACAGAATTTTTTTTTACCTTGTACAATATTAATTCATGGATATATTGAAAAAGAAAAAAAAGATAGAAAAGAAAAATTAAAAATATAATTAGATAATCCAAGCTGTAAACCAGTGGTTCTCAACCTTTATCTTTCCACTCTCATCCCACTTTAATATTCCCTATGCCATGGGTGCTCTGTGATTAGTAAGGGATTGCTCAAGTTGGGATGTGAGTTGGAAGGGAAGGTTGAAAACCTCTGATCTAGACCCAATTGTTCCTGAAATATTTTGCTTGAGAAAAATTTCCATTGGTCCATTTCCTTTAGAGTTATGAAACCATGCACATAACAAGTCAATGAGGTACGATTAAAACAGTCGTTTTCAAACTTTTTCCTTCTATCCACATACCACCTTAAGCAGCCCTTTACTAATCACAGAGCACCGATGGCATAGGGAATACTTAGTGGTATGTGAGTGGAAAGAAAAAGGTTGAGAATGACTGCTCTAAACCATTCCAATTTTGCATGGAAATATAAAGGAAAAAGTGCACTACTAGTAAAAATAAGAAATGCAAATCCACGAGAACCACAAGTTGCATATCGTATATTTTGGCATATGAGATGACTGACGAAGAAGTTGACTCCTATTTTTCAGCCTCATTTTAAGGGTTTTAAATGTTTTATAAGTTGACCCCAATTTGATGGCTGCCTGAGTTGGCCCATTGACTGGCGTATAAGTCGACCCACAAAGCTCATGATCCTCGAGATGGGCTTTTGACTGATGTATAAGTCGACACCCCAAAGATCACATGGATTGATCTGCTGGGCATAGGCTGGAGGTGATTGCTAACATGGTGGGTCCATCAACACAACACAACTTGTGACAAATTATGAAGTGAGCTTTAAGTTGAAAGTGATAGAAATGGCCAAGAAAAACAACAACAGCAAGAAAATTTGATGTGTGTGAGAAGTTGGTCAGAGATTGGAAGAAGAAAGAAGAGACTTTAAGAAAAATACCAAAAAGACAATGTTCTTTGAGAAAAGGAATCACTCGTTGGCCAGAGTTGGAAAATCACGCTGCAGAATGGATACAAGAACAGAAGCAAGATAGCTACATAGTCACCCAAAATAAAATAAAAACATTTGCATTAAATCGGACCCAGACCTCCAGTGATGATTTTTAGGCTGGTGCAATCATTTCATGCATTGGAAAAATCTGGTATTACACCAAAAATTTGCACAGAAACTACCAAAAGATCGAGATCATAAAGTTATAAATTTTCATCAGTCTATTACACGGAACCAGCAGAAACACCAGTTTGCCTTGGAAAATATTGGAAACATGAACAAAACCCACATAAATTTTGATATGATAGGTAATAAACAGTGGAATGGAAAGGTATTAAAACTGTGCAAACCATGAAAGGACCAGGTTTACCGTGATGTTATCGTGCATGGTCGACTGGACAATGTTAAGACCCATGGTAATCTTCAAAGACAAAATTAAATCAAAAATGAAATTTCCTGTGGGTATTTTTGTACATTTTCATGGAAAAGGATGGATGGATGAAAATGGTGTAAAACTATGGATAGACAATGTGTGGAATAGGCTGCCAAGGGGTTTACACAAAGAATGCAGTTTGCTGGTCTGGGATATGTTTCGTAGCCACTTAACTGAGAACAGTAAAAGTAGATTAGCACTACACAATACTGACATGGTGGATATCCTGGGTGGTTTGACGTCTATATTGCAACCTCTCAATATCTGCTTGAACAAGCCAGTCAAAGACCATGTGTGTGAGGAATGGAATGCATGGATGTCGAGTGCAGAAAAGTTGTTTACAATACGTGCTGCATCACTTGACGTGCTGTATAACTTTGTGCTCAAGGCATGGGACAAAGTTAAAGTAGAGACTGTGATAAAATTATTTTAAAAGTGCAGTATCTCTTATGCAATAGATGGCACGGAAGATGATTTATTGTCAGACACTGACGACGATGCTTAAAATAACTCATCAGATACAGACTGGGACCCACATAACCAATGTTCAAAGAGTGAGAGTATGGATGTGCTTTCTGCCATCTTTGCTTCAGATGATAATAGCGAGAGTGAATTTGAAGGGTTCTAAATGTGGTGTTGTTTTCAATAAAATTCTCAATGAAAATCTCTTGCAGTCATTTTTATTTTTGGTTTTTCGACTTATACACCAAATTGGTTTTCATGGGTCGACTTATATGCCGGATCAGCATGGATTGGATGTTGAGCTGAATTTAAAGTCTCAAAATTATATCTGGCATACAAGTCCATCCTCATTTTTTGACAGATTTTTTGGGGGGTTTCATGGCTTGACTTGTATGCCAAAATATCCAGTAATTATCATTCCCATTAAAGGTTATGAAAGTAATTAAAAAAGGAGCCCTAAAGATTTTTAAAAAAAGTTCTTATTTTCTCCTAAGTTAAATGTGACATCATATCATTGATTATGAGTGGGCGGGACAGTATCTTTCCATCTGATCAAAATTACTCGCCTTGCAAAACGAGAAGCAAAGGCTAATGCATGCAAATCTCCTCTGCACCCTCTCCTTAGCTTCCACATCCTTCCTGCAGTGAGGTGACCAGAACTGAACCCAACTTTCTATGCATAGTTTTACCAGAGATTCATAGAGCAGCGACATTACCTCATGATTCCTGAATTCAATCCCCCGACTAATGAAGCCCAACTTTCTGAAGGCCTTTGTAACTATCCCATCAAGTTATGTGGAACCTTAAGAGATCTATGGATTTGGACCCTGAGGTCCCTCTGTTCTTCCACACTGTTAAATATCTTGTTATTAACATGTACTCTGCCTTCAAATGTGACCTTTCAAGACCCACACTTATCCAGATTGAACTCCATCTGCCACTTTTCCACCCAACTCTGCATCCTGTCTACATCCACACTGTCCACAAGTCCTCCAACCTTAGTGTCATCAGCAAATGTACTGACCTCTCCTTCTACATCTTTGCCCTGGTCACTTATATAAATCTCAAAGAGCACGGGTCCCAGAACAGGTCGCTGCAGAACTCCATGACAGATGACCTTCATCACCCCTCTGTAATTCATAGCATCAAATGCACGTGCTTCCTCGCTGCAATAATCCCATAGCCCTTAACTGCCTTTTATGGTACTGTCTTCTTTTACATGTAAAGTAAACAAAACTCAGAAACTCCAGTATTCCAGGAGTGATCACTAACACTGTATATTTGAAACAAAACCTCTGTTTCGAAACCTCAAATACTTCTGCAATCAAGGTAGACACGTTGTATGGATTCTTAACTACAGGTGTGTTTCAGTCACATGTGTCAACATCATTTTGCATAATCATCTTGTACATATAATGATAAAGAGGCCATTCAGCTCAGAAGATCCATGCAAACTCTCAGTAGATCTATTTCCCTGTACCTGTGCCAATTATTTGCATAAAGCATGCCCAGCAACTTCTCTTTGATTCAATTTGTCATTAACCCAAATTAAAGGGTAATTTCCAGTAGCTAATTAACCTGCTAATATATCTTTTGGAAATAGGAGTAAAATGAAGCATGCTGAGGAACCAAGAAAGTTTTGGAGAGTACTTACAACCTCAGACATTGGTACAGAGGTCAAGATCAAACCTATGTCCCTGAACGTGTGATATATACGTGACTCATTATCTACTTAGAAACAGTGTTTTGTATGTGTGTGTGTGTGTGTGTGTGTGTGTGTGTGTGTGTGTGTACATATGTGCATGCACACTCACACATACACATATGTATATACACACGTGTGCACACACAATGCACATATATATATGCGTACACATACATTCATACATATATAAATATATACACACATACATGCACACATATTTATATACACACACCTATCTATTCTTTTTCTTTTTCTTTCTTTTGGCTTGGCTTCGCGGACGAAGATTTATGGAGGGGGTAAATGTCCATGTCAGCTGCAGGCTCGTTTGTGGCTGACAAGTCCGATGCGGGACAGGCAGACACGGTTGCAGCGGTTGCAGGGGAAAATTGTTTGGTTGGGGTTGGGTGTTGGGTTTTTCCTCCTTTGTCTTTTGTCAGTGAGGTGGGCTCTGCGGTCTTCTTCAAAGGAGGTTGCTGCCTGCTGAACTGTGAGGCGCCAAGATGTACGGTTTGAGGCGATATTAGCCCACTGGCGGTGGTCAATGTGGCAGGCACCAAGAGATTTCTTTAGGCAGTCTTTGTACCTCTTCTTTGGTGCACCTCTGTCTCGGTGGCCAGTGGAGAGCTCGCCATATAACACGATCTTGGGAAGGCGATGGTCCTCCATTCTGGAGACGTGACCCACCCAGCGCAGCTGGATCTTCAGCTGCGTGGACTCGATGCTGTCGGCCTCTGCCATCTCGAGTACTTTGATGTTAGGGATGAAGGCACTCCAATGAATGTTGAGGATGGAGCGGAGACAACGCTGGTGGAAGCGTTCTAGGAGCTGTAGGTGATGCCGGTAGAGGACCCATGATTCGGAGCTGAACAGGAGTGTGGGTATGACAACGGCTCTGTATACGCTTATCTTTGTGAGGTTTTTCAGTTGGTTGTTTTTCCAGACTCTTTTGTATAGTCTTCCAAAGGCGCTATTTGCCTTGGCGAGTCTGTTGTCTATCTCGTTGTCGATCCTTGCATCTGATGAAATGGTGCAGCCGAGATAGGTCAGGCTGACTTCCAGGCCAAACATTTTGGCAGTTTCCGCAAAACAGGACTTCAAGCGCTGAAGAGCTGGCTCTGAATGGGCAACTAAAGCGGCATCGTCTGCAAAGAGTTGTTCACGGACAAGTTTCTCTTGTGTCTTGGTGTGAGCTTGCAGGTGCCTCAGATTGAAGAGACTGCCATCCGTGCTGTACTGGATGTAAACAGCGTCTTCATTGTTGAGGTCTTTCATGGCTTGGTTCAGCACATAGATATATTTATACACATATATTATGCACACACATGTGTAATACATATACACACATATATTAAAAATATATATTTATAACATGCATTGACAAATTTATATGTATTCAACCCTTCTTATTAAGACAGGGAAAGACTTTCACCTCCAACCAATTGAAATGAAAAGGGCAGCAAGTGCTTGGGTACACCTTCACCACTATGTCAAGTCATTTTGAATATAAAACAGAACATTTTTTGCTATTCTACATATTGCTCATTCACTCTGATGCAACAGCCATCTGATCAGAAGTGCCAAACTTCATTAAAAGCATGATGATTGTCAAGCTTGGTAAATCTCCATACCTTCAATGGCCTCTGTAGGATTATTAATTTGCTCTACCTCCTACGTGCAATTGAAAAAAAAGACAAAAGCACAGGGACTTTGAGTCAAAGATAATATCCATCTTCATCTTAAGCACACATAATGAATAATACCAGAAATCCAACAAATCATCATATTCAATAATTCTTTCATCAATTCAATGGCAAAAACTGTTGCCTTATACACAAGTAATTTTAGTGTCTATCTTCTGTTCCTTTTGCTGTCCTGATATATACATGCAAACTCGCTACATCCAAGAAAATGCAAAATCATGGAATGTGACCCTGACCAGATCTGGGCTCAGAAATCTCAGCAATCAGCTGCATTGCTCAACCAGATAGGAGGAGTTGACTAACAGGTCCTACCATGGATGCTGGCAGAATCACAAATGGCAATGAGGAAGCAGACAGGAAGGAGAAGGATCATCTCCTTGGTTAATGTTAGCAAAACCAAGGAGATGATTGTGGACTTCAGGAGGAAGTCAGGAGAACATGATCCAGTCTGCATCAGGGGCTCAGTAGAGAAGATGGTCAAGAACTTCAAATTTCTGGGTGTCAACATCTTCAAAGAACTGTCTTGGAATCTTCATGTTGATGCAATCACGAATATGGCTCACCAGCGGCTCTACTTTGTGAGGTGTTTGAGGAGACTGTCGAAAACATCTACAGATATACAGTGGATAGTGTTCTGGCTGGTTGTATCACTGCCTGGTATGGAGGTGCCAACACTCAGGACAAGAAAAATTGCAGACTGTTGTTAACTTGGCTGACAACATCATGGGTACCAGACTTCACTCCATCGAGGACATCTACATGAGGCTACAACAGTCTTAAGAAAGCAGCCTCTATCCTCAAGGACCCCCACCACCCAAGCCATGACCTCTTCACTCTGCTACCATTGGGAAAAAGGTACAGGAGCCTAAAAATGAGCACTCAGTGACACATGCACAGCTTCTTCCCCTCTGCCAACAGATTCCTGGATGGCCAGTGAACCAAAGACACTGTCTTACTTTGATTTTTCATACACTATTTTTATTTATTTTATAAGGTGATTTATATGAATGTTGCACTGAGACGCTGCCACAAAATAATGAATTTCATGACTTGTTCATGGCAATTAATTCTGATGAGGACACACCTAGGTTGGCAGTTAGTGGTGAACGATTCCAATTGAAGATAAGATTTCTTTATAATGCTCCAGAGAGCAGTTGTCATTCCCTGGGATTGAGCTCCAGCAACCTTTAAAGACCAATTACTGCTGCATCATGGCACCCTTAAAGCCTTAACCAGAGTTGAATCAGGAACCATGGTGAGTTCACTGATACAGTTTAAAGTTGTTCATAGAGCTCATATGACTAAAGATAAACTCCATCGCTTTTATTCTCATATCGATCCTATATGTGATAAATGTCAATTGGAAATAGCTTCCCTTACACATATGTTTTGGTCCTGTCCCTCTTTACAGAATTATTGGAAGGAAATTTTTTCCATTATATCTACCGTTTTGAATATTGATTTACAACCACATCCCATTACTGCAATTTTTGAATTACCTATGATAGATTTGACTTATTTATCTCTTCCTGTGGATCGTATGATTGCTTTTCTTACACTAATGGCTAGAAGATCTATACTATTGAATTGGAAAGAGGTTAATCCTCCCACTGTTTTCCAATGGTTTACCCAAACTATACTATGTTTAAATTTAAAGAAAATTAGAAACTCTGTCTAGGAATCCGCTTCTAAGTTTGAGTTAACCTGGCGACCATTTATTCAATATTTTCATTTGTGGTGAGTTGATCTGGCTCTGTTTTCTTTTTATGATTATGTATGATAATTGGACTGTTAGATGAGATCGGAGTGATCGGCGTGGTTTAGCTATATCGGTAGTTTTTTTTTAAGTTTTTAATTCAGATTTGTTTTTTCTTCCTTTTTGGGGTTTTTTTTCTCTATTTTTTTATATATTTTTATTAATTATATCATTTTTTTTAGAGATAGTTCATACTCTAAACTGATCTAAAATATTTTTTTTGTGATATATTTTTATTCTGCAATATTATTGTTTAATATCTCTGTATTAATTCATTATTTACTATGTATTTTTCATATCTCTTTGAACTGTATGTGTTTATAAATTATAATAATAATAAAAAGATTGGAAAAGAAAAGAAAGGAACCATGGTGAGGTTGGATAGAATGTAGAACATAAGATTGTAAGTTCACTTCGCAGTGATGTACCTACATGTCTTCAGTCCATGCAGGAATGAAAACTAATACAACAAACACTTCTCTACAGTTGGGTCAATACATATTCATTGTCATGGAATTGACCATGCTGAAATGGATAGGGAACAAGCTTGGGCTAAACCTCTGTGCAAGGCTGAATGCTCTAGGTATCAGACACAAGCTCTTGGGCAGGTTTGACAATCCCACAACCCAAACTGTGCCTGCTTGAATCTGTACTCCATCCCTCAGTAATATTCATCCAACGACATCTGGTTTGTGACTTCATTATCCAGGAGACGGCGCTTCCACTGTCATTCTTCTCTGGCTTTGCAACAGTCCATTAATACAGAATGAAAACCACACCCCCCTCCCCTCCATCAATCTCTTTCACTGCCACAGGTTAAAAAAAAGTCAACATTTTAATTTCAGCATCCCACCCCGGCCACACTTTTCCTCCCTTTTCCTGGGAGGATTGACATGTATGAGATCATGCACCACCAGACTCAAGGAGAGTTTCTTTTCCACTGCTGTCAGACTCCTGAAAGATCCTCACACAAATTAAATAAATGAAATAGCCCTTGTTCTGTTCTAACAGACTTCTCCCCCTAAGTCTGCACTCTATGTTCTATTTTTAATAGTTTACAATGAACGAGTTGATAAGCTGGATTGCACATAGAATTTTTTTTTCATTTCACCTCGATACATAAGACAATAAACTTAATAGAGTATTACCTTACAACATAGAAGGAGATCATTCAGCCATCAGGTTCATGCCAGCTCTCAAAACCTCAACCCACTCCCCTATTTATTTCTTTATAACCTATCTGCTCTCTCAAGATATTATCTTCTCACCCAACTACACTCATTGTTATTTACAGCAGCTAATTAAACAAACAACCAGCATGGATTAGGGAGAAAATTAGAGCACCCAGAGAAAAGCTGAGATGGGCGCATGGCAAACATGTTGACTTCACATGGACGGCACTGGGGCCCTATATGAAACCCAGGTTGGCGGAACCTGAAGCAGCTGCTCGACCTGCATCAACTCTGCACCACCTTGGTGGTCCACCGTGTGCAGACAAGCCTCTAAACTACCTGCACTGCTTACCTGGTGTGGTGAATGGCAAATTGTGTGTCTTCTTTATCAGTGGCTCATCAGGTAGGACCAGTAAAGTTGGGATTTGCTGAGTTCCAAAGCAGGTCATGGTGAAGGGACAGGGTATGTAAGACGGAAATATCTACAGTGTCTAAAAAATTATGATTCAGGTTGATAGGAAAAGGGACACGTGAGGATAAAAAATACGATTGGAGCATAATGGCATGCTCTGATAGGATGCTGTGTGGATTGTGTGGTGGACCTAGGATTGGCAGCACCCCCTCCTTAATTCTACTTCTTGACTTGGGCTCCTCATTTAACCAATGGTTGCACCCTTTGCTGTGAAAGACTGGAGGATAAATATAAGTGAGTGGCTTTCATTATATTCGTGTGATGTGCCTGCCATTATTGAATGGCTTGATGTTTGTGATGTGTGCGAAATGCATGTGAGAATTGAAGCAGTCATGTGTGCATGTTGGGCATATCAGTGTTAACTTGGAGGGGTAATTGATATTAACACTGTTGTTGAAATGCATGGAGGAGTACGAGTTGTCCACCCTGGTCAGTGACATTTGTTGGAGTGTTTGCCTTCGTTGGCCATGGGTCTGAGGCCATTCAGCATCTTAAGTCAATGGAACAGATCCTGCTTCTGATATTCAACTCTGTGGTGATGCTTTATCTTGGACTTCCCAGTCCTTGACCTAGTAGAGCTTCCCCACATTGATTGCCCTTCATATACATTTTTTTTAGGGCAATGTCGACCAGTGGATTCCTGTGTCCAAATTGCTCCCAGGTGCCTCCTTCGTTGTGCAGTGACCTCGACCTCCAGGCACTGTCGACCTCCTCAGGTGTGAAGCTGTTCAGTGCAAGTTGCTTTCATCTGGTGCCCTAGATCTCTGCATACTCCTTATTGTCAGCAGATGATGGAGAGAAACTGGCGCAGCTGAATTCACACAAATTATTGTCATTTTAGCCTACAGTTCCTGGTTGATGTGTTTCATCTTCAAAGAATTTAATCTGAACTGGAAGAAGTTAGAGATTTAAATTTCCAGAGGAAAGGGTTAAAATCAGGTTGGTGAGTTAAAAAATTTAAATTCAAATTTATTTAAATTTAGATATATAGCACGGTAACAGCCCATTTCGGCCCACAAGTCCATGCCACTCAATTTACACCCAATTAACATTTGCAATGGTGGGAGGAAACTGGAGCCCCCGGGGAGAATGTACAAACTCCTTACAGACAGCGTGGGATTCAAACCCCAGTCCCGATTGCTGGCGCAGTAAATGCATGGCACCAACTGCTGTACCAACCACGATGTTGCTGCAGGTTGAGGGTGCACAGGGTGTAACAATTGAAGAGCAGGAGCTTTGATTCTTTGGTAGGATTTGGCTAGAATGAGGTCGCCATTTTGGCCTATATTGCCCTGGTCGCCTCCTTCCATTTTAAGACCAAGCTTTTGTGCATTAGTCCACCTGGCATAATCCTCTTGCCAGAAGTAGCATGCTACACGTTCTTGATCCTACCGTCCTGTCATATATGTAGATGTCCTGAGATTTGTTTGCCATGATTAGAAATGCTTTTTATAAAATTACTCTCGACCATTAAGTGCGACAAGTGCTGTCAGCAGGCAGTCTGTTGTTCCTGATGCTCAGGGTCTGACTAAAATAATGGATTGACCTTGGAAATTACGCCTGAATTAGCTGTCATGGCATTGAGCAGACAGAAATAACATTGTGTCCCAGTTCTTCTTCGATTTGTGCCAATCAAAATATTCTTGCTTCAGGATACCATGGATTGAGCTAGTTTATTGCTTCCTGAAGAATGGAGGGATCATGTGATTTTGTACAATAACTCTGCAGCTACATTAATAGATAGGTTTGACTATGCATTATTCTGAGCATGTTGCCAAAGGCTTGACTCCACATCAACCTTGTCAATGTTGTTAGAGGTGTATTTTGGTGATAACCAATGGGAATGAACAACCTTGGGGCCTGTTTGAGAAGAATCTGAAGGAAGAAAGTTAGAAAAGTAAGTTAGAGAAGATTGCTTCCAGATCCGTATTTCAAGATAATATTTTGATCCCTGAAACCGTTTGAGCTTGTGTCTAAACACCTCCATTAACCTTCCTATGTTTGCAATGGTGCAGATTGAACTATTGTCACCTATGGGTGAATTAGATCCAGAGAACGAGAGGAAGAAGTTATTTTGGACTGGGAAACATCAGGGAATTGGAATTAATACAAATTCAGCGAGGGCAGAGACAGCATTGAGGAAGCTTAGAGAGGATTAGGGACTGAAGTAGAGTGGCATAGAATGCAAGAAACTACAGATGCTGGAATCTGGAACAAATAAAAACAATCTTCAGGAAGAGCTCAGCAAGCTGAGCAGTACCAAAGCAGTAAAAAAGAATTGTTGATGTTTCAGTTCTGAGCCCTTCATCAGGACATTGTTTTTTTTTGTGTAGGGGTGGGGGGGGGGGGTGGTTATATGGGATAATCACGATATTGTTGGATGGAGAAGGTGATGAGAGTGTTTGTTTGACAGAGTTGTTTAACAGAGAGAGGATTGCGTCAGGGTGGAAGTAGGAGTTCGATTGTTTTTTTTGCCATTCAGCACAGTAACAGACCATTTCGGCCCACAAGCCGGTGCTGCTCAATTACACCCAATTAACCTGCAACCCCTGGTGCGTTTCAAATGGTGGGAGGAAACCGGAACCCCTTGGAAAAACCAGTGCAGAAACGGGGAGAACGTACAAACCTCTAGTGCTGTAACAGCGTGGCGCTAACCATGCTGAAACAATCAGAGGTCAGCCAGGAGCAGGTTGATCAGAAAGGCAAATTGGGGGTTCTGAGAACGTCATGTACAGAACATAAGAATGTAACAAAATGGGAGCTGATGTAAGCCACTTTGGCCCCTCTAGCTTTCCCTGCTATTGGACATGATGTTGATGCTATGCACTTGTGCCTCATCTCTTCAGAGTCAGTTCTGCAAAGGCCAAATTCTTCTGTAGAAATGAAAAGCTGACATAAGTGATGAGCCCACCTTCCATGTACCTGGATTGTCTTGGACACTCTGACAGCAGAATGGATGTGGCTGGGCCTCTTGAAAATAACATAAAAGCAGGCCTCAACTTTATCTAAATATGCCTGGTGGCCTTTATTGTAGTAGCATTATATGCATGGTAGACCATTAACAGATTCCCAGAAGTGTTCCATAAGCACACAAACACTACATACACAATCCCATTGGTAATCATGCTTCTGATAACATTTACTCCATATTGCACTAAAACATGAGGCCACGCTATTGAATTTCTGCACCCATGCTTATTATTGCTCCTAAGCTCTGAACATTATCCTTGGCAAACTATTGAAATAACTGTAGATACTGCACAGGTAGCTGACATCTAACCTAACAAAAAAAAAACTCATGTCTACCAGACAGGATGTGCTCCCCCATGTACTATTGAGATCCTGATTATCTACACTGAACACCTCAATGCTCTGGAAGGATTCCACCAAAGCTTTTTTTTCCGAAAATTCCTCAGTGAACCTATGATGTCAGCTGCTCTCCCCAGGCCTACATCCCCAGTTCTGAGGCCCTGCTTGCATTTGGTTGCAACCACTGGGCAGAACATGTTGATATCAGTGTCCTAAAACACATCATCAATTTGAGCTCTGCCATGGGAAGCAGACCAAAAAAAATCAGAAAGATTCATTGATGCCTCCTTGAAGGAATGGGACATCTCTTCAAAATGTGAAGTTTGAAAAACTACCCCAGGAACGCCCAAAATAGAGAAGGAGCCTTCGGTACGACCCTGAGAACCCCGAGTTTTTTTGCAGTAGGGAGGGAGTTGGGGGGTGGGGGAGGAGGGAGGCACACAAAGCACTGAATAAATGGTGGAAGGAATGCACCCTCTCATAAGTTGCATTCCACCACTTTCTGCTTCATTGGTGGAAGATTCTGTGGCTCTCATAGCAGTTCCGCAAAACCAGAGTGGATCCAATAGACTGCTGAGATAGTTTTATGATGGCCAATACTTGTTTTCCAGTTATGTTGGTACACGGAACCAAATTTCCACATTAAACTTATCTATTAATCACTGCCGACAGCATGCAAAGGGTGTTCTTCATGTATATTTATTGGTTTTAACTTGAACTGTTCAGCGCATGTTGAGATACAATGTGTGGCATTTTGCCTGGAACCTATTGTATAAATTGAAAAGTCACATTTTTAGTTTGATCTGCATAATTCAGCAAATTGGGCAGCTTATGAAGATGATGATTTTAATACAGCACCAATACTCCTTAATTGAATTGTGTTGATCTTACTAATGCTTTGAATCAGTGCACAGATATATTCCAGCATGTGCAATCGTAGAAACTCCCAATTTCAGCCTATTTTATGTGGAGGGCTTTCTGGTGAGTTGCAAGTTGGTTTGTGATTGATTTATACCTTCACAACATTTGGTGGATTTTCACTGTGAGATGGACTCAGAGGAAGGGCCCATCCCACACTAGCCACACTCTCATCACGTTCCTCCCGACGGGGACAAGGTTGAGAGTGTGTCAAGTCACGTTCCGACAGGCTCAAAGACAATTTCTTCCTCACGGACAGGAGGCTCTTGAAGGAACCTTTTTGTTGAGATCTTATGCTGCCCTTGCTATACGCTGTATCTTCCGTACTGTGCTCTTGCTCTTCTACTTTGTACTGCTGCATGCGCGTTCAAGTTAACTTGTTGGATTGCTTCCAGATCAGGACAACCTCACACTCTCTGATGTAATATGACAACAAACTTGAACTTCCAAAAGTCATGAGATTGTGCAGTAATGTAAACCTTTAACCAGGCCTGATGACAGTGAAAGTCCTATTTTGTAGGAGAATGCTTGTGGCCTGAAATTTACGAACCATTCCAATAAGCATGCACGTTGGTGAAATAAGTGCCGAGGGGTTCTCTGCACCCTGGAATTGAACAAGGACCATGTCTTTGGCAGCGCAGTGTAGAGGACCTGCTCCCAGAAACCTTCCAACAGGTCTTGACAAAACACAATAATGGAGCAAAGCTTTGTCAAGTGCCGAGGGGTTACCGTTTTCAAAGTTTTTAAATGCCTGTTCTTGTGGAAAATTTTTTTAAAAAATTTTTGAAATAAATAGAAACATTTTTGAAAAGTAATACTTATTCAAAGTATCTAAGTTATATAGAAATAATTAAAGCACTAAACTAAAGCAAAATAATTAAAATCAAATAAATGAGTTCTACAACACAGAAAATGGTCCTTCACCCGATCAGACGTCTGCTGACCTTTTGGGCCTTCTACACGAATTCACCTTTTCCTCCAAATTTTTTTTGGTCTAGTATCAAATGTGGTGTTGGATTTTAATGCATTCTAGGAAAATGGGCAGTCTCTGACTACTAGAAAATCCTTAAACTTGGCATAAATGTGCATAAATTATTGACTTGTCTCATTTGAATACCAGTAAAGTACAGCTTGATCTATTTTCAAAAGTCAGGGTGTGGTCAATTGAATGGGACTTCTTTTGTGGAAGTGCTACTTTTGAACTGTGGGATAACAGATACCAGAGGCTATTGAAAAAGCCGGGTGTTGTTTCTGTCATGGATTTGGTAGATGTTATGCTATGCAACCATAGCGTGTCTGTAGTGGAGGGAGTGCATGGTCAGTTTGTTGGTTGGGGGGGGTGGGGGGAGTCAATGAGGTGGTTCGCTTCAATCTGTGGGGGCAGTGAGCTTCCAGAGGGTTATCTGCAGGGATGCATTGCTGCCAGAGCTCACTGGAATGGCGCTGTGGCCGCTCAAGGGGCAGCTCCGGCACCTCCTTGTTGCCGATTTTCGTGAGCTCCCCACCTAAAAAATGAGCACTGCACCCCTGGTTATCTGTCACTGCACTCAACCAGATAGCTGGAGGGTGGTGAGGTTATGGTCCTGGCCTGGATCTCTTGGTGATGTATCAGAAGCAATACAGAAAAAAATAGATGATTCTGCAGTGGAGGTCTTAAATTATGAGAAGAAACATGTGCCTGTTTCTGCTGAATAAAAGTAAGTGGTATTGGGATGTGACGCCTTTCAGCAAAAAGCCAAGAGATATCGATAACATAAATTCAGAAAAACTTTGAGCTTGAATGGCAGATACAAAAATGAGGGCACTAACTTAAACTTCTGCAATTCCCGCAAATGTCAGGCTGATATGTACTTCCATCAGAAGGTCCAAAATTATAGGAGATGAGGATGTTCTCCTGAAAATGCTTACCAACACTGGATAAGCAGCAAATGAAATCAAGAAGGCTTTACTTGCATCTTCTACAATAGCAGCGAGGTCCAGTCTATAAATCTTTCAGTATAAAATCTGCCAGAGCGCTGTACAATCAAAATTCCGCACTGAGGTACATAAAGGAATACAGTCTTCAGATAAATGATTAAAAGCAGGTAAAAGAGGCAATTTCTAAAGAGAGCCTATGAGTAAGGGAGAAAGATGAGGGGTTTAGAGAGGGAACTGTTGAAATTTGATCTGAAGAAATGTGTTTTGCTGGAGCAATTAAAACCAGGAAATCAGAATTGTAGAGATGCACATATTTCAAAGGTTTGTAACACAAAGGAGGTTGTAGAGAGAGGTGAGTCCATGGGTGAAAAGGATGGTGGGTGTTAGGATGTGTACAGCAGAACATTGAATGAGCAAGTTCAAGAGTGAGAGAGGTCACCTGGAGAGTATTGAAATAGGTGAGGTAGGAACAGGATGTTTACAGTGGTAGAGGTAATCTCAGTGATGGAACTCACCTCAGGGTCACACCTGACTTCATACAGAGTAATGACAAGCAGTAGGTGAATCAAAGAAAGCTTTATTTTCTTCACTCAAAGCAAAAGCTTGTAAAAATGAATTTCAAAATGAAATTGTGTCATGACATTAATTTTTTCAATAAATTAATAAATGAGATGTAATTAAAGTTCATTGGGATGAAAATTATTGCAATAATTAAAAACTACATTTGATACAATGAAAAATGAAACCAGTGGGAGGAGGTTAGAGTGAAATCGGTGACTGTTCAGAAGAATTCCAATTTTTTGATTGATTTGTTAGTTTAGTTTCAGCTTCAGTATGTGACATACTCTGCCCCAATGCAACTTACCCAATTAAGTGCTTGAAATTTTGGACACTTCTGCAATCTCTCAAGCGTCTGCAGCTGATTAAAGCTGTTTTTTAGTGAACTTAATAAAATAGAAATTCTGAAATTGCAGGAAGATGGTTTGGGAAAGGAGTATTTCCTTACGATCCCAAAGTATTTAAATACATCTTAATTTATCCATATTTGAGAAAAGGAGTAATGTGGAGATATATAATTTATCTATGTATCTATCTGTCTACACACACACACACACACACAGAGAAAAAATGGTGTTGGTTCTGTGACAGAGTATATAGAAATGTTTTTGGGAGATAAATTAGGAAAGGTTTGTTAGAGTAGGTTACATACAAACACTTTAAAACAGACCTGCGAGATTCTCTTCTGCATTGTAATGAAGAATTTTTATTTACATGTATTAGACGACATCTCTCTGTGCAATCCTGAATATTTTCTTTCCTTATCTTTTTACATTTATATAGCTATGTATCTTTTATATTGGCTATTTTGAGAGCGGGGCATTAGGGAGGGAGGGGCTTTGGGGTCAGGTGAATACCATCAGGTATGTAACTTTTGATTTGTTTCTTTTGCAATTTGTATTATATTAATTCAGATTACTGCATGTATGGAAAAAATTTTAAATATAATATGAAATAAAAGAAAGAGAAGCAGAGGAGATGATCCGTATGACAGTGACCACAGCAGTGGACCAGTGAGGGGCTTTGAAGCTGAAGAATGCACAGGAAGACGGGCTGCTGGCAACTGCAGTCAAGCTGGAGACTGGCTGAAGAGGTGCCAGGTATCGAAACCGAGATGTGAGATGACGCCGAAGGCTTCCCGATCATGTAAGAGTTTTGGATCTGGAGCTTGAGTTACTGATGGTTTGGCCTAAAGTGGCTGCAGAGTGCAGGAGCACTGGAGGAAAAGCCATGGACATTCACTGACTCAGGGGGACTCTCTTGCTTCAGTTTCTCTGACTGCATGGGGTGCTGGGCAATTTCTGCTGATGGCAAATCTTCATCTGCCTTATGATAGCCAAAGGAAATTTTGTGTAATTTATGGTTTATCGTGGGACTGAAGAAGGTGGCGGCGCTGCCAGAGCTGCTGTAATGGCAGCACTGTCATCGGTACAGACTCGCGGGGAGCGAGGGAGCGGATATGCAGTGCTCCTGCAGGGTCCAGCCACCCAGTCGACTGTCATCGGCTCCTCACGGGCTTTGAGCGGCCTTTTGAGGAAGCTGGCGGTAGTTTTAGTCTTAGTGCTATGACAGTAAATTGAATCTTGAATCTTGACAATGAAAGAATCTTGAATATTAAAGAAATACTGTTTCTGAAAAGATCTAGTAACAGAGAGCATAGGGCTGACAGGTCGACTTTCTTGGTTATTCTAAGAGCATGGAATATGTGAGAGGTGTGTTACATTATTTTCTCACAGACTGAAGCAAATTGAGTACAGTCTGTGATTGAAAAGATTGCACGTGGTTGATAGAAGGCATCCCACTACAGATGAATATATGGAATTATGAAGCAGTGCATGACAGCTTTTCGTTCAAGAAGTTGCTAAAGAAATTGGAAGTGTAAAGTCAATAACAGAATTTAATAATGTTTCAAATTTCTAAAAGGTGAGGGTAAAAATAGAAAGATAACCTTAATTGTTGGCAAATTGTCAAACTGGAAGGTAAAAGAGGTTCTTTTAGAATGCTTGAGCGTGTCATATTTTATCACAAATTATGATTCAGGCAAGGGATACTTCAACATTTAAAATGAATAGAGAGCATAGTTGAGAAGGAGAATATTAATGAGAAAAGGATTGAAATTGAAACACACCACCAGTGGCGGAATCTGCAGTTGCGCATGCAAGATGGACAGTAGTCTTACGGTGTACGGTAATGTCCAGAATCGTGGCGTCAAAGTTGTTCATTTATTTTAAAAAAAAGCTTATCTTATTTTGTGATTGAAGAACAGTGGTTTTGAACTCTTTGACAGCACAGCTGTTTTAGTTATTGAATGGCTAATAATATGTGTATTTTTAGAATGTCTATATCCTAGCCTCATACCCGGAAATTTTGGGACTATTACTGATCACAGCCAGGAACACTCATGCAGCTTGGAATGTCCATGATAATTGTAATTCTTCAGTCAAGCTTGTATTTCATACTTGCCTCATTGTAATGTGAAAAAAAATGTAATGTACGAAGAACTTATGACCTGACAATTCTTGAGTTAAATCAGCTAAGGCAGTTCAGTAATAGTAAATGTATTGATTTTTGAAAGTGCAACATATCATAGCTACTGATGCTTTATTACTTGCATTTCTGTAAACCTTAAAATGCATTTTCAACAGAGTAGCTCAGTTATTTTTTTCCTGTCTTTGTGAGACAGCAAACAATCATTATTGTTACTTCTTCTTTGGCTTGGCTTCGCGGACGAAGATTTATGGAGGGGGTAAAAGTCCACATCAGCTGCATGCTCGTTTGTGGCTGACTACTGCCACAATATCTGACAGGCAATTAAATATCAGGCAAACTATTGGGCTCCAGACTTGTATATCCCATAATTCTTCATTATCTAATCCATACAGACTTTCAAACGTAAAGGATATGAATTTCTTTTTTGGTGTGCTGGTGGCCTCACAGCTGTATAATGAAACACAAGCAAGCAAGTACAGAACAAAACGGCCTTTTCTGGAATAGTTCACTGTTAAATGTTTCTGTTTAACATTGTAATCTGTACTTTTTTGAGAAAGGGTGGGCAAATACTTCAGTACAGGTACTTTGCAATCACAATTAATTGAAATTAAGAATCGCATAGGTAGTTTAGGTATTAAATGATGTTTATTTTGACATTTCCCTTCAGTGTCAGAGAGTTTAATTAAGTTGTGTTTAATTTAAAAAAAATTATCTGTATAAATACAACAATATTCAAAATGCATTAATTTAATTTTTATCCAACATTTTGCTTTCTGTATCTCAAACAGATGATGCTTTATATTATCAGAACATAAATGTTAGTGAAACCATTCCATTTCCTTTACAGTGACAGAGATTTTAATGATTTCAAAGCTTTGTTCTCCTGGTTTGTTTTGGTCTCAAACATTCAGGGTATAGAAAGTATGCGAAGACAGGAAGTTGTTTCAGTGCTAAAATTGAGCTAGGACATATGCCAAACCACCATATATAAAATAAAGAAATGAAATAGGACTTCTGCTGGAACAAATTGGATGAGTTGAGCTAATAAGAATAGGCTTACTTTCAAAATAATAGAGAAATTAAACATCTTCCGCCATATCCCTGACTTTAAAACTATTATAGCGTCAACTTTGCCAACTTTGATAAGTAAGCAAGTTATCGAGAAGTTTATCATTAACTTTAATATCCTTTGATTTATTTGTTCAAGTATAATAACCAGTTGCTGAGGAGTACTGATAACATTATTTGTTCAGAATTACCAAGCCATTCTCCTCAGCAAAGTAGGATTTACAACAGTGAGCATACTATTATACACGTTGGAGTGCTTCTTCAGTCGTAATATTTATTATATTTCCTCATGCTGTGAAGCATGGCAACTTGTAAAAATCAACATACCCCATGATATTAACACCAGGATTGATTTTTAAAACACATTGAAAACAAAAATCAATAATGATTGAACCAAACCAAAGTGGCATTTCATACTTGTTTACTTTTTTCAATCTTTTTTATTGGTTTTTATAATAAATACAGTACAATTAAGAAAAGGAACGAAACTGAAAATACAATATCACAAATGTACATATATCAAGATAAAACTTCAAACTGTATAAACTCGGTCCCCCTCTATTGCAGACAGAAAATACATCAAAAATATCATGTATATCCACACACATATCTAACCTACTCTATTTAAAAAAAATCTGAGCAGCTTATCCTGAGGGTTACATATATTTTTGTAGCTTTTGATTCAAACGATGAATCAGAAAACAAAAGTAAGGCTATATCTCATCTGGAAGATTGGGCACGTCTAATCACATTAATAACATTTACATCAAATAAAAATAAGACATAAAAGGTCGCCAAGTATAGTTAAATTTCACCGATGAATCAAATACACAATAACTAGTTTTTTTATAAACTTAAACAGGACATAATATGAGAGAACCATTGAAACATTTCTGAAGGTCTAGAGTCTATCCATTTGAATAAATATGGAGAACCCATTGCGCAGGTACAAAAAAAGCTCCCTATGTCTGGGTCAATAACCCCAAAAAGAGCTGTTATCGGATTGGGTTGTAGCTTCATATTTGTTTTCATTGCACATTTATTAATAAATAGGACAATTTATAGTTTCTAGACATTTATATTTAGCATTGTAAATGTCTGGGTAGAGTCTTGTTCACAAGGATGCCAGAGAAATTTTTGAATGTTCTCTTCACAATTAATGTTCTTTGCGAAGATGTTAAATGTGGTGATTTGGACTCCAATCTTACTTCTTCTACAAATATTCTATAATTTCAGTACTTTTAGGGTGCCCGCAATCACATTGGTATCCCTCTTTGGTCATTCTGTGGCCCCATTCCCTCTGTCTCTGAAGCGATCAGGTGTGGCAATCTGACCATATCTTTCAAAATTCCTTCTGAATTACACATCAAGTTAATGAGAATGCATTTTGTTTTGCTTATTCATTGTCAATCTGTCGTTATTCTGTGGTATAAAACCCAAAGTGCTGTAGAACTGCATGTGCGTCACCAGGAAAACTTAGGGTTTCACCTTCCCACTGACTTTCTCTTGGTCCGGGTGATCAATGGCAACTTTCTGCAGGCTGCAGAGACCCCTACAGCCTTTCCTTTTCAATGCTTCCCTTCCTACCTGGTTTCGCTGCAAACTCAGCATGCAGGCTTATTTCCAAAGAGCTTCTGAATGGGTTTTGAAAATCTTCCGATTGGTATGAGAGCACCAGTAGGTCTGAGTGGAAAATCCTTCAAAAGGCACTGGATGCAGCCCAGTATACATCACAGGCAAAACTCTCCCCCAACACCAACAGGATCTACATGCTGACATTGGAGAGCTGCAGCAATCTTCAAGGATCCACACCACCCAGGACATGCACTGTTCTCGCTGCTGCCATCAGGACAGTGGTATAGGTGCCACAAGACTCATACCATCAGATTCAGGAATGGTTCTACCCCTAAACCATCAGTCTCCTCAGTAACAGACTCAATCAAAGGCTTATTTAAGGTCTCATAGTTTGCACATTATTTATTACTGAATACATTTTTTTTCAGCATTTACAGTCAGTTGGTTTATATTTCTTTCTTGGTTTACATTTCTCTCTTTTGTATAAGCATCTTTTCTTTGAGTACAGTTTACACTGCTGATGTGGAAATTCTGCCTGCAAAAAAAAAAGAATCTCAAAGTTGTATGTGATGTCATGTATGTTCTCTGACAATAAATTTGACCTTTGACCAGACCCTCTTCACTGCAATTTAAAGATAGGCATTTTCTCAGTTTTCTAGTTGTGACTGCTGATCTGAAACTGAAATTGTATTTCTCTCTTCACAGATGTTGCCTGAATATTTCCATCATTTTTGTTTTTTTTCTGTAATTTCCCACTTAAAATGGTCAATTGCTAGATGTGTTACCCATCTTATAGTGATTAGCAATGGCTGACTCATAGACATCCCACAAACCAACGCAATGGATTGTTAAATCACACCACATACTGGGAGCTCCCTTTCCTATTTTCCATGAATTTTTACCTTAAGGAAACTTAAGCCTAAAAAAAATGTTTAGTTTCCGGTTTTTGTATTAATGAGCAGAAGACAACAGTGGGAGGAGGCCAGTGTGTCGAGTAGCATTTGTAGGTGGAACTGAATTAAAACTTAACGTTTCAGGTTGAGGCCTTGCATTGGGACTGAATGGAGTGGAAACGTAGCTGATACAAAGAGGAGGGACAGGATCTAGTGGGCTGAGGTGGGTTGGGATGAGGGGTGGGATATTGCTGGAGTCAGGAGGCTAACAGGTGGAAGGAAACAAGAAAGAAAAGGCAGATGCAACCATGTGGGGAAGGGTAGGGTGGAGTGAGCCAAGTTGTGGTTTGAATAATATATTGTTACTTTGCTTTCCATCATTTTTGTTTTTCAAATGTTTTGAGATGTCGATCTACTGTGACAGATTGATAATTATTTATATAAAACTTCCTTCCTATTTATATCCCAATCTTTATATATAGGAACATAGAAACAAGGGTGGGTAATTTAGAAGCTTGAGCATGTTCTTCATTTACTTATGAAGGAAATGCTTCATCAGAATGGACTTGTTGAGATTCCATGTCAATTAATGCTTTAGTTTAATGAAGGTAAGTCATTCTTGGTTCTAACATTTTTATGGTATAGGCCCTTTGGCCCAACTCTTCCATTCCAACCAAACTGGCATTCGCAGTTAGTTCCAAGTTACCTGGATTTTGCAGGAATTCTTCTTTCTTTTTCAATTGTTTTATTGATTTTAATATAAAACATAAAATAGACTAGTGCACGGAGAGAATAAAGATACATGATTGAAATGATTACAATGTACCACAGTTAGTAAATAATAATAATGTTTTCATCTCCCTGTACTCAATCAAAGAAGAAAAAAAAATCAGTTTTAGTTTAAAAAAAACCCGATACTTATCTAAAAGTTAAAAAAAAAAACGCATAAAAGCTGGAAGGTCTTGAATCAGCATTCATCCAGCAATCAGCCTGGTCCTCACCCAAAAGAGAAATTTAATGGTATTGTGACAGAATATAGATATGTTTTTGGGAGATAAACCTTTGTTTAAGTAACCATTTGTCTTAGTAACTATTGCTGCTGGGCTTTGGGGTCCTTTGGGCTCATAACAGTATCAGGAAGGTGTCACATTTGTGGCCCGAAATGTGAAGTTAATAAAACATTAAACACAAGTTTTATCAGGTAAACTTCTCAGTGTCTTTTTATTTTCCCGTTTCCTTTGTTCTCCTGCTTGTGTTCTTATCTCTCTCTCATACCACGTGACTTCCGGTACATCTCATACATATTCATTATCATGACAGAAGGGACCATAAATCAGAAGAAAAAGTTAGAAATTATATCGTACAAAAATATTGTCTGAATGGGCACCAGGTTTCTTCAAATTTAACAGAGGGATCAAATGTATCCCTTCAAATTTTCTCTAAGTTCAAACAGGGTATGGTTTGAGAAAACTATTGAACTATAGTAGGAGGAGTGGGGTCCTTCCATCGAAGAAGAATTTCTCTCCTCTCCATCTGGGTGGTTAAAAACTATAATCCGATAAGCAGGAGTCGGGCAACGACCTACATCTGCTCTCCTAAAATTCCAAAAAGAGCTGTTGAGGGATTCGGTTACGTCAATTGCCAGAATTACTGAAAGATATTTTTCCAATTTCTTTCCAAAACCGGACAGGATCAAAACATATGGTCAATGAAGCCACTTGCTAATTACACCTATCTAAAACTAGGGAAAATATGGGCAAGTTTGTCTTTAAACATATGTGCCCTATGTACGACCTTAAATTGAATAAGGGAGCGTCGAGCACACATTGATGAGGTATTAACTAATTTAAGAAACTTTTCCCACATTTCTGCAGGAAAAGACTGTTGGAACTCCTGTTTCCATGCCCTTTTAAATTTATCAGTCGACTGGTTGCATATATTCTTCCATATTCCTGCTATTTATATATTTGTCCAAATGACATTTGAACTACAAAATTAGTTTAACTTCAGCTTCTTCAAGAGTGTATGAGAATCCCCCTGATCAGCTGTCCTTAACAGTAAACCACAGACAACATTCTCCTTTTAAAGCTAAGCTGAAAGACGAAATGAGAGGATCACTGGGGTCTTCCTTCCCTCTGTCAATGTTATTGTTGTCTAAAGAGGGCTCACAAGATAATTGAAGACCTCTACCATCCAGTCGGCAGCATCTCTAGATGCTCCTGTCGGGGAAGAGATATAGAAGTATCAGAGCCAGAGCCACCAGGCTGAGAAACAACTCCTTTCCACAGGAGGTGAGACTGCTGAACAAATGAAGAATTGCTTATACAAACCCTGCGATACTCTATTTATTTAACAATATTTACTCATATTTCTGTATGTATATCCATACTGCATATGTATTGTTTTTCTGTATATGTGTTACACCTGTAAGTATGTCAGCCTGTTATGCACTGAGGACTGAAGAACGCTGTTAGCCAGGTTGTACTGGTACAATCAGATGATAATAAACTTTTTTACTCCACCATTCTGTGCTGCTAATGGGACCATTATACCATTTTATTATTTTGTAGACTAGAATCTCCCCATAAACATCTATTTAAAGATATACGGATATTGGAAACACTATTCAATTTATGTTTGCTTTTCAATAAGTTTCACAACGTCAATTTTAATGGGTTTGCATATTATTTTTTGCCATAAATAAATGAGCAAAAGAGCTTGCATTAAGAGCCCTAAGATATTGCAAAGTGCTTCATGTTGTGTGGATTAATTTTGACACACAATCTCGGAAGTTTTATAGGAAAGTACAACGAGATAGACAACAGACTCGGCAAGGCAAATAGCGCCTTTGGAAGACTACACAAAAGAGTCTGGAAAAGCAACCAACTGAAAAACCTCACAAAGATTAGCGTATACAGAGCCGTTGTCATACCCACACTCCTGTTCGGCTCTGAATCATGGGTCCTCCACCGGCATCACCTACGGCTCCTAGAACGCTTCCACCAGCGTTGTCTCCGGTCCATCCTCAACATTCATTGGAGCGACTTCATCTCCAACATCGAAGTACTCGAGATGGCAGAGGCCGACAGCATCGAATCCACGCTGCTGAAGATCCAACTGCACTGGGTAGGTAACGTCTCCAGAATGGAGGACCATTGCCTTCCCAAGATTGTGTTATATGGCGAGCTCTCCACTGGCCACCGAGACAGAGGTGCACCAAAGAAGAGGTACAAGGACTGCCTAAAGAAATCTCTTGGTGCCTGCCACATTGACCACCGCCAGTGGGCTGATATCACCTCAAACCGTGCATCTTGGCGCCTCACAGTTCGGCGGGCAGCAACCTCCTTTGAAGAAGACCGCAGAGCCCACCTCACTGACAAAAGTCAATGGAGGAAAAACCCAACACCCAACCCCAACCAACCAATTTTCCCCTGCAACGGCTCCAACCGTGTCTGCCTGTCCCGCATCGGACTTGTCAGCCACAAATGAGCCTGCAGCTGACGTGGACATTACCCATCCATAAATCTTCGTCCGCGAAGCCAAGCCAAAGAAGACATCAATCAATTGTAACACGACAGGGGACTTATTGTGGCAATTACGTCAATGGCCAATTTCTTTGTTCTGGTGGCTTTGGCTGAGCCTTGGTTATAATGATGGAAAATGCCTCTGGCAAGGAAATTTGGCCTTGATTATTAATGCTAAATGTGCTGTCTGAAATTTGATTCCATTAAATTTCAAGGAATTTGTATTTGGAAACGACATACAATGCCCGGTCACCACCGTATCGTTTATTAGCTGCTCAAGAAAAATTTCTAAACTTCCAATGGTAATTTGATGATTTTGCAGTGCAAATAATGTGCATAAGTTTCTTTAAATACTTTGCCTAAAGATGAAAGCTTGAATAGTGTAGGAAATATAGAATAATTAAATCTTTTATACCCTTTATGAAAACTAAAAAAAAAGTCTCTCCATTTTTGGATTAATTAATCTGATTAAATCATCGTAAATTCATGATGAATCGGGTATGATATTGATATCATGACCTTTAATGTTTGCATGAAATGTTGTCACAAAGTAACAAAGGAAAAAAAAAAAATTTGCATTGTTTCCCTGGATTTAGACTCTAAGATCTAAACTTTTCAGAGGAGCAAAATTAATTTGCTGGTGAGCCTGAAGGCATGCTCTGATCTTGCAAAGCAAATTGCACTTGACAGAGACTTGGCCTGCCTTCCTGTCAGACTGCATGATCTAGTAATTTCATTGTTGTTCTCTTCAGTTCATTATTCACTTATTTTAATTGTAGTCTTTTTTATGTGGATGTGGTACAAACTGATTTCCAACTCATTATTAATGCATTAAGCATAGCAGTAATCAATGAAAATATATTTCTGCAACAATTGGCTTCATATTTAACAATTATTTCCAGATGAGATCTTTACCGTGGGAGCTGTTGATTTTTAACATAATTTTGTTAGTAATGTAGTTAGCACAAAGCTGATACAGGATGGAGAAAAAATTGTATAATGAGCAATTTTCGTGCTCTCATCTCTTGGAACAGTTCTGAGAATGTAAAGAAGGACTAGCACACAGAATTAAGCTTACATGACAGACTAATAGCTTGTATTTGTCTGACTTCGGAAGCTAAGCAGGCTCAGACCTGGTCAGTACTTGGAGGGGAGACCTCTTAGGAACACCACGTGCTGTAGGTTTCAGTGAGGAGTGCTGGCGACTTTGTGTCTGCCTTATGGTAGACAGAATTTCATGTATGTTACAGTCTCAATGCATTATTATGAGACAATAATGGAACCTTTACCTTTAGACTATCAATTGCCAATAGGTTTGAAGGCCAGCGGTAGAAAAATGGTGGTATGGTTTCTGTATGGATAGCAGATATGTGTAGGTCTTCCTCTATATTAATGGCATGAGTATGTATAGTGTAGTGGTTATCCCAATGCTTTTTTTTTTTCTTTGGCTTGGCTTCGCGGACGAAGATTTATGGAGGGGGTAAAAAGTCCACGTCAGCTGCAGGCTCGTTTGTGGCTGACAAGTCCGATGCGGGACAGGCAGACACGATTGCAGCGGTTGCAAGGGAAAATTGGTTGGTTGGGGTTGGGTGTTGGGTTTTTCCTCCTTTGCCTTTTGTCAGTGAGGTGGGCTCTGCGGTCTTCTTCAAAGGAGGTTGCTGCCCGCCAAACTGTGAGGCGCCAAGATGCACGGTTTGAGGCGTTATCAGCCCACTGGCGGTGGTCAATGTGGCAGGCACCAAGAGATTTCTTTAGGCAGTCCTTGTACCTTTTCTTTGGTGCACCTCTGTCACGGTGGCCAGTGGAGAGCTCGCCATATAACACGATCTTGGGAAGGCGATGGTCCTCCATTCTGGAGACGTGACCCATCCAGCGCAGCTGGATCTTCAGCAGCGTGGACTCGATGCTGTCGACCTCTGCCATCTCGAGTACTTCGACGTTAGGGGTGTAAGCGCTCCAATGGATGTTGAGGATGGAGCGGAGACAACGCTGGTGGAAGCGTTCTAGGAGCCGTAGGTGGTGCCGGTAGATGACCCATGATTCGGAGCCGAACAGGAGTGTGGGTATGACAACGGCTCTGTATATGCTTATCTTTGTGAGGTTTTTCAGTTGGTTGTTTTTCCAGACTCTTTTGTGTAGTCTTCCAAAGGCGATATTTGCCTTGGCGAGTCTGTTGTCTATCTCATTGTCGATCCTTGCATCTGATGAAATGGTGCAGCCGAGATAGGTAAACTGGTTGACCGTTTTGAGTTTTGTGTGCCCGATGGAGATGTGGGGGGGCTGGTAGTCATGGTGGGGAGCTGGCTGATGGAGGACCTCAGTTTTCTTCAGGCTGACTTCCAGGGCAAACATTTTGGCAGTTTCCGCAAAGCAGGACGTCAAGCGCTGAAGAGCTGGCTCTGAATGGGCAACTAAAGCGGCATCATCTGCAAAGAGTAGTTCACGGACAAGTTTCTCTTGTGTCTTGGTGTGAGCTTGCAGGCGCCTCAGATTGAAGAGACTGCCATCCGTGCGGTACCGGATGTAAACAGCGTCTTCATTGTTGGGGTCTTTCATGGCTTGGTTCAGCATCATGCTGAAGAAGATTGAAAAGAGGGTTGGTGCCAGAACACAGCCTTGCTTCACGCCATTGTTAATGGAGAAGGGTTCAGAGAGCTCATTGCTGTATCTGACCCGACCTTGTTGGTTTTCGTGCAGTTGGATAATCATGTTGAGGAACTTTGGGGGACATCCGATGCGCTCTAGTATTTGCCAAAGCCCTTTCCTGCTCACGGTGTCGAATGCTTTGGTGAGGTCAACAAAGGTGATGTAGAGTCCTTTGTTTTGTTCTCTGCACTTTTCTTGGAGCTGTCTGAGGGCAAAGACCATGTCAGTGGTTCCTCTGTTTGCGCGAAAGCCGCACTGTGATTCTGGGAGAATATTCTCGGCGACACTAGGTATTATTCTATTTAGTAGAATCCTAGCGAAGATTTTGCCTGCAATGGAGAGCAACGTGATTCCCCTGTAGTTTGAGCAGTCTGATTTCTCGCCTTTGTTTTTGTACAGGGTGATGATGGTGGCATCACGAAGATCCTGAGGCAGTTTACCTTGGTCCCAACAAAGCTTGAAAAACTCATGCAGTTTGGCATGCAGAGTTTTGCCGCCAGCCTTCCAGACTTCTGGGGGGATTCCATCCATACCTGCTGCTTTGCCACTTTTCAGTTGTTCGATTGCCTTATATGTCTCATCCAGGGTGGGAACCTCATCCAGCTCTAGCCTTAGGGGCTGTTGAGGGAGCTGGAGCAGGGCGGAATCTTGGACTGAGCGGTTGGCACTGAAAAGAGATTGGAAGTGTTCTGACCATCGGTTGAGGATGGAGATCTTGTTGCTGAGGAGGACTTTGCCGTCTGAGCTGCGCAGTGGGCTTTGGACTTGGGGTGAGGGGCCGTACACAGCCTTTAGAGCCTCGTAGAAACCCCTGAAGTCGCCAATGTCCGCGCTGAGCTGGGTTCGTTTGGCGAGGCTAGTCCACCACTCATTTTGGATCTCCCGGAGTTTGCGCTGAAGATGGCTGCATGCGCGAAGGAAGGCTTGTTTCTTCTCTGGACAGGACGGCTTTGTAAGGTGAGCCTGGTGGGCAGCTCGCTTCTTTGCCAGCAGCTCCTGGATTTCCTGGCTGTTTTCGTCAAACCAGTCCTTGTTTTTCCTGGAGGAGAAGCCCAGTACCTCTTCAGTGGATTGCAGTATGGTAGTCTTCAACTGATCCCAGAGGGTTTCAGGGGACGGGTCCGTGAGGCGGGTTGCAACGTCGAGCTTTGCTTTGAGGTTTGCCTGGAAGTTTCCTCTCGCTTCGTCTGACTGCAGGTTTCCAACATTGAACCTCTTTCTAGGGGCTTTATTGTTCCTGGGCTTTGGCTTGAAGTGAAGGTTGAGCTTGCAGCGAACCAGCCGGTGGTCAGTGTGGCATTCCGCGCTAGGCATGACCCTGGTGTGGAGCACATCTTGTTTGTCACTTTCTCGCACCAGGATGTAGTCCAGGAGGTGCCAGTGTTTGGATCGGGGATGCATCCAGGTGGTCTTAAGGCTGTCCCTCTGCTGAAAAAGGGTGTTTGTAATGACAAGTCGCTGTTCTGCGCAGAGCTCCAACAGGAGGCGCCCATTGTCGTTGCACTTGCCGACGCCATGCTTGCCCAGGATTCCTGGCCAGGTTTCTGAGTCTTTGCCGACACGAGCGTTGAAGTCGCCCAGGATGACAACCTTGTCGGCTGTAGGGGTACGTTGGATGAGGTTGCGGTGTAGAACTTGTTCTTTTCTGCTGGTTCCGCCTGGAGGGTTGGAGCATAGACACTGATGAGGGTGATGTGACGCTTGTTTTGAAGTGGGAGTCGCATGGACATGATTCGGTCCGAGAGGCCTGTCGGAAGGTTTTCGAGTTTGGAGGCAATGAAGCTCTTGACCATGAAGCCTACACCAGATAGGCGTCGTTCATCCGAAGGCTTGCCAGACCAGTAGAGTGTGTAGCCCGCGCCGCGTTCTTGGAGGCTGCCTACATCTGCCAGGCGGACTTCACTGAGAGCGGCTATGTCGATGTCAAGTCTGAGGAGTTCATGTGCAATGAGGGCAGACCGACGTTCAGGTCGGTGGCTGTCAGCCTTGTCTAGCATGGTTCTGATGTTCCAGCATGCTAGCTTGAGTTTGTGAGCATCTTTTGAGGGGGAGGACGTGGAGGGGGAGGACGTGGAGGGGGAGGACGTGGACCTGTCCTCGGGCCTGCGCAAAGGAGCTTTTAGGTGGAGTGCAGTGCGCGCAGTACTGGCCCCACCCTTTACACCCATGGTTCGTGTGCCGTGGCCAAGCAAGCTGGGACGTGGCAGCGAGGTCCTTGGGTCGTAGGTTTTATATCGGAGTGGCCTTCTCAATGCTATTGCAGTGTCATCAACCTAAGTTTGAATCCAGTACTGTCTGTAAGGAGTATGTACGTTCTCCCCATGTCCACATGAGCTTTTTCCCAGTGTTTTGTTCTCCTCCCACATTCCAAAGACATGTGGGGTTAAATTAGTTGCAAGGGTGTCTTTGGGTGGCACAGGGTCATGGGTCAGAAGGGGCAGTAAATGTGCTGTATTTCTAAATTTTAAAAAATTAAAAACAAAAAATTAATATGCATGGCCTTTATCAGACTGCTGCCCCTTCCCAAAAAAGGAAGACCTATCCAGTTAATGAAGTATATTATGGCTTCAAGGATAATGTGTTTGAACTTTGATGTCGATTGCGAAAACATGGGCAATCTGGAAGAATCATGTAGTTTGTGAATTCTTAACCAGTCACTCATGGTGCAGTGGTTTAGTGCATAGTTTGCACATGACTAACTTCAACCATGCTTCATTGGGACAGGACAAGCTGGCAAGCTTGTGGAAAACCCCATTTGGAAGATGGATTGTGAGTGCTTCATTCAGCCTGGTCAAAGCCCTTGTGGTTCATGCAACAGGAGAGGACTGGCTGCCTAATGTTTCACTAAATCGAGAACCAGGGCTGAAAGAGAACCATCCCCTAATAGAATTCCCTCTCCTTTCCTTCAACTTTGTCTTCAGAGAGCCACCTCTTCCCCTGATCAATTCTCACCTTTCTTCTCCTGTCCTCCTCTCTATGTCCAATTATCACCTTTTGATTGTTGTTCTGTACTTCTCCCTTTTCTCTATCTTTCCATTCTCCCAGCATTTTAATGTAGCTGTCTGCCTGCTTTTTACTTATACCTTGAAGAAAGGCTCAGGCCTGAAATGTTTTTTTTACCTCATATGATAAAAGAATTAACTGGACCAGCTCATAAATACTCTGGCAATTAGAACAGGTTAGAGGCTTGATAAGTTCTGGGAACTGAATGTCACTCCTAATCTTCAAAATGATTCCACTTCTGTGACAAATTATGTTGTGTTTGTATTCTATATAGATACATTTTGGGGAGGTAAATTGGTGCAGGTTTTTTAGTATAGGTCACATACAAACACTTTAAAACAGATCTTATTTAAAATACAGGAGCTCTGCTCATGCGAGACAGGCCGGTGCCAAGAGCCTTTGCAAAAGTTTTGGAGTGTGCCCAAGGGACTTCACTAATGGATTGTTGTTTACAAAAAGGCAATAGATGAAAGAACTTGTCGGAGCCGCAGGCTGTCTGGAATGGAACTTGCTGCTCTTAGAGGGTCATATGGTTTGACAAGCTTCTTCACTGAGAGAGAAAGAGAAGGAGAGAGTTCTACAGTTTTACAGTCAGCAGCAACAGTTGGGACTGGAACAGGACAAGCTGGCAAGCTTGTGGCAAACCCCATTTAAAAGATGGGTTGTGAGTGCCTAGTTCAGCCTGGTCAAAGCTCTTGTGGTTCATACAAGAGGAGAGGACTGGCTGCTTAATGTTTCACTTGAAATAAGGGAAACAAAAAGGAACCCTGTGGTGACCTGAAAGAAAGAAGTTATCATCTGGAGAACCCAAGATACTGAAGTGGCTGGTTACAAGGAATCATTTGTGGGTGTCCAGTGAACAACAAATCTTTCTCTGAAAACTGAAGCCTAGTGAACTTCATAATTGTTAAATTCTGTGCATAGTATAAGAATTGCCTGCAACCAGTGAACTTGGAGGAATGAGAAGTGAGATTGGACTGTGAATCAAAGAACTTTTCTAAACTTATACATGCATGACATACATGTGCACTTAGAATTAGAAGGGGGTTAAGTTAGATTAGTTAAGTTAATCGTGAAAAGTTAAAGTGTAATTCTGTTTTCATGTTTCAAGATAATTAAAAGCAACTTTTGTTTAATTAACCATTTGTCAGCATGTAGTGCAGCAAATGGGCTTGGGTGAATTTGGGGCAGACAGCTTGGGGCTGGAATTGGATCTGAGAGTGGTGCAGGCTGCAAACTTCCCCGGGCTTCCCCTCATGCGGCAAACCCTCGCCCAATGCCCTTTATTGCCACAGCTGGAACACACTGAGTCTTTAGCCATGCAATGAGATCGGGGATGCAGGCTCTTGCTGCAGAAAAAGTGCTCACTAGCACAGGAAGCGGCAGCCATTATGGCTGGCATAGTGGGAGCAGCTGGTCCTTGGAAGGGGTAATCTGGGTGAGCGAGCTCGCTGTCTTCGAGGTTGTCATTCTCGAGCTTGGCATTTTCCAACAATTTGACAAGTTCAATGTGGCTAGACAGGTCCTTCTTTCCCGACTTGAGCAGTCATTGCCTCATGTTCCTCAAGTGAATCCCCGCGATTAGAGCATCCCAGATCTATTCTTAGTCACGAATGTGGCCCGTAGCCACTTCATACCTACACTTTTTGGCAAGTGTCCACAGATTCATCAGGTGGTCATTGATGGTCTCTCCTGGCCTTTGGTGACATAGAGCAAATCGGTGCCTCACTAGGACCTCATTTTGTGACTTCAGGTACTGAGTCTTCAACACTTCGATGGCAGCGCCATTTGTAGTGCAGTCCCTGATGACTATATACCCTTTTGTTCCTTCCCTCGAAACGAGAACGGATCTCCTGAGTTCATTGGTGTGGAAGACGTCTCTGGTCACGTTCAGGTAGGCCTGGAAACAGTCTAGCCAGTACCTGAACTTCTCAGTTGTGTCGGGGGACAGAGGGTCCATCGGTAGCATACCAGGCTTGAGCAGCACTTCCATCGTTCAGAGAATAAGCTAATAAAATTGTGACATGAATAAAAGCTCTCACAACTGGAGGGAGAACAAATGCTTTTATTAGCTTATAACTATAGGTAGGGTTTCACAGTCGTCTTCAGAATGGTTCTGGGATTAGACAGGAAAGTAGGGTTTTATATGAGCAGATGGGGTCGGAGCCGGAGGCGAGCCCAGCCGTCAGCACAACGCACTCCCAGTGAATCTCAGTTCACTGCAAGGTGTGCCTGTGTTGACACTCAGTGAGGAGGAGACGTTGTCTCCAATTTATACCGACTGATATTCCATTGATAATGGATCCAGTTGCAGAACAGAGTGTGCATAGGCCCAGGGTTTGGAGCTTCTTGACCAGCACATAGGAACATTATTTAAAAAAACCTTTAATATTCACAAGAATGAATCTGAGCTCCAATAATATATTTGGAGCAAATTGTGTTTCCCTTCTTTGCATTTCAGCACCACTTTTTTTTCTATCCTCTGCCCTTCATTATTTGTGCTTATCAATATGATGCTTCAATCCATCATCTTGTTGGCAGTTGTAAAATTGTGATTCTTGATGTCAATGATCAACGATCAACAGTCTATGAAGTTCTACTTGTCCTCACAAATGTCTACATCTTTTATAATGAGATTTCTGCCTCACAATAGCAGAGAAATGCAATACTTTAATGATCTGTGCGTGGCAGTGCATGGTGAACCAGCCTTGCTTGTCAAGTACCGTCAACGGGGCTGCTGTGGCAAAGATGGCATTGCGAACCCTTCTCTCCCAGAACAGACTGGAAGTACGCATACACGCCTACCTCAGCGTGATGCGAGTTCCGATATGCAAGGGGCAGGCTCCGGACAGCCTTAAAGGCTGCAGCTCCAACTTCGAAGTAAATCGGTTGTGCTAAATGGGCTCAAAGCCTCCTGTCTCAGTTCTTTCACCGCGCTCACGTACAACCACACTACGTGCATTCATTTCAGAGCAATGAAAAATTAAATCAACAGGATCAGGATACAAAATACGGACTCTTAAGGATGCTTTTGTCTGAGTTTAGAGAAAATTGGACATAACGTTAAAGAGATCAAGGTTGAATTTGACAAGATATAGGGCTCATTCACAGACAATGATCATAATTTGATTACATAGGCAGGGGTGCTCTGGGGTTTTTCTGGCCGATGTCTGACACAGCCAATGCTTGATTCTTTACAATTTATTTGCTGGTGACCGTGTTTAGTTGGAGGGGTTAGAGCAGTATGGAGGGGGGGGGGGTTCTTCTCTTTCTTTTGTTTTCTCTTTTTCTTATTTTTTTCTACTACAAGAAGAAATCGGTCTATTTAGATCATCACCACATATATCTCAATATTAGAATATGAGGTGGAATTCTCATAAGGATTTTTCACTTTTTTTGAGACAATCTAGAATTGATATGTGACTCATTCTGTATTGCTTTCGATAAAAGCTATATAATTAATTAATATCTAAACTATATATGCATAATATTTCTGTCAAATTAATACAAATATTTTATAAAGAAAAAGGATGCTTTGGTCCCCAATATTTATGAATTGAACAAAATGTGTTTGCCTGCCTTCTGTTCCAGGAAAATTTGTGGAAGCCACTCTGATAAGTAGGCTGCGGGTGCATTAGTGTAGAAATTGCTTCAGAAATCAGTTGTAGAATTTCAAATGAAAATATGCTGATCAAAATGCCTTGTCATTGAGAAGATTGCGGACAGAGCTCACTGTATTCTCTGAATGCCTTTGCAAAGATTTTGAATGATGGATTGCGAATGCGAAGAAAAGACAACACAGAATGTTAGACTTCACACAGAGTTCTATAAAGGACTGAGAACAGAGAAATCTCATGAAGGAGGCTTATGGCACTGAGGTGAATTGTTGAGCAACTGTAGTTGAGCGATTGTTGGTGCTTTAATCTCTATTGTTTATTATTGACACACACAGATAATTGACATAAGCCTGGAAGGCTTATTTGCAGAGGACACGATGGCAGGCTCCGTAATGAGAAAACGGTTCTGTCAACGAATTTAAGAAAAGATTTTGATCCGTCATGCAAGATGGGAGATAAAATTTAACTGACAAATGCAGTCTCACACAGGGGATTAAGTAATCCTCACAAATGCAAGGGGAATGGAATAAAATGGTGACAGCATCACTTGGAAAAGTCATAAAAATCACAAGTGTCAAAAATGCTGGTCATGGAGAAAAATAGATTGCAATATAGTGTCAGATCAATAACACAATGTTATATAGGTTGAGCAAGGATTCTGCGCCATGTGTTGGTAATTTCTTTTTGTGATGCTCAACAGGTATTGGAATGATCCAATGAGCATAAGAATGCAAGAGTAGTCCATCCGGCCCATCGAGCCTGCTCTGCCACTCATTGGCTGATCTGATGATAGGCTCTTCTCCACCTACCTGCCTTTTTTCCATATCTCCTATTTCTTCTACTATGTAAAAATCTATCCAACCTTGACTTCAATATATTTATCAAAGTAACCTCCACTGCTTCTTTGAGCAGCAAACTCCATTGATTCAGCTCCCTCTTGAAAAAGAATTTCCTCTTCATCTCCATCCTAAATTTACTACCCTGAATCTTGAAGCTATGTCCCCTGTTTGTGGTGTCCCCTACCAATGGAAACAACTTACCTACCTTTATTTTATCTACGCCTTCCACAGTTTTATATGTTTCGATATGATCCCCTCTCATTCTTCTAAATTCCAGCAAGTACAGTCCCAGATGACTCAATCTCTACTTATAGGGTAACCCTTTCATTCCTAGAATCAACCTTGTGAATCTCATCTGCACCACCTCCAAAGCCAATATATTCTTTCTCAAGTAAGGAGTCCAGAACAACTCTACATATCAATCCAAATATAGTCTCACCAATACCTTATACAGTTGCTGCATAACCTCCCTGCTCTTAAATTCAATTCCTCTAGTAATGAAGGCCAACATTCCATTTGCCTTCTTGAAAGCCTGTGGCATCTGCAAACCAACCTTTTGCTATTTATGAACAAGCATGCCCAAGACCTTCTGCTTTCCATTTAAGTAATATTCTGATCTTTAATTTTCCTTCCTAAGTGGATAACCTCACATTTGCCAACATTGTACTCCATCTGCCAGAACCGTGACCACTCAATTAACCTATCTATATATCTCTATGCAGATGCTCTGTATCATCTGCACAATTTGCTTTTCCATTCAATTTAGTGTCATCAGCAAAAAGATGCACTATACTCTATTCCCTTTTCCAGATTGTTTATGTACATCGTGAACAGTGGCGGCCCCAGCACTGATCTCTGCAGCACTCTGCTCATCACCGATTGCCAACCAGAAAACAACCGTGTACCCCAACTCTCTGCTTTCTATTGGTTAACCAATCCTCTATCCATCTAATGCATCACCCCAACTTTATGCATCCTTATCTTGTGTATAAGTCTCTTATGTGGCCTGGGTGATAGAGGCTCCTTTTTTAAGACACTACTTCATATCCTTGACAGAATGAAGTCTGGTGCCTGTGATGTTACAGGCCGAGTTAACAACCCTCCGGAATTTGTTCTTGTCCTGAGAGTTGGCACCTCCAACCAGGCAGTGATGCAACCAGCCAGAATACCTGTAGAAGTTTTCAAGAGTTTTCAGTTACAGCCCACAATCTCCTCAGACACCTCACAAAGTGTAGCAACTGGTGAACCTTTTTTGTGATTGCATCAACATGGAGGCTCCATGACAGATTGTCGGAGATGTTGACACCCAAGAATTTGAAGTTCTTGACCCTCTTCACTACTGAGCCTTCAGTGAGAACTGGGTCATGTTCCCCTGACTCCCTCAATCATCTCCTTGGTTTTGATGACTTTTATTGGATTTGTTGTTGTTATACCATTCAACGACCTGATCTATCTCCCTCCTGTTCTCTTATTCGTTGCCGTTTTTGATTCTGCCAACAACTGTGGTGTCATCGGCAGACTTGTAGACAGCATTGGAATTGTGCTTTTCCACACAGTCATGGGTGCATAGTGAGTAGAGCACGCATCGTTGAGTGTGCCTGTGTTGAGGATCAGTGAGGAGGAGACGTTTCCAATTTGTACTGACTTTGGTCTTCCAGTGAGAAAGTCAAGGATCCAGTTGCAGAGGAGGGGTTACAGAGGCCTTGAGTTTGTAACTTCTTGACCAGCCCTGTCGTCCATATGTTTTCCAGGTGATTCAGAGCTGAGTAGAATCTGACATCACCCTCAGAGACAGATTTCACAGGATTCTATTCAACCAATATGAAGTTTGACCTCCAGTCATAACATTTGTGTCAGTGATAACATTTAATTTTGAAACCTTGAATCTCCTTGCTGAATATCTGCTATTGCCATGGGACTGATTTATCCTGTTGCTATTTCCACTCCACTGTGCTAAATCACTTTGCAGTTTGTAAAATTAGCGTGACTTGAACTTCCGTTAATTCTATTTATTCTTTTTTCTCCTCTGACTGAATTATAATGATTGATCAAAAGTGCTCTGACAATTGTAAATAACATTTTATTTTATTTGTTGGTACAGTGGAACCCCGGTATAACTCAATAGTTTGGGTCTAAAAAAAATCACCGTGTAGAAGCAGGGTCCCACTAAATCATGGTTTCAATATATTGTTGTAGTTATAGTTGAAATTAAAACACAAATTAACTTTTAGTGAACCGACTGATCCCATTCCTGGGGGCAGTGTGAAGTCCCCATACTCGCTCCTGGAGGCAGTCCGAAGTTCCTACCCCCAGCGGCAGACCGACGTCCCCGTTCCTCATGGGAGTCCCACGTTCCTGCTCCTAGCGGCAGCCCGATGCCCAAGTCTAATGACTCATTGCGTTATATCCGGATTCACGTTAAATCAGGTTGCATTAAATCGGGGTTCCACTGTATTCCTTTATTCAAGTATTGATTAAATATTGCCGCACTTGATGAGAATATTTATTCTTAGATAATGATCAGCAAAGTCTTAAATGGGGAATTAAGAGGACTAAAAAGGACCACAAAATGTCTTAGCGAGTAGGATTATAGAGAATCCCAAATTATTTTATTTTCATTAAAAAGAAGAGATAACCAGGGAGGGGATCAGATTGCTCGATGATAAAGGCAGGTATTTATGCTGGAGAGAGAAAGTGGACAAGAAACCATATGAATACTTTGGATCAGTGTTGGGTTTAGGGAGATCTAGGATGGGTCAGCTGTTATTGAAGGGTGTGATGGCATCAAGAAGGAGGAGGTGTTAAGTCTCTTGGAGATCATTAAGGAGGATTAAACCCAGGGCCTGAAGGGATCTAACCCACATTCTTAAGAGAGGAGATTGTTGGGGATTTGACAAAGATTTTTGCATCATTTTTTCAGCAACGGGAAAGTTCCCAGATGACTGGTGTTACGAGCCCAAAGGACCCCAAAACACAGCAGCAATAGACATTCACCAAGATGAATGGTTTTTAAAACAAAAGTTGATTTAATCAACTTTAAACATGAAAACAGAATCAAACTTTAACTTATCTCTATACTTAACTAACCCAAATGATCCCCCTTCTAATTCTAAGCATGCATGTGTGTAATATTTGTGTAAATTTAAGAAAAGTTCTTTGGTTCATAGTTCAATCTCACTTCTTCTTCCAAGTTCTCTGGATGCAGGCAATTCTTATACTTTGCACAGAATTTAACCTGTATAAAGTTCACCAGGCTTTGGTGCTTGAAAGGTAAATATTTACCGCTTAGGAAGGTTCTTGTAGTGTTTGCAGAGAGAGCTTTGTTGTTCCAGAATTTCCACAACTGAGGTACCAGCCTTAGTCACCTCAAGATCTCACTAATGAAACTTGCCCCATCAGGATTTTCCAGATGGTAACCTCTTTCTTAAAGCTACCACAGAGTTCCGTTCTGTACCTCTTATTCCAAGAGAAACATCAGACAGAGAGGACTTCCAGCCATCCACTGCTCTGGAACTTTCTGCTTCCAACCAGCTCTTCCTGGCTTGTTTCAGCCATGTCTGTTCAGTCTCTTTTCAGTGTCACACACTAGCTGAGAGAGCTTGTGGTTTCTCTCTCTCTCTCTCCAACTGAGACGGCCAGAAAGCCCATGTGACTCTCTCACTTGTAAAAAAAACCCCACCTTCTTCAGCAAACAACAGGAGCTCTTCTCCTTGGTCAAGATGTTGTCTTAGATAAACAAAACCCAGGAGTCACCTTTTTTTGCACTCTGTCAAAACCCTTGAAAAGAGCTTCCAACAGCCAGCGTGTCTGTTAGCACCTACTTGTGAAATGTGCATCACATTCTCCAGAGATCCTGCAATGTTATTGAATATGAATTCTTCAGTCTTTCAAATAAGATCTGTTTTAAAATGTGTGTATGTATGTAACCCACTAATTTTACCAAAATCCCAAATATTTATAATTATTACTCTGGAGAATATCAAAGTTGTTCATCAATTTAAGAACAGCAATCGATAATGATAATGAGTTTATTGTCATATATGTAAATACAATATACATATGTACTGACATTCTTACTTGTGGCAGTCAAACATGCACATTTGCTTAAAAAACACTCCAATAGTATGCATTAACTTACCTCAGTACAGAAAGAGAGAATAAAAATGAAAGATAGAAAATAAATGCCCATTTATTGTTAATGCACAAAAAAAAAAGTGGTTTCAATAGAGGAGACAGATCTTTTTGAATAATCAGGACAAACGAGATTATAGGCCAGCATGCTTCACGTTAGTGGGAGGGAAATTATTAGAGAAGATTCTTGGCAATAAGATCTACTCAAATTTGAGAAAACAAAAGAACCTATTATGGGTAGACAGCAGGACTTTGTGTGGAGAGTTCACGTCTTACAAACGTGATAAAGTTCTTTGAGGAGCTGCCAAAGATGACTGATGACAGTAGGGCTGTGAATGTTTTATGTATGGACAAGAGTGAAGCTTTCAGCAAGCTCCCTCATGATAGGCTGATCCAGAAGGCATATGGGCTTGTGGAGACTTGGTGGACTGGAATCAAATCTGACTTGGACATAGACAGAGGGTAGTGGCAGAAAGATATTATTCTGATTATTTAATCATTGTCAAAGGATTCAGCAGGGATATAGGACCATTTTGAGATATGGCAGAGATATGACAGATAGAGTTTAGTCCAGACGACTGTGTTGCATTCTGGGAGATCAAATCTCTATACAGTACAACCCCTGTTATCTGGAATTCAAGCAACCGGTAGCCTCAAAAACCCGCAAAAAAATTGTGGAAAATAAATAAGGTAAAAAATGGGGTGGTTTAAAATTTGTGTTAGTTTGTCAATCAGGCAACATGCAACCGTACAATTCACTTACCTGGGCTCTACCAATCTCCAAAGGTGCTGGATACCATGGATGTTACTGAAATAAATGTCAAGATTCTTCAGAGCATTGCCATTTAGAGAGATCTGGTGAAAGTTCATAGGTCATTGAAAATGGATAGGTGATAGAGAAGGCATATGCATACTAGTCTTTATTGGTGGGTTGTTAAGTGTAAAACCCAGGAAGTCACTTTATATAAAACTTATCTCAGGCCACATTTGCTGTATTGTGTGCTGTTTTGTTCATTGGATTACAGATAAGGAAAGTTTGGTGCAGGACATTTTCTCAGGTGTATTTATTTTAATGTAAGGAGTATTGTTAGAAAGGCAGACGAGCCTTGGGCATGCATTGACACATGGGATTATGATATTATTGCTATTAGTGAGACTTGGTTGCAGGAAGGGCAGGACTGGCATCTTAATGTTCCAGCGTTCCATTGCTTCAGATGTGATAGAGGGGGATGGATGAAAGGAAGAGGAGTGGCATTGCTAGTCAGGGAAAATATCTCAGTTGTGCAAAGTCGGGACAGCCAGTAGGGCTTGTCTACAGAGGTCATATGGGTGCAGTTGAGGAATGGGAAACATGTGACCACACTGTTGGTTTGTATCATAGACCACCCAAAAGGCAGAGAGAATTAGAGGCGCAAATCTGAAGAGAGATAGCAGATAGATGTAAGAAGCAGAACGTTGTGATTGTAGGAGATTTTAACTTCCCAAATATTGACTGGGGCTCCCATACTGTAAAAGGGCTGGATGGCTTGGAGTTTGTGAAATGTGTTCAGGAAAGTTTTATAAATCAATATATTGAGGTACCAACGAGAAAGTATGCAATACTTGATCTCCTATTAGGGAACAAGGCAGGTCAGATGACAGATGCACATGTAGGTGACCATTTTTGGTCCAGTGACCATAATGTCATTAGATTCAAGTTAATTGTGGAAAAGGATGTCTGGTCCTTGTGTTGGGATACTAAATTGGAGGAAGGCAAATTTTGTGGAAATGGGAAAGAATTTAGGAAGAGCAGATTGGGAGATGTTGTTTTACGGTAAGTGGGTGGCTTCAAGGTTGAAATCTTGAGAGTGCAGAGTTTGCATGTTCTTGTTAAGATTAAAGCTAAAGTTAACAGGCATAGAGAACCCTGGTTTTTAAGGGATATTGGTGATCTGGTTAAGAAGGATGTATAGCAAGTATAGGCAACAAGGAGCTTATGAGGTACTTGAAGAACACAGAAAATGCAAGAAAATACTCAAGAAGAAAATCAGGAAGGCAAAAAGAAGACATGAGGTTGCTCTGGCAGATAATGTGAAGGTAAACCTGAAGGGTTTGTATAAGTATATTAGAAGGATGTTAAGGGGCAAAATTGGCATCTTCTCGGATCAGAGTGGTCAACTATGTGTTGAACCTCACGTAAACACATACGTAAATACGTAAATAGTATTTTTTTGCATTAGTATTTTCTCAGGAAGCAAGGTAAACAAACAGAAGGGTCATGGAACATCTGGAGATTAAGGAGGAGGATGTGCTTGCTGCAGTACAGTGAATAAAGGTGGATAAATCCCCCCGGGCCAGATTTGATATTCCCTTGGAACTTGAGGGAGATTGTTGTAGAAATTTCAGGGGCTCTGACTGATATATTCAAAATGTCCTTAGCCATGGGTGAGGTGCCAGAGGATTGGAGGGTAGCTCATATAGTAGGTAAATTATTAGAAGGAGTACTGAGAGACAGGATATGTAGGTATTTGGACAGTCATGGGGTGATTGTCAGAATCTTGTAGGGTTTTTCGAGGAGGTTATCAAGAAGGTATATGAGAGAAAGGCTGTGGATGTTGTCTACATGGGCATTAGTAAAGCCTTTGACAAGGTCCTACATGGGAGGTTATTTCAGAAGGTTATGATGCTAGGTATCCATGGAGAAGTTGTAAACTGGATTTGAAATTTCCTGAATGGGAGGAAATAGAGAATGGTAGTGGATGATTGCTTCTCAGACTGGAGGTCTGTGACTAGTGGTGTGCCTCGGAGATCAGTGGTGGGACCATTGTTGTTTGTTGTCTATATCAATGATCTGGATGATAATATGGTAAAATGGATCAGCCCCTGATGACACTGATTAGGGGCATTACAGATAATGGGGAAGGCTTTCAAAGCTTGCAACTGGGCCAAATGGGAGAATGGGTCAAAAAATGGCAGATGAAATTTAATACAGACAAGTGTGAGGTGTTGCATTTTGGAAAGACAAACCAAGGTAGGACATACACAGTAAATGGCAGGGCTCTGAGGATTATAGAGGAACAAAGGGATTTGGGAATTCAGATGTATAATTCCCTGAAAGTAGCATCTTAGCTGAGCAGGGTTATGAACAAAGCTTTTGGTATCTTGGCCTTCATATATCAAATTATTGCGTACATGAGTTGGGATGTTATGGTGAGGTAGTTTAAGACATGGGTGAGGCCATATATGGAAGATTGTGTGCAGTTCTCATTGCCATACTACAGGAAGGATATCAGTAAGATCGAAAGAGTGCAGAGAAGATTTACTAGGATGTTGCTGAGACTTCAGAAGTTGAGTTACAAGGAAAGATTAAACAGGTTAGGACTTTATTCCTTGGAGCATAGAAGAATGAAGGGAGATTTGATAGAGGTCTTTAAAATTATGAGGGGTATAGACAAAGTAAATGTGAGTAGGCTCTTTCTACTTACATTAGGAAAGATAAATACGAGTTCACACATCTCTTTGTTTGCCTAAACAGATTTGTTGATAATTGTTAGAAAATTATCAAAGGGAGTGCCAGTGCATTGAAAAACAAAATGAAGACCAAGAGTTGATTTTATTTTCCTGTGTTGGTTGGAAAATTTTTACAGTTCTGGGATTTTAGAGGAGTTATTGTGGATTGTCCATGTACAGCTTGTGAATATGCTATTTTATCAATGCATTTACTTCTTGCAATGCACTTACGAAATCTTCCACACCCCACTAGCTCAATCAGCAAAGTACATCCAGAGTTGGCTTTTATTAGCTGACAAAGTTTCCAGCTGAGTGCATTTAATAATCCCCATCTGGAAACAAATCTAAAGGCAGAAATCCACCAACAGGGACCAGACGTATTCATGCGTTATTTCAAAATTTGTTTGGTCATTTTCATTCTTTGCTTTCAGTCACCTCCTGATTTAGTTTGCGAGTGGAATAAAGAGCCTTGAGTGGTAGCATAAACTTAGTGGTGGTGAATCTGTCTGTCATTTGAGTTCATTGCAAATGAAAATTGAAAGGATATAGACTTTAAAAAGGTGTGCTGCTTCATTATCACCTATTTAATCCTTTGTGTTTAATTTTTAATTCAGCTTTTAATTTTGAGATACAGCACAGTAACAGGCCCTTCTGACCCTTACACCCATGCCAACATAGGATTAATGCAGAGGCAACTGGAGTATATCCAAGCGGTCTTGGGGAGATTGGAATCCAGGTCGCTGGCACCGTAATACCGCTGTGCTGAACAGTGCGCTAACCATGCATATTTCATACGTACTTATAACCGTTGCTTATAAATTTGGCAACTACAGCTCAGATTTTAAACTTACATCTGCAGAGAGGATGTAATCCCACCATCATTTTGGTCTGATTGGAACCACACAATGTATTGGTTTAGATTAATCAAGGTGCATTCCTTTTCCAAAGGACAGAACAGAAAATTTGCCCTATGCATTAATAAATAAAGTGCAAGCACCCAGTTGAGTCCCCAATTTAAGACTGGGCTGACCATGCATCCAGAACCTTTATTGCATTCAGGAAAAGTAGAGCTAATGAGGTTCTACAGAATAGAAATGTAAGTCTCCATTGAAGGAAGAGCTAGGAAAATGAGGGGTGTCTCTCCAACTCGAAATTAAAGGAGCTTCTTGAGTTGCGTCCCATCCAGCTTTCCATTCCCAACCCAAACTCAAGTTCTGTGGCACGTATACCCAAACATCCATGATCACTCCTTGGACTCAAAACCCTCAGCTGAATGATTTCATCTCCCAGTTACCCTCTGCTGGCTCTAAGATGCTTGAACTTCAATCCAAACCCCTATCCTATTGGCTGCTGGCTGTTAGCAAGACCTAACAACCAAATCACCCGCTCTATTCAATACTACAACGTGGACCACACCTCTGAGAACTACAGCTGTAATAATAAGGACTAAAGGGATATAAAGGGGTTTATTGCAATTATTCATTTGTTTCAGGATCAATATTTTCATGGAAGAGGAACAGAAAATTGGGTTTCAAAGTTTATTATAATTTTGTATTTGTAATTATTGAAATATTAGCAGAATTGTTAGGAATAAATCATGGAATAACATGAATTAAAAGGCAGAAAAATAAAAGGAATGACGATCTTCTTACATTACAGTCAAACCCTGATTTTTCACAACTTGGTTTAATCCAAAGTCGGATATAACGCGATGAGTCCTTGGATTTGGGTTTTGGACTCCTGGCGTGACCCGGGACGTCGGGCTCCCAGATTGATTTCAAATGCAAACGGAATGACTGGGATGTTCCAAATAAAGGGGAAACGGAAATGCTGTAGGTATGCAAACTAAACAGGGAAATACAGTGAAACCCCAATTTAGCACGACCTTGCTTTCTTCGCAATGAGTTTTTATGAACCCCAACAATCACATTATCACAGGGTTTCACTGTATAAGTCGATGGAATAATTGTTTAACAAGAGAGTTTTAATATGCTTTTTATCTTAATCAGCTGTCTAAATTATAAGCTAAATAATTAGTAATAGATTACTTTTGTATGTTCTCAATTTGATTTTATAAATTAATAGGTTAGGTAGACTTTGAGCTGGAAAATTGCACACTCTATTGCTAGGCAACAGCTTCAGTGAATTACAATGTTTATTTCATGTGTTTCAATAAGTGTCTGCTAAAAATACTTAACTTTTAATAAAATATGTTCTGTTAGTCACTACACTTCTTTTGAAGCATTACTGCTTAATCAAAGCCTGCCATTTCTATTCTGTTTACATTACAGGAATTAAATTGGATAAGTTTTAAAATAGGTTTGGGGCTTGCAATGTATGATCTGACTGCACTCATGCAGACAGCATATTAAATTTGTGCTGTCTTACAAATTGGCTCCATGCAACTAATATTACACATACCACTTCTGGGTTGGACATAGCAATAGGAGTTTTATGGGTAGATAATGCTGTTTAAAAGTTCCTTGCTGCTGTGAAAGAGGAGAAATTCTATAATTGGAAGTCATGTTAAGAGTACTTTGGAGAGTGAATTGATGGTGTTATGCCCCCACCAAAAATGCAAGAGTGAGAGAGCACACAAGAGATTACTGGTTTTGAAGTGGAAGTTGGCAACTTTCAGGACAAGAATAAACTCCAGAAGGTTGTTAACTCGGTCTGTGGCATCACAGGCACCAGACTTCACTCCATCAAGGACATCTACATGAGGCAGTGTCTTTAAAAAGCAGCCTCTATTCTCAAACATCCCCTTGGCTTCCAACGGATGTTTCCATTATTCTCTACACCAGGAGCGGCCAACCTTTTAATTTTACATTTTTAATTTACATACAGCACAGTAACAGGCCATTTCAGCCTATGTGTCTGTGGCGCCCAATTAACCTACATTCCTGGTAGATACACATGACCTGAAATGGTCTGTTACCATGCTATATGTCTAAATTAAAGATTAAAAATTAAAATACAAGGGGCTTTGTTATAACCCTGTTATAATGCGATTGTTGGGGTTCATAAAATCTCATGCTACCATCAGCAAAAAAGGAACAGGAGCCTAAAGATTAGCTCTCAACGTCACAAGGTCAGCTTCTTCCCCACTGCCATCAGATTCCTGAATATTCAATGAACCAAAAACACTGCCTTACTTTTTACGCACTATTATTTTAATTTTATTTCTAGCAATGTTGTAAGATGGTTATAATGTGAATGTTCGCACAATGACGCTGGCGTAAAACACTGAATTTCATGACTTGTTCATGACAATAAATTCTGATTCTGATTCTGAATATTGAGAGAGAGAGTGGAAGAAGGATTCTCCACGTTGAGAGCACAAATTATGGTGAGGTTAAGACTGAGAAATGAATCCAATTGAACCAGCAGGCAGAAGAAATAATTTAGCCAGCTACTATAAGTATTTTATCACTTCTTTAGATAGAGCTAGTTGGTGGCAAGAGAGAATAGGTTCTTCATTCCACTTAATAGAAAATGAAGCATGAATAGGCCATAGAGCCCTTTGAGTGACTTCTGCCATTCATTAAGATTATGGTTGATTCTAATTTTCAAGTCTGCAAATTCACATATCACCTGATATTGAGATATCCAAGAATCGGTTGACCTTTGTGTTTCATAAATTCATTGACTGAGCACTGATGACTCTCTGCAGCAGTGAAGCCAAGTCAAGATATGTTTTTACATCCCTATTAAAATTAGCTGAGCACTTATCCAGGACCAATGTCCTCCAGTTCTGGACTCTATGCCAAAATGAAAGAGACTCCAGCATTTGTCAGTTGCTCTCAGCATGTGACATCACCCTTCTGAGCTCCAGTGATCGTAGGTCAAGTTCCTCTGAAGTCGTTGCGTGGGAAAAAGCCCCTTGTATTGTAAATGAATAGGAAACCATTTGCAGATGCTGGAAATCTGAAATAAAATAAAACAGAAAATGCTGTAAGTGCTCTTCTTGGCCTCCAGCAGATGTTTCCATTATTCTCTACACTCTTCTCTGCAACTTAAGACATGTTTGTTTTTTATCCAATTTTCATGAAAGCCAGTGGGGCCAAAATGTTAACTGTTTCTTCTTTTCTGAAGGTGCCAGAACTGCTGAATGTTTTGTAAATGTCTGTGGTACAGTTTGTTGGGCTAGTTTATCTGCCCTCAGGTATTCACACCAAAACTGTACATTGTGATCTCAAAACATGACATTTGGACCTTGATATAGAATTTGTACCTGTGGTGTGGATTGTGGAGGGTCATGTGGCCACACCATTTGGAACCTGGTGGGAGGGATGGATTATGAGGATAATGTGGCCTCTCTGACAGGAATCTGGTGGGAACATGGATTACAAAGTGTCATGTGACCTCTCTGGCTGGACCGTAGTCGGATGTCTACTTATCTGCCAATCAAGGGTGAGATCTGTCTGTAGTTGAGGCTGATGCTCAATAGGTCCTCGCAGGTCACGTAAACGGGTCTTGCATTGAAAAAGCTGAGCATATGCAGTCTCTGCTCGCTCTCTCTCTTTCTCTCTCTCTGTTTTCTGCTGCTGCATGGTGACTACCACTGAACTTTAAGTTGCATGTCATGGGCAGCTCTGGAGGACCTAATTTTAGTTGTAATTAATTTACTGTTTGTTAGTGTGCTATGGCTGCTAGAGATAGAGAGAGTTGATGGTACATTGTGTTTAAAGCTCACATTCCCACTCATGGAAGAGTTGAGAATGTTTAATAGTAATGTATTCACACCCGATGTGTAGTTATTCATGTATTATTGCTGGATATGTGTTTATTAGTTGTGACCATTGCTGAACTCAAGGCTGGGAGCCATGGGTCATCTCAATGGGCTCATTAGGATCATGTGAATGTACTCATTAGATATGCGGTATACCGTGCCTGTGGGTGGTGGGAACTGAAGAAGTTAGACCCTTGTTTCTGGGTATACCATGCCTGTGGGTGGTGGGTGCTGAAGAAGTTAAACCCTCGTTTCTCAGTATACCATACCTGTGGTGGTGGGTGCTGGAATAGTTAAATCCTCCTTTCCCAGTATACCATGTCTGTGTGCTGTATATGTTAGTTTGTGTTATTCTGCTCTTTTGTGAATTCCCCTGTGTGTAAATAAAGCCCACTGTTTGTTACTACCATGTGTCCAGCCTTGATTCTATTTGAACCCATCAAACTTATTCTTTAACAAAACAGTACCACAAATCCACATGCAGTTCAGAGCTTAGTGATACAGATGAGATGTGACAGGTGTTCACCTCTTGTTTACAATGCCATCAGATGTTTGCTGATTTGTGGGACTCATGAAGGTATGAGAAGTGCTTGAACATCATATGAATACAATCCAAGTTCTGTGTGTCAACACAGCTCTTCATCAATCAAAAGGCTTATATCTTGAGCATCCAGACAAAATATCCTCAAGGTACACATCATGAGTCCAGGAGCTTAGAAAGCTGATCACACTAATGCAAGACTTGGCCATTTATCAGACAAGGTGCCTGACAGATGAATGGTCTCAGGGAACAAGGACTAACCTTGCTACCCATGACCCCAGATTCCAACCAAGCTTACGTGGCGCTGGAGACCACAAATATAACCACAGCCAGAAGTTCATGAGATGCAGAATGAAAATAACTACTGGGTCTTCACAGTACAATTCTATTGCCTGAGAACACTCAGAGTTAACTTGGAGTGGAATAACGGAATAACAACCAGAGACTGTCTCATGCTTGTATTGTAATCAGTTGCATTTTACAAAATATGGCAATTATGGGAGCATTTTCCTTGCTCACTGAGTAGAAGGAGGAGGAGGAAGAGTGTGGCAGATGTCTGTGAAAGGATCACATCTCACAGCTTGAAAAACTTAACAAGTAGGAACAGGAGTAGGGCATCTGGCCTGTCAAGCCTGCTCCATCATTTCATAAGTTCTGGCTGTAGACTTAGCTCCACCTCCCTGTCTTTTCCCCATAACCCTTAATCTCACTATTTTGCAAAAATCTTTCCAACTCTGTCTTAAATATGTTTAAAGAGGTAGGCCTCTACTGTTTTCTTGGGCAGAGATTTCCACAAAGTCACTGCTCTCTGGGAAAACCAACTGCTCCTCATTTCCATCCTAAGCTTCAGTGAGCTCAGGGCTCAAGCAGAAAGGAATTCCATGGCGGAATATAGAACCACCTGTGCCTTTTGGCCCAAGAATGATGTGGAGGCATGGTACAATTTCCTTTCCAGGTGGGGTCTCAGAGTTTTTATTTGCCATTCAGTGGCCTGTATTCTCTCACCACCGAGAAGTTTACCGTGACCTGACATTTAATGAGTGCGGCTGCAAAAGCAAGGTTGTAGTGTCCCATGTCGTATACAGAATTCCACTTCTTTCTTTAGAAAGCAGTTCCACCACCTACTTTCTACATGATATGTCAGAGGTTCATTACAATGAAGTACACTTTCACTTTACTCTGAAGTCAAAAACTATCTTCTTGACTCCAAATTCAAAAGGGCAAAATATAATACATAATTCCAGGGGAAAGAATTCTCTGAAATGCCACCCCCATAAACCTCCAGTGTGTGCCAGACATCAAATGGACCGAATCAAAGTCTGGGAAGTTCCACAAGTTGCCAAGGATTCACTCATAACCAAGAGAGCCACACTGAATCCAGCAGCCATGGCATTTAAATGCCAAACCATCTCTCCCTTACCCCTTGAATCAACACTGCACAGTTTCACAAATAGCTGTAGATACCTCCCCCACCTCTGGTTGCTTGATTCAATTCATATCTTGCCATTCTACACAAGAGAAAAGTCAAGAACTAAGAAAGAAAATTGTACAACAAATAATTTTAAGTGAGTAGAAAGGAATAAAAATGTTCCGATATTGAATAAAATTCATAGTAATAATTTCTCTGTATTCTATAAATCTTTGCAGAGGTAGGTTTTGCAACCTTAATATTTCAACAGAGGTCGAGACAGACTGCTTGTGATGACAAAAATCATCTTTGTCCTTCAGTTTTGGTGACTGTGAGGACATTCCACACATTGCTCAGGCTGCATCTGGGCACAGTCAGTCGTCTGATTTGAGGCAATGGGCAGAATATCAAGGGGAATTGGGTGGGAGTTCTAACGCCCATTCTCATTCTCCCCAACATCACTCTGTCAGACCTCCTACTCTTCATGACCTGCATTGAATGGTGATACTTCGCTGCAATTTGTCATGGTAATGGCCAAGGCTCAGTTACCATGAATCATATTCAAGCTGATTTGAGAGTGTACCCTGACTTATTGAGAATTTGCATATGCTTATTTGTTTCCCATTTCATGCCATTGCTACATTTGGTGCTGGAAGTGGAAGGGCATTCTTTACATGGATCGAGACAGAGTCACCAAGGCCTGCCACATGTTGGAGTACTTTGTCAAGGATGCCTCTCAGAAAGTCACACACTTAATTTTGTCCCTCCAGAATTGCCCTGTGTGTGGAGGTGAATCATCTGCCTATAGCCGTTTTCAGAATGTGTTCATTCCTAAATCCTCCAGCTGCTTTCCATTGCTCTCCTTGACCATGCCCCATCTGTTTAAAATAAAGCCACCCGTAAATTGGAGGAGCAATACCTAATATTCCATCTGGGCACTCTCCAACCATGGAGCATTACCATTAACTGCTCGGGTTTAAACTCGGCCCCTACGTATTCTCGGGTCTCTTCCCCATCCTTCTGCCTCCTTTCCTTCAGCTCTCTGTCTCCTTTCCTCTCCATTCACAGCTGTAGCGCTATCAATTAGACCCGGCAGGCCAGAAGTCAAAATTAATAGGCTTTAATCACTATAAACTTCAGTCATATCTCACATGCTCTTGGTTCGATTCCAAGGCAGAACTGAGGTAAGGGGGACTGGGCGGTACTGCCTTTATTAGGGATCATGGAGGAGAGGAGTTGCAGTATCAGGGGCAGGCCAACCAGTACAATGACTGCAATACAGTGTTCCACCACATCCCTCTCCCTGTTTTCTCTTGTGCCCTCCCTCCCTTAACCACCTATTATTCCTTGCCTGTGGGTCTGTGCTCTTCCCCCTGCCCTTCTTCCCACCACCATTATATCCTGGCTACATTTTGCTCATACTTTGATGGCTTGAAGTGTTGGTTATGTATCTATCTTTGCTCTATAAAGTATGCTGTCTGACCTGCTGGCTTTCTCCAGCGGTGTGTTTTTACTCTATCTGTTTAATCTCACCAAATCCATCCAGTATTAGTTTCTGAACTGCTGGATACAAAACATGTTTTGTAAAGGTGTGCTCTCAGAGTAGGTGTTTGTCTTTGCTGTGGAGAAGTCATTTGCCTCACGTGACTATTATCGCAAGGTGCTTTGTTGTCTGAGAAATATGAAAGAAGAAAAGCAGGAGATCTTGGTCAGTGTTTCAAGTCAGGACCCTTTGTTGAAACTAAAGTGGGAAGGGGTGATGGCTAACATGAAAAAGGGAGTGGGGCTGGAGAGGGACAAAGAGGTGATAGGATATTGGACGTATGAAGGGAAGAATGATGGAAAGACAGGTAGAAATAGAGACCCTGAGGGAGGGGTATAATAAATATAGAACAGGACCAGGTAAACTGTAGATAGAAGCAGTGAGGGAGTCCTAATGTTTCTCTTAACTGGCAAGTTCAATAATTTTTAGAAATTGTCTCCTGAACCGTATGACCTGCTGTAAACCAGGGAGAGGGCAATGGGACAGAAGGGTCCGTTCTACTGGGGGCTGGAATGGGCATGATAGGTTATAATAAGTAAGTGCACTCACCTCATGATTGGATGAAATAATTAAAATGCTTAAGGCATTTTTCACCTTGGCAGCACTCAGCAGGAAGTGTCCATGCAGATTCTTACACCTCCTTGGGATGACATCACGAAATGTGTCGCAGTATCTTGAAGCAAAATTGACGTGTGTGGAGTCCATCTTCTACCCGTCCAGCCGTGGAATTCACTAATTGTCAAGCTTGGATTGTGACTTATAGAGTGGAACTGAAATGTGGTTGTGTGGGTTGTTATCACACCCACTCAACCTACTTGGCTGAGAAACCCAGAAACCATTTGCCAGGGCTGTGTTAATTAGGCTCTGGCAAATATACAGTACTTTGTTCTCCAAAGCTTGCATTAATAGGATTTCTTTACCAGAGAAATTCAGAACCTTTTCCAGTCTTTCACTTCTTCTCGGTAGGTCTGGATCTTCTTCCACTTCAAATCATCATCTGGGAAGAAGCAATCATTTATCCATCCATCTCTACCCAATCTTCAAATATTGCAGAATTTCTTCCACTAATTTGTTCTTTCATATAAAACCAATGTTACCAGAGCACTTCTTAAGAACATTATCAAACAGGGTTTGAAACTGAGCCAGTCAGGGCTGATGACAAAACAAAAACAATAGCTTTGGAAAAGAACATCGGACCTTACTGCACAGTACAGCTCCTTCAGCCATGATGTTGCGGCAACCTATGAAAACTTAATCAACAATCTAAGCCTTCCCTACCTCACACCCTTAATGCCTAAGAGTCTTTTCAATGTCCTATTGTAGCAGCCTTCACCACCATCCCTGGCAATGCATTTCAGACATCCACTACTCTGTGCAAAATAACGGACTTGCTTCTCCCTTAAACCTTCCTCCCCTCCCCTTATATAGATGCCCTCTGGTATTCGCTACCGTCACCCTCTGGGAACAAGGGGCTGGCTGTTCAGCCAGCCCCTCTGCCTCTCATTATCTTGTCGACTGATATTAAATCACCTCTCATCATTCTTTGCTCCAAAGAAAAAAATTGCCTCATGAGCAACATTCTCCATTGCTTGGTGAAATTCCCATACACCCCCTCCAAACATTCCACATCTTTTCTGTAATAAGGTGATTGGAACTGAACATACAGTGTCCTCCATAATGTTTGGGACAAAGACATTTTTTATTCCTTGATTTGCCCCTATGGTCCATAGTTTTAAATTTGTAATCAAACAATTCACATGTCATTAAAGTGCACATTCCAGATTTTATTCAAGGAAATGTGTATGCGTTTTGGTTTGACCATGTAGAAATTGCAGCTGTTTTTATACATTGTCCCCACATTTCAGGGTACCATAATGTTTGGGACATTTGACTTCACAGGTGTTTGTGAGTACTCGGGTATGTTTAGTTGCTTCATTGGCGAAGATATAAGAGAGCTAGGCTTGCTTCTAAGCTTTTGAGTACCTTTGGAGTCTGCAGTTGTCATTTTTCAACATGCAGACTAGAGTTGTGCTAGTGGAAGTCATTGAAGCCATTATGAGACTGAAAAACACAAGAATAAAACAGCAAGAGACATCACCCAAACCTTATCCCAAAATCAACATTTTGGAGTATCATTAAGAAGAGAGAGCGAACTGGTGAGCCTAGGAATTGCAAAGGGACCGGTATTCGAGGGAAGATCTCCACTGTTGATGACAGAAGAATTCTCATCATAATGAAGTAAAATTCCTAAACATCTGTTTAACAGATCAGAAACACTCTTCAGGAGGCAGGTCTGGATGTGTCAATAACTACTGATCATAGAAGCCTTGATGAACAGAAATGCAGAGGCTACATTGCAAGATGCAAATGTTGGCAAAGGTGGTATGCTTTGGATCTTGAGCAGATCCTTTATGACTCCACACTTGGCTCTTCCCATCACTCTAATATGGGTTAATCTTGTATCTTCTCTGTCTCATCTGTCCACAAGACCTTTTTCCAGAATTCTGCAAGCTCTTTTAAATACTTGTTTGTCAAACTATAATCTGGCCATCCTTTCCTTGGATAACTAATGGTTTCTTTTCCTGTGGTCGAGGCAGAATTAACACTTATTTGTATTGAATGTACACATGGAAACAAATAAACAAATGTCAACAAATTAACTGTGCAATACTGAGAGAAAGAAAAATCAATTAAAAAAGTCCTTAAATGAGTCCCTGATGGAGTTTGTTGTTGAGGAGTTTGATGTTGGAAGGGTGGGAGCTGTTCCTGAACCTGGTGATATGGGTCTTGTGGCATCTATCCCTCAGTGAGAACAGAATGTGTGCTGGGTGATGTGGATCCTTGATGATTTCTGCTGCTCTCCCATAGCAGCTCTTCCTGTAGATGTTCTCGATGGTGGGAAGTGTTTTGCCTGCAACGTCCTAGGCTGTGTCCACTTCCTTTTACAGGGCTTTGCGGTTAAGTATACCTTCTTTACTATCCACAACCTGCGAGTCATCTGTAAAATTACTGACCCATCCTTCCACTTCTCTGTCCATGTCATTTGTTGTCGTGCTGTGTCGCAGCGAGAGAAAGAAGGAGTCTGACCCGAGTGGCGTCCAGTTGGGAAAACTGGTTACTTGTTCACAGACGCATGCATTTTAAACATTCCTCTCAGGAACCCCCACACGCCGCGGGAAGAAATGACATCATGGTTCGCCCCACAGTCAGAGCCCTCCCAGTTGCTAACATCAGTGATCCACTCTCGACTTTTTTAGCAGGTTCAAACTGTGTTTAGGTGAACCGCCACACATTAATAAAGACCAGGGGTCCTGGAACATTTCCCTGCAGAACTTGACTAGTAACTGAGCTCCAGGCAGAATATGTTCCATCTCCTACTACCTTCTACTTTTTGCAGGCAAGCCAAATGTGAATCCACCCAGCCGAGGTTCCATAGACCTCATGACTTTCAAAATGAATATTTAACTGTAGGAAATGTATGCAAAGACAAAGCACTGCATGTTGGCAGGTGAAGGGATGGAGTAAGTTTGTTTTAATATATTAATTCATGGGATGTGGACATCATTGGTAAGGTCAATAGTTTTTGTCCATCCCTGACCGTCTCCTGAGCTGCATGGTATGACAGACTTTTACAGAGAACAGTGAAGAACCAACCACAATGCTGTGGAGCAGGAATCCTTCAGAGCCCAGCCAGCATGAGTATGGAAAATTCCTTTCCCTGAAGGGCAATGTAGAACCTGATGTTTTATTTTGCAGTCATCCAATTGTCCTACAGCCATCATTTTGTTCCATAGTCAAGATTAGTGGTTCTCAACCTTTTTCTTTCCACTCACATACTTTAAGTGATTCCTATGCCATTGGTGCTCTGTGATCAGTAAGGGATTGCTTAAAGTGGTAAGTGGGTGGTCAGAGAAAGTTTGAAAACCACTGATTTAATTGTACCTAATTGACTCGTTATGTGTACAGTTTCATAACTCCAAAGGAATTGGATCAATGGCAATTTTTCTCAAGCAAAATATTTCAGTGACAATTGGGTCTAGATCAGTGTTTCTCAAACTTCCCTTCCCACCCACATACCACCTTAAGCAATCCCTTACTAATGACAGAGCACTGATGGCATAGGGAATAGTTAAAGTGGTATGTGAGTGGAAAGATAAAGAGTGAGAACCACTGGCCTGGATTTACCTCATCACTTGAATTTGACTTCCCATCTACCAGGGTGGATTACAATGTTATCCATCTGGGTGCAGTCATTTATTCCTGAGCATGTAACTTCTGTTCTGCTTTAACCTGTTGTGAAGAGAATGTCATTCATACACTTATGAAAATTAATGCCAAAACTAGCAGGCAAATCAGAAAGAGAAAGTGCCAAGGATAGATGTTGTTCTCTTTAAATACAGTAAGACTCCTGTTATCCAGAATTCAAGTAACCTGGCAACCTTATGCCACCGGCAAAAAAAAAATCAATTAAATAAATTTTAAAAATTCAATTAAAAAATAAGTTAAAAAAACACAAGTTTATGGAAGCAAATATTCAGCCAGTGGAGTGCCTTGGATGCGCTTTGCTCAGAGCAACTGTTTGAATAAAGTTTGAATTAAGTTGTGTTTGAATTGTCCAGGATGAAGAGCTGGCTGATTTTGCTTACTGTTGGGGAGACTCCCTATCCCTGGTTAATAAGTGTCTCCTTATCCCTGCTTAGTAAAGGTCCGAGGTTTTACATGTAAAATTATCAATAATGTTATTGTTCAGGCGGATCTGTAGTGGGGGGAAGGATGCAGCAACCTTTAAAGGAATTCAAACAATGTGACTGAAAATAAAATGCTTTAAGCTTTTATAAATGCTTGCAAGTGAATTTTGTACAGTATTTTTGTCTTTTAAACCATTTATTCTTAATGCAGGTGTATTAGTTAGGAATAATCAGTTACACTTATCCAGCATCTACCAATCCCTAGAGGTGTCAGATACCATGGCTTTACTGCAGTAAAATTAAACCGATGATTCCTTGTTATTGACATCAATGAAAATTAGAATTCTTTCCCAATTACTTTATCAAGATTTGAAACAGGTCAATAATTCACATCCAGGATTTTTTGGATGTCAACAGCTCATGTGTTGATGCTCACGGGAGGATAGCTTACTTCATGCAAGAATCCAACTCACTGGAATGCCAATTTTTATTGCTGGATTGAACCTGGCTGTCAATAGCTCCTACAAATGATTGTACTTTTTTGTTATGTTAGCAGAGAGCAGCGCATTGCAAAGGTCAAACCATCATTGTCTGTTGACAACCCACTTGTGAAAACACTGAAGTAAAAGGAAAGAATTGTGGCTGAAAATAACAAAAAAAAGCCAGAAAATGCTGGAACTATTCAACACTTTGGAAAAAAGCCACACAGTTAATGCTTCAGATCTGAACCTTTTGTCAGAATCAGGAAGGGGACATTTAATAAAAGGGTGCTGTATATCGCAGAGAACATGGCAGGAGGAAGAGATAGGACAAGAGAATATCTGAGATGGGGTGAGGTTAGCCCAAATGGCTTAATGGGGGCTGTTTGAGAATAATTATGCTTTATGTGTATTATGTTGCTCCTTCTAAGACTATGGGACTTGTCCAACAGGTTCAGCAGTAGTCTTCTTCTTTGGCTTGGCTTCGCGGACGAAGATTTATGGAGGAGATAAATGTCCATGTCAGCTGCAGGCTCGTTTGTGGCTGACAAGTCCGATCCGGGACAGGCAGACACGTTTGCAGCGGTTGCAGGGGAAAATTGGTTGGTTGGGGTTGGGTGTTGGGTTTTTCCTCCTTTGCCTTTTGTCAGTGAGGTGGGCTCTGCGGTCATCTTCAAAGGAGGTTGCTGCCTGCTGAACTGCGAGGCGCCAAGATGCATGGTTTGAGGCGGTGGGAGAAATTATAGGTGGATGGCTTACAGCAGAAATAGCCATTTCCGACAGAGAACCTGAGTAACAAAGTTGGAGAGCTCTGAGTCTAGAAAGTTGCAAGGTGCGAAGATGGAAGACCATTTATCCTTTAAGGTGGCTACAGGCCACGCTCAGGAGTGGGAGAGGGACGATGAGTTAAAGTGGTAAGCATCAGGAAGCTCGGCTTCAATTCTTTGGAGTGAATGTAGGTACCCTGCAAAGCGATCACCCATTCTGCCTTTGTTTTCTCCAAAATTAGAACAGGACCTGCAGATGTTGCCCCACTTGCCAAGATTTACCGCACATGCTGTTTTATTGAAGAATGTGGCTCTCCATGGGTAAAACCTCACTCAAAGCAATTGCATTGTTGAACTCCATTTCCCCTTGCAGAATTGTGAGCTACACATTGATACCTGCTGCTTTGAGGCTATAATTCAGCATATGGTATACCATCCTTACCGTGAAAGCCTTTTGGATTTGAACTGCATTGCACTTTTGAATAATTCTAGCAATTGAAGTGTTGCTTCAAGAATCCAAGTCACTGCTCTGTGCACCTTGGTCTTGTGCTATCTGCTGCATTTTAGTCCAGGTTTTAAATTTTGCTTCCAATTTGCAGACCACTGTTGCGTATTACCTTCCACAGCCCAGTATGTTTCCATTTGATTCAATATTCAGATGAGAAGCTGTCATGCAGCCAGAATGCCAAATGATGTACTTATTTTCATTTAACATCATTTCACTTATCACAGTGTTCTGCGCTTCTTCGCAGGAATTCCTCGCCATTTGATAATACATGTTGCAGAGATTTTAACTGCCAAATGCTTTGCTTTAAACATTAATATAAACAGTAAAAAGTGAACAGCACGACAATAGTGACATGGTGCCAGATGCATCTTGAGCTCTGCTTCCAGAATTTGGATGAAATATTTTTAAGTTAAAGCTTTATTGTTAGAAAACTTTGGATGTACTTTGTGTCTTCCGAGGAGATCTAAATTTGAGAATTTAATTACTGATGGTACTAAGAAGGGGTTTATATCAAATATGTATAATTATTGCAGGCTAAATCTCCCATGTCAGATGTAGATAAGACTAGAGTCAAATGGGAGAAAGACTTGGGGATAACTATCTCCTCGGAAGAGTGGATGTCGATATGTGAAGATAGTATGACCAAGATTGTGAATGTGAAGTATAGATTGGTTCATTATAATTTTATTCATCAATTATATTTAACTCCTGAGAAATAAAGAAATTTAAATATATTACTTCATGTTTTAGATGTCATTAGGAAGTAGGAACCTTCTTACATTCAGCTTGGTTATGTGAGACAGTTAAGCCTTTTTGGAATAAAATTAAAGAAATTTTGGAAGTTATGTTTAAATTTAAAATTTAAAATTACATTAGACCCCATGATATTTTTATTGGGTAATATTAAATCACTGTGTTTAGATAAATCACAAATTGCTTTTATGAGGTTGGCTTTAGGAGTAGTGAGGAAATGTCTTGCAGTTACATGGAAGAATGAGATTCAACTGAATATTCAAAGATGGCACGCAGAGATGAGGTCATGTATCCCTTTAGAGAAGATAACATATAACTTACGAAATAATTATCCTTCTTTTGTAAAAGTTTGGAGCCTGATGCATACAAATTGTGAAAATATTTTTATTTTGGTGTGGTCCCAAAATATGACACATGTTTAAATGTATTGTTTTAATTATTCTCCTCCATCTTTCTCTTTTTTGGGGAGTAGATTAGTAGGAGGGGGCAGAGTGGGGTGGGAGGGATAGGGGAGTTTTATGGGATAAAATATATATTCTATTTTGCATGTATTGTCTATTATTGACTATAAATAAAGTTTTCAAAAAAATAGTCATTAAACTTTGCTGGTGGAAAATGAGAGATCTAATCGCTGCACTGGGTGACATGGTTATTTTCTGTATGTGCTTCTGCTTTGTTATTTTCTTCTCAGCACCTATGGGAGTTGAAGCTCAGCCACTTTACAGTGAACTGTCAGTCAGGACAGTCAGTTTGCCTTCAAGAAACCTGATGAAAATTTCAACCCTTGAGAAATTCCAGACACATTCAACAAATCTAGGAAGCGCGGTAACAAGTGCCGTGCATGCCATTTACACGCACCTGTAAATTTGCTGGCTGCCTGCCAACTGAATAAATAATGAATCAAGCCAGTAGCTATTCATAGAGGTGGTTTCTGTTGGAAGTGGGCATCCTGACTACTTCAAATGTTCAAATTTAATGAATGAGGGTTCAAGCTTTTAAAATATCGTGAATTAGACTATTTTTTCTGAGCCAATCATTTTTAAGTGTGCATGCACTGTAAAAGTTTGAATGAAATCAATTACTAATTATTAGAATAATGATTTATTAGAACCTATCAACTGTACATCCTTTGTGCAATGCATAAAAGTGCTGGAGAAATACAGCAGGTCAAAGATACCTCTTATGTAACCTATTGCAGGAAACAGGAGCTACAAAAATCCCCACTAAAACCGGAATTAACTACGTGCATTTTCAAGCTGATGTTGCTTTCTGACAGAGTGTGGATAAACCATTATGTAAATCAATTTATGTACTATTTTGCTCACTTGGGAAATAATAAATATCTAAGAGTCCTTGTTTCCAGCCTCTGCTTAATGCGAAGGTGAACAGAGTTGGATGCATTCCCTGGCTGAGCCTCTGAGACAGGGTAGATGTTGTGCTGCACCGATGAAAAGATATTTTTGCCAAATGATTGTGTTGCATCTTGGAAGAGGTTCAACCCATTGAATGGAATTAGTGCCAAAAGCTGCAAATAGAACTGTGCATCTCTCAGTGGGTTTAAATCCCTGCTTGGATGCCAGAATGTGGAATAAATTAGATATCTCCCCAGTTTCCTTGGTATTCCATGTTGTGTATTGCAAGTAAATCCAGTGAATTAAACCAGAGGTGATATGATTTTTTTAATTTGAGGATTTCTGAGCCTTCCATGTGAGCTCTCTGATTTCTACAAGCCTGTGCATTTATTTCACTATTTCCAACATTCAAAGTTAAAAATGTGACTAAAGTATTTGAAACTACATTTTTTAAAATCATAAATAGGCTTCCGTGGTTTTTTTTCCTACATTTAGGCATACAGCATGGTAACAGGCCATTTCAGCCCAAGAGCCCATGCCGCCCAATTAACCTACAACCCTTGGTACATTTCGAGTGGTGGGAGGAAACTGAATTCCCCAGACAAAACCAATCCAGACACAGGGAGAACGTACCAACTCTTTACAGATAGTGCCGAATTTGACCACTGGTCCTGATCGCTGATGCTGTAATAGCATTGCGCTAACCGCTACGCTAACCGTGCCTCTTTATGCCTGCTCTGCCATTCAGTTAAGATCCTGACCGATCTTTATATCACAATGCCACTTTCTACTCAAAACCATTCATTCACTAAATATCTGAAAATCTATTAATTTCTACCTTCAATGTACTCATTAACTGATCCCCTCCACACCCTCCTTGGATAGCAAATTTTGAAGATTTACTAGTTCCTTGGTTCTTTTCATTCTGTCCTGAAATGACGGCTTTGTTTTCAGAGAGTTACCCTTGGCCTAAAGTCTGCAGGCAAAGCAATGTAAACTCTGCATCAACGTTTGCATATTCCTTAAGAATATTGTATATTCCACAAGTTTTCTTCCAGAAGATTTAAAAAAATTCTTTAGGAAATTTGAACTCCAATAACCATTGTGTCTGTGTGGGAGGGACAACATCTTTCCACTGCAGCAAAATGAGTCTTCAAGCAATCAGGGAAGCAAATGCAACCACTTGGGATTGAGGTGGAGTCAAAATTAAGTCCATTAGTCCACTCATTCCAAAAATAGCAATAAAAGGGCTCTGAGAAAAATTTATATCAAGAATTAAAGTCCGTATAGTAAATACCTCTTTCCAGTAGTTACAGAGGGAGGGACATAAGCAGAACATATGTTGAGGACAATTAGATGACATAAAGGGGTAAAATTTAGTGAATTCAACTTTGAAATAGTGGGCTCTAAGGGCTACTTTAAATTGCAAAAAGGAATGTCTAGCACAGAGAGAGAGGATGAATATACATTTTTCCAAATAGACTCCCAAGCATCTTCAGCAAACAGTTGTTGAAAGTCGTGGTCCAAAAGACTCTTACTGTTAGATAAAGATATCGCTAGATCTTAAAGTAGTTCATTAGGGCTGAAAGCAGTCCTTTCTGATTAGGTCTAAAATTATATACTTCCCAGATAAGATTCAAATCTATATCTTTGGGAAACCTCAACCTTTTGATGGCATCCTTTTCTTTTGATAAAAATGAGGTGTTCAACTTCTAAAACGAGTATTTTTTTTTTCTCTTTGGGATTCATTTTTCAATTATTTTCAACATTTGTAGATCAATTGCTTTTGGTCTCTACTGATTTATTTTTTCTTTTTCATTTCCTTTTCTTTCCTAACCTATTAGTATTGAAATTAGTAGTTAACGCCTGACTTTGATAGTAATCGCTCATACAATAGTTTTGGGTTAGAAATTAGATTAGTTATAGACTTTTCTCTCTTTTTTTGATCAACAACAGATTATACGTATCTTATTATTGTTTACTATCTGTAATTTTAATTTACTGTTACCTGAACATATGTATCTGATATTTTAAAAAAAACATGGAAAAAAAAGACATTTGAACTCTAGTTTTGGCCCATTTTTAAATGAAACCTTCACCTCCAGTTTTCTGTAAGGATGAAGAACTGAATTCCAGAAATGCCATTCTCAAAGTTTCATTAACAGTGTTTAAAATCTGCTGTGAAAATACATTTTAAGGATCCTTTCAAAATAACAATAAGGTGTACTTCCACAATTCAGAGAAAAAGAAAATGGTTCTTTTCTTTATGAGGATGATTGTTCATATTGATTTGTATTGATTAATAATGAGATTTGTGATCCACTTCACTTTTAGAATATGGTCAACGTCTTGCAGATGTGTGTGTGAGAGAGAGAGAGAGAGAGAGAGAGAGAGAGAGAGAGAGAGAGAGGGGGGGGGGAAATAGAGAGAGAAATAGGGAGATAGTGAGAGGGAGAGAGATAGAGAAGCATGATGAGAAGACCACATATTCATGTTTGTTGATAATAGGAAGGACAGTGATTTCAGAAATTTATAACTCCAAAATTGCACAGACATTAATTGATTGCAACCTGTTAAAACTAAGATTAGTGCATTTAATTGTAAGCATAAATGAAGTTATTCTGCCTTTAATCTCAATAATTGAAAAAATAGTGGAGAATCAAAGGCATTTGGGGCCCTCAATAGATTGATCACTGGAGCAATGGGATGAATATAAAAGAATTAAAAAAGTAACTGGAAAGCAGACCTTTATCCCAAGGGAACTAGAATCAGAATTTATTGTCACGTACAAGTCACAAAATTCATTGTGGAAGCACCATAGTGCAACCATTTATATAAAAGCCCCATTACAAAATAAATAAAATTTATGTAAATAAAAGAAAAAGAATTAAGGTAGTGTCTAGGGTTCATTGTGTTTTCAGAAATCTGATGGCAGAGGGAAGAAGGCTGACGTTTGGCCACTGAGGACTCATCTTTAGGCTCCTGTACCTTTTTCTCGAAGGTGGTAGAGTGAAGAGGGCTTGGCCTGGGGGGGGGGGGGGTCTTTGAGAATAGAGGCTGCTTTCATAAGACACCACCTCATGTAGATGTCCTCGATGGAGTGAAGTCTGGTGGCTGTGATGTCACAGGCTGAGTTATGGAGATTTTTCTTGTCCTGAGAGTTTGGTGCTTCCATACCAAGCAGTGATGCAACCAGCCAGATTGATCTCCATGGTGCACCTGTAAAAGTTTTCACGAATCTTTGGTGACGTACCGAGTCTCCTCAAACTCCTCACAAATAAAAGAACATATGTGGCTGAGATGTGATTCTCAGCTGAACAAACATAAATAGACTGATGCTATCTTAGCAGAGAAGATAGAAATAGAATCAGATACTCGCTAGCTGTGGCAGGGCTTGCAGGTCATTATATCCTACAAGGCAAAGCCTAACATCATGAATAGCTATGTTTCACTCCTCGATGAGCTGAACACCTTTTATGCTTGCTTTGAAAAGGATAATTCAATGGTACCAATGAGAATCCCTGCAGAAGGTGGTGACCCTGTCACTGAGGCCAACGTCAGAACATCTTTCAAGAGGATGAACCCTGATGGTAAACCTGGCAAGGTACTGAAAATCTGTGCCAATAACAATTTTTCTCAAGAATCATACTTCAGTAACTCCAGCATCTCCAGTGGTTGCATGGGGAGTTGCTGTGAGGAGAAGTTGACAGAGAAGAGTCTCTTCACATTGCTTAAAGAGGTGTCAAATAGTTTTTCTATTTTTGCTTCTTAAACTATCCCAACAAAGTTCAATGTAAGCTCAAAGGACTGTACCTCCTCTTCTGAAATGGCATCTTGCAGTCCTTGGGACTTAACGAATGCAACAACTTCGGACAACTGGCCTTTTCAGTCTATGTCCCATCTGTGAAAGCCTAAAAGATTAACCTGGTTTCTCTCACCACAAATATCACCTGACCGGCTGAGCATTTCAGGAATTATCTGTAATCACTTGGCATAGTCAGCATCTTCATAATTGCATTTAGTCATTCATTTCCTTCATTAGCCTCCTTTCAACAGATTGCCTGTAGTTACCAAGCTTTCACTGCTTGTGTCAAAAAACAAATTCTCTTGAGCACACCGATATTCAATTCACTCTCACCAGCTACCCCTCTTGCCTGCAACTTCGGGCATTATTGAGTTCCGAGTTATTTTCAGTTCTGAAGAAAAGTCATCAACCTGAAAATGTGACTCCGTTTCTCTCCATGTGCCACCTGACGTGTGGCGTATTTCCACTATTTTATGCTTTTTATATTAGTTTCCCAGCACCTGCAATTTTAATGCATTTTAAGCCTTTGGACTATTTACTGCATTAAATTTGCCAAGGAGTTTTTGCTACTTTGAGTAATTTGATTGACATTATCACGATATTAAGTGAAAATGGTAAGACTGATTGAGGAGATTTATTTTACTGGTTGACTATTAAGAGAACCTAAATATCTGAGCCGTGCTTTTTAAGTGCAAGGATAGAAAATATTTTTAGACAGAATTTGTGTTGTTGGAAACTCTTTTCTGCAGACAAACGAGTTAAGCTAAACAGCTAATTCATGTCCTTGCATTAAAATGAGGAACTTCATCACAGCGATCTTTATGGTTATAAACGTGCAAGAAAAGGCTGTCACAAAGCTTTGTTACTGATCACTTTGGTCAAGGCTAGAATAGTAGACAGTAAACCAAAGGCTTGATAATCCCTAATATTGTAAATGATGGAAGTCAATTTTTTAGTCATTCTGCCAAGTGTTTTATAATGCATCATGCAGGTTCAGTGTTTGTTTGAAGTCTGTGTGTGGACATTTTTATTCCAATAATGGGATTTTACGACAATGTGATGAAAATATCAGAAAGCTAAGGCAGCAACTAATACCCACTAAGGAAGGTTACTGCGGGAGAAGTTTAAAACAGAGTAATAATTATATTTTGTTGTTGTTAATATGTTTTAATGCTGCAACAGAATCACATTGTAGAACACTATACAGCACAGAGGCAGGCCCTTCATCCCATCTAGACTGTACCAAACTATTATTCTGCCTGGTCCCATTAATCTGCACTCAGACTACCTCCCTCCATACTCCTCCATCTGGGTACCTATCCAGTTTTAAGAATCAGAATTGTTCCTTAGATGAATGAGGAATGAGTCTGGAACGATGGATTCAACAGGACTATATTGTAACCCTTTCCAACAGAATAAATAAAATGCAATGGATATTGATGAAAAAAAGTCATGGAAGGTGATGGAAGTCTAAATGGATCCCTGTAAACAGCAAGGGCATAGAAGGAGAGAGACCAAGTGCATGCAAATGGGCCTGGGCCAGAAAGCCAGCATAGTTGGTATGGACAAATTGGGCTGAATGGCCTGTTCCATGCTCAATGACTCTCTGACTAAAATAAAATGTCTTAAATACTCGGCAAGTTGGGTAAGATCTTGGAAATAGAAAGAAAGCTAACTTTGCTGGTGATCTGGAAGACATATATGGTGTGCTGGCCTTGATCAGTGAGGGGGATTGTGATCAAGAGCCATGAAATAATGTTGCAGCTCAATCGAACTCTGGTTAGACCACACTTGGAATATTGTGTTCAGTTCTGGTTGCCTCATTACAGAAGGGATGTGGTGAGGGTGCGGAGGAGACCTACCAGGATGTTGCCTGGATTAGAGGATGTCTTGTGACAAAGGTTTGACTGAGCTGGAGCTTTTCTCTTCGGAGAGATGAAAGATGAGAGGCACAACGTTATGGAGTGGACAGCTGCACCGTTTTCTCAGGGTGGCAATGGCCAACGCCAGAGGCCATCTGCTTCAGTTGAGTGGGGGAAAGTTTAGGGGAATAGTCAGTCTAAGGATGTTCACACAGAGAGTAATATATGCATGGAATGTACCGGCAAAGGCAGTGGTAGAGGCTGATACAAATAGGGACATTTTTGAATCTCCTTGACACAGAGATAGAAGAAAAATGGGGGCAGGTTTGTGAGGGAGGGAAGGGTTAAATTGATCATGAAGTAGGTTTATGCCTACTTGAGATGGATTGAAAATTAGAATGGAATTAAAGTCTGATGCTACTGAAATCTGGAAAACTCCAGATATCCAGATGGAAGTGGAATTTTGTTTGCTTGCCTCCCTTCAGTCTTAATGAAAGTTCAAAGTATTTTTCATCATTTTTTTTGGAGTATGGGGATCACTGGCAAGGCCAGCATGTCTCATCACCAACTGCTCTTGAAAGGAACCATTTTCTCAAACCACTGCTGTCGCAAAATACTGGAATTGACCTGGGAGACAGCCCAAATAAACCTTCTACTTTTCTGACAATATTAGAACATTACAGCTGTTAGGTCTGCTTTGTTCGAGAATGAGTGAGTCAGACACCAGACTGAGTCGGAATCAAGGTTCTTTATTACCGGATTGTAACACTTGCAACTAACAGTGTTAGTTGGAGAAGGTGCATTCTCCCGATATCAGCAAGTGGTGTTTTTTTTATACCTCAGGACACGCACTTAGTAAATTATCATACCATTACATTGTCCAATGAATAAGCTGTTGCTACCCTTCTCTGTTAGTCTGCTGCACATCATCTTGTTATTGCCACACTTATCTTGAGCGTACAAGGTCACACCTGCATCCTGTTACTCCTTAGTACTGGGTAACTCCTTCTCCGGTCCCAACTCATGATGTTTTTACCTTACAATCCCTCCTTTGTCCTCTTTAAAGGACAATCTTGCCCTGACTATGTTACCACCGCGTTACATTAGTTCGCCTATTATTGCCAAGCTCTATACGGGTTCTGTTCACGGGGTTTTTCGGCTGGTGGGTGAGGGCTCCCCCCAACCCTTTTTAGCGTATACCCCCCATCCGTTTCCCCGATTCCATTGCCCGTTTACAAGTTTCCTCCCCGTTTGCCCCCAAGCAAATAACTGGCTATCCCTTCTAAGCATTTGTAATTAGTTAAGATAAAAGTTAACATTTGTGCTACAATCTATTTTATAATATTTGTTCTACAATCTATTTTATAATCCCTCCTCCCTGTCGCATTCTCCATCAGACTCCGGATCGATCTCAGCATTTTTTGACGCCTCCTGTGACGTGAGATAGTCCCGCTCCGTAGCTTGTAGAGCTTGATATTTTGGAGGCAGATCATCGCGGTTGGCAAAGGCTCTCTCAATGGTCCTCGTGACCAGCGTTCGAATGCATGGAATACAACAACAGCCACAAGTGATAAAAATGGATACAGAAATGAACAATCCTAGGAAAAGTTATCCCAACATTGTGCCCCATTTCCCAAACACTCCATGTAACCAGGACAAAACAGGGTTAGAGACTCCAGATTGGGCTTTTAATTCCTTCGCCAATGCTTTAAGTTTTGTCAGCCCCTTAGTGAGTGACCCATCTGGCCCTGCGTTATTAGAGATAGAAGTGCAGCAGAGATCTCCAAACATGGCACACACTCCGCCTTTTTCCGCCAGGACCATATCAATCGCTATCCTATTCTGAAGCGTCATAAGGGAAGTTTCTGACAGTTGTTGGTGTACTGCCTCAACAAAGTCCCTGGTCAAATTTGTAAGGCGCTGGACATTATAGTGAATTAGGTTGATCCTATTTACGTTTTTATTTGCTGTGATGGGAAAGATTGCACTAAATATAGGAAAGTTTTCAAACCCAGCTGCAATCTCATCAGCTAGTTTAAATTCGTCCGGTATATTCCGGGCTTGGCCAATTGCATCAATCCACACCCCGTCAGGGTTCCTTCCTTCTGGTCCCAGGAGTCCAACACTTCTTCTTCTTCTCCACATCCAACCCCCTGTGTGGTGTAGATCTAGGGCATCCTCGTCCCCCTCCTGCCTTTCCACAATCAGGACTGGCGCATTAAGCGTTACTAAAGCACACCGACCATTCCAGTTAGAGGGGAACCAGTTATACAGCACTCTACCTCCGCAAAACCACCAAATATCTGCCCTAGCCTGGGTCAATCGGGTAGCATTTCTGCTGCCCGTGAGATCAACATGAGTCCTGCACGAGTCACTGGGTAGCCAAACATGTGGAAAGCATATGCCGCTGTGTTGTTATTGGCGAAGCAAGTAACATTACTTATGCCCGTGGATCTAAAGATAGGGGGGGGGGTCACATTGGCCGGAGCTATGGGAAATGCCTGTTCCCATGTCAGACACCTATTCAGTGGGTTAGACTCTGACATTAGGTTCAAGGCGCTGTCCATAGCATCTGTCTCCTCAAAAATCGATCTGCTCATCTGTAACGTTGGCCTTCCCCGGGCACAGATCCAGCAGTTTCCATACCTTGCCTGATCCACATATTTACCCATCTGTTCTATCCAGGAGTGTGTCTCATCTATACTTGTCTCAATTGCTATCTTCTCTCCCCTGGACAGCTTCTTACAATCAAATTTTCACACTACCTCCTCTGTAGAAGTGGGTTTGGGTATGTCCTTTGTGTAGGTTTGTAAGTCAAACCTCACCACTCCCCAAGGGTCTTTTCCACTTACAGACACTCCAATCATTAGGTAGAGGAGATCTCCGACTCCAGGTTCTCTCCCTATGCCCTCCTTGCATGTCTTAGAGCTCCATCCCTTCATATTCCACAGGTTATTCAGCCCCGCTTTTACTGCCAAAATCAGGGGATTTTTGCCTTTCATAGTATGGGTAACGGCACCACGTATCAGGGAGACCTTAGTGAAAAAATGATAAAGGGGTCTGCTGGACCCTTTGTTAAGGGGCTTTCTTATCCATCTAGTGTCAGGTCCTGTCCACCACTAAATCTCACCCCAGGATGGACATACATGTAGGCCCCACTCCGGATATCCTCTCTGAAAGTTACACATGTACACATCATATCCTCTCCAGGACGCCTAATTCCTACCACATGCTATTACACTGCATAGATCGAACTGGAAGGTGCTATCCTTGTCTTTATCTATCTTCAGAATAACTTTGGCCCCGCATGGATCCGAACTACTCTGTTGGCTTGTTTGACAACCCATCAGCAGGAATGCCCATAGGGCCCTCGGCATTGTCCACATGAGTCTCATCACATTTTCCAATACTCGCTACTTGTTGTTTTGCCTTGGAGCAAAAGGCAAAATGATGCCAATTATTATCCCCTGGTTTGTCAATTCTTACCGACCTACCTGTCACGGCGGTAACAGTGTATGGTCCAGTCCATCTAATTTCAGTCCAATGTACCTTCCCTGGTTTACGGATATACACCAGGTCTCCCTCCTTCACTGGAACTCCTTCAGTGTCCGGGTTCTCCTTATTTGCATTCGCCACCTGTTGTGAAACTAAAGCAACCATATTACCCAGCATCTGCATATAATGGTCCAGTTCCACTTCCCTTTCTTCCCAATTCTTTACCCAGGCTGGATCAGTCTTTGGACCGGGCATGGGTCGACCCGTTAGAATCTCGTGTGGTGACAGGAACGTATCTTTGGCCTTCTCTTGTCACATAGACATCAGTACTAATGGCAATGCCTCGACCCAATTCAACCTGGTCCCAACCAAAACCTTTCCTAATTTGGATTTTATCATCCTGTTTGCCCTTTCTACTAGCCCCTGGCTCTCAGGCCTATAGACACTACCAAAACGGTGTTTGATCCCTAAGTATTCTTCAACCTGTCGGATCAGCTCATTCTTAAAGTGGGACCCATTATCAGAGCATATTCTGCTGGGGACCCCGTAGCGGGGTATCAACTCTCGCGTCAGCCAGCCTATTACACTATCCGCATCCTCCCTCTTCGTTGGGACAGCCTCCACCCATCGTGAGAACCTATCTACCGCCACTAAGAGATATCGGTATCGTTCATTTGTCCTAAGGTCAGTACCCATATCTGTATAGTCAATATAGATCTCTTTCCATGGGGCTGTCGGTACTGGAAATCGTAAAAGCGGGTGGGGTAAGGTGATCCTTTGGTTATGCCCATTGCAGATAGTACATTCAGCTCTAAAGTTGTCAATGTGCTCACGTAAATGGGGATTCCACCAATGTTGTTTAAGCGTATTATAAGTTTTGGTGGCGCTAATGTGAGTCGGCCCATGTGCTTCTTCAAGTAATAGCGGAAGTAATTGGCGGGGGGCAACTATCGTACCTATCGGGGAGCGCCAGACATGTACTGTCCGATTGTCATAGATGATCTCCTGTCGTGTAGCACCGCGTTTCATCCATTCTTCTTTCTCACTTGGGCTAGCTTTTTCCTGTATTTCTATCAGGTGTTCAATATTTGGTGGGGGTCCCTCTCCCTCCTTCTCTTTTTGGTCACTCAACTTACTACTATTTTCTCTTCTCTCTAATTCCTCTTTTTTGCCATGGGACCTCAGAATCATCCCCTGTATAGGTTCTTGATATCCAGTAACCTGTTTGGCTGCTCTGTCAGCCGCCGCGTTTCCTTTCCCTTCCTTTGTGTTTTGTAGGGAATGGCCTGCCACCTTAATTAGGCTTAGAGCCCGGGGAAGCATGGCCCTGACAAGCCTCCGTAAAACCAGATCATGACGTACGTTTTGTCCGGCTGCAGTCCGAAAGTCCCTTCTTATCGAGCCTGGTGCTTCAATATGGACTGCACTCCAAGCATACGCAGAGTCAGTATAAATGTTAACCGATTTACCTTGGCTCAGCTCCAATCCTCGTATGAGCCCTTTCACTTCTGCCAATTGTGCTGATGCCGGTTGGGGGATGATAGAGGACTCTACTAGATAGGGTGCATCATCCACCCATCCTACCACTGCATATCCCGCCACATTACCCTCTGAACTTTTATGGCAACTTCTGTCTGTAAATAACTCCCAATCCACCTCCTCCATGGGTTCCTCAAATAGCTTCTCCCTCAGCTTGGAATCTATCTTGACTCTTGCTACACAGTCATGCGTCTCCATAAATCCCGAGTTCAATCCTCTAGCCATGTTGGAATAGTTGTCCCTTGGCGACCTGAAGGTGATGTGAGGACCCTTAAGGGCGTCCTCCATCTTAATAGATCTGTTGGCCGAGAAGCTGAAGGCACTAGATATTAAAAGGGCTGAGACACTGTGGTCTGTATTAGTAACCAGGGGATGACAGAGGACAATATGTGCGGTTTTTTGTATCGTTCTAGCTACTGCTGCGAGATATCGGAGACATGGGGCCTTTCCTCTTTCTACATTGTCTAGTCTGTAACTATAGTAACTCAATACCTTCCTTCGTCCTCTACCCTTCTGATACAGAACTGAGCTAACAATGCCCCCAGTTTCAGCCACGTCCAAGTGGAATTCTTTACTATAAACCGGATTAGCCAGGCTGATCGTTTTCCCCAGTTCCTGTTTAACACGCAGGAAAACTGCCTCACGTTCTACATTCCACCTGACTGGTTCCTTAAGCCTTCGGTGACCTATCTCCGTGACCATTTCCCTCAAACCCTGGGTTAAACTCACATATCCTGGGACATAAGTTCGACTGTATCCACAGAGCCCTAAAAATGCTAACATGTCTTGTACTGTTCTCGGTTTTTGATAACCTAGTATCGTTTCCTGATGTGTCTCGGACATGGCCGTACCATTTTTACCGACGAGTCTTCCTAGCAAAGTTACCACCCTCCTTCCGATCTGACATTTCGACCACTTTACTTTAAACCCTGCCTCACCTAGGCCCCTGAGTAAAACTGCTGTCCCCACTAGGCACCCATGTGCCGTTCTTCCTGCTAATAGCAGGTCATCTACATACTGAATCAGCGTAACATCTTCTGGGAGCTTCAATTTCACTAGGATTTCACTAAGGGCCTGATTGAACAGTCCTGGACTGTCCTTATAACCCTGAGGTAATCTAGTATATGTGTACCGATTCTCTTGGTAAGTGAAAGCGAACCAGTCTTGGCATTCCTCGGCTAATTTTAAGCAAAAGAATGCGTTTGCCAGATCAATGACAGTGTAGTATTTGTGATCTGGACTCAGAGCCCTAAGTGCAACGTATGGGTCTGGGACTGGTCTCCCGATGGTCTTGGTAGCAGAGTTAATTTCCCGGAGGTCGTGTACCATCCTCCAGTCTTTTCTACCTGGTTTGGGGACAGGCATGATGGGCATGTTCCACATGCTGTCTGGTGCCGCCCTTAAAACCCCCGTCTCCATTAACCCTCCTATCGTTCCCCTAATACCCTCCTCCTGGCTGGGCGACAAACGGTATTGTTTTTTCCATATCGGTTTCTTCCTGGGGTTGGCTAATTCCAGAAATACCTCCCCTTTTATTACTCCCACATCGTAAGGCCCCGTTGTCCATATCTGTGGGTTCAGATCAGAAAGATATTTGTCTGAGTCCCCGTGATCAATATTTTCTCCTTTTATGGGTCGGTCTCTTTCTACTTTCTCATTTACTACCCGGTCCCATGCTTCAATATTCAGTCTGACAAATTTCCCTCCCTCCGAGGTGGAATATCCCCGGGACTTCCGTCTGCCTGTATTCACACCCCATTGCCTCCTTCACCATCGGTCCCAACTGTCGGGCGTGGTGATTTTTGGCAATTTCCAAGGTTACATGCGGTACACTTTCTACTCCTAAGTGGAACCACTTGTTCTTCCGACAAGATAACCATAGCAGCTATTCCCTCCTTTCCCACAAAGATAAATGGACAATGTATCATTTCTGTCTTCCCTTCTTTTAGAGAGTCCCACCTCTCCTCATACTCCAGGTCCGGGTGGATGGTATAGTTTAATGTTACATGCATGGGATCCAGTAGGTATTGGTACTCCCCATACTGGGGAATACTGGCCCTCCACTCAAAAAGCTGTTTAATCAGACCTGGGCCTGGTTCGTCATACAGTAGTCGACTCCAGAAAATAATAACCTCCACAGAGTCTTCTGAAGCATTGGTTGGGGTCATTAGTACAAACTGTCCTTCCCTCTGTATTGTGTCCCCTGGGCATGTTAACCGAAGGCCCTTCTCAGAATATTGTATGGTTATCCCCAGTTTAGTAAGAACGTCCCTTGCCAATAAATTAATGGGGCAGCTTGGCACAACTAGGACAGGTGCTCTGACCCTTTGTCGTCCAAATGTCATGTCGATGTTATCGGTATAGGGCTGTGTTTCCCTTATCCCGGAGAATCCTATTGTAGATAATGTTTTCCCCGAATATGTGCTCCCTGGGGGTTGTTTAATTACAGTCGTTACTGCTGCCCCTGTGTCAATCATAAATTCAATTTTTTCTCCATTTACCATCCCCCAAATCACGCCAGGGAGGCGTGATTTTTGATTCTCCAGGGCCCCGTCAATAATCTAATTCAGCACCTTCCCAAATATCGTCGTCATACTGGGGTGCCTGTACTTGTTGATCACTCTGCCATCCCCCAATTTTCTGCTTTTGAGTGTTCTCTCTATTTGCTTCAGGGCTCCTTCTGCCTTCATTTTTATCATGATAGTTCTGACATCTGCAAGTGCTAATTGTTCCTGACAGGTTTCTCGCTCGAAACTAGAAATCCATGGACCAGCCCCATTACTTAATGGAGGAAGTCTTTTCATTAGACTCTCTAAGTCCATTCGTGACCAGGGTACATACTTTTGATTTCCCCGCCCCGTGATCAGCAATGGGCATTGATATCTCAATTCTGGGGATTTCTGTTCCATCTTTACTCTTGGAATACATCTATTTTGTCCTCCCTGTTCAGACACCTCTTCGTCACTACTGTCACTGTCCACGTCAGGTCCTGATGTCTCAGAGTCGGAGGTATATCGTTCACGCTTGTCTCTAAGATAATTTCTTCAGTCATTGTCTAGTGGTTTCACGTCTTTCTCTTTCGTCCTAACTATGTCCAGGCGGGCATGTCTACTCTTCTCCTTCCCGAGTTCTCTTGTGCTACTTCCCTCCCATGGTGGGCCGAATCTCGTTTCCTCATCTGTACTACACTTTTCGTCCTTTGCTCCTGTTACTGTTCCTCCTGTTTGGAGTTCTGCTGACAGTGTTGGAGTTATCTTTTCCATTTCTCTCAATACATCTACCATTAATTCTTTTTGTTCCTTACTTATCTGCCCCAGCACAATCACATCTTTGTTTAAGTTTTCAACGTTATCCTGAACCTTTTTCATGTTTCTTTTCTGCGTCTCTAAGTCTTCTTCTATTTTCTTGGATTCTGCGGGGGTCTCGATGTCTATTAATCCCCCTTTTATTTTAAGTAAAGGGGCCTGTATCTTGACTGACGTGTCCCCATTCCCAATTTTCCCGTCATGTCCCAGTGTTTCAATATCTGGATATAAGGGATGTGACTCCTGGGTCCCATTTGGGGTGTCAGGGATACCTTGTGACTCAACGTATGCATAGGGCAGGGGTCTACAAGGTATTTCTACAGGGGCCATAATAGGTGGGTTATAGGGAGACTAAATTCCTCGAATAGAGCTAGGACATCGCAGTAACGCATCTCCTTGTCTCTCATCTTTTTTTGTGCAGACTCTCGATTAAAGATTTTCCTTTCTATGTCTCGTTTTGTTTCTTCCAGCTTATCTAAGACCCTACGCTTTAGAATTTTGTTTCCCTCACCTGTCAGGAACATCTCGGCGCTCCCGGGTAACCACCCCATCTTCCTCCAGCGATCTACACATTTTCGGAGAATTCTTTGTTTCTCCAATGCTTCTTTACTGGTATTTCGCTTCTCTAATTCCTGATTAATTTCCCTAATAACTTGGTCAAAGGTCTTAGCAGGCAACTGTGCAGCCATTGCTGCGGGGTCGCTTCCTAATGCCTCTCTTAATTTAGGTCCTTGTCCGTTTAGAGGATCTATGTTAACAAAAATCGCCTTTAAAAATGTCTCCTTGCAGGCCGGATGACAAAAGTTTTTTAGTGAAACAGTCTCCAAGTCTGGTCCTCCAGTGGACCTCAGACTGTCCTGTATACTCTGATTGCTCGTCTTCCACTCTCTGTTTTCCCAAAGAGGTCTGAAAGTTAGGTTACAACTAGGAAACCAAGTTTTTGGGCTATATTTTTGTCCAGTTTCCCTGTACCAATCTATGAATTTACATAACTTTATCTCCTTGGTGATGCTGGGAATACCTTCATTTAACTTGTCAAAAATATTTCAAATAAACCGTGTGTCTCTTAAGATTCTGTCAACTTTTTCATTGATATCTCCTACCTGATCCGGACACAGCTTTTGCAGTCTTTGGTCGTCGCCCTTGTTCACCAGGCAGGCATCTCTGAGTACTCGTTTTGTCGTCTCAAGGTCTCTAATGTCCGCTGTGGTATTACACCACGGCAAATTTGGGAAATAAATTCTTAAGTTTTCAAGTGTACAGACATTATCATACCTACCGGACATTTATAAGCGAGTCTTATACAATGAAGTCCAATAAGCCTGAACCTTCGTTTTCTTTCAAAGCCCAACCTTCACGTGGGAGATTTCTCCTCTTAATAACCGGTTTAGGGCAGAAAACTCAGGTCCCCAATTGTTCTTAGACCACCTTCTCACTCTATTGGACTTTGCAACGTCACAATAAAGACTTTTTAAACTCTAGTAGTTTGTCGGCGAAGCACTTATCAAATGTCACTAAAACACCTTAAGGACTTTTATAGTTTTGTCTGTAAACACTTACATGTTACAATCCTGGCAGGTGACGACCTTCAATTATGATCGTCTAATTTGTCCGATGTCCAGTTCTTACTGACAATCATAAAGATTTTAAGAGAGAGAATTTTGTTAAAACAGGCTTCTCTGGACCTTTTTGTCAGCCGGCTGAGATGATTGTCAAGAAAAACAGAAACCGTCGTCTAGTGTCCACTCACCCATCACGTCGGGGTCACCAAATTGTTAGGTCTGCTTTGTTCGAGAATGAGCGAGTCAGACACCAAACTGAGTCGAAATCAAGGTTTTTTATTACCGGATTGTAACACTTGCAACTAACAGTGTTAGTTGGAGAAGGCACATTCTCCCGATATCAGCAAGTGGTGTTTTTTTTTTATACCTCAGGACACGCACTTAGTAAATTATCATACCATTACATTGTCCAATGAATAAGCTGTTGCTACCCTTCTCTGTTAGTCTGCTGCACATCATCTTGTTATTGCCACACTTATCTTGAGCGTACAAGGTCACACCTGCATCCTGTTATTCCTTAGTACTGGGTGACTCCTTCTCCGGTCCCAACTCATGATGTTTTTACCTTACACAGCACAGTACAGTCCATGATGTTGTGCCGACCTATGAAAGCCTATTGCACAACAATCCAATTGTTCCCTTCCTCACACCCACAGCCATCTATTTCTCTTACATCCAAGTGCCCATCTAAGTCTTCTGAATGCCACTGTTGAATCAGCCTCCCCCACTACACCCGGCAATGCGTTCCAGGCATCCAATATTCGGAAACATTGAATAGCCAAATGAAGCAGGTCAAGAATAGAGCAAATTTCATGGTGTCATTCTTTGTTATCTTTGAAACTGTACATTCTTCCAAAACACCATCATCCTTTCCTCATTTAGCAACTTGTGTGTGTGATGACAAGTGGAGCTTCCACTGACTGAAGCCCAAGCCCTCTCTCTGTGCATTATGTAGTGATAATGCTGCCTCATTTGTAAAGCTTCCAGTAAGAGATTGGCTACCAGCACATTTGTACAGCATCACATAGCAAAGAAACATATGGCAGAAACAACAAAGGTGAGGGGGCCCAGCGCTATGTTAACCAGCCAAGGTGCAGATACCTTGAGCTTGGTTTGGAATGCTTGCTTGTGAAGACTTTAATTTATTGACTTGCATGCAAGGTGCAAAAGTATTTGAAATCCAGATCAAGGGTGTAGAAAATAGTGAACATCAGAAAGAAAGAAACAGGAGCAGGAAAAGCCTGTTCCATCACTCAATTATATCATGGAGGATTGAATGTTGGCCTCAAGAGCACATTCCTTTTTTCTCCCAACTCCTCCTAATTATCTAATGATCCAAGCTCTATTATTCTCTGGTTTGAACACTTTCCAAAACCTCCAGCCTCAGAATTCTCCTGGGTAGAGAATTTCAGCAATCATGATGCTCCGAAAAAAAAAAAATCCCTTCCCACCTCTGCCTGAAATTAATGATGCCTTATTCTGAATGCCCCCTAATTCTTCATCCCCCATTGGTGGAAAAATTCTCTCCATGTCAACCTTCATCAAAACTTTATATCTCCCATTCAGATCTTCTGAACTGTCAAAGAATATAATCCTGGTTTGCTCACCCACTTCTGGTACATCAGTCTCTTCAAATGAGAAATCAATGGAACCTCCTATCTTCAATGTAATATATCCTTCCTTTAACCTAGAGATCAAATCAGCTTGCAGTATTCCATGTGTGGTCTCACCAGTATCCTGTAAAAAGTGAAGACTTCCACACTTTTGTGCTCCATAACCATTGCAATAAAAGTAATTATCCCATTCGCCTTCCTTATTACCTGAACCTGGATGATACAGACACATTTATGAAGATATTTGGGGAAATGCCAAATTTCTTTCCACTTCTCTAAGAATCTCAAGGCATTAATGTGCTTTCTGCACCACAACTTTGGATCAGGAAAGATGGTTGGTGACATTTATTTAATGTCCACCTCAGCAGCATTGATACAGATAGGGGCATCTGACTTCGTGAAGTTGGCTCAACAAAACAGCCCTATTTTTAAAGCTAGACATTGCTGGTAAAGCCGGCATTATTGCCTATCCCTAATTACCCTTGAGAAGATGGTGACAAGCATCTTTTTGAACTGCTGCTGTTTATCTTCTGAAGGGTACCCACCCCCCACACACGCAAAAAATAATTTTGGAGAGGGAGTTCCAGGACTTAGATCTGGTGACATTGAAGGCCTGGCGGTAGACTTCCAAGTTAGCATTGTGTAAATTGGAGTTGTGGGTTAGGGAGATGGTGCAAGTGTAGCCTCAGCGAGTAACTTCTGTTGATTTTGTGGTTGTGCACCTACGATGGGGAGGGGGGGGGGAATTTAATATATCAAGGTTAGTTGATAGGTTATGTGGGCTGTTTTTCCTTGCACGATGTTGAACATGATGTGAGTTGTTGATCCTGCCCCTCATCTCTGCAAGTGAGAATATTTCTTCATGGTCTTGACTCCTGTCTTGTGAATATGGAGTGGCCTTAAGGTTTCAGGAGGTAAATCATTCACAACAGTATACCTAGCTTCTGACCTAATCTAGTGGATGTGACATTTAGGTGGTTGGTCTGGTTGAGTTTTCGTTCACTGATAACATCCAGGAAAATGAGAGTGGGTCACTCTGTGATGGTAATGGCTTTGGATATGGAGGATAGGTGGTTAGAGTTTTGTAAGAACTTGAAATTGCCTGACATTTAGTTGCTATTTATCAACCAATGTCTGAGTGTTGTTCAGTTCTGCCACAGAATGGGCTGGCTAATTTGTAGAGGAATGGCAAATGGAACTGGACATTGTGTTAACTATCAGTGATCTTCTCTCCACATCTGACAATATGATGGAATAGATTCTCTAATGAAGAGGCTGGAGAATGTCAGGACAAGGATGCCGCTGTCAGAAGCTCCTGCATCGATGTCCTGGTGCTGGGATTAATTGACAACAGCAACTATATTCCTTTACAAAGTATGACTCCAACCAATGTGATGATATCCATTTGCTTCCCAATTATTGCCTGCCCTCCCCCCTTCCCCGACCATGCCCATGATGCCATGTTCAGTCAAATAGTGCTTTTAAATCAAAGGCATCTGCTCTCACCTCAGTGCTTTGGTTGCTGCAGTATTTAATAATCATCCTAGGATAATTATATCAACCATTGTAAATTTTGCATGCAAGGTGGATGAATTTAATCTCTCAGTCCTGGAGTTGAATGCTCTTGATGAGTAAATTACTGGTGAACGTGTCATTTGATTAACAACAGCTTCCATTGCTGTTGATGAGTGGACTGATTGGGTGGTAATTAGCTAGATTTGAACTGTCCAATTTTTTGTGATTAGGACAGACCTGGCCATTTTCTATGTTTGCAGGTTGATGCCAGTGTTGTTACTGAACTCTAATAGGCTATTCTGAGGCATAGATTTTATTAGAAGCACAGTGGGACATTTTCTACTTCTGCTGCCTTTCCTGTCCTGAGTGTTTTCAACTGTTCCCTCGCATCATGTGGAATGGATAGACTAGGTTGAAGAACAGGTTCAAGGAAGGAATTGAGGTAGACCATCCATTCGGTACTTCTGGATAAACATGCTGTCATCATGGATAGGGAAGTTCTTGGACACACTTCTTCCCATTGGCTGTTTGATTGTCCCCCACCATCCACAAAGCAAGATGTGTTCGGACTACTGAGCTGCGATCTGACCATTGGTTGAAAGATTGCCTCACACTGATTGACCATACACTGAACTTCAAAAGGCTGGCAGCACCTCATCACTTTTAGTCTGATGCTGCTCCTGGCATGTTTTTCCACACACCTCATTGAATTGAGGATAATCCCCTGGTTTAATAGTCATGGCAGATTATTTGGAGTCCTGTTCCAAGATGTTTTGGTTAGAGTTTGGAAACTTTTTGGAACAAATAAAAGGTGTCGTATTTCCACAAAATCCAGATTTATTTTTATTAGGAAATATTGAAGGAACAAAACCTAAACTAAAACTGTCAATATACCAATTAGAATTTGTTAAAATTGCATTAGCTGCAGCAAGGAAATGTATTGCAGTATGCAGAAATTCAACATATTCCTTTTGGAAAAAAAAGGAATGATTTTTGTTGCCCGTATACCAAAATATTAGGTTTAAATTTATAATGTTGTACTTCCTGTGCCTCTAGACCCATGAGAACTTCCTCCGAAATGTATTAAAGGATTTTGTTTAAATATGTATATTCCTCTGTGCAATCCTGAATGCTTTTATCTTTCACTTTAAATAAACTAATTATATTTTCATATCAACTATCCTGAGAATGGGGGAAATTGGGTGGGGCGGGGAAGGGAGGTTTCGGAGGGAAATTATAAACCATCATGTTTGTAGTTTTAGTTTGTTTTTCTATGAGTAATTTATATTAATATATTAAATTTACTACCTGTATGGAGAAAATATTACATAAAATATTTTTAAAAATAGTAATGGCAGGTTGAGGGATACAGTGCCCTCCATAATGTTTGGAACAAAGACACTTCATTTGCCTGTGCTCCACAGTTTTAAATTTGTAAACAAACAATTCACGTGTCATTAAAGCACACATTCCAGATTTTATTGAAGGTTATTTGTATACATTTTGGTTTGACCCTGTAGAAAATACAGCACTCTACACATTTTTAAATTGTAGATTTTAAATTTAGACATACAACACAGAAACAGGCCATTTCCGCTCACGAGTCCATGCAGCCCAGTTTACACCCAATTTACCTATACCCTGGTACATTTTGAACGGTAGGCACAAGCTGGAGGGAAAGCCCATGAAGACACAGGGAGAACATACAATCTCTTAGAGACAGCGTGGGATTCAAACCCTGGTCTCGATTGGTCTCTACGCCAACTGTGCCACAGTCTCCTCATTTCATGGCACCATAATGTTTGGTATATTTAGCTTCACAGGTGTTTGAGAGTACTCAGGTACTTCATTTGATGCAGGTACAAGAGAGCTAGGCTTGCTTCTAAGCTTTTGATCATCTTTGGAGCTTGAGTTGCCATTTTTCAATGCGAGGACAAATGTTGTGCCTTTGAAAATTAAAGAAGCCACTATGAGGCTGAAAAACAAGAATAAATCAGTAAGATGATGCCCAGACCTTAGGATTACTAAAATCAACAGTTTGGAACTTCATTAAGAAAGAGCTCAATATTTGCAAATATTGAAGGCCAAGGAAAATCTCCACTCTAATGTTAGAAGAATTCTTATCATAATGAAGAAAAATCCCCAAAATATATACAAGTAACCTTGAATACAGAATGTGCAAATAAAGCGAAAAAAGTGTCTTTATCCCAACCTAGATTTCAATAGCTGCATTTGTTCTGAATCTTCTTGTCCTGCACAGTACAACAGAGGTTGACTTTGTTGTGAAATGAGGCACGAGGACAGAGCAGTGGCCACTTCTACCAAGTATCACAGGTGGATTGGTGGAGTGATGATCGGGTAATATTTAGCATGTCCACATAATTTTACATGATTTAGTGTTTTGGTACTAAGATCTCATAAGGCATACAGTAGGAACAGAATTAGGCTATTCAGCCCATCGAGTTTTCCCCACCATTCAATCATTTTCACTCAGCCCCACTGCCTGGCCTTCTCCCCATAACATTCAATGCCCTTGCTAATTGAGAACCTATCAATCTCTGTTTTAAATTCACCCATGACTTGGCCTGCACAACCACCTGTGACAACAGATTTACCAATCTTTGGCAGAAATAAATTCCTACGCATCTCTTGTTCTTAGCAGACACCTTTCAATCCTGAAGTTGTGCCCTCTTGTCTCCGACTATGGGAAACATCCTTTCTACATCTACTGTCGATGCCTTTCAACATTCAAAATGTTTCAATGAGATCCCCTCCTATTATCCTAAATTCTAATGAGTACTGGCTCAGAACAGTCAAAAGCTCCTTATGTGATAACCTTTTGATTCCAGGGAGTATTCCAGTGAACCCGCTCCAACATCAGCATATCTTTTGTTAAATGTGGAGCCCAAAACTGCTCAATACTCCAAGTGAGGTCTCACCAGTGCCTTTATAAAGCCTCAATATCACATTCCTGCTCATATACGCTATTCCTCGTGAAATAAATGTCAGAATTACATTGACCTTTTTCACCACTGTCTCAACATGCGTTTACCTTCAGACTATCCCTGCAAAAGGACCCTCAGGTCCCTGTTAATCTGGGCATTTTCAATTTTCTCCCCATTTAAAAAATAATCTGCTCTTTTTGTTTCTACCAAAGTGCATGACCATACATTTACTGACATGGTGCTTTATTTGCCACCTCACTACCTGTTCTCCTAATGCAAGTCCTTCTGCATCCTCTACACTACCTGCTCCTCCACCTACCATCATATCATTAAATTTGACCATAAAGCCATTCATTCCATCATCCAAATTATTAATATGCAACTTAACAAGAAGCGGACGCAACATTGTACCCTGTGGAACGCTATGAGCAACTGACAGATCCTTGTATTCTAACCCTCTGCTTCCTGCCAATCAACCAATACTCTACCCATGCTAGTATAATCTTGTTATACCATGGGTTTTTATCTTGAGTAGTCTCATGTGTGACACCTTGTCAAAGGCCTCCTGAAAATCCATGTACACAATATCCATTGCACCTACTTTATCCAGCCTACTTGTTACTTCTTCCAAGAATTCCAGTAGGTTTATCCAGTAATATGGAAACCATGCTGGCTTTGGCCTATCCTGTCATGCACCAACAGTACTCCATAACCACCTCCTTTACAATCAACTCCAACATCTTCCCAACCACTGACAATGGACTAACTAGCCTCTAGTTCACTATCTGTTGTCTTACTCCCTTCTTGATTAGTGAGGCAACATTTGTGATTTTCCAATTCTCTGGGACAATGCCAGAATCTATTGATTCCTGAAAGATCATTACCAATGCCTGCATGATCTCTACTGCTACCTTTTTCAGGACCAAGGTTGCAACCCATTTGGTTCCGGAGACTTATCCACCCTTTAACCATTCAGCTTTCTGAGCACCCTCTCCCTTGAAATAGCAACTGGATTCACTTCCTTCCCTGATGCCCTGCCACATTTGGTACACTGCTAGTGTCTTCCATAGTGAAGACTGATGCAAAATACTCATTCAGTTAATTTTCCTTGGTCCTATATCTATACTCTCACCTCTTCTATTTTTTTTTATACTTGAAGCTTTTTGTGTTCTTTTTCATTTTACTTCTCAACCTACATTCACACTTCATCTTTTCCCTCCTTATGAATTTTTTTTAGTTACCTTCTGCCAGTTTTAAAAAATTTCCCAATCCTCTTTCTTCCCACTGTTTTTTGCTTCCTTGAATGACCCTCTTTGTCTTTTATGTTGGCTTTGACTTCCCTAGTTAGCCACAGTTGTGACATTTTTGCATTTGAATCTTTCATCTTTTTTGTTATGTATTTATCTTCCAGTTTCCCCAGTTCTTGGAGAAACTCTATCCATTGCAGCTTTGCTGTCTTACCGACTAGTGCCCTCTTCCAATCTACTTTGCCCAGTTCCTCCCTCATGCCACTGTAATTCCCTTTATACCACTTACAATACTGACATATCTGACTTTATTTACACCTGTTAAATCTCAAATCGAACTCAAGCGTAGTGTGATCACTGCCCCCTAATAGTTCCTTGATGCTCTCCAATCACCCCAGTTGCATTACAGAAGATCCACGCCAGTACTGCAAATCCCCTCCTGGGTTAATCAACAAGCTCCTCTGAAAAAAAACATCTTGTAGGCTTTCTACATCTCTCGAGATCCATTCCCAACCTGGTTTCTCAACCTACTTGCTTGTTAAAATCCCATAACTACCAAACATTTCCTTTCTTATATGCTGTTGCAAATTGTTGTCCAAATCGAGCTACTCTTTGGAGGTCTGTATCGAACAGCCAATGGTAGCTTTTTACCCTTGCCATTTCTTTACCCAACCCATAATGATTCTACATCTTCTGATCCTATGTTACCCCTTTCTAGTTATTTAATGTTGTTCCTTACCAACAGAGCCACGGTGCCCCACTCTGCTTACCTGCCTATTCTTTTGATACACTGTGAATCCTTGGACATTCAGCTCCCAATCACATCCACCCTTTAGCCATGACTGCGTGATAGCCACAACATCAGAGCTGCCAATCTGTAGTACTACAAGGTCATCCATTTTATTTCTTATGCTGTGTGCATTTAAATACAAAACCTTTATCCCAGTGGTTCTCAACCTTTTTCTTTCCACTCACATACCACTTTAAGTATTCCCTATGCCATCAGTGATCTGTGATTAGTAAGGGATTGCTTAAGGTGGTCTGTGGGTGGAAAGAAAAAGGTTGAGAACCACCACTTAGCCTTTTATTTGTTACATTTGAATTTTGTATCCCTATTGCATTGCAATGCATCCTCATGGCTGCATTTTTACCCAATCTGCCTTTCCTTCCATGCAAACTCCATACCAGCTGTCCCTATTTATGTGCCTTCACCTCTTCCTCTGCTTTTTCATTGATTTTCAGCACCTCGGGAATCTAGTTTAACCCTTTCCCCTCTCTCCTCTTCCCCCCCCCCCCCCCCCACCAAACCAAGAACACTAGTTTGAATTGTATCCATATTCATTGTTAAAACCCTTGTTACGGAGAGAAGTGGAGTGTATTGCCTAAACAAGGAATGGTTGTTGCAACAACTGTGTCAAACATAACTGGGCTCAATGGAGCTGATCTGAACAAGGGTACTGAGAAAGACAAAGATAATAACCGAATATCGAGCATGATTCGGTTTGTCATGCAATGCCCAGATTGACCACAATATGGATTCAAAAGAAATAATCAGAAATACATTACCAAACTCGTGGAATGAGAAATGTGTGAAGCTCAGGCTTACTGGTGGGATCAAAAGAGAAGCGTAGAGAAACTCCAAAACCACAGATGCTTGCATTAATGAGCAAACTATAAGCTGCCGGTGGAACTCAGCAAAGTCAGGCAGCATCTGGGGGTAAAAGTGGCCAATCCCCCATTTCTCTAGGCTCCACACACAGTTTTCCGCTCTGATTCTCTAAGGGACCAATTTTGTCTCTCGCTTTCCTTTTACCATTAACATATTTGTAGAACCCTTTTGGATTAATTTTCACCCTGCTTGCTATAGTCTCCTCGTACCTTCTTTTAGCTTTCCTAATTCCTCTCTTAAGATTCCTCTTGCATTCAATGTATTTTTCAAACATCTCCTTAATTCCATGCCTCTTATACCTAATGTACACCTCCCTTTTTCTTCAAACCATGTTTCCAATATTCCTTGAAAACCATGGCTCTCTCAAACCTTTTGCCCCTGATAGAAATCAGGAGGAGGTATCTTTGCCCATTTCCATGTTTCCCAATGCGAGTCTGCTCTCATCACAAGCCCCTTTCACACCGCCAAATAACATGGGTTGAACCTGGCAATTTATTGGGTCACCTAGCAGTGTGAATAGTTGTTATATTCTATTGTTTATAGAATAATGACAAGCTGGTCTGTAGGTTTGAACAGGCTGAAGCCCACTGTAGTAGATCTTCCCATGGTCTTTGATACATTGTGGGCATATGTCTTGTTAAATTGTGCACATTTTTCCCCCCTCGGTCTTTTATACATTTGCATGTTTGTGCTTTATTCCCATTACAATTTCACTGTCCTGCGAGTACATAATACATCACTTGGGACATCACCACTGGAGGTTGGGCCCCATTAGCTCGACGATATCGACATGAACCAGTGTAAACAGCCCACCCAGTACTGCAACATGGATCAATTACTCGCCTATTTAGTGGGTTGCCAGTGTGTTAGGGAATAGATTACTTTATTTTCCATGTGCCAAGTTTTAATCAACAATCTCAAAGAAATCTAAGTATTTCATATCATTAACCTTTTGCCAACACCTCAGCAGGTCTAACAAAGAACTGTAATATGTTAGTTAGAAATGAATTACCTTTCTGAAATTTGTACCAGCTTTCCTTAATCAGCTTCCAAGTGTTCATATTCTGTGTTAGATGATGAATTTTAGCAATTTTGCCACTGATTAAACTGGTAGATTGAATATTTTCAAAGGTTTTTCCTCTTTTCCTTTCCAACGTACTAGCCATGAAGCTTATGACATTCTGAAGATTATAACTCACACAGCCAAACTTTCTCGCCGATTGCAACACACCATCTTTTACTATCCAAGCCTTCCCTGAAAGTCAAATATTAACTTTTTAAAATTTTGACATACAGGACAGTAACAGGCTATTTTGGCCCATGAGTCCAATTCACACCCATTAACCACTGTTTTGAACAGTGGTAAGAAACTGGAATACTCGGGGAAAAAACCCACGCAGGATTGAAACTCTAGTTCTCATTGTGGGCACTGTAAAGGCAAGGCACTAACTGCAACACCAACCATGCTGTCTGTGTTCACTTTTTTCACTGATGATAGGAACAAATTTAACACATTTGCAGTATCTTTATCCTTCACCATGGTCAAAACCATATCTGTTTTTTTGTGCTCAACTAATCCATTAACACACTCTGTTTTTTGATATCATTCTTTGTCGTTGCTTTTCTGTTCATATTCTATTTTAGAATGGGACTTTCTTTCCATGATTTTTCTCATTCTTTCTCCATGCTTCAGGTTTTAAATCTCATTTCTGTTCACCTCTTCAACATTTAAACCCTCTGCAAGGTGTATTCTGGTCATTCAGAGGCATTTGTTTTCACTGTTCACCCATCGACATTTCACCAAACACATCAAAGACATTTCCTATTTAAGCCCTTCAAAGTTGGCATTAATAACATTTCAAAACTTCGTTTTATGGTTTTTTTTTTGCCACTTTCAAGATTGACAGTGAATGGAGTCAAATTGTGGCCAACATTTCTGAGTGTTGTACAACCAATTTCTCATTTGGTGCTTGAAAATAAATCGATGATCACGACTTCATTGGACCAGGGAAACATTACCTCAGTTACTTTGCGTAAATCAATCTATTTCATATTGGCACCATGGTTTTCTTCCCAGCCCAAATTTCCAATTAAATGCATGCACATGTCTAACTTCATGATATACATGTCCATGCATTGTTTAAATCATTGCCATCAGTTTTAATGTAGCCTATTCAAAAATAGAATTTTGCAATGCTTTCTGTTCCGAAGCTTTTCATAATAATTCTACTGGGAAGACACTTCAAACTCTTCTTCATGCTGGGTGTTTTATTGTTTGATTGCCACTGGGCCTTAACTGATTTTTCATATTAATTCATATTTTATTTCTTGCCTCCAATTAAGTTTGCACAATTGATTTCATTTAAAGTGAATTATTTCTTCTGTGGCCTATAGAGCATTACAGAAACAGACCAATGATCCTTCTAGTCTGTGCTGAGCTAGTACTCTGCCTTGTCCCACTGACCTGCACGCAGGATATATCCCTCCATACCCCTCCCATCTATGTAACTGTCCAAGTTTTTCTTAAATGTTAAAATTGATCCCACATTTACCATTTCAGCTGGCAGCTCATTTCCATACTCCCATTACTTTCTGTGTGAAGACTTTCCCCCCGAAGGCTCTACCCTTTCAACCTTAACCCATATTCTTTGGTTTGTTTCTCATCTACCCTCAGTGGAAAAGCTCACTTTCATTTACTATTTCTACTCCTGTCATTATTGTGTATACCTTTATCCCCTCATTCTTCTATGCTACAGGGAATAAAGTCCAAACTGGTTTGACCATTCCTTGTAGCTAAGTTCCTCAAGTCCCAGCAGCATCCTAGTAAATCTTCTTTGTACTCTTTCAATCTTATTGATATCTTTGCTGTAGTTAGGTGACCAGAACAGCACATAATATTCCATATTTGGCCTCAGCAATGCCTTATACAGCTTTACCACAAGGTCCCGACTCTTATACACAATAGTTTTATGCTTTCCTCATTACTTTGATGTATGAAGGCCAAATGCCAAAAGCTCACTTTATGACCCTATCTTTCTGTGATACCGCTTTCAGGGAATAATGTATCTGTAATCCCAGTCTCTCTGTTCGACCACACTCCTCAATATCCTACCATTTACCCATGTATGTCCTACCAAACTGCAACACTCACCCTTGTCTGCATTAAATTCTATCGGCCATTTTGCAGCCCATGTTTCCAGATGGTACAGATCCCTCTGCAACCTTTGAAAGCATTCCTCACCGTCCTCTACCCCTCCAGTCATTTATTTACTTTGTTATTTCCTGTCGAGGTTCCAGACCAGTGAGCAAAACTGCAGCATTGATTCTCTTCATTCACAAGTTGTAAAGAATTTTAGAGATGCTGACCCATTTGCTCGAGTGTTCTTCAGTCTCTCATTGCTGCACTCAATGTACCCATCTACTTCAGAAGGGCATCATCCAAGAACAGAATAAGCTGCCTCAATGACATCTACTGTGATGAAATGCCTTGAGGCTGGTCATGGCCAGAATTAACGAACCTCAGCAAAGAACTGGGCCCACTGCAATTCTCCTACCAGTACATTTGCTCCACAGCAGATGCAACCTCACTGGCTCTCCACTCAGCCTGGATCTCCAAGACAACAGCAATGCGTGTATCAAGATACTTTTTCTCACTGCTACCATCAGGGAGGTGGTACAGGACCCTTAAGATAAGCACCCACCAAAAATAACTCTTTCCCCTTCACATTCAGATTTATGATTGCACAATGAACCACAGACACCACCTCCTGCACCATTTTTAAACATGCAATTTTTGCATCTATAATGCTGCCACAAAAATTTTGTCATGTATGTTCATGACAATCAATTCTGATTCTATTATTGCAAGTTAAGGATTAATGGTCATTCTCGAAACACAATCCATAACTTTGTCTCCATACTAGTCCATAAGAAATGAAACAAAGACTTCTGGAAATGTACTCAGTAGGACAGGTATCATCTGTGGAAAGAAAAATGGTTAATGTTTCAAGTGATGTGAATAACATGTTTCCCCTCGGTGGGTGAATCCATTACAAGAGGGCATAGTCTTAGAATTAGAAGGTACCCTTTTAAAACAGAGATGAGGAGATATTTATTTAGCCAGAGGGTCATGGATTTGTGGAATTTGTTGGACACACACAGTTATGGAGACTCGATCATTGGGGGAGTTTAAGGGAGAGATTGATAGGTTACTAATTAGTCAGAGAACCAAGGGATATGGAGAAAAGGCCAGAACAACAGACCAAAATAGTTTGAAAGAAAAGAAAATCCAGCATAGCAGGAGCATCTGCCAGGTGAATAAGATCCAAGATCATGATGCAGGTTTAATGACATTCGGTCAGACCTGGAGTTCTGACAAAAATTAGAGAGGTTGTTTATCCAAAATCATTGCATCCACTGCTGAACCGTGAGAATTTCGACAAGAAAATAATGTTCCTTGAGCATGCATCAGGCTTCTTTGGAACGGAGTAAGAAGTCAAAGGGAGAAAGGTCAGAGTGCAAGTTGGATGTTCTGCTGAAATCACCTTTAGAATCTTTAGTGCATGTGCGTGTGTGTGTGTGCGTGTGCGTGTAAATAAAAATATATAAAAATTTTATTTTTCTAATGTAACTTTTTTTCCTGTATATTCCTTCTCATATTACCTTTGAGTAATGGCTTTTATGTACTACTTCTGAAAAATCCAATAATTGGAAACAATTGCCTCCTCATTGATTATCAACACACATGCGCACCCCAAGGATGTGTGTTTAGCCCACTGCTCTGCTCATTATATACCCATGACTATGTGCCAGGCACAATTCCAATGTTATGTACAAGTTTGCCGATGACACCACAGTTGTCGGCAGAATCACCACGGCAATGAGGAAGCTTGTTGAATGGTGTAATGACAACAACCTTATGCTCAAGGAGATAATTGTTGAAGTCAGGGGAACACGACCCAGTCCTCGTCGAGGGCTCAGTAATGGAGACAGTCAAGAGCTTCAAATTGCTGGGTGTCCTGGAGACTCCATGTTGATGCAATCACAAAGGCAGCTCACCAGCAGCGATAATTTGAGGTGTCTGAGGAGATTCAGTATGTCACCGAAGACTCTCGTAAACTTCAGCAGGTGTACTGTGGAGAACGTATTGGCTGGTTACAGCTCTGCCTGGTAATGGAGGCACCAATCCACAGGATAAGAATAAACTCCAGAGGGTTGTTAACTCGGCCTGCGTCATCACAAGCTCCAGACTTCACTCCTTCGAGGACATCTACATGAGGCAGTGTCTTAAAAAAGCAGCCTCTATCTTCTAAAACCCCCTCCACCCAGGCCATGCCCTCTTCACTCTGCTACCAGAGTGAAGGTACTGGCGTCTCAAGGTGAGCACTCAATGGTACAAGGACAGCCTCTTCCCAGCTGCCATCAGATTTCTGAATTATCAATGAACCAAAGACACTGCCTTACTTTTTCTACACTATTATTGTTGTAAGATGGTTATAATATGAATGTTTGCTCTATGACGCTGTCTCAGAACACTCCATTTCATGATTTGTTCATGACAATAAATCCTGATTCTGGAAAAATAAAGAACTCTGAACCTGAAACCAAGCAACAACAGCTTTCAAATACAATCATTGTCAAGTAATCCTCTGGGAACATAAAATTTGTAAAATTTGAGATGCGTAGCTGATTAAGGCACAGCTAGATTAAAAGGTTCTCTACTTTTTGCAGGTATCACAAATATAAAAATACCTGGCAAGTGTTTGCTATACTCTGTAACCATTGCCTCTTAATTAGCATAGCCCTGCATTCAACCATCAATCACAGAGACGGATGTAGAAATATTAAAGTGTTGAAACCAATTATAAGATTGAATGTTCAGCAGTCCACAATGACATGACATATGTGTTCCTTAAGGATCCAAGTAGAGAATCGTGGAAGACGAGTTGGAAAGTGTCACGTAACTGACAAATATGCTGTTCCCACCTTTACGAGGAGGTTGTTGAAATGAGAGCGTGCCGAGTCATCTTAATGAATTGGTAATTAAAATCATCCATGTAATAAGAAAACAAATGCAACTGAAATAAGCTAAACTCTTTCTTGAAGTGGAGTCTTGCATTTGAATTCTGCTCAGCTCAGTTCAATGTTAGCAGGCTTGACTGTGAGGCAGAATGTCATACTCCTCAAATATTTGAAGTATATAATTTGGGCTGACACTTCACAGCAATGGGTTTTTTTTGTGCATGGGAATGTAGGGGAATTATTCTGGCCAATTAACAGCATCATAAACACGTCTTGTGGCATAAAAGCAGAAAATGCAGGAAATAATCAGTGGGTCAGGAAGTAAAGAGAGAAAAAGTAGTTTCAGATCAAAGACTGTTCATTCTGAATATTTTGATCTGCCCATATATCACACTGCTGTTTAAAGGAATTTTCTGGATGCAAATTTCCTCTGAAGCACCTTGGAATGTTTTGAAATTATAAAAGGCTTTGTAGATGTTAATCAAAGAACGTCAAGGCCAATGAAGTACTTTATTTTTGAAGAGTTGTTCTAATGGAGAGAATGTAACCATCAATTTATGCACAAGCAGGACTGTTTATGTCGAACTGAGAAAGTAGACCCGATCTCAGTTCAATGTTTTAAGCAAAAGATGGCACTTACAACATTAGGACACAGCCTCAGTTAAAACAGACAATTTCAATTTTGGACAGAGTTTGAACCCATAGCTTTCTGTCTCAAAGGCAAGATTTCTATCACAAACCTATGACGAGAAGTATATGAATAACAAGTCATTTACTCCATGGGTTTTTTTTTTAATCCCTTATGCCAAATTGATGCAAAGGCCCAGGAAACAGAATGCCTGCAGTAAAACATTGGCGACAGCAGGTGCATCATTAATAATGTGATAGAAGGGAATATTCCTAATTTGTGCTTCATTTCTTTTGAGACTGCTTACTGAGTGGTTTGCAGCCATTTTCAATGGGGGAGTGTATGCTTCTCCCCACCCCCTCCTTCCTTCCTCCCTCCCTCCCACCCACCCACTTCCCCCACCCCCTCCTTCCTTTCTCCCTCCCATCCCCCCCCCCGACCACCACAATGGGAGCCAGAGCATATTTAAGGGAAGTCACAGACTGAAATCGTACAATCTTTTGTATTTTTTATGTAATCTGTAGGAGAGAAGTATGGAAGAAATCAACTAAACAACTGCTTCACAGGGAAGGGGGCCCATAAACTTGGAGCAAAGTCCAAAGAGGGCCTTGGCAAAAAAATGGTTGAGAATGGTAACAGTTATCTGGTATTATTATCGATTCTGGAACCCTTGAACCTCACTGCAATGAGATCCTGATGCTAGTGCTGGAGGCACCAGATGCCTGAAGCTGTGTTCACATTCACCCACCACCATTCCTCATCGAATCTCAGGGATTGAACCCTCCCCAGCCTATTCGCCTCTAGGTGCAACATTTCTATGAAACAGCTAAACTCGTGAAAGTCAACCTGATCTGTAATAAAACCAACAGCAGAATCAATTAAGAGTGCAACAGTTTCTATATTCAGCCTTGTTAATGCTAGCCGGAGTGAGTGGTACAATAAGAGTTCAGTGACTCATTCTCTACACTGATCGCCACTCAAAACATATGGAGTGTTCACCCCACCTTTATACACCTTTGGACAGGGGTCTGCTTGAGGCCTGACAAGTTTCACACAGTTGGCGATCCTTGTATTTACTTGTGATGTCAGGATGTCCTTGGTGTATTTACTTTCTTTGTGGTGTTAGTTACTACCTCACTACAGCACAAGAACGGGCATGTTAGAAGGCAATTACATTCCCACCATTCTACTGTATTTTCTTACCTTATTCATTAACCCTTTGTTAAACATATTTGTTAAACTTATTTTTTTACAAAGCCAAAAACATTAAACAAAATCTGCCCTGGTGATATTAATGTGTTAAAGAGAGTTTATAGTCCGTTGATGTGATAATTCAGCAGGAAATGGTGGATAACCCAAGAGCTCAGTTACATGAGCTGGAGACAAGCACATACAACCTACAACAGCTGGGAAATTTAGATGCAGGTTCAAGTTTATCATCATCTGACTGTATGTATTGCAATCTGACAAAACAGCATTTCTCTGGTTCATGGTGTTGTGAGTGGGGGAACAGACTCAATGGGTCTCAAAAGCAAGGACTCTGAACAATCTGACAGTCAATTACTTTAATCAGATAAGCTACACATGAGAACATCACAACAAGAATAAGACACACACAGACAAAACAATGAACTAGAGTACGCAGTGCTGTTACATACAAGGAAAAGAAAAAATAACTGCCAATCCTTGACTCAGTGTAGATGCTGCTCTATGCGACTCAGGACTCTAAATAAGACACTCTCAACCCGTTACTAGTGTACACCTTACCAAACAATGTGTCCATTGGCCTTCCACAGTATTCAGCTTGGAGTGAAAAGGTTGGTCCCTCAAAGATGGTAAAAAGAGAGAGAGGTATGTGGACATAGCTCCCTTTATAGTACTGGAGGGCTGGGGAAAATGGCTCAGTGCTATCAAGATCTAATTGATTACAAAGGTCAATGGCCCAAGGCCAAGGACAAAGGTACTTAAAGGGGTCAATAGTCAGGTGTGCACTAATGGTGTGGCTTCTGACCCTCCACAATACAGGTCTACTCCCAAATACATGCAATATACAGTATGATAATCATATATATGAAGATAAAATTTAAACATTGATTTAAGTATTTTAATAAGATTTAAAAATAAACACATTTGGAATAATAAAGCTAATAACAGAAATCATGTCCTTGAATCTGAAATGCTCTTTTAAAAAAAGAAATTTGTTGCTGTTTCTTGTCCGGCCTACTCGTATGATGTTAGGCTGATGGCAATGTGGTAAACTCTTAACTATCCTCTCAATGGACTCAGCAAGGCCTTCAAAATCAAGAATATTTGTTAAAGGTGAGTGGATCGAAGTCATAAGTAGAACTTAAGATATTAGTTTGGGGTAAGTGAAGCGTGTACAGTACATCTAAATCCAAGGAATGAACTGTAAAGAAGATGGAAAATCTTTAATGATCATTCTAAATGTATCTTTAATTGTTTAAAAACTATCTATCGCTCCTTTGACCTGCAGGAGCCTGTGTGTTGTTCTTAAAAATGAAAAGTTGCACAAATAGACAACCACGTGATCATCCTTCAAAGCACTTTTCTTCACAAGTGTCCAGCTTTTAAAATGGAATCTCTTCCTAATGACCATTTATTGTTGTTTTTACTTGTTTCTTATCAACATTATTTATGGTCAAAGTATCATTCTGCGATTCTCTGCTGAGTGTGTACAAAGATCCAATGGTGGTGAGTGTAGTAAAGTCACATGACTCTCCACCTTGACAACATTTAAATGTGGAAACACAAAATGCTGGAAGAACACGGCGGGCCAGGCAGCATCCATGGAAGACAATGGATAGTTTAATCTTGGGCTGAAAACCTTTTGACCTGAAACATCAACTATCTGTTGCCTTTCATGGATGTTGCCTGACCTGCTGAGTTCCTCCAGTGTTTTGAGTTCCTCCAGTGTTTTGTGTTTCTCCAGCCTTTCCAGCATCTATGGTTGGCAATCATTAATATTATTAAAGATGTTCACATATCTGTTTAGCTGTCATTTTAATTAGACCTGTATCTGTGATCACTTACCACATGACACCTTTGGCCACATATGAACAATTTGGAGGAGAATGCTGGTGGCACAACACAGACAGAGCAGGACATACACAGTAAATGACAGGGCTCTGAAGAATGTATTGGAACAGAAAGATCAAGAGGTACAGGTACAGGTTTCCGTGAAAGTGGCAATACAGGTTGACAAGGTGGTGAACAAGGCATATGGAATACTTTATACCATTGGCCGGGGCACTGAAAACAAAAGTAATTACATCATGTTACAGCTTTGCAACTGGAATATTGTGTGCAGCTCTGGTCACCATATTGATAGTGTCATAGAGTTCTCCAGTATGGAAATAGGCCCTTTCGCACAACTTGTTCGTGGTTCCATTTGTCTTTGTTTAGCACATATCTCTCTCTATGTTCCTGCCTAAATGTCTTGGTAAAGTTTAGACTTGCTCCACCTCTATCATTTCCTCTGGCATCTTTTCCACATACCATTGAATCCCCATTATCTGGAATTCAATCAACCGGAAACTCAAACAGCTGACAAAAAAAAAATTGAAGAAATAAATAAATAAGGCTGGGTGGGCAGACCCTGTGGGGGAACGCTGAGACTTCGTTGGACATGCTGAAGTAGTAATGCCCTAAATGTGCGCGCATTCCACTGGCATGGAAGTGAGCTGGGTTGTCAACTGCCCTCAGGTGTGCTGATGGCCTGACCAGTCCAATTGAGTTGGAGGTGGGGGGATGGGAATGGGATATGGAGGGGGAAGGGGCAGATAGAGGGGGTGTTGAGACTTCGCTGTCAGATTTTGGACCCGGATTAGAAGATAGCCTCTGATTTTGAGGGGGTTAATTTTGATGGCGGCATGGTTACTGTAGCAGCTAGTGCAACGCTGTTACTGCACCAGCGACTGGTGTTTGAAATTTTGTAAATTATGGAAATTACCTGATTAAAGTGAACTTTACATAATGATAGACTGCAATACTGATTTTTGTTTCAAATTACTACATTTTGCACTGAACTTTGTCTTTTAAACGTTGTATTCTTAATGTAAGTGTATTAGTTTGGCATTGTAAATGAGTCTTAGTCAACTGGAAAATTCACATGTCCAACATGCATGATCCCCATAGGTGGGGATTCTACTGTACCCACTACCCTCAGTGTGAAGAAGGTGCCCTTTGGATCCATTTTAAATCTATACTCTCTACTTGAAGATTACCTTACCCTGGAAAAAAAGCAATGACGATTGACCTTATCTATTCCCATGGCTCAGGGAGTCCATCTAGCCTCTCCTACAATTCAAGAGTGTCCGTTCCAGTAACGTTCTCATGAATCATTACTGCATCCTTTCCAACTTAATTATTTCTTACAATGCTGGGTGAGCAAATCTGTACACAAAGCTCACGTGCAGTGTCACCAATGTCTTGTACGTCTGTAATGTGATGATTTTGCTCCTGTACTCAGTACCTTAATGAACGAAGACAAACATTTCAAACACCTTCTTTACTATGTGTGTTACCACTTTCATAATCCTGTATTCCCAAGTCTAGCTGTTCTATATCACTTTCCAGGCCCCTACCATATACTGTATTAGTCCTGTTCTGGTTTAGCATATAAAATAGAACACTTTGCACTTGTCTGAGTTTAATTCCTTGCCTTAATTTTTCTGTTTGCCGAGATCCAGTCAAAATCTTTGATAATTTTTTTCATTCTCCACTCTACCATCAATTTTGACATTTCCTGCAAACTTATTAATTCATTATATTAACTACATTGCCATCCAAGTCATCAATACAGTGCCCCACACTGATCCACGCAACATATCACTAGTGATAACCATGCTCTGTCTCCTAATTCTGCACTCGATTGGCCAGTTCACCATGGATCCCATAAAATCTAACCTTCCTGACCAGCCTATCATGCGGCACTTTTTCAAAAGCTTTACTAAAACCCATGTACACAAGGATCCCGTCTTCCCCTCATCATTCTTCTTGGTCACCACTTCATAAAACTCAGTCAAATGTGTGAGATGATTTCCCACACACAAGGCCTGCTGACTGTTCCTAATCAGTCTTTTGCCTTTCCAAAGGCATGGAGATCCTTTTTTCTCAGCTTCCTTCCAGTAACTCACCCAAGACCTAACATAAGATCACTGGCTAGTAATTATTTAGATCGTAGAATCTTTTAGGATTCTCTTTAACCTTATCTGCCAGAGCCATCTCAAATACTCTCCTTGCTCTCCCTTTTTCCTTCTGAAATGAACTCCTGCACCATCTATACTCCTCAAATGATTTGCTTAATTTTATTTGTCTATAATTGACATATGCCTTCTATTTTTCTTGACCAGAGCCTTAATATCTCTGTCAACCATGGTTTCCAAATCTTATCAGCTTTGCCCTTCACTCAAACAGGAATAAACTGCCCTCTACTTCCCCTATCTCTCTTTAGAAGCCCTCCCACTTCCCTTTACCCACACATTGTCCACAGTCTGTCCCAGTCAATCTTTGCAATTTCCTGTTTCGTGACAATAAAAATAACCCATTTTAGGATTTTCACTTGTGGAGCAGTCTTATCTTTTCCATAATTATTTTAAAACTAATGGAGTAATGGCCACGAGTCCCAAAGTGCGATCCTCTTGATACTTCAGTGCTCAGAGGAGGCCCAGTGTTGTGTGCTCTCATTGGAGCATTTGCATATTTTTTGAGAAAACTTTCTTGGTTGCATTCTGTCCTGTCCAAACCTTTTGGTCTGTGAGACCCCCAATCGTCAATATGAAGGAAGTTGAAAACACCCACTATTACGACCCCGTTGCTTCTACTGACATCTGTGATCGGCCTTCACGCTTTTTCCTCTCATTCCTGCTGGCTTCTGGTGGGATGTCCATTTCCTGAAAAGTGATCATCCCCTTCTTTCTAACCTCTGTAGAAATAATGTGAATATTATGGGAATAAATACTAGAGCGCATCGGATGTCCCCCAAAGTTCCTCAACATGATTATCCAACTGCACGAAAACCAACAAGGTCGGGTCAGATACAGCAATGAGCTCTCTGAACCCTTCTCCATTAACAATGGCGTGAAGCAAAGCTGTGTTCTCGCACCAACCCTATTTTCAATCTTCTTCAGCATGATGCTGAACCAAGCCATGAAAGACCCCAATAATGAAGACGCTGTTTACATCCGGTACCGCACGGATGGCAGTCTCTTCAATCTGAGGCGCCTGCAAGCTCACACCAAGACACAAGAGAAACTTGTCCGTGAACTACTCTTTGCAGTCGATGCCGCTTTAGTTGCCCATTCAGAGCCAGCTCTTCAGCGCTTGACGTCCTGCTTTGCGGAAACTGCCAAAATGTTTGGCCTGGAAGTCAGCCTGAAGAAAACTGAGGTCCTCCATCAGCCAGCTCCTCACCATGACTACCAGCCCCCCCACATCTCCATCAGGCACACAAAACTCAAAACGGTCAACCAGTTTACCTATCTCGGCTGCACCATTTCATCAGATGCAAAGATCGACAATGAGATAGACAACAGATTCGCCAAGGCAAATAGCGCCTTTGGAAGACTACACAAAAGAGTCTGGAAAAACAACCAACTGAAAAACCTCACAAAGATAAGCGTATACAGAGCCGTTGTCATACCCACACTCCTGTTCGGCTCCGAATCATGGGTCCTCTACCGGCATCACCTACGGCTCCTAGAACGCTTCCACCAGCGTTGTCTCCGCTCCATTCTCAACATCCATTGGAGCGCTTTCATCCCTAACGTCAAAGTACTCGAGATGGCAGAGGTCGACAGCATCGAGTCCACGCTGCTGAAGATCCAGCTGCGCTGGGTGGGTCACGTCTCCAGAATGAAGGACCATCGCCTTCCCAAGATCGTGTTATATGGCGAGCTCTCCACTGGCCACCGTGACAGAGGTGCACCAAAGAAGAGGTACAAGGACTGCCTAAAGAAATCTCTTGGTGCCTGCCACATTGACCACCGCCAGTGGGCTGATATCGCCTCAAACCGTGCATCATGGCGCCTCACAGATTGGCGGGAAGCAACCTCCTTTGAAGAAGACCGCAGAGCCCACCTCACTGACAAAAGGCAAAGGAGGAAAAACCCAACACCCAACCCCAACCAACCAATTTTCCCCTGCAGCCGCTGCAACGGTGTCTGCCTGTCCCGCATCGGACTTGTCAGCCACAAACGAGCCTGCAGCTGACGTGGACTTTTACCCCCTCCATAAATCTTCGTCCGCGAAGCCAAGCCAAAGAAAGAAGAATGATGAAGTTATAGCGGATGCAGTATAGATTCATGATGACTGGATGGCTTGAATTCTAAAGAGAAATTGGATGGGCTGAGACTATTTGTCCAAGTGAGAAGGAAGCTGAGGGGGACCTAATAGAGGCTTTTAAATTCATGAGGAGTTTACATCAGGTGGATGGTCATAGTCTTTTTCGCAGGATAGGGGAGTTGCTTTGACTTAGTGTTATTTTGACTCAATAACCCAGGAATGGAATGGATGTTTAAGTTAAATAGCAGATACTTTTTTTTCCCCTCTGTCTGCATGTCTCTAGACCTGCTGCCAATAAAATTCTGTTGGGTCTTTGCGCAGATCAAAGTTGCTATTCCCACTCTTCTCCTCTGACATATTTTATGCCTGCAACACAGTACATAAACATTAGCTGCACTGAATGTGCATTTTTAGCATCGTTTCCTTTTCACAACATTTTTCTGATTGCATTTATCTATCCAATTGATCACATTTATTTTGAACATTAATTAAACAAGATGCTGCCTCAGGTGAGGTTGGACCAACTTGGATTCTTTTCTCTGGTGTTGGAGGCTGAGGAGTGACCTGATAAAAATTTATAATATTATTAAAGGCTTAGATAGGATAAACAGTCAGAATCTTTCCCTGGATGAAAATGAAGACATGTATTTCAGGTGAGAGGGGGAATGTTTAAAGGAGATATCTGGGAGAATTTTTTTTTACACACTAAGAGTAATTGGTGCCTGGACCATGCTGCCAGGGTAATGGTAGAAACAGACACAATAATAGAATTTAAGATGCTTTTAGATAGGAATGGAATATACAGGAGACCAGGATCATGTGCAGCAGAGAGATTAAGTTTAATTTGGTAGTGTGTTTGGCACAGACATCATGGGTCGAAGGTCCCACGAGAATTCTCTTTTATGTTCCATGTTCTAATTGATGAGCATATCGACAAAACTAAACTGGAATTACCCTTGTGTCCAATGTCAACTTGCATTCACTTTGAGCCTGCTTCTCTTTGAGATGAGGGTCACAAATTCATACTTAAAAGCATGATTTATTATAAGTGAAGCAAAAATACTGAATATACTGTACTTGCATCATTTGACATATACCTAAAGTATAATGAGAATCCGAACTAGATAAATATCACCTGTTATAATACATATTGCTTCATGCTTATGCACTTAATGTTATGAGATTTTGCAGATATGTTCTCACAAACATTGTTCAAGAGTCCCAAGTTTTTACATGCTTGCTATGAAGCTATTTCTGGTCAGGGATCATATTGTGTTTGAAAATGGAAAGCAAACTCATTGCAATTTAATAAAATGTCTGCAAAAGTGAATGCTGGCAACAGATTACTTTGAATCATAATATTTTTGAAAGAAATTGAAAGCACTCTTTTGTTGTATTTTTTGCAGCTTTGAATGATGCATTCACAAGAATATTTCATGGCAATACTGAACAGAAATACAATCAAGGTATGTTATCCAATATGAAATTCGTAAACCATATATATTCAGCAAAACTGCAAATGATGAATTATCAGCTTTTACACAATAAATATTGTATGGCAATAAAATAACTTTAACATTCAATTCAAAACAGAGCTTTAATTTTATTGAGTTCACATGACAAGCAAATTTATACATTTTATACAAATTTGGTATTCTCTCCTTGTTTCGTTGTGTTTTGATAAGAGGGGAAAGGTAATTTATTGTTAGCCCATTGTGACCGTGACAACCAAAAAAAAAAGCGGTTGGACTAATCCCCTTTCCAAATTCTTGATCTGTAGCCTTTTAGGCAATGATACATTAAGTACTCAAGCATATACATTTTTAAATGTAACAAGGAATTCTACCTTCAGTGATTGAATGAGCAATGTTTTCCTCCATTTCTCCCATCTATTTAAATCGACATGTACTTTCTAGTCATCTTTTCGAATTGCTTTGTGATTTTCCATACCTTCAGTAATGCATTGTATTGCTAAGTGATAACAAAGCATACAGATTGGAATTTTCCAATGACTCCAAACCTACAATCCAGTAACCCAAGTTCTGTGTTCAACTTGAGTCTTTTAATCTTACCTTGGCTCCCATCTTCGAATTTCTTGACTCTCAATGCATAATTAGTCGATCCAAGCATCTGATTTGCTATCACAATAATCACTGCATGCGATAACATTCTTTCACAGAGCAGGTAAAAGCTGGCGCAATGCTCAAAAGTGCTGGCGAAACCCAGCAGGTCCCACAGCTTCAAAGGAAGTCAAGGGAACTCAAGGAAATGAGAAGTATCCTACCTGACGAAAGACAAAGGCCCAAAACATTGGTACCCCTTACTTCATAAGAATGCTGCAAGTCCTGATGACTTTCTACCGCATGTTTGTGTATTGCATGCGACCCCAGCAGCTTTAGGTTTTTTGTTTAGCAGAAAATAAATGGGCTACTCTTTTAGCTTTCTTCATCATGAATTACTGTTCATAAAATATATTTTTTAAATCCACAAAGTACAACGCAACCATTATCGATGGGTACCAAACAAATACACCTTCATATTGAATTAATTACATTATGTAGGTTAATTGGGTGGCATGGACTCGTGGGCTGAAATGGCCTGCTACCGTGATGTATGTCTAAATTAAACTAAATGGAATATATTATATATATAGTTATGAGCCCAGAGGTCCAATAAACCCAGCAGCAATAGATATTCCCCAAGACAAATGGACATTTAAACAAAAGTTGCTTTTAATTATCTTTAAACATGAAAACAGAATCACAATTTAACTTATTGCTATTGACTTAACGAACCTAACTTAACCCCCTTCTAATACTAAACGCACATATTGTAATGTGTGTGTAAGTTGATAAAAGTTCTTTGGTTTACAGTCCAATCTCACTTCTTATTCCTCCAAGTTCACTGGTTGCAGGCAATTCTTATACTGTGCAAAGAATTAAACATTTATAAAGTTCACCAGGCTTTGGTGCTTGAAAGGTAAATGGTTACCACTCAGGAAGGTTCTTGTCAATTTTCAGAGAGAGGTTTGTTGTTCCAGGACATCCACAACTGATTCCTTTTTAATCAGCCACTTCAGTATCTTGCTGACTAAACTTGCCCCCTTCCGGGATCTCAAGATGATAACCTTTTTTTCTTTTAGGTCACCACAGAGTTTCTTTTTATTTCTCTTATTCCATGAAACATTAGACAGCCAGTCCTCTTTTCTTGCAAGAACCACAAGGGTTTTGACCAAGCCATCTTCCAAATGGGCTGTCCACAAGCTTGCCAGCTGGTTCTGTTCCAGTCCAAGCTGCTATCTGCTGGCTGTAACACTGTAGAAGTGATCTCTGTATGTGTGTGTGTGTGTGTGTGTGTGTGTGTGTGTGTGTGTGTGTGTGTGTGTGTGTGTGTGTGTGTGTCTCTCTCTCTCTCTGACACAGAGAAAAAACCCTTTTTGACTCTCTCTGCTTGCAAAACCATATGACCCTCCTAGAACAACAAGTTCTTTCCCAGACAATCTGCGGCTCCAACAAGATCTTTCATCTGTTGCCTTCTGTAAATGACAATCCATTAGTGAAATCTCTTGAGCACTCCTCAAGGCTCTTGAAAAAACTGTTGGCCTCGACATGTCTAGCATGGGGAAGAGCTCCAGTATTTCAAATAAGATCTGTTTTAAAGTGTTTGTGTGTAACCTACTCGTACAAACCTTTCCCAATTTATCTCCCAAAAACTGTCACAATATATATAAACATGATGTGTACTTTATTTGACTCATGACTGATCTGCCTGTAAAGAATATGATTGGAAGGGGTTTTATTTCTTTCAACAAATCAATGGTTTAATAAATATTTTGTGGAGGAGAATAAAAGAGGTCTTTACTGCAATGTGCGGAATGATTCCATCCTTACAATGGCAGGAATCAATGCGAATACAATGAAATATTAAGGCAAGTGTAAGGAATAAATTGAACTTTACATAGCACACATATTACAATATTGTATATGTTGAGTCCATTGCTTTGAAGTATACTGATGGCTACAGATTAAAAATTAATTAATCATACCTAAAGAGTTTGTCAAGGCAATCAATTAAATAGCAAACAGTATAATGACTAAACATAGTTCAATGCAATGAAATCAAATGACCTTTACATTTCTGCCACATTTGGAGCCAATAGAGCCTTAATTTTTATAGTTTTCTTCTTGAAAGTCTTTACCTTCAGCTCTCAGGTGAGGCACTGTCACAACGATGGCTTGAGAGCTTTGCCATATTTCAAATTGGAGATTTTCCGGCTGATGTGAAATAGTACAGAGATATTGCTATGTTTGTCTATAGTCAGTGCTCCCATTCCAGACACTCTTGAAATATACTGATAAGATTTAAAAAAACATTATTTGCTTTATTTTCAGCTTTATGCAATTGAAAATCATGTTATTTTCTGGAATGAAAAGTAGGAGGTCAAGCAGTATCAGTGAGAGAGAAAGAATAGCCAACAAACAGGTATATTGTAGAAGAGAAAGCAGATGACAGGGTGGGAGTGGTGGGATAGTGGCCCAATGTGGAATTGGTGAACGAGGTAGAGGTGAAACAAAATGGCAAACAGTGTCAAATTTAAAGGCGATCTGATGGGCGATTTTTTTTTTCCACACAGAGGGTGGTGGTTATTTGGAATGAGCAGCCAGAGGGTCTTGAATGCACTCTTTCTTCATCATAGAGTTGGTAGAAACATGGACATAAGAGCTGATGTGAGGTGGAAGTGACTGACTGTGGCATCAAGGCACCAAAGTGTTCAAACTGAGATCAACGGAAATGATAGAAAATAAACATTTTCTAGCAACGTAAAAAGTATGAGGAAGGGAGATGTGGTTGTCAGAGGGTAATAATATCAGTCTCTTTTTTTTTCTTTGGCTTGGCTTCGCGGACGAAGATTTATGGAGGGGGTAAAAAGTCCACGTCAGCTGCAGGCTCGTTTGTGGCTGACCAGTCCGATGCGGGACAGGCAGACACGATTGCAGCGGTTGCAAGGGAAAATTGGTTGGTTGGGGTTGGGTGTTGGGTTTTTCCTCCTTTGCCTTTTGTCAGTGAGGTGGGCTCTGCGGTCTTCTTCAAAGGAGGCTGCTGCCCGCCAAACTGTGAGGCGCCAAGATGCACGGTTTGAGGCGTTATCAGCCCACTGGCGGTGGTCAATGTGGCAGGCACCAAGAGATTTCTTTAGGCAGTCCTTGTACCTTTTCTTTGGTGCACCTCTGTCACGGTGGCCAGTGGAGAGCTCGCCATATAATATGATCTTGGGAAGGCGATGGTCCTCCATTCTGGAGACGTGACCCATCCAGTATCAGTCTATGGATGCAGAAAAGGCTTTTTGATCAAATAGAATGGGCATATCTGTTTACAACTCTTGAACAATATAATTTTTGTTATGATTTTATTAAATGGATTAAATCACTGTTATTCACGTCCAACTGCCGCAGTTCTTACTAATTTACAACAATCTCAACTTTTCAATCTGCAATATGGCAGTCGTCAAGGATGCCCACTAAGTCCTTTATTATCTGATCTGGCGATTGAACCATTAACAATGGATTTTCATGAATGCAAAGACATCTTGGGGATTAAGAGGAAAGTGATTGAACATTAGATCTTCCTTTATGCAGATGATCTCCTACTTTTCATTTCGGATTCAGTTGCTTCTCTCTCCCATATGATGTCATTACTTTCTCAATTCAGTTAAATTAAATTTGCCTAAAAGTGAACTCCTTCCCTTGAATTCTCCTGTATCAATGTATGATGGTTTTCCTTTGAAGATCATTAAAAACCAATTTACCTACCTTGGCATTACAATGATAAAGAATCATAAACATCTTTTTAAGGAGAATTATCTTACTGTGTTTAAACAGGTGAAGCATTCCCTGATTCAGTGGTCACCTTTGTCTACAACTTCAGTTGGCCGTATAAATTCTACGAAAATGAATATCTTAACTAAATTTTTATATCTTTTTCAATCTGTTTCAATTTATTTTCTTAAATTTTTTTTTCACTTTCCTCTACAGAGATCAAAGAGAGATGGTGATATGGCTCTGCCTAACTTTAGATTTTACTACTGGGCCGTCAATATACATTTTGGTCCTTCTTTCATAATCATTCTGATCGCCCGTATGGGTATCAATGAAGCTAAATTCCCCCCAAAATGTGTCCAATTTAGCGCTTCTCGGCTCTTCACTTCCATTTTCAACTAAGTTAAAAGACAATCCCATTGTTAAACATTCTGTGAGAATTTGGGCACAGTTTAGAAAACATTTTGCATTTCATAATTTTTCTCTTTCAGGTCCTATCATATCTAATCACATTTTTCAACCTTCTTTGCATGATGTTATTTTTCAGAGATTGTATAGGGAGGGTATTTAAAGTTTTAAAGATCTGTTCATTGATGGATATTTTGTAACAATTGAGCAGCTTTCTGCTAAAATTATCTTGCACAAATCTCAATTTTTTTTAGGTATTTGCAAATCTGACCTTTTCTTGAATCATAGCTTTCCAATTTCCCAAGAGTCTGAATCAAATTTTTTAGATGAGTGTTTTTAGTTTAATGCCTTCTTGTTTAATATCTACTAATTACAAGAAATTATTATGTTTAAAACAGTCCATTATTTAAAATTAAAAAATGCTTTGGAACAGGATTTAAATTTGACTATATCAGATATAGATTAGGACGCAATTCTTAAGTTGGTTAATAGCTCTTCGTTATGTACTCATCATTGTTTATTACAATTTATTACACAGAGCACATATGTCTAAGGTTAAATTATCTAATTTATACTCTGATGCGAGACCCTGTTGTGACAGGTGTAAGAGTGGAGTATCATCATTAATTCATATGTTCTGGACTTGTCCTAGTCTAGAAAAATACTGGAGAAGGTTTTCCACACTTTGTCTATAATTTTTAAAATTGATTTAGGGGCGAATCCTTTGGTGGCCCACTTCAGTACAATGGGAATGAATGATTCTTCTTTGTCCCCAGTTCAGAGTCGTGCTATCTCTTTTGCCTCTCTTTTGGCGAGTTGTGCGATTTTAATTAAATGGAAGGTTGCTGCCCCACCTACTCATGGTCAGTGGTTGGGTGGCATCATGTCCTGTTGGAATATGGAAAAGATTTGTTATTCAGTTAATAAGATTTAAGACAATGTGAGGTTCATTTATGAATCACTTTCTTATTTTATAATTTCACTTCAGTCTAATTGAATCATCTAACTCATATCTTTTCCATGTACTTTTTCACATTTTATTTCCAATACCTTGGTTTTTCCTTTAATGTTAATTATATGTAGCATCTGGCAATGCTGTTAGGGAGGAGTACTGAGTTTTTTCTTTTTGTTTTGTCTATTTCTGTTATTTTTCCTTTTTTTCTCTTCTTTTTTATTTCCTTTTGCTTCTGTTATTAGTTCCTTATTTTTAATGTTATTTGGACAATGAATTGTGGATATGTTTTACAATTTACATTTGATATACTGATTGTTTTATTAATTACGTGTAACTATCATATCTTTGTGTTAGTATTATAAACTCTTTATTAAAGTTAATAAAAATATTTTAAAAAGGAAGTCAATTTGCAGTTTAATACCATGAAAATTTGTCCAAAGGGCAAAGGCAAACCAAGCACATCTGTTATAATATACATAATCCTGCAGTTATTTTAAACACGACTGCAAATATTTACTGGCAGTCCTTGTGAGTTGAAGATAACTTTGTTTCTCTCTCTGGAGCCTGAGATGGACTGCTGAGAATAGTGGGAGATCTGCAACCTTTGCCGCAGATGGTACTTAGTCAGGTGAATGGATGGTGGTGTGCTCCTTCCACTCTTTTTGTTGGGCTTCTGCATGACACCTGAGAATCTCAATGCTCTCCTGAGTGCTTCTTTTCTGCTGTTTGTTTGCCAAGGATTCCCACCATTCAGTGGGAATGTTGCACCTTTTCAAAGAGGATTCAAGGACTCTCTTGAAGTGTTTCTTCTTTTGGCCTAGTAATAAGCCATCTGTTTTGGGAACTTGATGTGATGTGGCCCAATAATCAGAACTAGGAGAATGTAATTATGGCCTCAAGGTGGGATATGTTGGGAGGGGAGAAGATTCTGATGACAACTTGCTTATCCTGTCAAAGAATCTGGATGATTTGTGGACACAACGTTAGTACTTCCTCACAAGTGCATTCACATGCTTCATGTAGGCAAAGTGTGCATCTGAAGCACCCAGAAGAGCAGGGATCATTGCTGCTCCATAGACTACGAGCTTAGTGCAGGGTTGGTAGAGTTGATCATTGAAGACTCAATTCCACAGAAGGGCAAATGCTTTGCTGGTGCATTGGTGTTAGTGGTGAATTTCATCATGGATGTCACTGAGAGGTGGCCCCTGAGATACGAATATGTTTTCTAGGGTCATGTCATAGGTCTTTGCTGTCAGGTGGCAGATTTATGCATGTACACAGGTTAATAGAGGATCTTTGTTTTGTAAATTTTAAGTGGCAGGCTGGTCCTCTCGAAGATTAAAGCAAATAAATTGACGGTGGCGTGAAGCTCGCCTATCCAACATGAACATTGGCAAATACCACAGCTCAATGACTGTGGCCACAACTTGATTCTGATCCTGGCTCTAGAGATGAGGTCATCAGGGAAATACTGTTTCCTATCCATCAAAGATCAGCTGTTCTCCACCCATAAACTTGTTGAAAAATGAAGTGTAGTATAGATACACGATCCTTTATCTGGACATCAAATCCAGAAAGCTCCAAAAGTGGGGACTGGCGGTCGGGAGGAGGTGGCCAAGGGACCAGCGGTCAGGGGAGGCAGCCGGCAGGCTGAGGGACCGGCGGTTGGGGGAGACTGCCAGGCGGCTGAGGGACTGGTGGTTGGGAGAGGCGGCTGAGGGACCGGCAGTTAGGGGAGACTGCTGGGCGATCGGGGGAGGCAGCCGGGGACTGCGGTTGGGTAAGATGGCCGAGGGACTGCAGTTGGGGGAGGCGGCTGGGCGGCCAATGGACCAGCGGTTGAGGGAGACTGCCGGGTGGCCGAGGGTCCGGTGGTCAGGGGAGACGTCCGGGAGGCCGAGGGACTGGTGGTTGGGGGAAGCGTCAGGGCAGCCGAGGGACCAGCAGTTGGAGGAAACGTCCGGGCGACTAAGGGACTGGCGGTTGGAGGAGGTGGGCAAGGGACTGCAATTGGGGGAGACGGCCGGGCGACTGGAAGGGGCTGGGGTTGGATACAGCTGCACAATTCGGATGGGCTTCCCGAAATCCGGAAAAATCCAAAATTTGGAACACACTGTCCCCCAAGGGTTCCAGATAAAGGATCTTGTACCTGAACTGCAATCGGAATAATGACAAGAGTTTTGCTTAATTCCAGTCTGCACTGACTCATTGGCACAAATTGCAGCTAGTGTAATAATGTGGCATATGTAGAATGGAGGAAATCTGAGCTCTGAATTAACCTCTGCATTCTCTCTCAGCTAAATGCTTTGTAAGGTGAATGTGGCTGTTCATGATGGTTGATGCTGCTCCATGAATTTTTCTGTGCTGAAGTTGATTCCCAATTTGCCTCTTGCTGGACAGGATCCATAACTCAATTCAGATCTTTGTCCAGGAAGAGGAAGCATTAGAAAAGGCCTTTGTGGCTTTCTCTGTGACTCTCAACAGGGGTGTCACAGTCAAAATGGATTATGGTTATTCAGCTTTAATAACCCTGATGGGATAAATATAAAATAATAAGAGAGATTTTCTCCAAATAGATTTTTTTTTTAATTGTTACTGTGGCCCATTTTATCATCCATCTTAGCATTAGCCAATGCTAAGCTTCCAGAGAGCTTATTTATATTTGATGTCAAGACCTTTTAAAATTAAAATTAATTTAAAGCTCAACTGTGTAGAAGAAACAGAAAGAAAAGTGCTTCACCCCTTCCCAGTCCCATGTCCGCCCTCCAGATGTAGAGCTTTCCTATTGGAACTGCTATTTCCCGAATTTAGACCTCAGCCTGTCAGTTCTAACCAGACTTTCAATTATATTTTTCAATGAAGAGTTGTCTGTCTGTTGCCTTAGAACTTTTATTTATTCCCCATATTGTCTATCCCTCATTTTGTGCAATACTCAAAAAGTTGTGGGAAATCACAATATTTTTACACTATTTCTGCCAACTATTTGCTGTCATGTTATTTGTCAATTTCTGTTATATCTTTATAATATAATTTATTTTATTTTTATATTAATTTATATATTTACATGTAATAAATATATAATAATTAAGACACAGTTTTAATTGCAAATTTTCCTTGTACGTGTTGGCAGAATTTTCAAATTCAGCTGAGATAATTACTTTCAGTGAAATGTTTTGCCAAATGTTGATTTATTACTTGTGCTTTGGTCCGATTTACACTTTATTTTAACCTGTGTGTGAGATCTCCTTTCATTCAATACAAAGCACCCAATGTGACTGATATTTAATGAGGAATAGGGCCAGATGGTACTTTCGCCAAATGCACAGAAGCCTGAAAGGCCCCAGTTGTAAGAGTGCAACAACAAACATCCAACCGATGAAAGAAAATCACAGCCTCTCCGGAAATGCAATCCACAATGAGAAAAATTAACCAATGGAGGTTGTAGTCCTTTGACAGTTGATCTGTTACATATTTATTCAAACACAAGTCAATTGTTGGCAGAATGAAAAATATAAATAATTGGAACTTAAAATTGGAACCTGGTCTGCGTGGCTTGGAGTGAAACATGAAAGTCTGCAGACGCTCTGATTGTAGTGAAAATGCAGAGATGCCGGAGGAACTCAGCCCGTCTGGATGTTTCGGGCCTGAGCCCTTTTTGGGAACAGATCTCGCCACTTATTTTGCCTGGAGAATTACCCAGAGACTTTCTGTGGGCTTGTCAGTGGAGATTTATATGACCTGAGCTGGGCTGCTATGGCATTTTCAGTTTACGTGGGACAAATAAAGCAGCATAGAGGCTCTTCAATCTGTCAGTTTGAAAAAAAAATTCCTCACTGAGATGTCAAGGGAATGAAACAAGAAACATACATTTTAATTTTTGTGTTGGAACGGTTGGGATGATCCAATTTAAGGAGGGCCTTCAAGAGAATGTATTGTTTAAAAATTTGCAACATTAGTTTTCTTCCCATGAGTGAGGCTTCACACGTTTAAAGGTCATGAGATAGTTTTTAGCATTAATTGTATGATGTCAGTAAAATGCCAATAAATGTTGATGGGAGTTAAAACTCATAATTTAATGAAGAGCTCAGGCTACCTTTAACTGTAGAAGTCCAGAAATATGGATGCCAGAAATCTAGACCACCCGAGAATCTGGATTTTTCAAAAAAATGTTTAATTTAGTGGGCTTTTGCAGGCGTGCGAAAGCACCTCAGAGCCAGAGCAGCAACAAGTGCTGACTTTATTTTTTTCTTTAAAACTGCTCGTTTTGATGTAAATGAAGCTGTATTTGCCAATGAATAAACTATCAAAATGTACTTGTTCATCTCCTCTTTATTCCTCCTTAAATTTGAATTTTAAATACACTGCCCTAGAATGCTGAAAATCCAGACCAACCCAGTCCCCTAGCCCAAATTTTCTGACTTTTGTATTTCTACAGATACTGTGTGACTGAGTTTCTACAGCACCTTTGTGTTTTGCATTCAATGTTCATTGCTCAGCACTAACCTTTCAACTATCCCTCATTTATAAATTAGCAGGCATTTAACTGACATTTGTTTCAATATTTATTTTTCTTGTGTGATTCCTTGTGTAAAGTTTGCAAAATCATGACTGGGGTGGGGTAAGAAGGGTCCTTTGAAAACAACTTCTAATGTGAACTTTCTGATGCCAGCTGTTTGATTTCAGTTCACCCTCCACTTTATTTGCTGGGCAATATCTTGAACTATGACATTGTCCTCCTCAATTATGTTTCCTTTGTTACGAGTCCAGAGGACCCCAAAACCCAGCAGCAATTGATATGCACCACGACAAAGGGTTTCCTAAACAAAAGTTGCTTTTAATTATCTTTGAACATAAAAATAAAATCAAATTTTAACTTATCTCTATTGACTCACTTAATCTACTTAACACCCTTCCAATGCTAAGTGCACGTGTGTGTAAGATCAGCAAAGTTCTTTGGTTCACAGTCTAATCTCACTGGTTGCAGGCAATGCTTGTACTGTGCACAGAAGTTAACATAAATAAAGTTCACCAGGCTTTGGTACTTAACAGGTAAATGGTTACCACTCAGGAGGATTCTTGATGGTTCTAAGAGAGAGAATTTTTCTTCTTTCAGGTCACCATGGGGTTCCTTTCTGTTTCTCCTATTCCAAGGGAAATACCGGACAGCCAGTCCTCTCCTTTGACCAGGCCGTCTTCCAAAGCTTGCTTGTCTGTCTGTCTGTCTGTCTGTCTGTCTGTCTGTCTGTCTGTCTGTCTGTCTGTCTGTCTGTCTGTCTGTCTGTCTGTCTGTCTGTCTGTCTGTCTGTCTGTCTGTCTGTCTGTCTGTCTCTCTCTCTCTCACTCCCTCCAATTCTGAGAGCAAAGTCTCTTTTCTCTGCTCTTTTCCTGCAAAGATCACATGACCTTCCGGACAGTAAGTTCTGTTTTCCAGACAAAGCTGCTACTGCCTGTTGTTACATTTGTTGCCTTTTGCAAATAACAGTCCATCATGAGTCTGAGCCTCTTGCAAAAGCTCCTGCAAAAATTCTGTGTTTTAAAGTGTTTGTGTGTGGCCTTCTCTAACGAACCTTTGCCAATTTATCTCCCAAACACCTCTATATACACTTTCACACTTTTAATGATTGGGATTGGCAATTTTTCCTTCTCTGTCTCCTCCTTCAAATCTGCTTCGATGCCAAATCTGTTTTTTTAATTTTTTATATTTTTAGTGATGTTTTTATAATATAAATGATTGAACAGTACAATTATACAATGTGTTACAAGATTCAGAAAAAAAGAAAATTAAAGTATTATGTGATATTCTCATAATAAGGAAATCCAAGCACAATCAAAACAATACAATAAGATATAACAACAAAATAAAAAGCAAAACGAAAAAATGTCAAGACCCCTTCCTCTAAGTAAGGGTGAAAGTTGAAATGAAGGAATCAAGTGACACCAACTTGGAGGGGGACGGCAGAGTGCCAAAGTTCCAGAACAACCCTAAACCTTAAGGTGATGATAATAGTCCCATGTCTTTTGGAACAATATTTGAATCCTTGAATTATTTTCTAGAGCCAAACAAGCCATAATATCCCTTAGCCATTGTGCATGTGAAGGTGGAGTATTATCTTTCCATCTAATCAAAATTGCACGTCTGGCTGTCAATGAAGTTAAAAGATAAAATTTGGCTTTGAATTGAAGTCAGTAATATGTCAACATCTTGAGGTGATCAAAAAGAGCAATTAAAAGGCAAGGTTCCAATTTTAACTTCAGAATTACCAATAGTGTTTGAAAAGCATCTTTCCAAAATTCTTCTAAGCCAGAGTAGGTCAAGAACATATGAACTAAAGATGCATTACCTAGTTTACACTGATCGCATGGAGGATTTATATTTGAACAGAAATGAGACAATTTAACTTTAGACCTATGTGTTCTATGGACACTTTAAATTGCAGTGCAAACAACGCTGTGCACAAAAGGAAGTAGTTTTAATCCAATTAAAAATGTAGTCCCAAACCTCAACGGATAATGAAAGATTCAAATCCTGCTCCAAGGCATTCTTGATTTTAACCAGGGGGGAGGAGGCTAGTTTTAGATCAGGCAAACTATCATAAAAAAAGAGAAAGTAAGCCTTTATGGGAAGATTGTAGATCGAAAAAAGGTCTCAAGAGCGGTCGCCTCAGGGATTCTAGGAAAATCAGGATCTGAGATTGAACAAAGTGTGTAATTTGTAAATATCTAAAAAAATGAGTTTTGGGTCAATGAAATTTTACCACCAATCTGTTTTTCAATAGATTTGTTTGGAATCCACCAAATTATGTCTTTACCAATATACGCAAGAAATTTGTGAAAAGGCCTCAAATGGCCTCAATGTAAATAGAAATCACTTCATGAGTTAAATTTGGAGTATAGTGCAGATGTCTTTTTCATTTTTATCTCAAGTACGGCTGCCTTGTCCAGGGAGTTGGAATACAGTGGGCATTTTAACAGTTTGCATAAACATGCACATTCATGAAACCATTCTGACAGTAGGCATATTTTAATTAATTTTAATTTAGAGATAGAGCACATCAACAGGCTCTTCTGGCCTGTGGGCCCACACCACCCAATTGCACCCACATGACCAATTAACCTACTAACCCCATAAGCCTTTGGAACATAGGAGGAAACCAGAGCACATGGAAGAAACCCACTCAGACACAAGGAAAATGTACAAAGCCCTCATCAGCAGTGCCAGATTCTAACCTACGTCACTGGTGCTGTAATAGCATTGTTCTAATGGCTACGCTAACCGTGCTGCCAAAATTGTAGAAATTCTGGTGATAGTATAATGTACCTCCTAGTGTATGGCAGAGACTTGACATCAGCAGTCCCGGTCATTGATCTGAATAGAATTATGGACTGACATAAATTAATAAAGCGATAAAGAATAGAAACAGGCCTGCATCCTACTGAGACCATCAGTCACCCATTTGTACTAATCCTACATTCATCCCATTTTTAATTCTTCCAACATTCAAGATTATTTTATTGTCATGCATTAAAATAGAAAATGTGATGTCACACAAAAGTTCCGATACTCTACTGGAACGCAGACAAAGATTCACTATTAGCAGAAATTGCCTGGTGCCCTTTACAGCCAGAGAAAGAGAAGCAAAAGAGAGTCCTCCCAGAATCACTGAAGGTCCATGGCTTCTCCTCCTTCAGACAACCTTCATACAGTCTTCCATCCAAACCATCAGCAACCTGACCTCCATTTGCACATCTCTGATACGAAAACCAAGCCTCCAGCACACCTCTCGGCACGCTCTCATATCTCAGTTCTGATCCCTAGTACCCCTTCAGCCAGTTTCCAGCAGTCCACAGCCTGATGTGAGACCCTTGACCACAGTTGCCAGCAGCCCGCAGCCTGCGTGAGTTCTTCACCTTGAGTCATGCAACAGGTCACTGCTTGTGTGCTCCTCAGCTGGTCCGCCACTACGATCACCGACCCGTGGGTCATCTCCTCTGTTTCTTCACCAATAGGGAGCAGTCTCCCCTGTTTTCTGCGCCAGTTCTCTGCTTCCCTGGAGCCTATAGCCCCTTATGGCTGCTGGTGATCATCTTGGCCCCAGAACCAGCTGCCACAGGATTGTAAAATAAATCACATCGGCTCCTTTAACAGACCAACAAGCCTGTACAGAGCTAATGCAGTCAGATTGGATGGTTGGATTCTGCAGGGAGTGCTCTGACTTCACTTACTACTCTCTGAGGATCCGCACCAGCAGCGCCAGCTTTCACTTCAACTTCTACCAGATTCTACCTCTTACTCACTAGGGACAATTTCCAGTAGCCAATCTCACTGCTAATCTGCACACCCAAGGGATGGGTGAGGAAGCCTAAGCATCTGCTGCAAACCTACCATATATCCACGAGTAATAGTCGATGCCATGTAAAAGCCAACCCACTTTTATGGTCCAAAAATCTGATATTTTCCATCATGTGAAGAAGTTGATACCCCTATTTTTGGCCTGTGTTGCGGTCCCATCAGATCTCCTGACACCTTGACCGTGAGCTCTTGCCTTGGCCCCAGCCATCTCCCCATCTGAGATCCCAAAGTCCCGACACCCATCTCTCACTCAGGCACCGGCCATCCACCCATCCAGCTCCTGTCACCCCAATCATGAACCCCCACTTAGACTGCCCATCTATCTGAGCTCTAGACACCCTAATTGCAGATCCTTGCCCTGTCCGCCCACCTACCAGAGCTCCCTACGACCCGAGTGCGAATCCTCTCCTTGGCCGCCAGCCTATTGCAGCTCTTGATTCCCTGACCTCGGATCCTCAACTTGGTCGCCCACCATTCCGTGCTCACATCGCCCCGAATGCAGATTTACCATCCGGCCCTGGCCAACTGAGCTCCCGAAGCCTTGAACATTGCAGGTAGTTACAGCAGTCAGTATTATAAATGTAATGGTCGACCCTTACATTTTATCCAAAAAAGTGGTCCCCAAAACTCAACTATTTCATGAGTATATGTGGTTACAGGGAGAACGTGCAAACTCCACATAAACAACATTAGCAATCTGTGTCTCTGGCATTTCGAGGCAGCAGTTCCACTTCCACTGTACTTTCCAGGTGCTGAATGATGGGTGAAAATAATGTATGAGTATTCTTGTTGGACAATAAAGGAGAGTTAATAGGTATTGACTGGACAGAAGGAAAATCTCATTAGGCTTGTGCTGAATTTCAAACTTATTCCAGTTGGAACTAGACTTAGCGTGTTTAGGAAGTATTTCATATTATTATCAACTCAATGAAAGAATAGAAAAGAATGATTTAGCTTTTAGTGTGAAGGCGTTGGCATTGATGCCACCAGCATTTTAACATGGTAAAGTCAAAAACCAGAGCACATTGACAAATACAGATGGCACAGATAATCAGTTCCAGCTAAAGGAGCGCTTGTGCTGCAAATAGATAAGTCCCTTGTCCCAGCGAAGAATATGTGTGAGAGAGCTCGGTCTCATCAGGGGGTGCTGTTAATGTTTACCCTCACACAGATCTTCAGAGGTAATGAGCATCTGTAATAACTATCAGTGGCAGTGAAATCTGTCACTGTAGTGAAATAAAGGCCCTTCTGTCAGCCCACAGAGAACATTTCAGAAGCTGCCAATTTAGTTTTTGGTTTGGACAACTCTGTTTTTTATTTACGACACCATGTAAGGTTAAAAATGTTAAAAATTAGACTTTCTCAATGGAAAGTTAATTATTTTCAATATTTTTATTGGATTTTACAGAAATAGTAATAGCATAAAAGCTATTAATCCAGGGGTCTCAAACTCAATTTACCCGGGAACCGCTGGAGGTAGAGTCTGGGTGAGGCTGGGCCGCATCAGGTTTTCCACAAGAAAAGCTCTTACAAAAATATTCCAATGTTATCAAATGTCTTTATTTTTATTTTTTAACACAAAATAAGATGAAAAAATAAATTAATTAACAATTCATAAGAAAAAATATATAATCAATCAGTAATAAATAAATAAAATGAAAGTAATAATAATGAAAATAATAATAATACAGCAGATATAGAAGACTGAAGAAACCATTGCTGACTGGAGAAATGTAATTATTATTATTCAGATTCAAATGGTGTCACTGTTGCGTTGAAGTTTCAGTGTTTAGCCGATGCGTCTTTTCCGCTTCTTTTTCTATCCCGCTGAGCAACAACTTCCGGGTTCAGACTGGACGCCGAAGCGCGTGAAGCAGGAGCGGCCGCGGAAATTGCGCATGTGCCACGTGCATATAATGACAAATAGAAAATGCACACAAATATGCTTATATTCGCAATAAACCCAGCCAATGTCCCGCCCCCGAGAGCAATATACCCCACCGTGATGGGTTCGTTCAGCTCCGCACACAACACTGAAAAGTGCCAATCATATCAAACTCGCGGGCCGCACTAACATTAAACTTTCATATTAAGGTGGGGCCGCAAACTATTGTCCCGAGGGCCGCAGTTGGCCCGCAGGCCGCAAGCTTGAGACCCCTGCGTTAATCAAAGATAATATATAAAAAAGAATATACAGAAAAACGAAGTTATATAAGAAAAATAAATTTATATATAAACTCAAAATCTTAACAGTTAGAACAGAAAAAAAGCAGTAAAGCACTTAAACAATTACAACATATGGTTAATTGAAAATGATTTTTTTAAAAGTAAATATTATACTATTCTACCCCATTCCCTTCTGAAGTTATCTGGTTAGGTGCATATAATTTCACTATCATAACAAGAAACCACAAACTCACAAAGCAAGATGCAAGTGATCTTATAAATTCCAAAAAAAATTAATAAAATGACCCCACAAACTTAGAATTTTTTTAATCCACTAAAGTAGAAGAACTGATTTTTTTTTTACAAAGTCAGACATGTATCAGATAGCTATTGAGTATGATTAGAAGGAGCAGCATCTTTTCATCTCATCAATATTGAATGTCTAGCAATAGGGGAGGCAAAAGAGACTACATGGGATTGAGGCATAGTTCAATTTGAATCACTTGTCTTAGTTGATCCAAAAAGGGCAATTATTGGGTTAGGTATCAGATTCACACTGAGGACTAAGGATAAGGTATGAAAGTTGTCTTCCCAATAAATGGAAAGAGAGGAACAAGACCAAAGCATATGTAACAAAGTACCTTCTTCACTCTTAAACCTGTCACATTTTGAGGAAATATTGGAGTAAAAATTAGCCAATTGAACTTTAGAAAAGTAAGCTCACTGTACTGCTTTAAATTGTAAAAGCGAACATCGGGCACACAAAGAAGACGAATTTACCATTTTTAAGATAGAATCCCATGTAGCATCTGAAAATGAAAATTGAAGATCTTGCTCCCATAATTTTTAAATCTTTTCCAGGGAATTATCCCAAGACTTTAATAATAAATTATATATAGCTCATATTAGCTTTTTTTCGATTCACTTGACACAATTATTTCCTCATATATTTGGAAAAATAAGCATCCTCGTCCTAGCAAAATTTTCCTTCAAATCCTTAAAAAGAAAGGTGGTTTGGCATTTAAATTTTACTATCGGGCAGCTAATATTAGATGTATCAATTTTTTTTGGGGGGGATTCATTATAAGGATAAAATGGATGCTTCAAATTGGACTAAAACACTACTTTGATACTTGGAGCGCCATTACCTTTTTCTGCTTCCAAATTAACTGATAATTTTGTTGTTAATCATAGAGAATTTGCTTTCCATTGAGAAAATGTTTAGGATATCGTAGATTTTTATTTGCTCGCCTTATATTACTTAAGACTTTTTTATCCCACCTTCTGTGCGAGATTCTGTTTTTCGTGAATGGCTTAAGTTGGGTATCCAACCTTTTCAAGATCTATTTATTGATAATAATTTAGCTTCATTCGAACATCTCGAGTTTAAACTAGCCAAACATAATTTCTTTAGATACCTACAAATTAGGAGGATTTTGAACTCTGCAGCGTTGAGACTTCCTCAAGACCTTGTTATTAATTCAAGAGGGATGATCTACAATTTAAAACTGAATCCAAAAAAAAAGCTGATATCAGCTATATATGATTCATTATTAAAATGCATGGGCTTTGTAATGAATTTTTTTGGTGTCACCTTTCCTCTTTAATTGTGTTTGTTGTGCGCTGTTTCGAGGTATGCTTCAAAGTGGCCTTGAGTGATATGATAGGAGTGGGCTTTGAGGGGCACTTATGTAGCTGAGCATTACATTTCAAGTGACGGTAAAAGGCCCCCTAGATCCAAAGATGAATAACTGACGAGCATGTATTATTGCAATAGGATTTGTTGTTCCTTTGGATTTTGTCACTTGTGTGGAGCTATGTCATCGTATCTTCATGGTCTCTTGTAACAGTCTGCAAATCCACTGCTGGAGGGCACTGGTCTGTATACACATAAAACAACTGGCAGTTATGAAGTCGTCAATGTTACCTCTCAGGGTTGCTTGTACTTATTTTTCAAGTATATTGAAGCCAGCCGTGAGTAGTTTGAATCCTAATGCTGTGGCATTTATGTTAGACAGATGCTCTGCCTGTAGCTTGTGAGAGTGAAATCTATACTGCAGGCATTGGTGGTTTTATTGCAAGTTCAATTGCAGTTTCCTCCACTGCAGACAACCAGTGGATCGTTATATTGAACTAAAAGAACTGCAGGTGCCAGAAGAATGCTAATCAAAGTGTTCAGCAGGTCAGCCATCATCAGTGGGGAGAGAAACAGTGTTGACAATTCAGGTCAAGGACCCTTAATCAGGATTGGAAAAGTGAGAAGACAAATTGTGTACGAGCTGCACACTGGATAATTTGGCGAGAGCAGAGGGAATGTGCGAGATTGACTGCAGACCAAAGATATTCAAGGAAGTCATTGCATTTTCAAATTTTCACTTGGGGAAAAAAATAATATAGAAATGGTATGGAGGATAATAAATTGAAATGGAAAGGTATAACCTCATCTGTGAGTCAAAAAATGTTGCCTGGTTAAACTTGGTATGAAATCCTGAGGTTGTACCATACATCATGAGAAGATGAGGTGTTAGTCATTGATCTTGGATCAATATTGAGAGATCATGATGGGAGAGGGATGGGGAATTTAAATGACAGATATAATTCTTGATGACTGAAGAGGATGATGGCTCAAACTTGCTCACCACTCTCTGCCAATTCTTGCGGTCTTCATCAAGGGGCGATGCATCTGGACAGAATACATTCTACAATGCATCGGTCAAAGTCAGTCTGGGAACTTGGGGATATGCTGAATTTCCTCAGGCATCCAACAAAATGGAGTTTCTGATACACTCTCTTGGCAAAGAGCTATGTTCAGAGGACCATTGGTGGAGATGGAAGAGTGAACCAAGGAGTTGCAGATAGAATGATCTTTGATGGTAAGGATTCAGATGTCAGACTTATTGTCAGAGTACATACGTGTCATCGCATACAACCCAGAGATACTCTTTTCCTGCAGGTGAGGCAGAATCACCACTTATTGGTCGTCCAAAAAAAACTGTATACATGTAAACAAATAAGGAACTGTAAACAGCATGGTTGGCATATCGGTTAGTGCAGGGGTCCCCAAACCTTTTAGACTATCGACCCCTTCAAGGAATCCATGATCCCTCATAGACCCCCAGGCATATACATAAATAAATAAATATTAAATAGACATGCAGTTTCCATATGCATTAGTGAAGGAAACTGCATACCATATACACAGTGTCCGGACCTCCCAGCAACAACCTAAATTTTATTACTACGCCCAAATCACCAAGTAACAAATCTGTAAATTAACCAAGCAATTGATTACAATAACAGCAAAAGAAAACCTTTGCTTCTGGCCAGGAAGCTGGGACCAAGTCTTCAACATCGGCTGCAGCGACTCCATTTTAAACATCAGGTGCAGTCCATTCACGTCAAAATAGTTGCCTCGGGCTCCCGGCAGGAGCGGGAACATGGGCTGCCAGCAGGAGCGGGGACCTTGGGCTCCCGGCAGGAGTGGGGACCTCAGAGTGCCTGCAGGAGCAGGGATCTTGGGCTCTATAATTCTTTTGACCCCAAATATTCAACTGACCTCCCCCCACAAGTTTATCAACCCCCTTTTGACCCCCTGGCATTTTCCAACCCCTTGGATAGTCCCATCGACCACCAGGGGTCGTTATCGACCACTTGGAGACCCCTAAGTTAGCACAATGCCTTTACAGTGCCAGCGATCGGGACTGGCCTGGGGTTTGAATCCTGCGCTTTCTGTAAGGAATTTGTAAGTTCTCGTCATCTCTCCGTGGGTTTTCTCCAGGGGCTCCAGTTTTCTCCCACCATTCAAAAAAACCTATGTCGGGTGTAGATTAATGGGGTGATAATTGAGCAGGATGGAATTGTTGGCCAAATTGGCCTGCTACAGTGCTGTATGTCTAAATTTAAAAATAAAAGAAATATAAACAAACTGACTGCAATGCAGAGAGAATAAAAAAAATAAGTAGAATGCAAATATAAGAGTCCTTAAATGAGTCCCTGATTGAGTTGGTTGTTGAGGAGTCTGATGGTGGAGGGGTAGCAGCTGTTCCTGAACCTGGTGATGTGAGTCTTGTGGCACCTGTACCTCTTTCTTGATTGCAGCAGCGATGAGGATCCTTGATGATTGCTGCTACTCTCTGATGGCAGTGTTCCCTGTAGATTTTCTTAATGGTGAGGAGGGATTTGCCTGTGATGTCCTGGGCTGTGTTCATGACCTTTAGAGGGCTCTACACTCAGGGGTATTGGTATCCCTCTACCAGACCATGTTGCAGCCGGTCAGCACACTTACCATCACACATCTGTTGAATTTTACCAAGGTCTCTGATGTAATAATAAACCTCTGCAAACTGCTGAGGAAGCAGAGACACTGACGTGACTGGAAATGGAGGAGCTGTAATTTATGGGAATGATGTGTTGAATATGGAGACTTGTGAATTTCCCAGCTATAGGCAAATAGCATATGTCAAGCTGGCAGCTGTGTCAGAGTGTGGGAAACTTTCCCTAGTGGTCTGCAGCAGCAAACTCGGTGGGCGAAGGATCCGTAAGGTCAACAGTTAGTGAGCACGGTCTTGGAACAGACCACTGTGGGGCAATCCCGCATCACTCTGGCTGTCATGCCTCGCACTCTGCCAAGCCCAGTGGCGTGGGACCCAGAGGGAGGTGTTTGTCCTGGGTAAGCCCTCGCCTCCAAGTCTTTGTCCCGGTACATGGTACCTAAAACTCCATGGAAAACAGAACAAATGTTCTGTGAGGACAGAATTGCCTACAAGGCACCATGTTCATCTTCGCTTGCGAAGGGTTGGGCCATGCGATAAAAGGAGTTCTGAAATGTGAGAAATAGAGGTAGGGTGATTGAGAGACTTCTAAACTATGATAGAGAGGGTGCCACAAATGAGAAAGAAATAAATTTTTTCAAGGCACCGTTCTATGAACTACAAATCCACGGACACTCAACGACTCTGGGGGAACTCTCTTTTGCTTATCTTTCTCTGACTGTAAGAAGCGCTTCAGGCAACTTCTGCCGAGAGCGAATCCGTCTGCCTTACAGCGGGTGGAAGCAATTTCATGTAATATGACACTGTTTTATTACACGACAATAAAATGAATCTTAAAAATGTCATCAGAGGAATTATGATGGAAATGGAGATAATAGGAGAAAATAATCCTTATAGAAAGCATGATGGGAAGAGGTACGGAGTAGATATTGTGAGGTTCTTTGGGGTACATGTCCCCTGAGATGGAGGTGAAAATGTCAAGAAAGTGAAGGGAGGAATCAGAAAAGGATCATGTGATGGGGAGATCATGGTGGAGCTTGGCAGGGAAAGCCTTGCATTATGTGTATGTGCAGAAAAACAGTCATCGACATCACACGATACGAGTTGAGGGAAAAGCCTCAATGGGAATTAAATAGAGCTTCTTCCATGTATCAGATAGTGAGACAGGAAATGTGCAGAGCAGGTTCCTCTCAATTTCTTATAGAAAATGAGTGGAGTTGTGGGAAGAAGTTGTTCAATGCATGAAAGGGTTCACCCAGAAGGCTAATGGAAGGGAGCAGACTGGGCTTGATATAAAAAAGACATCATGGGTTCACAGACAAGGAGTCTGGAGACCATTAATATGGAGAAAGGTTTCTGAAATGTCATGGAAGAAGCAGGAAAGGACTGGATAAGGGGAGAAAGAATGGGGCCATGGTGAGACGACATAGCTTCCATGAGGTTAAGAATAGGCTGACACAATGGGTTCATGAAGACAAACCTGCTAATGGATGTTGGGGACGAGGGAGAAGAAGGCTTTTTGGGGGCGAGGGAGAAGAAGGCTTTTTGGGGGCTGGAGGCTTTGATGAGAGGATCTGGGTGATGATGTTTTATCGTGGGCTCAGAGATCGGTTGGAGGTGGGCATTCCATTTTCCCATGTTCGCATGTTGGATGGGCACGTGAGAAAGAATGTGTTGCTGGAAATGAGCAGAGATATGAAACTGACGGGAATGCTCTCAGAGTAGGAATAGCCTTGATGCAGTGAATTGCCTGCTATGCCATTAGGAAATATGATATGACATTTAAGAGTGTTCATTAATGTTGGTTTCAGATGAATGTTCATTTCAGACCTTTCACTTGTATCAGCTATTTATTTATTAATCAGCTGCAACTCTAGCTTTTCATCATCAACCCACCATAACTTACCCTGTGCTTCATTGGGAATATACAGTGTAATGAATGTGCGTAAGCAGAATGTGTAAGCATTTTAATGTAACATTTGAGGAAACGGGGAATATGTCATTAAACAGGGCAGGTCACTTCAGTCTCCACGATAACAAGGGTTTTTAAATGCTATTTTTTGAAAAAATATCTGATGGCTTTATTATTCTGGAGTCGCTACGTCACTTCAAGATCCACCACCCATTCTACCCCAGGATCCCAATTATTGCCCGTGTTTTCCTCAAGATTGAAAGCAATGGTGAACTATGGCTTGGAAACGTACCATTGAAAAATCTCTCCCTGTCTTACATTTGCCTATTTCGTAGTGTGCCATTGACATTGATTCTGTGCTCCTCTGCTTGTCTTCCTTGCATTACCAGTACTACACTTGCTACCACATTGCCAGCATTTCACTCTGTCACCCAGACAGTAGAAACTTGAAATATAAACAGCAAATGCTGGGAATTCTCAGTGTGTTTCTGTCATGCACTTTAAACAGTATCTATTATTTTTGTGCGAAAGCTTACAGAATATTTGTTTGAAGCATTGCACATTCTTCAAGCTCTTCAGTCTGGATCACACATTTTCAGAAGAAACATGCATTCATGCATTGCTTCATTAGTTTTGGTATCCAGCATCTCTGGGAATTGGTGGATGCTGGATAAGTGAATTTCCCAGTTGCATGAATGGAACACTAATGGCGGGGAGTGCCAATTTTAAACTTCTATTTTTTTTTACCCATTTATTGTCTGTGATTTCTTTGGCCAGTTGCTTGAGGCTGCGGTTGTTTGAATTCCAGATAGCAGGGATTTTACTGCATGTGTTTTATGGCGTTCTAACTTAGTGCTTATCAGATCTGGAGATGCTGCAAAGTGAAATGCAGCAATTCACCAAAGCTTCCCTGACCGTATCTCCAACATGCCCAACCCTTTATGACTTGAAGGGACACATAGAAGACACACAGGAAATCAACAGACTCTACCTGCTACTTTAAGTCACATACCATCTTGCCCTGGACATACTTTTCATTAAGGATTCTCCACTCCACAGCAGTAGTTTTCAATACCTGCATGACAAGTAATATATTACCTGCTTGAAGATGGTTAAAAGATTGGTTATTAATATTTGCAGAGCTGATTAAATTATACATTAAAGAGCAGAAAATTCCACCATTCTTTACTTTGGATTTCCAGCATCTACATTTAAAACAAATGTTCATTATTGATCAAATTACTTTTTTAAAACTGTAAATTCCTGCAGTCCCATTGTCCCTTCATTTAAAACAAATACTTTGGTGTCAAACTTCATGCAGATTAATTGATCCCCAGTATGTTGTGGCAAGGATTGGATAACTGTCCGGCTATCTTTATCAGTGGATTCCCTCTATGAATTGTAAAGCAGTCTTTTGGCTAGTTTTTAACTGGTTTAGTATTTTAAATTCCACCATGTGAAATTCTAAAATGTGTTGAATACTTTGTCCCGTTTCCCCCCCCCCCCCCGATGTTTTTACTTTAGTGACTTAAGTTGGATGGAGTTGTGAGGTGCTTGTGACAGAAATTAAGCCAATCACGTTGCCACCAGGGACGGCAATGGGCCGGCGCACTGTTTGCAGTTTATCTTCAATGGAAGGGTGATGCCAAGGGAGATGGACGTAGGACTAAAGATAGGAAGATGTGGTACAGAAAGGCAAAGATCAAATATTCTATGTAAAATCTCCTGGTAAAATCACTGGGGATGATTAAAATAGGATGTAGGTACATTTAGAAGGATTAGGGAATTGAGTCCTTTGGTACAGAAGTGATATCTCCCGGACAAGTGTAATCACAATCATCTCGTAAGGTAGGGCAAGAGGGCAGGGCTGAGGGCCCCTCACTTTCGCGTGTTCCTGTTCGGCACAGTTAATACCTGAACTGATAGGTATGATGTTCATCCTTCACTCATATCTCACCACTGTCTCTCCACTTTGCAGTTTTTTAATTAAAATGTGAAAAACACAAAAGGATTTTGGAAAGCAAGAGAAGAATACATAAGCCAAATGCACCTTCTAGAGCACTGGAGAAATTAAAGGTTATTGATGTAAGAAAGTGAAAAGACTGCTTTCTTTCTTTATAGATGGCAAGGCTAGTGTCGTGGTTTGCCTAAAACAATTGTTGCACCAGCAATCTGGGTTCAAATTTGCTGCTGTCTGCATTACATTTTTCCCGTGCCTGAGTGGGTTTCCTCCAGGTGCTCTGGTTCCTCCCACATTCCAAATATGTAGAGGGTGAATATGTTAAATAGTCGCATGGATATATTTGGGCAGCGGAGTCTGGTGGGCCAGAAGGGCAGGTTGCCATGCTGTATTTTTTAATTAATAACTAATCTGCCATGATTCACACCTAAGAGCTCAGTCACTGCTGGAATCGTCTTCTACCTGTAGCAAAGTTTGCCAGTTTGTCAACTATTAGATGAAATATCTGTTTTTCAGACAGGCTTCATTGTATTACCTGCCCCTCAAAGTGGAGAACATAACTTCTGTAGTTCATTTGGTTGTTACTGAGTTGAGTGGTTTGGGGAAAATGAAAGGAGATGCACGTCACGCCAGCCATAAAGAGGTTTTTCTGTTAACAAGTTAGGTCGCTCTGCTTGCAACCATTTTGCGAATATGCAATTGTATTGCTGATAGCCTTGCACCTATTTTCAGACCCTATCTTTTTACTTCATCTTACCACTTTAGAACGGTAGGAGTGTTCTGAAATGTATATATTCTTTCTGAAAATCCATGACTTAGTCAGATACAATTATGCTTTTAAACAAATGTGACATCAATGGACTTAGACTTGAGATGGGTCATGTTTTCTGGACTTGATTCAAAGAGCAGGTTTAATCCTTGTTAATTGACCACAAGAGTCTTTGTTGCATGTACTTCATGGTCAAAGCTAACCTTTGTGAGAGGCCTTTTTGAACCTGATGAATGAACTGAGTGGGAGTAAAATATTGTCAGAAGAAATAAAAGGTAATGGGAAATGCATGAAGCACTTGTGGCCACATGATAATGTCAGATTGGTTCACTTGACAGTAACTGTTGTCTTGAAGAGAGAAGGGTATTAGTCCAGGCCTCACTTTAGGAGAAAAGCATATAATCTAGGCTAAATATTTTAATTATGCTTTGATGAGTAACGGATTGTAATAGGTGACCAACAGGATATTAAATTATAACCACCTCCACCTCTTAAAGAACATATAAATTATTATGATCTAAAGTTGAGCAGTGAGGTTTTCTCAAGTTCATTATCATTTGACTCCACATATACAACCGTTCAAAACAGTGTTTCTCCAGACAATGGTGCACAAACATACCCACATCAATCATTTCTCATACAGCATATAATAATCGCATACATCATAAAAATATCATATACAATATGGGTGCATAAATATGTTGGATATAAAATAAATAAGCCAAAATATTCTGGAATGAAATAAATATATATAAATATTTTGGAATATTTATTTAAAAGCAAAATAAAACTTTTTTATTCATTTAGTTTAGCTGCTTCTTGCATAAAGCAGAGTGATTAAAAGAAATTTTGCTTCATTATTCACTCATGTTAGAGTATTGACCATTTCAAAGAGGTAGGTTTGAGGTGCAGTCATTCAGAATACCTGGTGTTAGGAGTCCAGTCTCCGTTGTTGTTAATCCTTTATGAGAGATGCAGAAAAAGGACCTGATTAAATAAAACTGAGCAGACTGAGGAAGGGCTGAGTCTCTGCAGGATGATTGATGAGACAGCATGTTACCCATTTTCTTTTGTTTAACTGACCAATTTGACATCAACTTAAATATTTACTTCTCAGATATACTGACTCTGTGTTGTCTTCTACCTGCGATGTTGGTATGCTCAACCAACACATGGACTTCCCAGAAGCACCTTAAGCCCCAAACTGCAGTTATCTTCTTTAGTTGCTCCAAATCTTCTCTTAACCTCATTGGCCAAGGCCTGGTCCGGTCTGCCCGTCTTCACCCATCTCTCTGTGTTCAGGAACCAGCAGGAAACCTTTGACCGATGCTAATGTTGACATGATAGTTACACTGCATTCACTCTCTTCATGGTCAAGTCAACTTCATTTATCAAGTCAAGTCAAGCGCACCAGCTCTGGTTATTATCTGCTTTCTTCAGCCTCACATGGGCATAACCCAGCTTGACGCTGCTAATTATGGTGATCACAAATGTGGTCCTACTGTTTCAGGAAACCTCTAGTTAAATCTACCTTTCCTGGGCACTGCATTTTTGATAATAAGGTTCAGTGCCAAAGCTATGTTAAATGTGAGAAAATGACACCCTTTTTGAAGCTGGGTGTTTGGAATTACTCAACAGTACAGTGACAGAATATAGATATGGGAGATAAATTGGGCTAGGTTTTTTTTAGTGTAGGTCACATATAAACACTTTAAAACAGATCTTATTTAAAATACTGGAGTTCTGCTCATGCTAGACATGTTGGGGCCAACAGTCTTTGCAAAAGCTTTGGAGAGTGCCCAAGAGACTTCACTAATGGATTGTTGTTTACAAAAAGGCAACAGATGAAAGAGCTTGTCGGAGCCACAGATTGTCTGGAGGGGAACTTGCTGTTCTAAGAGGGTAATGTGGTTTTGCAAGCAGAGAGAGAGAGACAGACAGACAGGCAGAGATGAGTTCTACAGCTTTACAGCTAGCAACAGCAATTGGGACTGGAACAAGACAAGCTGGCAATCTTGTGGAAAGCCCCATTTTGGAAGATGGGTTGTGAGTGCTTAGTTCAGCCTGGTCAAAGACCTTGTGGTTCATGCCAGAGGGGAGGACTGGCTGCCTAATGTTTCAATTGAAATAAGAGAAACAGAAAAGGCACTCTAAAAGAAAGAGGTTATCATCTGGAGAACCCTGAGGGGGAAATTTTCTTTGGCAAGACACTGAAGTGGCTGATTTAAAAAAAGGAATCAGTTGTGGGTATCAGCGTATAATAAATCTCTCTGAAAACTGAAAAGAACCTTCCTGAGCAGTAACCATTTACTTTTCAAGCACCAAAACCTGGTGAACTTTATAAATGTTAAATTCTGTGCACAGTATAAGAATTGCCTGCAACCAGTGAACCTGGAGGAATGAGAAGTGAGGATGGACTGTGAATCAAAGGACTTTTCTGAACTTACACACACATTACATACACGTGCGCTTAGAATTAGAAGGGAGTTAAATTTGGTTATTTAAGTCAATAGTGATAAGTTAAAGTGGGATTGTGTTTTCATGTGTAAAGATAATTAAAAGCAACTTTTGTTTAAGTAACCATGCGTCTTGGTGATTATCTATTGCTGCTGGGGTTTGGGGTCCTCTGGGCTCAAAACAGTACAGAGCTTGATTCATATGTAATAAGGAGTTCTGCCTGCTAACCTAGCCTCCATGTGTCGTTGGCACATACTGAGCTATGCTTCCTTAGATCTCAGAAATATTTTAGGTATTACTGCTTTCTGAATCATTTCCAATATCCATGATTGAAGATGCTGAATGTAATAAGCAGTGACCAAGTGTGGGATAAACTCTATTATGTTTGACAATACTTCTGAAAGTGTTGGGAAAAAATATCTTGTTTCAACTGCCTCAGTCCTGTATTTTGTTATTACTTCATTATAATAAATATAAATGTGACTACATAACAAAATTAATGTCAAGCAATTCTGGGACTTGATTTACTAGCCATCGAAGATGTCCTTTGTAATGTTCTTCAGACTCCGAAGGGTGGCCTTTTGCTCATACTGACTTTTAATTGTACTCCTATCAACAACCATACCTTTAGCTGCAAACTCTGTTACACCCCTCGCCTCCCTCAGTATCCATAGCACAATATCCTACAGCAGAGAAACAGGCTCCTTTGGCCCTTCTAGTCTGTGCTGAACCTTTTTTATTGCCTGTCCCACAGACCTACATCCAGCTCCTAGCCCTCCATACTTCTCCCATCCTTGTTCCTGTCCAAATTCCTCCTAAATGTTAAAATTGAGCCCGAATTCACCAACTCAGCTGGCAACATGCTCCACACTCCCACCAGTCTTTATGTGAAGAAGATCCCCCTAAACTCTTAACCCATGTCCTCTAGTTTGTATCTCACCTACCCTCAGTGGAAAAAGCCGACCTAAATTTACTGTGTCTGTCCCCCTCATAATTTTACATACCTCTGTCTAATCTCCCCTTGTTCTTCTACACCCCAGGGGATAACGTCCTAACCTGTTTAACCTTTCCCTGTAACTCAGTCCCTGAAGTCCTGGCAGCATCCTAGTAAATCTGGGGCATTTGCTCCTCTTCTGTTGACTGGAAGGGCAACCACCGCCGATAGCAAATCCTTGCCTACCCCACGGCAGACCAAAAGAAATTCTGCATAATATCACATTTTATGTTTCATTACATAAAAGTAAAATAATCTTGTATCTTCAAGTTTTCTTTAACTGAGATGAAAATGTGATTGTGTGGTAAATGGTCAGCATTGAATTGGTCAGCAAAAGGTTCTGTTTCTATATTAAATAATTCATATACTTGACTCATAACACTTACTAATAGTTCAAGATTCCTTCATTTTATCATGTAATGAAACAGATGTAATATTGTATCCCTGCCTCTTCCTTAAAAAACTGCCCCCCTCTATCCTTACATCTTGTTGTATAGAATGCCTTTGTCTGATAACTTCATGGGAGGACCTCAGGGCATTTTATGACATTAAATATTTGAATAAAAATCATTATTGCTGCTCTTTGGATATTATTGTTTTGGTAAAGGCTGCAAGATGGTGTTCATTTAGATTCTGGAATTTGTTTTAGACTTTTAACAATAACAGAAAACTAATTTGATATATTATTAAGTGAATTTGTATCATAGACAAGAGAAACTTTTGGATTTCCTGAGGAGTTTGTATGAGTAGGGAGGGTTGGAGGGTGTTGAATTAACTTGCTTAGTTTGATAGTGTCATAATCCTCTACTTGGTTCATTTCCTGTCAGTGACCAAAATGATATTAATTATTATCCTGAGCTTCCTGTCACTTAGCCAATTTGGGGTCCAATTTGCAACTCTCCCTTGGATTGTACACACCTTTTACTTTTTTGATACACTCTCATTGCAGGACCTTGTCAAACACCTTGGTGAAATCCATGGTGAGCAAATCAAGCGATAACATTTGTTCCCTGCTCAATCAATTTCCTCAGATGTGTCCTTCCCTTGACAAGCTCATACTGACAGCTCTTGATCAATCTGTGGCTTTCAAAACAGTGGCTTTGTCTGTCCCTCAGAATTGATTACAATAATTTCTTAGCAGCAAAGTTACATTATTTTAAACTGTAATTATTTGATTCATCCTTTCCTCTATTTAAAAAAAAATCCAGTGTTTGTCGACCCCAATCATCTGGGTCCATTCCTGTGACAAGGGGTGATTGACATATGGTTGCCACAGCCTCCGCAATTTTCTCTCTTGCTTCATTGATGCATCTGTGATGCGCACATCCTTTTGGTTTGTTTATCCACCTTCAGAGATGCTTCCTGTTTGTCTTGTTTTATCTCTTCCTTCTTCTCATGTCAACATCACTCTTCCCTCTTCTTCAAGATCCCAACTTACATTCTCTGCCTGCATTTGGATCCCACTCTCTTCAATATTCTTTTTTCTCTCAATGTAATTGCAAATATCTTCTTCTTGGTACTTTCTTTCAATGTACTTTCCATTTCTTTTCATTTCCATTCTTTGCTTTCCAAATCTTCTTTTAATTTCTCTCTTGAACCTTTTGAATTCTTCCAGGCTTTGCGTTCTGCATGTCCTTGGTGCCTGGCAAAAGCTTCCATTATTTTTCCCCCTTATCCTGTTCTCTCTAGGCCTTCTCACTCAGTGGTCTCCTGCATTGGCACCCTTGCTCAGAGGAAATATGTTAATTCCAAACGAAAGTGAACACTGCCTGGAGAGCAACTACAGAGAACATCTACATCAGTTGTTCTCAACCTTTTTCTTTCTACTCGCTTACCACTTTAAGCAATCCCTGTGCCATAGGCGCTCTGTCATTAGTAAGGGATTGTTTAAGGTGGTCTTTGGGTGGAAATAAAAATTTTGAAATCCACTGTTTTAATCATACCTAATTGACTCGTTATGTGCACGGTTTCATATCTCCAAAGGAAATGGGCCAATGTCAATTTTTCTCAAGTAATAATTTGGTCTAGAGCAGTGATTCTCATTCTTCTCTTCCCACTCACATACCACCTTAAGCAATTGCTTACTATTGACAGAGCACTGATGGCATAGGGATTACTTAAAGTGATATGTGAGTGGAAAGAAAAAAGGTTGAGTACCACTGATCTACATTTTTCGTCCATCTGGCAGTGACCTAGTTCCTTTCTGGCTGCAGTCTTGAACTGCAAGCTGAACAATTCCTGAATCACCCTCTTCCCTCAGCTTCGCGGAGGGGTCCAGGTGGTATTGGCTGTTTGTCCAGAATCTGGTATCACTCGCTTTGCATGCTGGCCTCAACTCACTAATAAAAATTGCAAAAGCAAAATCCTTTTTTCGATGAAATACCCTTTCCTGCTTTTCTTGACCCAGTCAAACTCTTTTAATCTTGTGAATGTATTTTAGAAGCTGATGCTATTTAGGTACACTGGGATTGTGTTTCCTGCACTCTTTTTCTACCTTCTGGGACTCTGAATCCTGCTCTCCTGGCGTATGCTGAAGCTCAGCTCTTTACATCCTCCATGAATGGAGAGGTAAGTGTGGATATGAGGTTGCTGTGAGCCGAGGGTCTGGACAGTGGGCCAAGTCAAGGATGATCCAGCATGGGATGATCCTTTTTAAATGTTACTTGAAGGAAGAGTACAAACAGATAACCAGGGACCATTCCAATGTTTTCTATCCGGTGGTTGTCGAACCTTTGGTATGTGAGAGCAGACAAGACCACAGACGAGTTTATAGTTGCTCCTCGGGTTCTCCCAATCGCTGCTGCCTCTCCTGCAGTTGCCATAACCGCCTACCCCTCGGCCACTCACCATGATTGCCATGCAATGCATGTTTGAATCCCTCCTCTGCCGTGTAGCTAGGTGGGAGATAGGACCACCAAACAGTGATGCGATCATAATTCCAGTGTTGATTCATATGCCGTTGCTGTCACACTTTGGGACTGGGGTTGAACCTGTGCCATCCTCCCTCAGCCCACAGTGCTGGAGCCATGTTTGATTGTGCATTTTCATGAATATGGCAATGTCCCAGCAGTGGCTGAATAATCAGGAAGTTGCCCTGAATGAATCTGGTTTGCTTGTTATGTTAAAATGCTAGAAACACAGTTTGGCTCATTGTCAAGATTTATCTTGTCATTTTACTTTTACAATGTTTTCTGTGAATTTTTAATCAGAATGGCAACTTTATTGTGATGCCCGGATAGGAGACAAACTGAGATTTTCACTGTATATCAGTGAACATGGCAGTAAAATTTCTTACATCTCACCTTGGGCGGCACGGTTGGCGTAACAGGAAGCACAAGGCTTTTACAGCGCCAGTGATCAGGATCGGGGTTCGAGTCCCATGCTGTCTGTAAGGAGTCTGTATATTTTCCCCGTGTCCATTTGAGTTTTCTCTGAGAGACTCCAGCTCAAAACGTACTGGCAGTGTAGGTTAATCAGGTGCAATTGGGCGACGTGGTCTCATAAGCCGAAATGTCCTGTTAACATGCTGTATGTCTAAAAAAAAATTTCATGTCTGAAAGTGTAGATGTGAGGCATGAAAGGGAGGGAGAATTCTTATTTACTGTACACAGCAATGTAAACATTCTTCCGATAAGATAAACATGCCATTCCCACTTATCTGCTCCTTTCACTGAAATTTGGAGGGAAACTTTAAATACAGAGCAGAAGCTGAGAGACAAGCAACTGATGCTTTGAGTTTGAGATACCTGATTTCCTTTTTTTCCAGGGATGCCATCTTGATGCAAAAGACAGAAGTGTGTCTTTCACAGTTATCCCATCCCAATTCCTCGGAGCCAATTCCCTTCTGTTATCCATGAGGAACATGCTGATAAAACTACCTCCCACTGTATACAGGTGACTGCTGAGAAGTGCATTCCTGTATTTAAACTGGTTTCGTGCCTTTCTGTTGGCTTTCCTCAGACCCTGAGCAGTAAATAATAGCCAGTGATGTTTGAAGGTTATCTGAATGTGGAGCTCATGCTACCAGTCCCCGATTAGGCTCAGCATCTTGTTCTGCATTTGCTGCTTGATATGAAACCGAACTGGCAGTCGATTCAGAGCTGGTTTTCTGATTGATCTTGGAGTCAGAGCACTCAAATAAGAAAGGGGAACAGCAGTAGCGGGTGTACTGTGTATAATTCCTGTGAGTTTTGCATTCATTTCCCTAGGTGCAGGCCAAGAGTGAAACACTCCAGATGGTAGGAGTATGATAGCGATCTTTAGGTTGACAAATATATTTTTAAACATTTTGTTAGAGGGAGAATTATTCATTTTATAAGCTGAAAACGGACTTCAAAAACTCTTAAGTGTGAATATCTGAAAACTCGGATTCTGTGATTAACACAAATTAGTCATTGTTGCAAATGGACTGATCAATAATATGTGATCCATGTCTGGACCTATTGACTGAACATAGGAGCTGGGATTTTCCATTCCGTTCCTTGTACTAGTCTGCAATTTATCAAGTCATGGTCCATTGATACCTTGCACTTAACATTACTGCCAATAGCTTGACCCAACTAATACTAAAATAGCAACTTCAGTCTGACATAGTCCCAATTATCCCAGCATTGGCAGGTTTTGGGGTAGAGACCTATATTTCAACTGCTCTTGTGGTGCTAAAATGATTCCTGATTTCACTGATGTAATGCCATGCTCACGTTTTTAGAGTATGCTCCTCACTGTTCATGCAACACCCCAAAAAAATAAATACCTCGATTAGGAATTCATTTATACAATTTCAAGAGGAATGGTATTGGTTTTTTTTAACACCATCTTCATCCAAAGTTAAGTGCAAAATTCAGTGTGTACATTTAAATTCATAGTGTTATATCATTCAGAAACAGGTTGGTCAGCCCAACTTGTCCATGCCAACCAAGGTTCCCTCTTGAGCTGATGCCTATTCACATGCATTCGGCCCTTCTAAATCTTTCCAACCCATGGAGGTCTCCAAATGACTTTTAAATGTTGTTGTTGTACCCACCTCTATCACTTCCTGTTGTAACTTACTCCATCTATGCACCACCCACTGGGTGAAAAGGTTCTCCCTCAGGAAATCCTAACCCTTTCACTTTGAACCTGTGCACTCTGGATTTGGACACTCTAACCCTGAGGGGGAAAAAAGCGGACAATGTCACCCCCTCATGATCTTGTTAACTTTGATAAGGTCACCCCTCCACCTCCTTTGATCCAGGGAAAACAGTGTCAACCTTTCTAGACTTTCTTCCAACTCAACCTTTCCAATCACAGCAGCATCCTTGTGAAGGTTCTCTGCATCCTATCCAGCCTAATCACATACTTCTGTAGCATGTCAATCAGAACTGCACACTGTATTTCAGGTGTGATCTCACCAGTATCTGTACAGCTCTAACATGACTTCCCAACACTTGTATGCAAGGCGCCATTCTATGAAGGCAATTGCACCATATATCATTTTCATCACCCTATGTACCTCTCAGGGAACTATGTACACATATTCCGAGGTCTCTATCTTCTAAAGCACTCTCCAAAACCCTGTCATTCATTGGTTGTCCTTCTGTCATTTAGCTTCACCTCACACTTGTCCACATTCAATTTCATCTACCATTCCTTGGCCCATTTTCCTAGTTGATTTCAATCCTGTTGTGAACTTAGACAACCTATTTCAATCCACCACACCATCAGTCTTGAGTCATTTGCAAACTTACAAATCATTGATTTGTTTGACAGCAGTGCACCCACCACTGATCCCTGTGGACCACTAATTACTGGCCTCTAATCCTAAAAAACAGTCCTCCACTACCATCCTTGGTCTCCTTCCACCAAACTGATTTTGTATTCACTTGGATTCACTCCATCTGGATCCCATGTGATCTCACCATGTGGGACCTTGTCAATAGCCTTGCTGGGTGTTTGGGCCACTCATTGAGAAATTAGTCCCATTGTTTCTCTGGGGAATTTTTGATCTCTCTCTGTCACTTCTTTTTGAGAGTGGAACTCCAATGAATTCTGTGAGTCATGGTACAGCTCATAAAATTTGTCTGCAGTAAGATTTTGACTTCATCAGATTGCAAAATATTCAAAAAATTTTTGGGAGGTCCAGCAGCTTCTGTGGAGAGATAAAGTTACCTAAACTGCATTCTTTATCCTCACTTAGGTCTGTAATACTCTACAATTATTTCAAATATAGGCACACATTTTTGCTGTTCACTGCTTAGAGAGGTAACCAAAGTTCCATCGTCGCAGATAAAAGTCTTGATCGACATTTCCTTCAATAAAGGATCTGTCGAAAAAAGGAGTCACATGACGGAGTAGTGGCTGGTAGGAGAATACCAGCCCTCTCCAGAAAAGAAGAAAAAAAGTGAAGGAAACGCAAGTGCCAGATACACAAAACACAACAAATAAAAGATAAAAGTGTGGAAAAAAGAAAGAAAATGGCACCTAAGAAAGAAAAACCAAAAACAATGGGAAAAAAAGAAGGAAAGACGACGGAAGAGAAAGGAGAAGGCCTTACCTGCACGAAGAAGCAGGGACCCGCCATGGACAGAGGAGCCTGCTCCCCGAGGTTAGTGGAGACCCCGCAGGGTTGCGACCTCCCAACCGCGGAACTGTAAAAATGGCTCACTGAGCCAACCAGAGGTGTGCAACTGCGCATAACAAGGAAAAGGAGAACACTGACGGGAGGGGGGGACCAGCTGTGGAGTGACCCTTCACACCACGAACAGCCAAGAGATGCCTGACAGCAGGGCTCCCAGGTGGAAGAAAAGAAAAGCAATGGGAAAGGGAGGGATGAGAAAGAAAAACAGCAGCAGGAGGCCCAACAGATAACTAGCCCAGAAGAAGAGGACCAACATTAAGAAGTCATGAAAAAAAATACCCAATAAACTGAGGCAAGCAGCTCAACAAGAAAGTCAGAAGAGCCACAGATACAAGGAAGAGAAGTAGAAGACACAAGCCCAAGAGCAGGCACAGAAGAAGAAAAAGAAGAACACCAAGCTCTGCACAGAGGAATAGAAGGTAAAATGAATGGACAGTATATAGAATAAAAAAAAATTCAAAAACAAATGAAAGCATTAAAAGAATGGTTGACACTAGAATTTAGTGAAATGAAAAGAACAATGAAAAGTACAGAAGAAAAAGCGAATCGAATCGAGCTGGTCATAACAGATGTAGGGAAATGATTAGAAAATGTGGAAGAACGTGTAATGACAGTAGAAATGGAAGGGAACGACTTAAAAAGAAAATTGGAAGAAAGTGACAAAAAAGTTAAAGAAACACAAAAGTTGTTAGCTCAGAAGATGGATAGTAGGCGAAACAATATAAAGATAGTGGGCCTAAAGGAAGATGAAGAAGGCAAAAATATGAAAGAATTTATAAAATAATGGATTCCAAAAGTCCTGGGAATGCCAGAAATGCAGGAAAGAATGGAAATAGAAAGGACACACAGAACATTAGCCCCTAAACCACAGTCACAATAAAAACCAAGATCTGTTTTAGTAAAATATCTGAGATACTCGACAAGAGAAAGTATACTGGAGAGGGCAAGGAATAAAATTAGAGAAGACAAAAAACCACTGGAGTACAAAGGTCAAAAAAAAAATTTCTACCCAGATATAAGCTTTGAACTCCTAAAGAAGAGGAAGGAGTTTAACACAGCAAAGTCGATCCTATAGAAAAAAAGCAATAAATTTATATTAAGATATGCAGCGATGCTTAAAATAGTTATCCTGGGGGAGCAAAACAGACTGTTCTCGGATCCGGAGTAAGCACAGGAATTTGCAGAATGCCTGCAGGACAGAAAGAGAGATGAAGAGATGTAACAAGAATGAAAAATGATGACAAACTACATTTCAAGATGTAAAAATAATGTATAAGTAAGAACTAAAGGAGGGAAGAAAAGGGAAGTAAGGGAGAAGGGGGGAAAAACAATAAAAGAGGAGGGGGATAAAAAAAGAAAAAGAGAAGAAAAGAGGGGGAGCTTTGTTTTAATGTGAAGATAAAAGTCTTTTCTGGAGGTCGTTGGGTGGGAGAGAATAAGTCACTGTGAAATCAGTTGACACTTGCAAACAGGTTTGTAGTCTGAATAGAGAGGAGACAAGGGACAAGGGGCGATTCAGAGAGGGGAGGGGGAACACTTGGGCTTAAGGAAATTTTAGATGTGGGAGTGGTTGAAGTATTTTATGTTTTAGAAGTGTCATCATACTTTGAGTTCAAAAAAGGGAAACTGAGAAATGAAATGGGGAAAAAGGGAAAGGTGATGGTGAGGAAGTGGAAATGAGATGTAAACAGAGTATGAGATGGCCATGTTGAATTATATGACTATAAATATTAATGGAATACATGACCAAATCAAAAGGAAGAGCCTATTAAATTTACTGAAAAAAAGAAAAAAAAAATAGATGTAGCATTCGTGCAGGAAACACATCTAACTGAAGTGGAACATAATAAATTAAGGAGACACTGAGTAGGGCACGTAGCGGCAGCATCATATAATTCAAAAGCCAGAGGTGTAGCTATATTAATCAATAAAAATGTACCAATCAAAATAGAGGAGGAAATAATAGATCCAGCAGGGAGATAAGTAATGATAAAGTGTCAGATATATTCAGAACTCTGGAATTTGGTCAATATATATGCACCTAATGAAGAGGATCAAAAGTTTATGCAAGATATATTTTTGAAGATTGTAGATACGCATGGGAATATATTGATAGGGGACATTAACCTTAATTTGGATTCAAATATGGATAAAACTGGACAAAATGCTAGCAAAAAGAACAAAGTAGCTAAATTTATGGTTAAATCAATCCAGGAAATGCAAATTTTGAATATATGGAGGAGACACACCCAAAGGAGAAAGAATACTCATATTATTCGAGTAGACATAAAACATACTCAAGGATTGACCTGTTCCTCTTGTCATCCCATATCCAAGGGAGAGTTAGGAAAACGGAATATAAAGCTAGATTGTTATCTGATCACTCACCCCTGTTATTAGCAATAGAACTGGAATAGACAGGAATTTAGAGAATTTATTGAGCGCCAAATTAAAATGTACTTTGAAATAAATACGGAATCAGTGAAAGACAAATTTATATTATGGGATGCAATGAAATCCTTCATCAGAGGGCAGATAATAAGTTATGTAACTAAGATGAAAAAGGACTACAATCGGGAAATAGAACAGCTGGAAAGGGAGATAGCAAGTACAGAAAAAGAACTAGCAACAAGGGAAGATGCAACAAAAAGTAGAGAATTGGTGGACAAAAAAGTAAAATATGAAACACTACAAACGTATAAGGTGGCGAAGAACATAATGAAAATAAAGCAGAAGTATTATGAGCTAGGAAAAAAAACCACACAAAATACTAGCCTGGCAGCTTAAAACAGAACAAGCTAAAAGAATGGTATTGGCATCAAGGGAAAAGAACAAACAAATTACATATAACCCAACAGCGATCAATGAAAACTTCAAGGAATTCTATGAGCAATTATACCAAACTGAGAACGAAGGGAAAGAAGACAAAATAGATTAGTTTTTAGCTAAAATTGAACTACTGAATTTGCAAGAAGAGGAGCAAAACAAATTGATAAAACCATTTGAAATAGAGGAAATACAGGATATATTAAAAAAGCTACCGAACAATAAAACGCCAGGAGAGGACGGACTCCCAATAGAATTCTATAAAACATTTAAAGCGTTATTAATTCCTCCTCTCCTGGAAGTAATGAACCAGATAGAAGAAACACAAAACTTGCTAGATTCATGTAAAACAGCAATAATTACAGTAATACCAAAGACGGGGTAAGATCCACTATCCATCTTATAGGCCACTATCTCTACTTAACTAAGATTATAAGATAATAGCTAAACTATTAGCAAACAGATTGGCCAACTGTGTACTAAAAATAGTAAAACTAGATCAAACTGGATTTATTAAGAAAAGATGGACAATGTCTGTAAGTTTATTATCTTAATCCATGCAGTACAAGAAAATAAGATACCAACATTGGCTGTTGCTTTAGATGCAGAGAAAGCCTTTGACAGGGTAGAATGGAATTATTTATTCAAAGTATTACAGAGGTTCAACCTACCAGAGAAATATATTAATTGGATTAAAGCATTATATAAGGGACCACTGGCGAAGGTGACAGTAAATGGATATATAGCGAACCAATTTAAATTAAGCAGGTCAACAAGGCAGGGATGTCCACTATCTTCCTCACTGTTCGCTTTAGCAATAGAACCATTGGCAGAACTGATAAGAACAGAAAATAAAATAAGAGGGATAAAAATAAAAGAGAAGGAATATAAAATCAGTCTATTTGCAGATGACATCATAGTATACTTAACAGAACAAGAAATATCAATAAAAGAATTACATAAGAAACTGAAGGAATATGGAGAAATATTTGGGTACAAGATCAACGCAAATAAAAGTGAAGTGATGCCAATGAATAGTTACACAGATTTTAGAAAAGAATCACCATTTTAATGGCAAACACAAGCAATCCAATACCTAGGTATTAGATTAGATAATAATTTAGGCCATCGATACAAATTAAATTATCAGCCATTAATGAAGAAATTGCAAAATGACTTAGAACATTGGAAAGATTTACCACTAATACTGATAGGAAGGGTAAATTGCATTAAAATGAATATCTTCCTAAGGATACAATACCTATTTCAATCATTACCAATTCCCTTAACAGAAAAATTCTTCAATGAACTAAAGAGAATAATAAGGAAATTCTTATGGAAAGTGGGGGAAACCGAGGATAGCGCAAGATAAATTAACAGAATGGTACAAACAAGGTGGTTTGCAGCTACCAAACTTTAAAATTATTATCGAACAGCACAATTAAGATATCTATCAGATTTTTATCAAACAAGGGTAAAACCAGATTGGACCAAGATAGAACTAGATAAAAGAGGGGAGAAGGTACCAGAACATATACTTTATAAGTGGGATGAAAAACTGGTGCAATATAGAAGTTCACCAATACTGCACCATTTACTCAACATTTGGAAGAAGATTCACGTAGAAAGAAAAAAACAAGTTACCAACTACCAAAATTATTATTGATGTAAAATCAACTAATCCCTTTCACAATAGATAACCTTTCCTTTAGAGAATGGAAGAGAAAAGGAATTTAAAGAATAGAAAATTGTTTTTTGGGAAAAAATTTATTATCATTTGAACAAATGAAGTACAGATATGGAATAACTCATGGTACAATGTTTGCATACCACCAACTGAAAACCTACTTAAAGGACAAATTGGGAATCAGACTGTGATTACCAGAAGGAAGCAGCTTTGAATATGTGATTACAGACACAATGATAATTAAAAGATTTTTAAAAAACATGTACTTCAAGCTGCCAGAGAAAGTAAATGAAGAAATAAGCTATAAACCCAAACAAAAGTGGGAAAAAGATCTAAACATAAAGATAAAAAATGAAATATGGGAAAAGTTATGCTCCAGAACTATGAGAAATACAATAAGCACGAGGTTACGCATGATACAATATAATTGGTTGCACAGGCTATATATCATGCCCCAAAAGTTAAATAAATGGGATCCAACATTATCAGATAGATGTTTTTGCTGTAAGAAGGAAGCGGGAACAACAGTACATGCAATTTGGGCATGTGAGAAAGTGAAAAAAAATTTGGGAAGATCTAAATCAGGTATTAAATAAAATCACAAAAAGTAGCATACAAAAAAATCCAGAGATCTTTCTTTTAAGTAATATAAGAAGTAAAGAATTAAGCCTGAAACTGGATGAAGTGCAAAAAAAAAATTACTATGATAGCTTTAGCTGTTGCAAAATAATGTATAATGTCAACCTGGAAATCAGAAGAGAGCCTGAGAGTACAGCAATGGTACATAGAAATGAATAAATGTATTCCATTGGAAAAAATAACATATAATTTAAAAAATAAAGTCACATTAGTCAAACAAATTTGGGAACCGTACATGGAACACAACAGAGAGGGCCTACCGTGGTCCTCCACCCCCTAAAATGACAGAAGGAGAAGAAGACGAAATGAACTGACCCAGAGTGTAAAAGTAGATGACACAATTTTCTTGTTTATTTTCATTGTGCGATGACATTGCTTAATGGGTTTATTGTATTGTATATGTTGAACATTTAATCGGTTTGGAGGGGGTGGGAGGGAGGAAAAAAGGGGAGAAAATGACACTGTGTATATTCAAGAAGGAAATGTTTGTGTGTATTAATATGGTTCATAGTGTGAAATATTAAAAAAAAATAAAGGATCTGTCAAAGTGGGCACGAACATTACAGTCTTCTCCAAAGTCCAGACATTCATCGACTGCATTCATGTCTTATAAGAGAACCAGTTGACTGACTCCAGCCTGAGGCGGTCAGTTGCAGCTCTGGAAGATCAATTTGATTCCTTTGGTACATTACCCCTGTCCTCTCACATCACTTTCAATAGCAACATTCATTTCTAGCTGGAAGACCCTTTTCATAGAAATAGTTTTCCCTTAGATGTGGTCTGCAATGACCACACCTGCAGAATTAGGTTGTGATTTGCAACAGGAACAGTGGCAGTTTCAGCACAGTATTTTGCAGGGAAACTTAACTGTACCATTCTGTGAATCTCGCTGCTCATGTGACTTTGATAAATTGCGTGTGTGATTTTCCTCCTCTCTTTACATCAAATGCAAAAGTGCATGGAACAACTTCTAGCCCCTGCATATACCAATTGAATACTGACACCAGTGATTTTCAAACATTTTCTTTCCACTCACATACCACCTTAAGTAATCCACATGCACAGGTGCTCTGCGATTAGTAAGGGATTGCTTAAAGTGGTATGTGAATGGAAAGGAAATGTTTGAAAACCACTGTTTTAATCGTACCTAATTGACTCGTTATGTGCACGGTTTCATAACTCCAAAGGGCCAATGACAAGTTTTTGCAAGCAAAATAACAATTGGGCCTCGAGCAGTGGTTCTCAACCTTCCCTTCCCACTCACATACCACCTTAAACAATCCCTTACGAATTACAGAGAATTTATGGCCTAGGGATTACTTAAGGTGGAATGTGAGTGGAAATAAAAAGTTTGAAAGCCAATACTTTAAACCAATTGATTAGGAAAGCCAAGACTCCTTAATTAGAATCAGCAGACCTCTTACATTCTGATTTAAAAAAAACTTCAAAAGTTACAATCTAATTATTTGCATCTCAAACTGAGAGCAATGAGCTAAAGGTGCCGAGAGGAAGCAAGTGGCAGCTGACGAATAAAAGGTCCACTGTGGAGAAGTGAGATTGGGAGAAGAAAGGATACGGATCAGGATTTAAGGGAATGGGGGATAGCACCTTTCCTGGACCCAAAATATTAATGTCATCGTGAAGAAAACACATCAGCACCTCTTCTTCCTCAGGAGTGTGGGGAGGTGGTATTTGAAATTGGCAAACTTCTCCAGATGCTTAGAGGAAAGTGTGCTGACCAGCCACGTCATGGCCTGGTATGGAAGGACTTCAACCTCAGAGCAGAAAGCCCTGCAAAAGGTTGTGGATGCAACCCAGTACATCACAGGCAAAACTCTCCCCAACATTGAGAAAGCCCACATGAAACGCTGCTCTCAGAGAACAGAGCCAATCACACCACCCAGCACATGCTCTGTTCTCACTGCTGCCAGGTGGATTCGATAGGGGGAGCAATCAGGAGAGAGGGAAAATGGGAGAGTTGTCATCAGTGTGGGTGTTGGTTTTCAGAAGGGGCCATGAAGAATATTCGTGCACATTCAGATTCACATTCAGATATGTGATATTTAAAAATAAAACTCTCCTTGCCAGAGAGCTCCAGCAGTAATATTCTTTATCATCCATCAGGTAGCATTACTGCACCTTCACACATCTGATCTGGCATTTTTGGGCTGTTTTTAAGTATATCCACAATGTTTTCTTTCATCGGTAAAACACAAAAGTCTGCAGATTCCATGATTTAAGTAAAAGCAAACTGCTGGAGAAACTCAGCAGGTCAGACAAAGTACTTTATAGAGCAAATATAAAGAGATATAACCAAAGTTTCAGGCTTGGGCTCTTTGTGGTCAACCACTGTTTACATATAATTGTCTGGTCAAGCTCACGCATTGGCTGACTATACCTGTGCCCCTCCCACAGGCTCCTGTTTAAAGGTGACTGTTCCACAGCCCCCCCCCCTCAGTGCAGGACAGTCAAGCAGCAGGGATGTGCCTTTGTTCTTCAGTGAGTAAATGCCTATTGGTTTCTCAACAGTCTTTGGAGTAATTGATGACGCATTACTCTTTTTCATTGATATTTTCATTCTGATTATCGTAATAATTTCAACTTTGAGATTGCTAGGTCAAGTTTTGTCTGCTGCGTTCTCTTTCAAATTATTCATAATAATAGATTGTTGCTGAGAGTTTATTGAATATTTGTCATTATTCAAGGATTGCTTTCCAAAGACTTTCTATATATTGATGAATATTAATATTAATAATGCTGAATTTTCTCAAGAATACAGTTGTAAAGAGAGTGTTTTGTGAACCATTGATTGATATCATTTCTTTTACATTTGGTGTGATTGATAATTCTTGTCAAATGAACTTACATATGAAGCTGGTGTAACTTTGAAAAGACCGACCCAGATGTGGGTATGACCAGAGGAATCTGTGGCAAGCTGGTTTTCTCATAAATGCTAAAACCCCTGGGATCTGCCACCAATGGGGATTAGTAGATGCTGGATGAGCGTACAGGTAGATCCCGACTTGGGACTTGCATTGTGAGTTGAAATTATCGTAAGTCATTGTCTACCTGTATAGGTAATAATCCGCCCCAATCCTGCCGGGAGACTGACGTCCCTGCTCCTGCCGGAAGTCCGAGGTCAGATGCGGCCTGTGGCTTCAGAAGCTTAGCTGTAGGCGTGGGGTTTTGAGTTAGTATGTGCTGGTGTCCGGGGTATTGGGGGGTTGGTACACATGGGTTACCAGGGCGCCTGGAGTTCAGATGCGCAGGCAGCCGTGGCATAGGGAGTTTTTAATGAGTGGGCAACATGGACATTGCAAGTTTGGATAAACATCAGAAATCAAAATTGAAAGTATGGATTCTGACCTTAGTAACTTCCAACTATTGTAAGTCGGGATCTATCTGTACAGCATTTTCTGGTTGCTTGAGATTTTATGTTGCATAACTGGTGAACTAACAGAAAGGCATGCCAATTTTAAACCTGTATTTTTTACTTATTTATTTTACTTTTTTTTGCCAGTTGCTTGAATTCCGGATAACAGGGATTTCACCGTTACTTCTGGAGAATTTCTCAAAATAACCACAACTTTCTTCAAAATTGGCCTGAGGTTCCATTTTCATATTAAGACATTGACATTTAATGATGAGAGTGGAACCATTGATAAATGTCAGAGTTTTTGAATTCTATCCATAACTAATCCAGTGCTAGCGAGAAGAAAGATTTTGGTCATTTCAGGGTTCAAGATGGTAAATTGTGTTCTTGCTGCGTGATTGACTGGTGACACCCATCTCCATTAAGATAAAAAGCCCATTGTTTCTTGCAGATCATTAATTGAACAGTGGTTAATATTGATTAGAGGCTTAAATGGACATACATTTTAACAGCTTTGAAGAGACTGGATACTCCGCAATTAAAACTCCTTTTCTAACATCTGTAAGATGTTTATCACTCAATATTTGTCTTGGAAGTCCAACTGAAAAAAAAAACTTCCAAGATGAAACTTCATGTATCGGTGTCCCTACCATGAGCTCATTTTAGCTGCAGTACATATTGCCTATGATGTAAACTTCAGCTAACTTACCTCAATGCCACATAAAGACCACCACTAAGAGCTGGAGGAGTAAAATCACAGGAATGGCATCAACCCCACATACTCCGTAAATCATGAACTTTCTAAGCTATGTAAATAAATGTGGCCGAGTGAAAATCCTGCTGACCTCTCCCAACCTTCAGCATGTGAACACCATTGCCAGAGACCTGCAGGGATCCTTCAGGAAGTCCACCATCAGCTTCCCGAGATGATGATGAGGGATAGGAATTGACTGAATTTTAATTTGTTCAACCATTCCGAATCTTTGTTGTTGCTGGATTGGAAGGAATCCATGAACAATGCTCAAAATGAGAACAATCCAAATATAATTTAAAATTTAATTTATATTTTTCCACAGCATCCCAAGAGGCTATTTGGGGCATGGAGTCTCTGCCACTTCTCAGAACCATCACCTCACTTCGGTTTCCCAGGTTACTTCCTTGTAACTCATTCTTCATTACCTGCCCATCAATGACTTCTCTTGATTGGCCTGCCACCCAGTCACACAAGGGGCACTTTAGAGCGGCCAATTAACCTACCAAACAGCACATATTCGGGCTAGTAGAATAGAGGAAAGTAGAAAACCCAGGCGGTCACAGGGAGAATATGCCAATTCCACACATGCAGTGCCCAAAATCAGGAATGAATCTGCGTCTGGAGCTGTGCAGAAGTGTCAGCAAACTGCTGGACACAAGATGCCGGAATCTGGAGCAAAAAGAAAATTGTTGGCAGAACTCGGTGGGTTCAGCACCATTTTTTTTTTGAAGGGTCCAAACCTGAGACGTTAATGCTTTTTCTCTCACTGACACTGCTCGAATCACTGAATTCTTGCTGGACAATGTGTGGACTCACCGAATTCAACTGGCACTCCCAATCCAGCCCTCACCTCGAAGGCGAAGACTTGTAAGGGGCCACAACAGCTACAAGTGAACAACTCTCGATTTTAATTGCTCTACTAATTGTGGCTGGGCTTTCACTTCAAGGTTCCTTTACTTTCAGTTGTCCTTTGTTTGTCCAGTAACGGCATGCAAGGAGGTGCCACTTGTCCAGCACCACTATAAGATTTCTGATTTATTGTCAGAGTACATACATGACATCATATACAACCCAGAAATTCCTTTTTCCTGAGGACGTGGCAGAATTACCGCTCATTGCTGGTGCGAACCTTGTGGCACCTATACCTCTTTCCTGATGGTGGCAGCAAGAACCGAGAGTTTGGAATGCCTTGTCTCTGAACATATTCAATGCTGACATGGTAGAATTTCAATCAGGATCAAGGGTTACGGAGAGCAGGAAAGTGGATGAGAAGTTATATCACCCTAATGTATTTGAATGGTGGAGCAGGGTCAAGAGGATAAATATACCAGCCTTGTTTGAATTTCTAGTTATCTGTTGACTTGGAATGGTGATGGTTGAGGAGAGAATTACTGTAAGATAATGTTTTATTTACTTCATAGAATATGCTTTGAAATATTCTAATGCCCATTCAATTGACACTCTGCATTCCTGAATGTGAACTATAACATAAGCAAAGTTATGGCATAAGTCAGAAAGATGGGAAGGGAATTGGAAAACCATTCAGAGCTCACAGGTGGGAGAGTTCCAAGATGGGTAGTCAATTCATCATCATCTGTCCACCACCATTCACATCCAGTCAGTTCCTCCATTATCTCCATTCAGAACATGTGGAAAATTAACTCAAAATATTTTAAACTAAGTTCTGTGAAAAGACAGAAGGCTGAAGTGAAACCTTATAAAGATTACAATTCTTCCATCAGTTGATTTGCCTCATTTGGTAAGAACAATTATTGGAAAGTCAAGCCTTTAGAAGTCACCAATATGTTTGATGGATTGAAAGTATGTCTTTCATCAGAGAGCTGAGAATGAAAAAGGTGATTTCCATCTTCAGGAAGAATATTGACGAGCGTGAGATCATGCACTTCTAGATTCAAGGAGCGTTTCTTTCCCACTAATTACACTCCTGAATAGATCTCATACCAATAAAATAATGTTGCCTTTGCTCTGGTTGATGCCTCACTATAACTCTGCATCTGGTGCTATGTTCTTATTGCTGTATTGTGTATGGGGACTGCACACAAAACAAACTTCCTAAAAATTGATTCAATTGGAAGGAACAAAAATTGATGTGAGGGAAAAACAGATAATTTGACAAGAAGCTTGTGTCGAGTTGGAAGCAAATTGAACAGGTGTAAAGATGAACAGAGGAGAGTTTTCTGGTAGAAATAGGGAATTTGTTTCACAAGATTGCTTTGGAGCTATTTACTATTTGTAAACAAATTATTGCTTTCTTGTAATGTGTTTATCCAAGGTTTTTTCTTAATTCAGCAAATATTTCACAGAAATAAACATTTTTTTTATTACCTTGTGTGAAAATGTCAAGAAAGATGGGACTTATGCCATAACTTTGCTTATTTTATAGTCTACATTCAGTGTGTCAAGAACAAATTTAACATTGACTGATTTTTTTTCGCTGAGGAACAATTCCTCAAGATTGACTAGTACGAGGGCAACTTCCCTTTCCCTCTGCACGCCCTGTCAATGTGCTGGGATTTTCATGCTTGGCCAAATTCCGAAGCAGGTTTTTGTCAGCACCTTTGTGCTAGGACTGGGTAAAGTAATCATCCACATTGCCTCTTAAGAACATGTGGAGTAATCATGAGCGCTGGGATTTCTGGGGTAATTACTCTGCTTTTACAATTGCTATCAATAACCTTGCCAATAAAGTTTTCTTGATTCAGCAAACAGCACCAAAATGCATTGATTATTTCTGATTATATTTGAAAAGCTAATAGTCTCCGCCATCTTGAATCATTGCATTCCAACTTGTGAATGTGTTCCTTCAGTGCTGAGAAATAAAGAATTCCAGGATTTTGATCCATCAGGAATGATAATATGCTTTCATATCAGGAATCAGAATTTAGCATAATTCAAAACTCATGAAAAAGGGCATTTGGCCGATCATATTGAATTCATTTGAATTGTTCATTGCCATGTATACCAGGATACCGTATATCCATGCTATCCATGGAAGTAACTTGTGCACAGTACAATGGGTGATGCAAAACTAAAAAGTAAAAGTACAGGTAATACTGTTATCATAAAACAAGTATTAAAGAGAGAAGAACAGTTAAACAGTGCAAGGTTTCATCTTTTACTAACAAAGTTAATTTCAGATCAAGGGAAGAAACGGGAGGCTCGATGGGAGGGGGGGAGAGATTCTGACTGAGGTGGGATGGGATAGATTTTTCAATATATTTACCACTTTCATGAGGTAGCAGGAGGTGCAGATGGAGGTGATGGAGGAGAGGCTAGCTTTTATGATGATGTGGCCTGCATCCACAATCCTCGAGAGCAATACTTTTCAAACTTTTCTTTCCACCCATACACCACCTTAAGTAATCCCTATGCCTTAGGTGCTCAGTGATTAGTAAGGGATTAGTTAAGGTGGTATGTGAGTGGAAAGAAAAAGTTTGAAAACCACTGTTTTAATTGACTCGTTAATTGACAAGTGCATGGTTTCATAACTCCAAAGGAAATGGGCCAATGGGCATTTTTCTCAAGCAAAATATTTCAGTACCAATTGGGTCTAGAGCAGTGATTCTCAACCTTAAGTTGAAAATGGTGCAGAATAGATTCACCAGGATATTACTGGGATATGAGGGCTTGATTCTACAGGAGAGTTTAGATCGATGGGTCTTTATTCCCTGGAACATAGGATACTGAAATTGTGAGAGGAAACATTAAGAGAAATCCTTCACACAGAGAGTGGTAGGAGTGTGGAACAAGCTGCTAGCTGAAATGGTAAATGCGGGCTCAATTTTAATATATAAGAATGATTTGGACAGGTACATGAATGGAAGGGGTTATGAATGGACATGAACTGGGTTCTGGTGAGGAGAGCAAGACATTATAATAGTTCGGCATAGACTAGAAGGGCCAAAGGGCTTATTTTCTGTGTAATGTTCCATGGTTTTAATCTCCAGGGCCCTTCAAAGATTCATTGCCCTTTGCTTGAAGGTATTTCTTCTTACATCAGTTCTGAATCAGAGGTAATTCATTCATTAGAAAATATTTGTAAAATGCAAGTGTTTCAGTTACACTGGAATAACTTAACATTTCACTACAGTTTCTCTAATATATCACACTCTTTTTCTTTAACCTGAGAGTCTGTATTGTCCTCTTTTATAATGACAAATGCAAAGGACAATTGATCTGATGAAATCCACAGTGGTGTCTTCTTTAACTACCTGATTTAAATCATCCAATGCTCATATGAACATCTGTTGTTCACATCTTGAGAGCAAGTTCGCTTCATTAACATTGGGCTGTTGGACTCTCTTGGCAACTGCTTTAAAATGCAGGAGACTGCAGATGTTGGGATCTGAAGCAAAGCACACACAATCTGCTGGAAGAACTCACTGGGCCAGTGGGAGAAAAAAACAACAGTCAATGTTTTGTTGAGGATGGGGCAATATAATTGAGAACCCAGTGTAAAGAGCTCAGGATGGTATGAAGGGTGGGTCAGGGTCCTCCCATGGGACAGGTGAACCAACTAGAGGTGAAACATGATGGTCGGAGACAGTAGGTTGGTGGATGCAAGATAAAGGTTGAGAGAGAAAAGAAAAGCAAAGGGTTCAGGTGGAGGAACATGAGTGATACAGGGTGGACTGGGTGATTGGTATACAAAGCATGACTGTCCTGGAATCTTTTTTAAAAAAAGTGTGTCAAAAGAGACTAGATGGAACCGAGGGTAGGCAGCAGTGAGAGAATGGAACAATCCAGTGGGGCTGCAGGGGGATGGAATTAAAGAGGGGGAGGAGGGTGGAAAAGAGGACAAAGAATGGGGAGGAGAAGTACAGAAGAAGAGTGATGGGACATTACCTGAAATAGGAAAATTCTTTGTTGATACAATTGGGCTGTTTACTATCCAGGTGGAATCTGAGGCCCCAATTACAGAGTTCCTCAGGCCCCTTCAGAGTTCCTCAGGCCCCAATTACAGAGTTCCTCAGGCCCCAATTACAGAGTTCCCCAGACCCCAATTACAGAGTTCCTCAGACTCCAATTATAGAGTTCCTCAGGCCCCAATTACAGAGTTCCTCAGTCCTCAATTACAGAGTTCCTCAGGCCCCAATTACAGAGTTCCTCAGGCTCCAATTATAGAGTTCCTCAGGCCCCAATTACAGAGTTCCTCAGGCCCCAATTACAGAGTTCCTCAGGCCCCAATTACAGAGTTCCTCAGGCCCCAATTACAGAGTTCCTCAAGCTCCAATTACAGAGTTCCTCAGGCCCCAATTACAGAGTTCCTCAGACCCCAATTACAGAGTTCCTCAGGCCCCAATTACAGAGTTCCTCAGGCCCCAATTACAGAGTTCCTCAGGCCCCAATTACAGAGTTCCTCAGGCCCCAATTACAGAGTTCCTCAGGCCCCTTCAGAGTTCCTCAGGCCCCAATTACAGAATTCCTCAGGCCCCAATTACAGAGTTCCTCAGGCCCCTTCAGTGTTCCTCAGGCCCCAATTACAGAGTTCCTCAGGCCCCTTCAGCAATAGCAGCCCAAATATCCACATTTTCTATCTCTCTGTCTGTCCGCCTATCTTTCTATTTGTTTGTCTATTTATTTATTTGTTTCTGCACTTACCTGGCAGGGGAGAATCGGTGGTCAGGATGGTCGATCTCCCAGGACGAGGCTATCCCATGGCACCTCGGGCGTGCCGACACCTGTGATGTTCCCAAGTGTGGGATAGTTGGCTGCAAAATTTGTGGCATTGGCGCTCTCTTTTTTTGGGGTGGCGTGGTTAGCATAGCAGTTCGCGCAACACTGATGCATTGTTGGTGATCAGAACATGGATTCAAATCCCGCTCTGTCTTTAAGGAGTTTTTAAGTTCTCCCCATGTCTGTATGGGCTTTCTCTAGGGGCTCCACTTACCTCCCACTGTTCAAAACGTACTGGGGGTCGTAGGTCAATTGGATGGAATTGGGCGGCACGGGCTCATGGGCCGAAATAGCCTGCTACCATGCTGAATGTCTAAATATAATAAGTAGAAATTCAGCCTGGCCTTCAAGAATATCAAGATTGCATGTGATGCCATGTAGGAACAATGGCAATAAATCTGAACTTTGAACTTTGAATTCTCAGGGCTTCAACTTTCTAACAATTAATACCTTCTGTCCATAGACGGCGGGGAGATTGCCGCTCTTCTGATTTACTTTCCTGTTGAATGGATGTCTAAAATTGAGAAATCGTGGACTCTCCCAGCATGGGAACCATTAACAGTGACAACTTCATTTGTCGAACACAATGAGTGCATTGAATGTTATTACATGCGTAGCCTTGAAGTAGCAAATCCAAACCTAACCAAATAAGGAGAAAGTTCTTTTTTTAATACTAGTTATTATTTCATAATCACAGTGACACGAGTATATATTTAGTTATCAAATTAAAAATAGATTTTTTAAAATTCATTTTGTTCAACTTAATTTAACGTGGTTATTGAACACCACCACAGGTTGCTTTGTTTTTATTTCTTTGAACTTCTGATCTTCAAAGAGTAGTTAAATTTTCATTCTGTCAAAAGTGCCGATAAGTACAGCTTAATATCTAGGACTGGCTGATCATTTTATTGTTAGTTCAGTGACAATATAGAGCAATGTCAGGCCAACATGTATTCATCATTGATTTACTCCCTTCTAAGTTTCCTAATTTATGAACCAGGACTATTGAATTATAATTTTGTTTTAGAATTCCCACAATAGTTCATGTTTTGATCCAGAGGAAGAAGATTTGAGTCGACGAGAGCAAACCCATATCCCTCATATCCCATATCAAGCCCATAAGCCTCAACGAGAGCAAGCCCATATCCCTCATTTCCTGTAGTCCTGACAACGTATTCCTTCTGCTCCTAACTTCTTCCACTGATCATATTCACTTTGATTCATCCAGAACCTGCAGTAATCCTGCACGATTTACAATTTATAATGCCCACGAAACCTGTCACTGGCCCTTCTATGAAATATTTTAGTGTGTCAGTGAGAACCTCCAGACTTGCAGTCAGATTTTCCCGTGTTGTTTAATGTGATCATGATCCTTTTTTAAGGTGCACTTACGGAATGAATGAACGTGGTTCTCATCTACAGTTGATGCACCTATTCTTCCAAAATATTAGCAAATGAAGGCTGGTTGGAAGGAATGGAAAAGAAAACTTCCCATTTGTGTTGCTCTAGAACAAAAGTTGACTCATTTCCAGGGAGTAACATCGAGCAGCAGTATGGTTGTTTTAACAACCATATAACCAATGACACAGCCTTACTTTTCATTAATATTGTGATTATTTTTTATAGTAAGATGGTTGTAATATGTATGTTTACACTATGATACTGCAAAACACCAAATTTCATGACTTGTACGTGACAATAAATCCTGATTCTGATTCTGACATTCCAATTATGGCATGACAAATCAAGTCAAATTTATTGTCATCTGACTGGACAAACACAACCCGACGAAACAACGTTCTCCGGTCCTCGTTGCAAATTCTCACAGACATATGACCAGACATAACACACATACAGACAAACAATACTTATGCAAGACAAGTATTCATCTACACAAATAAATAAATATTGTTTCATGAATATGAGAGTCTTGGATTGTGATCAGTCCCTTTGGTCATTTTGTATTCTCACTCCTCATGGGCAGAAGCTGTTCCTCAGCCCGGTGGTGCTGGCTTTGATACTCCTGTATCTCTTCCTTAATGAGAGCAGCTGAAAGATACTCTGTGCAGGGTAGAAGGGGTCCTCAATGACCTGTGCACCCTCTCTTCAGACAACAATCCCAGAAAATCATGTCGATTGTGGTGGGCAGGGGTGGAGAGACTGCATCGATCCACTCTTCCACACTTGTGGATTGATCCATTTCTCTGCAGCATCCATACCACACTGTGATACTGCCGACAGGACCCTCTTGATAGAGCTCCTGTAGAAGGCTGACTTAATGGTGGCCAGTAAGCTTGCCCAATTCAGACTTCTCATGAAGTGAAGTTGATGTTGCACCTGTGGTGAATGTCTGCCAAGCTGCCTGTCTCCCCCCCTCTGGCGAGCCTTGCTGTACTAACATTGGCTGTGCATTATCTCTACTGTTAAGGACACCCCCTTGGGTATAACTGTGTATGCACCTATTGTCTTTCATTATTGTACCATGAGTTTCTGCTGATAAAAGCCATGATTATTGTTTGACCACATCGTCTTTGTCTACTTCATCAGCTGGCATTTCAGCACCTTCCTGACAAGTGAGGAGATGTTGCGTGTCCACAATAGGTCACTAGTTAAGCGAACTCCAAAGAAGTTAGAAAATCGTCCACACCCTCTTCCACATCAATGGCACTGAAGTGGAGACCATATATAGCTTCAAGTTCTTGCAGTAAATGTTTTCTGTGACCAACATAATGGCCAAGAAAGTATATCAATGCCTCTATGTTTGTAGATAGCTGAGAAAGTTTACAAGCTTGACTTTTGAATGATGCAACAGTAATTTTAGGAGTTAATCACCATCTTTTTCCAGAGATGATCAAATTTTGTACCTGATTGAAGAATTTTATTTAAGGATTTTTTTACCCTGTTCTTCCCAAATTACATTGTTAATTTGAGATTTGAAATGCATTTTTGCCCAATATAGTTTTTCATAAAATAATGCAGAGGAAATGGCAAGTCAGCTTCAGTTGTCAGTAAAGCACAGATGAGGTAGAACTGAGGTGAGAATGAAACCTTGTAAAAGACTGCAATATTACATTTCTGCGGAAGCCTTAATAACACAGGGTTATCACCTGATTAAAAAAAAACATTCTCATAAAACCATTGTGACATTTCAGATTTTTGCATCATGCTTTTCCTCATCAGTGAATTTTGGGAAAAAGTAACTAAATGGTCCCACTTTTCTCCTATTGCTTCTTAGTGGTTTCCTTGTGATAAATATGTCCGAGTATGCTAGTGTTTGAGATCAGGTGAGATTGGGGATCTCCAGACAAGTAGTGATAAGCCCACCACCTCCTCACTAAAACACCAGAAATGAGGCCTTCAAGCTTTAAGACAGGATCAGAATGAGGCCACTCAATCAAGGCTGATTTATTTTTGCTCTCAAACCCGTTCTTCTGCCTTCTCCCTGTAACCTTTGACATTCTTACTAATCAAGTACCTATCAACTTCCACTTTAAATATACCCAATGATGTGGCTCTGCGGCCATCAATGGCACACTTTCCTCACACTCTGGCTTAAGAAACTCCTCCTTATATTTATTCTATCAGGATGGCCTTTTATTCTGAGGCTGTGCCCTATGTTCCTAGTCTCTCCTACTACGGGAAGCATCCATAGCATCCACTCTATCCAGAACTTTCAATATTTGATATGCTTCAATGAGATCTCCCTGTTCCTTCTGAACTCCAATGAGAATGCCTGTGAAGAAGAACAGTGTTCAATTGCATAAAGACTACAGGACATAGGTGAAAAAAGGAAGGCACGAAAGGTAATAAATATTGATCCTGCTAACATCCCGAAAACAAGTCATTAAAAAAAAATATGCCCATTGTTTCTTGTGGAGGATTGAGTTGGCCACGATACAAGCCAACGTGGCTCTATTTCAAAAGTGATTTCAGACAAGTAACTAGCAGTTATTTTGTTCAATGAAACCACATGGCAGGAATTGGAAGTCAGGCTAAAGGTTAATAGTAACTAGAAGCTCCAGCTAACACCTCGTATTTCTCTTTTGTTTCTGATACGCAACTGGAACCACACGATAACTCAGATTTACATAAATTAGCACCTGTACATTTCAATATACTGTATAATGTCAGTATTTCACACTGGCAGTTAGCATTTCCATCTGGGTTGTCAAATTTCATTAAGATGTATTCCTGGAGGTTTCAGTGTTCAAACAAGCTCTTTGTTACTTTCTCCCACTTTCCAAAGCTAAGCGGTGAAAGTTAAATCGAGCACAATGCTTTCCGTTCACCCAAAATCTATTCACAGAAATACAGAAAATTATTTTCATGTTCTTGAAGGCTGCAACATAAACCGGAGGCATGGTAAGCAACATTTGCACAAACTGGCCTGTGTAATCAGCATTTTATATGGTCCCTTGTTTACTCAGATTGTCAGACAACATCACCAAAAAATTTTGCAAACGGTAAAACATATATTGTTGAGTCAGAAAGGGTGGATGCTGCAAACTCCCTAATATCTACCCAGAAAACTGCTGAATGTGGTTGGGAATAAATTGCTGAAGAAAACGCCTGAAGGATCACAGGCAAGATGCTTTTGAGCTCCCCGCTCACCCTGGTTGATGCCATATGAGGATAATGCACAGTGCCATATTTAGCATGGGGCTCCAATTAATAAGAACATTTTGGGTTCCAGTAAAATGTTTCAATCGAACATACTAACCCAGCAAACTAACAAAAAGGAACGTCTCAAAAAAAAAAGCTGAAGTTGACAAATAATAACTTTCAACTGGGGAACGGCCACGGAAGACTTAAAAATAACGGGGTTGTGCTGAAGGTGCAGTTGTAAATAATTTGCCGGCGTGCCCAGTGCACTCCTCACTGGTACTGTATTAAAGTGCAGACACACAAAATATTCACAGAAGAAATTTCTGAAGTGTGATGTAGGGGCTGAAGATGTACGATCTCGAAGCTGTGGACATGGTGCTGAAGAAGGCATTTGGCACGTGTGCCATCATTGGGCATTAAGCGCAGGAGTTGGGTCATCAGTTACCACTGTGCAAGTCAGCGATGAGAGCATTCTTGGTGTATTGTGTGGAGTCCTGGTTACCCAGCTTCAGAAGGATGACATCAAGCTGGAAAGGGTGGAGAAAAGATTCATGAAATTGTAACTGGGACTGGACTCCATTTAAGACTGGACAGGGTAAGACTTGCCCAGGAGTGAAGGAAGCTGAGAATCTCCTTCGTAGAATAATATAAAATCATGAAGGGCGTAGATCAGCTAAATGGTCATAGACTTCCTCGAGCAGGGGACTCTAAAACTAGAGGACATAGGTTTAAGGTGAGAGGTGATAGATTTAAAGGGATCTGGAGGGACAAACGTTTTCACATTAACGGTGTTGGTTGTGTGGAATAAGCTGCGAGAGGAAGTAGAGGTTAGTATAATTACATCCTTTTAAAAGAAATTTGAACAAGTCCATGGATAAAGGTTTTGAGGGACATGGCCAATTGAAGGCAGCTGAGGTACACAACTTGGTTAGCATGGACATGTTGGGCTAAAGGGCCTGTGTCCGTGCTGCATAACCCTATGATTATTCTTTTGATTCCCTAACCCATTGATCCAGAAACCGTGTGAACTCTGGGTGTTGAGAGGAGGAAAATAGTGGTTAGGTATTGTGTTGAAGGACTATTAAAGGAGTTCCTAAATAATGTTGTATGTTTCCTGGTTGGGGAAGATGGTGGTGGGGGGGGGGGGTGGGGGGGGGGTGCGGGGGAATCTGTTGTAATGAGGTATTACATTAGGTCAAGAGTAACAGGATTAAATGAGCTCCAGGCCACAGCTTGGAATAAAAAAAAATTAAAATTCTCCAGCCTATTAGAATTACCAAGGAAAAAAATGGTCATAATGTCTGTGAAAGATTGTATCATTAATTAAAGCCTGACAGCTCTCCTCTGTAATGGTAGATGGATTATTCTGTTACTGTTGCTTACCCTTTCATCTCAGGTGCTTTAAAAATTGATATTGGTTAATTTATTCCCAAATTATTAAATTGAATTGTTTTCATACTATTTTATGATGGCGTTATTTGCGACTGCATGCTCTCTCCAGCATTTCTTATGACCAGTGAAGGAATACCCATGCTCACCGAGAGTTCTTTGTGCTGAATTGATCAGGTCAGATATTTATTGTCATGTAATAAAACAGAGATGTCACATGACATGAAATTGCCTTGCATCTGTCATAATGCAGACAGGTATACACCATGAGCATTTCTCAGCGCCCCTTACTGTCAGAGGAAGAGAGCTCCTCGTAGTTATTGAGTGTCCGTGGATTCACCAGAGCCTCTGCAGCCACACAAGGCTCCAGTTCAAACCTGAGCCCAGATCCACATCTCTGACACAATGAGGAAACCTTCAGGGCTCAGGGCCCTTTGGGAACCGTTCATGCCCCCGGCGCCCTCTCCAATCTCGGTTCCGATACCTGGTTCTCATGAGCCAGTCTCCAGCAGCCCGCGGCCTGGTGTGTGATCTTTGACCTCATGTCACCTGGAGCCATTGGCCCGGATGGGTTCCTCACCTGCAAGTCGCCAACAGCTTGCTGCCTGTGTGTGTGTCCTTCATCCTGAATGCTCCTCGCTTGGTCACCATCCTTGGAATCATCTCCTCTGCTTCTCCTTCTCAGTAGGAGGGTGTTCTCCCCATTACTGCTGCCCTGCACAAGTCTGTTGCTCCCCCAGAGTCTAAAACCCTTGGTGGCTGCTGCTATACACAGGCAACTATCGTCTTCAGCTCAGTCATTGGATTTTAAATAAAACTCCCAGCTCCTTGAACAGGCCACATTAACCCTGTACAGAGCCATCGGCAGTCAGACTGGGCAGTAGGACCCCATGAGGGACATCTATGTATCCCATCTCCCTGGGCCTCCAGCAGTGACTGCATTGTTGCTACAGCAGCTTCAGCAGTCCTGACATTTTTTTATTTTACATATTGAGGAGCTGGCATGAGTGAATGTGGAAACTGGAAGATAAAAGCCCAGTGATTTTATTTTAATTTAGTCTAATCTGGGCAAACACTTATATTCCTGTAAATACAAATGCCTGGATTTGTTGCAGACGCTGCTAATTTTCACCACTGATTGTTGAGATTCTGGGAATTCCACCTTGTTACAGATACCCCACATCTTCCATGCCATTGTCTCAATACCCCTCCTGATCACTCACGCCTCAATCCTGCACCGCCACCATCAATAAGATCCCTGCCAGGGTGGTGCGGTTCGCAGAATGCTATGACAGCAACCAAGGGTTCGAATGCGATGCTGCCTGCAAGGAGCTTGCAACGTTCCCCCCATGACGGGGATTGGTCGGTTAATTGGTGCATTTGGGCACTTGGGCTGGAAGGGCCCGTTACCGCGCTGTGGCTTTAGAATTTCAAAAAGAAACTAGAAGCTGACAGGATGTATGGGAAACTAGTCAACTTCCATCACCTTCACTCCAGAACCATGGTCACTCCAACCTCGGACATCAAACTGCTGTATATACCATGTTTGAGGGCAAGCTGCCAATCACTGGCAACTCATTCACTGAAGCATACAAGAGAAAGCCAAAGTCAACCTGTCTTCTTCATTAACGATCCCAGAAGGCGCCACCTGTTTCTCAGCGATGTGCTGGAGAAACTCAACAGGTCATGCAGCATCCTTCCGAAGGAAAGGGTAACCAACGTTTTGAGCCTGAGCCCTTCATCAGGCATATTGTGGTGCGCTGAGGTAGCAGTGAGCAAGCACAAGAACTCAAAAGACCGTACAACAGGCTTTATTCTAGTAAAGGTCTGAACACAGGTTCATGCTTTGGTGGCTCCCGTGTGACTAGCTCAGGAGGGGCCGGCTCAGGTCTATATTCGAGTCGCCTGATTGACAGCCGGCCAGGTGGAGTCAGCCCTTAGGTGGTCTTCCTGCAGGTACAGAGATCGCCCCCTGCAGTAGGCTGGCGGTCGTATCACCACGTTAATGAAGGACCTAGGCCCAAAATAGTGGACACCCTTCACTTCCTATGGATGCTGCATGACCTGGTAAATTTCTCAGCACGTTTGTGTATTTCACTCGACCCCAGCTTCTGCGAGCCTTCTTATTTAGCATTTGTTTCTCACTCACCAGCCAAGGAAGACAATGGTAGTGAAATTCACCGTGGCTTCCACTGTCTGTATCCACCTGAGGATAAAGAGCACAAAACTGAGTAGGCCTTCTGATGCTGCCGTGTACATGTGAGTTTACCCTCCAAATTGGAGGGTCGAATCGTGCTGTGTGAAAAGAAATAACCGGGCAGGGCAAGTTAATTTCAACCGGGCTCTCAACTCTGTTCTGAGCCAATTTAACTCACCACATGCCCTCTGGTGGCGTGAAGTGACCAGCAGTCTTACCAGGTGCGATTTGTGATGTTAGTGCCTGTGTGCTTGTGTCAGTCTGTGGCAGGTAAATTTCACAGCGCGGCCAGTCCAGCGACTGTGTTTTCTTATCCCCAACTATTACTTGGAAAGATTAAATTGCAAAGACTCCTGCTCCCAAACCCTGCTACAAGGGAATGTGTTTCTTTATGATTATTCTGGAGTGTGCATTTGTGGCAACAATCACATCCTGAAGGCATTCATCACGAGAACTCCTCCCCCTGACCACCTTTGACAGTCAAATGTTCTCCTTTGTCCCGGAGTTGTCCTCATTGACAGCACTTGGGCTTGGTTCAAATCGTATCATGGCACAATTCCTGGCACTCCCTGGAATACACCGCCCTCAAGATGGGCCTGAGACAAGCTGTGTATCAGTGGCCAGCTGTCCCACTTTTGGTCCCAGGCCATGCATCCACTGTTGAATGTGGAGCGACCCCGAAACGGCCCCTCTCTTCTCTGAGCTGCTGCCACCACCATCCACCACCCCCCCCCCCCCACCCCCGCTCTCCCCTCTCTCTGCTCCAGGAATGGGGGGTAGGTGCTCACATGAATGGGGGGTGGAGGTGGGTGATGCTGCCGTGATGTGCCTTTGCCGTGGCATGTCTCTGCTTCTGACGCTGCAATGTGCCGCTGCAGCGTGGTGCTGAAGTGCTTTTGTAGTGGTCCCTGAGAAGCCCCGCTCTCCCTGCTCCGTGAGCCACTCAAAAAGGTACAAAGCCAGACGACCGTGTGTGGGATGCTGCGATGTTCCTTCATCCAACTCTGGCTGATAACAAAACTCATTTACCACAAAGCAAATTTCATTCACTCAGAAATGGGATTTACCTCACATACTCATAGTTGAAAACAAATGAACTTGAATCGGAATATTAATTCATTCTGTCCCAGATTTGTGCTTCTAAACCTGCTTAGAAATGCTGCCAACACATCAGAACTAAGTGTCAGTGCACAAATGTAAAGGTATACTATAACAATAGGATAATTAAAGTGCCTGAACGCACTCTGATTGCTGTGAAATATCACTGTGCTGTCAGCAGGGCTGTAGGAGTGCCGAATGTCAGACATCACTGTTGGAGATAGGACCCCCCCCCCCCCAACCCCACTTAAAATTCTGAGTTGCAGAATTGCATGTAAATAATGGTGCGGTGTGAAAGGCTCCCCAGGACAGCTGGTCCTGCAGTTTTTCCCGTTTCCAAGGATGGTCGGCAGTGAGAAAGGGCCTACTGTCTAACAGGCCCTTTGTATTACTTCTGAGACATAAACAACCTCCCATAAGCATCTCAAAAGCATGAAGAGGTGCCACCAACACTCCGAAAAATCCTTAAAAATTCAATGGCAGACTGGAAAACAAATATCAGGCCAACATCTTCAGTCCTATTCATTCTCTGGGCACACACGAGATGGCAGATGCTCGAATGCAAAAAGAACAAAGTGCCAGTAGGCCAAGTAACATTTGTGGAGGAAAAGAGACAGCCAACCCCAGTTCAAGAATCTGCATGAGGACATCCTTCCTTCCACAGATGTGGCTGACCTACTGACTCCCTCCCTTGGTTTGTGTATGGTTACTAATCAATCTGTTAGCTGCAGTGTTTCATTCCCAGCACCAGACTCCCCAAACAAATACTCTATTCCAAGCTCTGTCAGGGCAATACATTTACAGATGGAAAAGATATTCAAGAAAATGTTCTCAAAGTTTCTTTCTACGTTCATTTCCAGTTGACTCGTTACATGAAGGATGGGGAAGCTTGAGAAAGGGTGTAGAGGCGATTTATCAGGATGTTTCCTGGATTAGAGAACATAGCTTATGAGGAAAGGAAGGTTGAGCGAGCCAGGCTTTTTTTTTTGTTGGCTGCATCGGAGAATATGAGAGGCTACTTGAGAGAGGTATAGAAGATTAGAAGGGGCAGAGATAGAGTGGATGGCCACATCCTTTTTTTCCAGGGCAGGAAAGCCAATACCAGTATAGGGGAGATGCCGGAGGTAGGATTTTTGCACAGAGTGGTGGAATCCTGGAATGCATTGTCAACGCTTGTGGTTGAGATTGATAAAATGGGGTCATTTAAAAGACTCTTAGATAGGATGGATGTAAGAGATAAGGCAATGCGGATTGTAAGGGAGGGAAGGCTTAGATTGATCATGGGGTAGGTTTATCTGGGTCAGCCTAGAATTGTGGGCCAAAGGGCCTGTATTGTGCTGAAATCTTCCACGTTCTCGCTGACTTATCTTAGGATGGCTCTAAATGGAGAAAGAACTAGGTATAGTTGGGGTATGTCGAGTTCTTTTCTTTACAGCCTGTAGATGTAGCAGAAGCAGTGAATCAACTCCCAAGTAGTCGACACACCTGTCCAATCGTGCCTGCTGCCCCAGCTGTGGCATCTTCTCAAGAGCCCATCTTGACCTCATCAGTCACCTCAGAAAGCATATTCGCATTTGGCTGCTATTTTTAGTCCCCAGGGGTATCTAAGAAGAAGATGGGTCTGGAAGACCCCCTGTGGGTATTTTCAAATCATCCCCACTACCATCAACTTATTGTTTGATTCAACCATCTGAATCTGGAGAAGTAAGACTCGAGATTACATTTTAAATTCTCTCAAAGTATAGCATGTTGAATTACAGATGTTTTGCAAATTATCAATTCTAATCTTTATCAGGAGATATAAAAGAGGAGCCAGCAATTTGACTTTTAGTGAAAAAGATCACAGATCTAGGCTTACAACAGCTAGCCAATCTACTGCCTCTTTTAAGATAAAATAATTCATGCATTGCAAATTTAATTCCTTAATCTTGCAATTTCATATGCTCAATTAATCTGAGGGAAGATTGCATGCAGTCATCATGGTATGCTGTTTGCATCTTTGAAAAATAGGTAAAAGGTCCATAGAACAATTACAGCACAAAAACAGGCCACCTTGGTCCCTCTAGTCTGTGCTGAACAACTTTTTCTTGTCTAGTCCCATTGACCTGCACTCAGTCCATCACCCTCCATACCTCTCCCATCCATATACCTGTTCAAATTTCCCTTAAATGTTCAAATCAAGCCCACATCTACCACTTCAGCTGGAAGCTCTGTCCCCACTCCCACCATCTCTTAGTGAAGAAGTTCTCCCTCATGTTTCCCCTTTCACTCTTAACCCCTGTCCTCTTGTTTGAATCTCCCCCACCCTCAATGGAAAAAACCTAACTAGATTTACTCTGCCTATCCCACTCATAATTTGAAAAACATCGATCAAATCACCCCTTATTTTGCTACGGTCCAGGGAATAAAGTTCAACAAAATGCGTTGTTCAGCACAAATGAAAACTGTGCGCACAGTATAAATATTACGCAAAAAACTTAGCCTCAACTGTCGGATGATGCCTTTGGTGCGTGATCGAGGAGCTTGCACTTTACAATATGAGCCGGTGTGCTGATTAAACCCTCTGCTGCTGTTATCAGCTTTCTTTGCCCCATTCCAGAGCAAAGGCTCACTTAATCATTCTTCATTTCTCATTATATCGTACTAATAACGATGTGTTATTTACAGTGACATTTCAAATGTGTATTTTATATTCTTATCACATTGTCACATGTATTCTTTCAAAAATTATTTCCAAATTCACTTTGGAGAGAAGATATTAGTATATGTAACCTATTGTACAACTGACTGCAAACTGGTTTTTCTGGAACGTGTAAACATGGATTCTACAGTACTTCAAATAATATACTTTATATACTTCGACTATTCCATCAATTTGCATTTTCTCTGTTTTTTTTAAAATATTTTATTTTTAAATTTTAAACTACAATAATAGTTACATTATATTCAATTTTAAAAAAAAATACATGTGGTATATATCATCGCACTCCCTCCAACCCACCCTCCCACCTAATACCTAGACAAAAAGAAAAAAGGAGGTTACCAAGAAAATAAAAAATTTATACTATAAAAATCTATTGGAAATTACCAAGGTCTTCAGAGAGCTTATTAAACATGCAAAATTTTGTAAATATGGGTACCATATTGTGCAAAAAAATATGATATTTATCTCGCAGATTATTTAATCTCTAATAATATGCAACTGCAAAGTTCCGCATTCTATCTTTCCATACCTAAGTCTATTTCTGACTTCCATGATATTGCAGTACATTTCCTAGAAACTGCTGGAGCAATGACACAAATTTGATTTTTATGGAAAGATAAAATGCCAAGGGTTTCTTTGGAAAAGTTGACTTGGAATTATGAATTAGGGGGTTTAATCTTCCTCATTTTAAAGAACTACTATAAAGCAGCTCAATTAAGATTTATAAATGTACTGTTTAGTTTAGATAATATTGGGATTTTATAGAATTTAATGCAAGAAGGGATATGAATCACCAGGATTTTATTTATAAATGGAATTCTAAATTGTTACTCGGAAGTAGGAAATCACCTATATTGAAACAGTTTGATTGAGTTGCGGAATAATATTGATAATGAAATTGGTATGAAAGGTTTAATATCTAGGAAAATGCCTCTATGTCAAAATAGGCTTATTCCTTTTTCAATGGATAACCAATTTTAGAGGATTTGGGTGTTAAGAAGATTGAAGATTGTTTTTAGGATGGGAAATTTATAGCATTTGAACGAATGGGGGAAAAATGAAAGTTTACTGTCTAAAAGAAAATGACTGGCTTAGCAGCTGATAAGTTATCCACCGATAATAAACCTCATAGGATAATTTTCTAAAAGTCTCATCCTGATATGGAACTCATTGCTTAGATTCAATGCAAAAATAAAATGACTGGTGGTAAGTACACATTCCTTAATTCCTGATATGAGTTGATTAGAACGTGTTATTTTTGCATATCTTTGAGCAAAACCTGAGAAATGGTGAATTAGTCTTCCGAATGGCAGAATATTGATGTACTTGTGTAAACTCAGCGGAAATTGCCTGGTTGCTGTTTCCTGATTTAATTAATTTCTCTAAGATTTTGTGCGCCATTTAAACTTTACAAAGGCAGCAAATATCTTTGTCTTTGTTTTCTTGCCAATAGCCTCCTCCTGGAACTTTCAGTCACCGGATATTGTTGCAACAATAGAATCAATTTAATCCCATGAAACTATTCTTCAATCAGTGGTTCTCAACCTTTTTCTTTCCACCACATACCATTTTAAGTAATGTCTATGCCATCAGTGCTCTGTGATGAGTAAAGGATTGCTTAAGGTTATTTAGGAGTGGGAAGGGAAGGTTGAGAACCACTGCTCTAGACCCAATTGTTACTGAAATATTTTACTTGAGAAAAATTGTCATTGGCCCATTTCCTCTGGAGTGATGAAACTGTGCACATAGCAAGTCAATTAGATACGATTAAAACAGTGGTTTTCAAACTTTTTCTTTCCACCCACATAGTGCCTTAAGCATACTCACTCATCATGGCATAGGGAATACTTAAAGTGCTATGTGAGTGGAAAGGAAAAGGTTGAAAACCATTGTCTGAAATATACGTCCATTTCAAATGAGCAATTATCGTCCACAGACCTATTTCAACTTGAACACAGAGGTTACAGTTCAAATGTTAAAAACATGACTTTGTATTTTGGTGATGAAGGAGCAATAGAATGTTCCTCATTGACACCTTCTCTTTGCAGAGGTTGAAGAAGTTAAGTGACTATTATTTTAATTTTCTACTGTATGTCTACTGTGTGTGCTGAACTTGCTATCCAGTGCCACGCATTGAAATCTGCTTCCGTAAATTAGTTCCATCGGTCAGTACTCTGAACTAGGCAAACACTTCCTACCCTACCCTCTTGCACATTTTGACATCACAATCTGAAAGTGTCCAAGGAAAGTCATGAGGTCAGATATAATGGGCATTTATTACCTACCTTTGCAAAGAATCTTTGTAGTGATGTAATTAATTTCTTGTCCAGATACAGAGGAAGATTTCACATTAGCTGATGACATTTTTTTTATTTTCCAGACCAATGTATTCACAAATAACTGCAAGGTCGGTGGAATTTTAAAGGTCAGATGAGAATTAAATGGGAACAAAATATCAAGAAATTACCATGAGTGTGAAACTACTTTGTGTGGTAAGCAAATATGTGAAGTTTGAAGATGATGTTTGCAGTAATGATCCCAATGCGATCACATGATTTCCTCAGAAATTGAAGCAAATGTTAGTGGCTTCATTTGATTCTGTGCTGCGATTGTGAGTTATGGCTGTTCCCATAATTAAAAAATCCAGTGTTGTGTCAGGAAACTACCAGCCGTGAAAACAAAATATTTTGACCTTGACCACCCACAGTGAATGATGCAAATACAGGTTTGTGCAATTGGGAATTAATTTTGGCAATCACCATTTTATAACTGATGATACTTTGGCTTCAGGAAATGTCTGTCTCAGACAGGAGAGATCCAGATCTTACTGACTTATTTATTTATGGTACATCTGCATAATTTCAGATTTCAGATTTCTTGTCAGAGTACATACACAACGTCACATACAACCCTGAGATTCTTTCCCTTGTGGGCGCGCAAGAATTACAACTACTTAGTAGTGCAAAAAAACTGTATACAGCGAAATCATGTTAACAAACAAAAAACTGCAATCAGACAATGAATAAAAACAAACTGACTGTGCAATGCAGAGAGAACAAAAAAATCAATAAAGTGTACAGGTAAGAATCTTTAAATGAGTCTCTGACTGAGTTTGTCGTTGATGGGTCTGATAGTGGAGGGGTAGCAACTGTTCCTAAACCTGGTGGTGTGGGTCTTGTGGCACCTAGACCTCTTTCCTGATGGCAGTGGTGAGAACAGAGTGTGTGCTGGGTGGTGAGGGTCTTTGATGATTCCTGCTGCTCTCCAATGGCAGCATTTCCCATAGATGCACACAATAGTGGGGAGGGATTTTTCTATGATGTCCAAGGCTGAGGTCCACTACCTTTTGGAGGGTTTTATGCTCAGGAGTATTGGTGTCCCCATACCAGTCTGCAATGTCGCTGGTTAGCACACTTTCCACCACACCTCTGTAGAAATTTTCCAGGATTTCTGGTGACATACCAAACCTCCACAAATTCTTGAGGAAGCTAAGGTGCTGACGTGTTTTCTTCACGATGCCATTGATGTGTTGGATCCAGGAAGGATCCTCCAAGGTACTGACTCCCAAGAACTTAAATTTGCTCACCCTCTCCACCTCTGATCCCCCAATGATCACTGGATTGTATACCTCGTTTTCTGAATCAGCCCCTTAGCTTTGGTGACATTGAGTGCAAGGTTACTGTTAGTGCACCATTCACCAAGTTTTCAATCTCCATCCTGTATGCTGGCTCATCCCCTTCTTTTATACAACCCACTACCATGGTATCGTCAAGAAATTTGTAGATGGTGTTATTATTGTTCCAAGCCACACAGTCATAGGTGTAAAGTGAGTCAAGCAGGGGGCTAAGAACACAGCCCTGTGGTGCTTCGGTAGTGATGGAGATTTTGGAGGAGATGTTCATACCAATGATCTCTGATTGTGGTCTGGAGATGAGGAAATCAATGATCCAATTACACAATGGCATGTTAACTCCCAGGTCTGGAGTTTGCTGATCAGTTTTGAGGGGATGATTGTGTTGAATGCCAAACTGTAGTCAATAAAAAGCATCCTGATGAATGCATCTTTGCTGTCCAGATGTTCCAGAGCTTTGTGTAGATCCAGTGAGATGGTATCCCCCATAGACTTGTTAAAATGATAAACAAACTGGAATGTATCCATGTCACTGCTCAGACAAGCACTGTCCAGGGTCACAGAGTGTTTCCCAACATATAATGATAGTTCTTCACATCCTTAATCATTCATTGTGAGACAAGAAAGAACACTCTTATTGGCTCCAGAGAGAAATATTGCGCCTCAGTGAGATATAGCATGTTGCCTCTCCCTTAACTGCAGTCATTACATAAACCTCCCTCCCTTCTAGACTCCCTTTGCAGGGATAATTTCTATTTTCTATCAAGGAGCATTCACAATCTCGCAATTTCCCCTTGCCAGCCAGCGGGCCTTGAGATTTTAAGTCGGCATCAGGATTAAAACCAGATTCCGCAGTTGCATTGATTCCCATTCAGAGCTTCTGAGACAGATAATGTGCCGCTGAGATTTGCTTTTCGCACATTAACCAATTTTGTAAAATTCATTGAATCCGTAAATACTTAATGGAACATTTCCACATCAAGAAAATTAGTCCATCCAGAATTGAGAGGTCATCTTCAGGTTGGGCTTAAATTTATGTTTATTGTATCGAACTGCATACTTAAGTTGATCAAAGAATTGAATTAATTTTGCAATGAAGCAACACTTTGGACCACTGAATAAACCCTAATTTCCATAATTCATCTGCAATTGATCAATAATACCAATACATAATCTGCATTTATAGGTTGCACACTGCAGATAGAAGCTTGAAGCTGCATCACAAACTGCAAGGTAAACGAGAAAATTTGCAGACACAAATTTACTGCATCTGGTGCTCTCAATGTGGCCTCTTCTACATTTGTGAGACTGGACGCAGACTTGGGAAACTGTTTCGTTGAGCCCCTTCGCTCCGTCTGTTGCAACAGCAAGGAGCTCTCGCCAGCCAGCCAGCCACTTCAATTGGACACCCCATTGCCACACTGACATGACTGTCCATGACCTCATTTACAGTAAAACTCCCGGTATCTACTCCCGGGGAATGGTAGATGTTGGATAAGAGAATTTTCTGGTTGCTTGAGATTGTGGATTGCGAGAGTGGCAGACTGGCCACTGGAAGGGGTCCCACACATTGTCTGCCTTTCACTTTCTATGGTGAGTTTTTCCAGCATTTTTGTGTATAATAAAATGGGAGTTTGATGGAAGATCATTGTAAGTTGTTGTTGTAAGAAATCTGTTCCCAGGAATGTCAATTTAAGAAAGAAGCTTCTTTGGACATTGCTGGTATTAACTCCTAAATTAGTCACGCAATTTTCAATCCCAAAACAAGATCAAACAATCCAGGGATTTTGCCAGAGCATATTAAAATTACTCTCAGCATGTCAGAAGTTGGATGTAGAAAACAATGGCCAATTATCACTGCCCTTCCTCTCCGCTGTTCATTATCTATGACAAGCCCCTTTAACACCGCCAAATTCCATGTGGGTTAACCGGCTAATTTATTGGGTCCGTTCCCAGTAATCGTGCGGTGTGCAACGTCCCAACCTGGCAGGGCAAGTTAAATTCAACTGGGCTCTGGTGGGGGCGAGTGTCAGAGCCCATCCGAGTTAACTCACTACTCACCTTCTGGCGGTGTGAAAGCACAACCTGCTCTCACACGGGTCGCCACTGGAGGCAGGAACCCCCCCCCCCCCCCCCCGCTTAAAATGCTGATTGACCAGGTAAATCATGGTTGCAGTGGGAAAGGCTCCCATGTGCAGCATGCCCGATAAGTTTTTCTGCTTCCAAGGAGGGTTTGTTGTGTGTGAAAGGGGCGATGACAAAGACAGCTCACTGGGTTAGTTCACATACAGATATTTAAAATATAGATTATATGGGAAATTATAGCTTCAAAATTGCAGGCAACACTTACTACCTGTTTTGAAAACCAGCGTTATGTTTAAGAATTCGGAATAGCACCCTCCCCACCATCACCTCAGCATTTTTTACCTTTTACCCTCCCACCTATATCCACCTCTTACCTCTTAACCTGTACTTCTCCTTCTGCCCCTTCCTCCACCCCCCCCCCCCCCAACATTTTATTCAGGCACCTGGGCTTTTAGCTCATACTTTTTAAAAAAAAAAATAATTTTTCTTTTTAAAAATAATTCGCAGCAGACAGATGGACAACCCTGTCATCCAATCGACGCAGGGAAAGTGGGTGGGTCTTCCCTGCAGCCAGTACTAACTGGAAAGGGCTAATCCCATTGAGTCGCTCAATTCACTCATACTTTGATGGCGGGCTCGGGCCTGAAAGGTTGGCTACCCTCCGCCTACCTATAGATGCTGCGTGACCTGTGGAGTCTCTCCAGCACTTCTGGGTATTGCACGAGGCAGCTGAGGCAATTTCTTTTTGCAGGATTCAGCACGATGTCCGAGAGATCCTGATTCAGTTTTAGATGTAATGACACAAGTATAGAGGACAAAAGTTTTGCCCAACGGTGCTTCACAAAGAACGGCCTAAATTCAGCCATTCAGTTAAATGCCAAAGGAAGGATTTAGTAGAGTCAATAGGTGGCAGGAGAAGCCAAAACAAGCTCCAGATTCTCATGAACCTCAGCTGCATTTGTACTGACCCATCTCCACGTTCAGTTTTTGGACAGGAAATGTCATGACTTTGACATCATTTGGATAAGAAGCTGGGTGGACCATGAGTCGAGCAAACTGGAGCTGCTGGTGGATAAGTGCTCTTTTCTGATTCCCCTATCTCGAATGACAGGTTCATCCAGTGGCTCAAATGACATGCAATTTGCAAGGGCAGCTGCCGACTTGGTGGCTCCAGTCTGGCCCAATGTCTGCTTCAGACATTATTGGAGCATATTATTGAAGGCATATTGTGGCACAGTGGGAGAAGGAAAGCAACCTCACCTCGTGCAGGAAATGTCAAATTCTTGGACATTCCAAACCACTCTCCATAGGGGCAACACAACCTCAAAGCATCTGCAGATCCCAAATCCCTGCCTTCTACTTGTTGATGGATGGGAACAGAAAGTGGGTTTGTTCATAAAATAAAAACTGTGTGGCCTATTGAAGGCTTGGGTCCTCCTGATAATCATGGATTTCTGGAGGACCTGGAACGGCCACCCTCCACAACTCTGCAGTGGAGAGAGTGGAGAGCACTAAGTTCCTTGGAGTTTACTTAACTAGTGACCTATTGTGGACACTCGATATCTCCTTACTTGTCAGGAAGACGCAACTGCGACTGCCCTTCCTAAGAAGACTGAAACGGGCAAGGCTGCTGCCACTATTATGTCGGCCTTCTATAGGAGCTTTATCGAGAGTGTCCTGGCTGTGGTGAAGCTGCTGCAGAGAAATGGATCGGCTGTCAATTCACAGGACCATAAGTGAGTGGCAGAGAGGATCACTGGATTTTCCCTTTCCCCTCCCCCCCCCCCCCCCCCCCCAACATTGATGTAATCTACCAGGATCGTTGTCTGGAGAGGGTGTGCAATACCATTGAGAAATCTTTCACCCTGCACTCAGGATCTTTTCATCTGTTCCCGTCAGAGATCAGATACTGGAGGATCAGAGCCAGCACCACCAGGTTGAGGAACGGCTTCTTCTCATGGCCTGTGAGAACGCTGAACGATCAAAGGAACTGGTCACACTAACCATCCGAGACTCTCGTATTCATGAAACATTATTTATTAATTTGTGTAGATGAAATACTTGTCCTGTATATGTATTGTGCATCATTTTTGGTTGTGAGTCTGTGTGTTTTGCACCGAGGACCAGAGAACACTCTTTCATCAGGTTCTACATGTACAAACAGGTAAGTATAAACTTGACTTGATTTGGGTATGCTAGTGCATTGCAGGGGTCCAAAAGATTTGGGGCATGAGGCAGGAATATTGAGTTGAAGCCAAGAATTAAATCTACCCAAGTCATATTAAACGGGAAGAAAGGCAGAGGGTTTGACCCATTCCTTCTGCTATTTCATCCTCTTTTTCTAAAGTGACTGTTTTGGATGAAGTATTAAATGGGAAGTCAAAGCAGAAAAATACATCAGACAAGATAACAACTGCTTTATTCATTTTGACCATGAGTGTAAGTGAGGTGGCTCAAGGCAATAATCATCTCTGGGGTTGGCACCATGAAGAAAAGTTGTTTCCATTTGGGAAAAAAACCCAATGTGATGTTAACAGACAACTTATTAAGCTAGTCAGTTCCTGGCTTCTCTTGCTGCCACATTTTTATAAGAGTCCTGCTGAACGTGAAGATTATTGCCATCGACCTTTCACACCATTGCTTGTCACATTCTATCTAGCTCTGTCTTCTGTTCAAAAATTCCTCTTCTAGCATCCTTTGAGGGAATAAAAATCCAAACACTCATGAGTCTCCGAGAGAGGAAGAAAATGCCTCGTCTCTGTCTTAAATGGGCGATCACATGTTTTAAATGATGACCTCTAATTCAAGACTCACACCCTCCAGAGGGGAAGCAACAGAAACCATGTTGAACTCAAGGTGAATAACTACTGGGGAAGTGCTGTTATCTCTTGGATGCAATGTTCAAATGTCACCTTATGATGTTCTTGATCGCATGTTTTTACATGTCTTTGATCAGAGGGATTTGGAAACAGTTGATCAGGCATTGATGATGTAAGCTGTTGAAAACCACGGCGGTGGTTTGAGGAGGAGCCTTAGGATGCACTATCTGAGACCCAGTCACGACCCGCTGTGGTGATATGACCACAAGCCTACTGCAGGGGGCGATCTCTGTACCTGCAGGAAGACCACCTAAGGGCTGACTCCACCTGGCCGGCTGTCAATCAGCTGACCTGAATATAGACCTGAGCTGGCCCCTCCTGAGCCAGTTACATGGGAGCCACCAAAGCATGAACTGGTGTTTAGAATTTTACCTGAATAAAGCCTGTTGTAGTCTTTTGAGCTTTGTGCTTGCTCACTGCTACCTCAGCGCACCACAGCCCACAGACTGTCCTGCTTCACAATGCGAATACAGCAGTAACATCAGGAGATCACTTAGACTAGCCGGTCCAGGATGGATTGCCAAAGACATTCTCAGTCCCTTGTAGTCAAGATACAAATGTAGGTTGGATTCGGGTTTCAAATATTGCACATCCCATCATTTTCCTGACAATCCTGGTAAATACTCTTCCAAGTATCCATCACAGTGACATTTTTTAACATTGGTGAAGATCTCCCTAATTATCCTCATTAATCTCAGAGATAAGTTTTGATCTTGAACTCATGGCATTTCTTTTGCTTGTACATTCAACGCGCAAAGGCTCACACTGGATGCCTTGGCAAATTTGAAGTGTGCAGCAGATTTTCTTGTTGAGGTTTGTCTGATGTGCTTCATTCCTTGGGACTCGAGGTCTCAGTTTCATTTGACAGTCACCTTATCTTGTTCATTTGTTGAATAGGTTCCATCGTATTCACGGCCTGCGCAGACTCTGTCTAGATCGATCAACTGCTTTTGAGGGAGGTTAAGATGTTTGCAATTGAATTCCGATAATCCAGGAAGAAGACAGACAAGAGATGCTACCACATCACTTCAGCTAGTGCTATTTGAGTGAGCTTTGTTTCACGCCTGATTGTAAAGTCTCTCAGAATTATGCCCTGCATGGTGGGCTTTGCTTTGATATGATTCAGCATGCAAACACATGACTGACATCACCAACTTTCCAACTGTTCATGAATGCGGCAGCCGGCCATTGGACAGGCCCCCCATGCTGACCAAGGTGTCTTGCTGAGGTTGTTCCATTTGCCTGTCTTTGACCCATAGTTCAAAATCCTTCCTATCCATGAACCTGTCCAAATATCTTCTAAGCATTGTAATTGTGCTTATTGACTTCTTTGCCTGTGAATGCAGCTCGTTCCATGTACCCATAATCATCTGTGTGAAAAACTTGCGAAAAACTCTCTAACTGGGAGGGCGAGGGGGGGGGGTGGGATCTGGAAGCATCACTTTAGCTATGTCCTTTTTATATTATAAAGCTCCCTCAGATCATCCTTCCTTCAGCCTACTTCAGGGAAAACTGGCAAGCCAGTTTCTTCTTATCACTCAAAGCTGCCATCCCACCAACATCCTTGTGAATATTTTCTGTCTCTCTCTCTCATTTCTTCAATCCTTCTGAGAATATGGCATTCTGAACTGTCGACAGTATTGCAGTTGGTCTCATCAGTGTCACGTACAGCTGTTACCTAATATTCTAGCGCTCAATATTCTGGCTTGGATTGTTGGTTGAAAGTTCATCCCTCTTTAAGGCAGGTTCTAGTGTCTAAGCATTGGCATTGGGACTGGCCCCATCCCTGTGCTCAATGCCCATGGTTCCATCTCGACTTCAGCTTTTGCCCCAGTGTCTCAAATCTTGCATGCAACTTCTTTTGGGCCCACCTTTGATTTACATCATTCTACCATCCTCCCTCTCCCATTCTCTTCTTCCTTGAATATTCACCCCTGACTCATTCTGAAATTTCCCCTTGAGCTTCTTCCCTTTATTTTCCCTCGTGACCCAACCCCATTATGTTCTTCCCACTGATATTTTGACAATGTACACCCAGAGGAGGGCCACTATATATGGCTGCCTCTTGTGACTTTTATACCACATGCTACGCAGGCAATAAGCAGAAAATGCTTGAAACTCTCCACAGGTCAGGAGTGACTGTAGACAGAATTAATGTTTCAAGTCGCGAATAGTTCTTCAGAATTGAGAAAGAGAGAAAACATTTTCTGAAGCAGGCCGTGGCAAAGGATGAGAAGACACAGGAAGTACCTTTGAATTTGCTCTCAGGTGACAGTGGAAGGGACTTGCGGATGTGCAGTTCCTGTGATGTCATCAGGTCGGTTGTGTAAGACAAATGCATGGAAACAGTCTCAGGCAACAAACCAGGAAGGTAAAGATTCCACTTTAATCTAGATTTTTAAACATTTTACAGACAGTGAAATAAGGACGAGAACTTACAACTGCAATTAAGGTGGCAGCTTCTGGATTTCTGTTTTTAAATGTAAACACACAGCCTCTCATATTTTCTGTCAATCCGAAGGTGTCATGACGACTGACAATAGCATTTTCATTGTTGATACAACTGCAAAATAAATCTAAATTGAGAATGAAGGACATAGCCAACAATTGTTCAATCAAAGTGGTCACAAGTCTAGACATATGAGAATCAGAATTTATTGTCATGACCAAGTCATGAAACTTGATGTTATGCATTAGCATCAAAGTGCAAACATTGGTATTATAATCATCTTACAACATTACTAGAAAAAAAAATAGTACACGAAAAGTAAGGCAGTGTCTTTGATTCATTGATTAAATAATCAATAAGAATCTGATGGCAGCGGGGAAGAAACTGTCCTTGTGCCGTTGAGTGCTTGGCTTTAGACTTCTATGCCTTTCCCCAATGGTAGCAGAGTGCAGAGGGCATGGCCTTGGTGGTGGGGGTCTTTGAGGATAGAGGCTGCTTTTTTGAAGAAACCACCTCATAGATGTCCTTGATGGAGTGGAGTCTGGTGCCTGTGATGCCGCAGGCTGAGTTAACAATCCCTTGGAGTTCATTCACATCCTGAGAGTTGGCACCTCTATATGAGGCAGTGATGCAACCAGCCAGAATACTCTCCACACTTCACATGTAGAAGCTTACGAGAGCATACTGAATCTCCTTAGACACCTCAAAAAGTACAGCTGCTGGTGGGCCTCCTTTGTGACTGCATCAATATGGAGACTTCAGGACAGATCCTCGGAGATGTTGACACCCAGGAATTTGAAGTTCTTGACCCTCTCCACTACTGAGCCTTCGATGAAGACTGGATAGGGTGGAGAAGAAGGCTTTTAATAGGCTGGCCTTTATAAATGAAAACATAGAATACAGGAGTTGGGAAGTGATGTTGAAACTGTTCAAGGCATTGGTGAGACCAAATGTGGAATATTTTATGCAGTTCTGGTCACTGAATTATGGGAAGGATATCAAGAAGATAGAGAGAGTGCAGAGAAGATTTACAAAAATGTTACTTGGGTTTCAGCATCTAGATTACAAAGAAAAATTGAGCAGACTAGATCTTTATTCTTTGGTGTGTAGAAGGTTGAGAGGGGATTTGATAGAGGCATTTAAGATTATGAGGAGGATAGATAGAGTTGAAGTGATAGGCTTTTTCCTTTGAGGGTAGGAGAGATTGAACCCAGAGGTCATGAGTTAAGAGTTAAAGGGCAAAAGTTTAGAAGTAACATGAGGGTGAACTTCTTCTTTCAGAGAGGGGTGGCTGTGTGGAATGAGCTTCCAGGAGAAATAGTGGCGGCAGGGTCCATTTTGTCATTTAAGGAAAAATTGGATATGCATGGGAGGGAAATGGAGGGTTATGGGCAGGGGGCAGGTAGTTGGGACTAGAGGAGAGTATTTAGCTTGGTGCGGTCTAGAAGGGACAAAATGGCCTGTTTCCGTGCTGTAATTGTTATATGGTTATATATGGTTATATGGATCGTGTTCCCCTGATTTTTCCTGAAGTCCACAATCATCTCCTTGGTTTTGCTGACTTTGAGTGCAAGGTGGTTGTCATTACACCATCCAACCATGAACATACAATAATTGAAATTGCCAGTCATTGTGCCTCAGACTTCCCACAATCTGTTGTCCACAGGCTGTAAAGCTCTTTTCAATTATGCTGGATACCTTTGAATTCTTTGTATTGCCGCATTGGTCTTTTAATTGACCTGACTTCCTTTGACTTCCTTTCTCCCAAGAGGCAATTTATCTGTCTTAATGTTGGGAGATGGGGTATTGATAAGGACATTGCGGCAATGTTCAGGCCCTTCAGCCCACAATGTTGTGCCGACCTATACAAACCTTCTCAACAATCTAAACATTCTTCCTATTACACACCCAATTACCCTCTATTTCTCTTGCATTAATGTGCCTGTCTAAGACTCTTTTAAAAGTCCCTATTGTACCAGCAACTACCACCACCCATAGCAATGTATTCTAGGCACCCACTGCTCTCTATGTAAAAAAACAACATACACCTGACATCTTCCCTAAACTTTCCTTCCCTCTCCTTTTACAGATATTCTCTGGCATTTGCTGCTGTTGCTGCCCCGGGAAAAAAAATGTGCTGGCTGACTCTCATAATCTCATAGACCTCCATTAAGTCACCTCTCCAAAGAGAAATGCCTTTGCTCTGTTAACTTTGTGTCATTGGGCATGTTCTCTAATCTAGGCAACATCCTGGTAAATCTCTGCATCCTCTCCAAAGCTTCCACATCCTTCCTGTAAGGATAAAATGAGAATTTAACACAATATTCTAAGTGTGATCTAACTGAGTTTTATAAAGCTGCAACATTACATCATGGTTCTTGAACTCAATGTCCCAACTAATGAAGGCCAACAAACCATAAACCTTTATGGCAACCTTGAAATATCTGTGGATTTGAACTCCAAAGTCTCCCTGTTAGGAATCATGCCATTCACCATATACTCCACCTTCAAGCCCAGGTTATGACCGTCACAGGACCCTCCCCTCCCCCCACCCAGTCTGGCTGCAGGGATTCGGAATGTCCTGGGGCAGCTTCAAGAGCCCTGGTATCTGCTCCAGCCAACATATTTCTGCGAGCCACAAATTATATGTCAAAGTGCTACATGTGACTATGGGTTGCAATTTGGCCACCCCTGATATAGATGACAAACAACAATGGTCCCAGTACCGTTCCCTGAGGCACACCACTAGTCATAGGCCCAAGCAATCATCCACTAGCATGCTCTGGCTTCTCCTGCATATCCAATGTTGAATCCAGTTTACTACTTCACCAATGAATACTGAGTGATTGAACCTTCCTGACTATCCTCTCATGTGGGACCTAGTCAAAGGCCTTTACTAAAGTCCACGTAGACAACAAGCACAGCCTTTCCTTCATCAACGTTTCTGGTAACTTCCTTGAAGAACTCCATGAGATTAGTTAAACATGACCTACCATGCACAAATCCATGTTGACTATCCCTGATCAGTCTTTGGCTATCCAAATTACCTGTATATCCAATCTGTTAGAACACCTTCCAATAACTTACCTGCAAAAGACGTCAGGCTCACTGATCTATAATTTCTAGTGTTACTATTGGAACCTTTTATAAACAAAGGAACAACGCGAGCTCTCCGTCCATCCTCCGGCACCACTCCCATGCCTAAGGACATTTTACATATTTCTGCCAGAGCCCCTGCAGTTTCTACACTAGCCCTCCCTCGAGGTCTGACATCCTGTCAGGCCTTAGGGATTTGTCCACCCTTATTTGCTGTAAGCCAGCAAGCACCTCCTCCTCTTTAATCTGTGATAGTGAAATTAATAGTGGAATAAGCTTGAAGGGTCGACTTTTGTTGTCTGTATTCTTTTGTTTGTGGCTCTGCTTGAGTTTAAAATCTCCACAGCTCCATCAGCATTTAGTCCCTGAAAGAACAGGAGTTAGTTTAACTTTTCATCTATAAGATCACACCAGTAAAGTGCAATCCCCGCAGTGCAGTTTTTGTTGTTCTGTCCAAGCATTAGGCAGACATTTGAATCTCCAACAACTACAGATCCTATTAAGTAATCTCAAATTTAGCCAGTGTCCCAATACATCTGAAATCTGAGTGTCTGTCCCTTTTTAAAAAATATTTTATCTGTTTGATTGTACTGGCACCATTTCTGCCTATGCTGCTTTGTATAGTTATCACTGTTCTTTCTGGCTGCTTCATACAGTAAGTGGAATGTTTTAAGATTTCCTGCGGATCATGAGAATTATGTAGTGTTCTTCTGTTCCAGCTGAAACCTTTTTTGTAATTATAATAACCTTATAGCTGAGACGTGACACTCTCCTGGCTTTTAATTGAAAGCGTGCATTTGGCATAATACTTGGGATGAGATTCAACCGTGACTTTTTGAAGCTTCTGATTTATTCTCTTAGATTGTGGTTGATGTTTATTTCATTCCAGATCTTATTTGCTGCATTGATCCTTCTGCATTATTTCTCATGTTTTTCCTATTTCCTTCGGGCATGGATGGAGGCCAATCAGCTCATTGAGTTAATGGTAACTCTCAAGGCAAGCAGATCAATCCTAATGCCCCATCTGTTCCACCATTCAATGACCACCACCATAACTTTTGTAGTGTGGGCATCAAAATACTCTCCTTAGTTTGGTCTTTGTGCACAGTAGGTGAAGTGGACACCCTGCAAGGAGTTGTGAAGAAGATAGTTTAATACCTACTTCAAAGTTATGGGTAATATTTGATCTATGAAAAGAGACTTTAAGCAGTTTTGAATGAAGTGCTGAATATTGTGGAACGATTACAGTTAGTCCTTGTGCATGCACTTCTTTAGTTGGACATGTTAGAAAGAGATCAGGCATTAGATTTTAGGTGGTATATTTTTACTTACCTCCAGACCAAATTGTCATGCATTGAATACACAATTGCATCATGCACTTAAACAAGTTTGTAACTGTGGCGTCACGTCTCCAGAATGGAGGACCATCGCCTTCCCAAGATCGTGTTATATGGCGAGCTCTCCACTGGCCACCGTGACAGAGGTGCACCAAAGAAAAGGTACAAGGACTGCCTAAAGAAATCTCTTGGTGCCTGCCACATTGACCACCGCCAGTGGGCTGATAACGCCTCAAACCGTGCATCTTGGCGCCTCACAGTTTGGCGGGCAGCAACCTCCTTTGAAGAAGACCGCAGAGCCCACCTCACTGACAAAAGGCAAAGGAGGAAAAACCCAACACCCAACCCCAACCAACCAATTTTCCCCTGCAACCGCTGCAATCGTGTCTGCCTGTCCTGCATCGGATTTGTCAGCCACAAACGAGCCTGCAGCTGACGTGGACTTTTTTACCCCCTCCATAAATCTTCGTCCGCGAAGCCAAGCCAAAGAAGAAGAAGAACTGTGGCTGGCAAGATTTTAGTCAATAGAAATCTACTTAAACAACAGTATTCATAGAGAAAAGATTTTAAAATGAGGTTATGTTAAAATAGAATTTTTTTTAAAGTAATTGACATAATGATGAAGGCAATCCACAATGTTAGTGACAGATTGGTCAGTGAAGTAGCTTTAACTTTTGCTCTCAGCTTCATAAATGCAGCTCAGAGCAAACCAGTTACTATGCTATTTTTATTGAGGACACATTGATGGTAATAATACTAACAGTACTTTCAGAAGCGATTCAAAAGTCAAAATTAAGTTGTAAATTTAATAGTTTACTTTAGTTACACAACATCTTAATGATGACTATTTAATAAATGTTCAATCCTCTGTCATATTTTATGATTTTCAGTAATGAAAAATAGTTTAATATCATTAGTTGAACCCTTGTGGTATGACAATCAAACAGGTATCATTTAATAAGAGTAGAATGTTTGTTAAAGACATTTCCATTAATTTAGAGAGTGAAAAAAGAATAAATGGAATCTGGGATTTTTGAAGGAATTAGAATTTACTGGTTGAAATTTCTCTTTCATCCATTAATAACAGTAAGACTGGAATTACAATGTATAAACTGTTTGGACATACAAGTAACACGTTCGTTAGTGTTGGGGCTACACACAAGTTTGGATAAAATACTTTTAAAATGAAGAGTGCAGAATTATGGGTAATGGCGGAGATGCAGGAAAGTGTTCAATCGACCACAGTAGAAAAAAAAACACGTTTCCTGTAAAAGGAGGACATTTCAAATGTCCTGGAGTAGCAGCCCCATCTTGAGAACAGTCGCAGTGGAGTTGGGAGGAACTGAGAGAAAAGGATGGTGTTTTTACAAGCAACAGGGTGGAAGAAAATGTAGTTAGATATCAGATTTATTGTCAGAATACACACATGACATCACATACAACCCTGAGATTCTTTTTTTCCTGCAAGCATGCAAGGATTATGATTATTTGGTAGTGCAGAAAATAAACTGTATACAGCATAAAAGATATAAATGAACAAAGAACTATAAACAAACTGACAGTGCAGTACAGAGAGAACAAAAATAAAATGATAAAGTAAGAGTCCTTAAATAAGTCTCTGTATTTGTCGTTGAGGAGTCTGATGGTGAAGGGGCAGAAGCTGCTCCTGAACCTGGCGGTGCGGGTCTTGTGGCATCTATACCTCTTTCCTGATGGTAGCCATGAGAACAGAATGTGTGCAGGGTGGTGAGGGTCTTTGATGATCACTGCTGCCCTCTGACGGCAGCATTTCCTATAGATGTGCTCAATAGCAGGGAGGGTTTTGCCTGTGATGTCCTGGGCTGTGTCCACTACCTTTTGGAGGGCCTTAAGCTCAGAGCTTTTGGTGTTTCCATACTAGACTATGATGCAGCCAGTCAGCGCACTTTCTACCACACCTCTGTCAAAATTTTACAGGGTTTCTGATGTCTTACCAAACCTCCGCAAACTTCTGAGGAAGTAGAGACGCTTACATGCTTTCTTCATGATGCAATTAGTGTGTTGGGTCCAGGAAAGATCCTTCGAGATAATGACTCCCAAGAACTTAAATTTGCTCACCCTCTCCACCTCTGATCCCCCAAGGATCACTAGATTGTATTCCTCTGGCTTTTGATTCATGACGTCAACAATCAGCTCCTTAGTTTTGATGACAGTGAATGTAAGGTTGTTGTTGGTGCCCCATTCAGCCAAGTTTTCAATCTCCATTCTGTACATTGACTCATTCCCTTTCCTTTATACAACCCACCATCATGGTATCGTTAGGACATTTGTAGATGGTGTTATTGTTGTGCCGAGCCACACAGTCGTAAGTGTAAAGTGAGTAGAACAGGGGGCTAAGAAAACAGTCCTGTGGCTCTCCAATACTGATGGAGATGGTGGAAGAGAAGTTCTTAACCAATCTTCACTGATGGTGGTCTGAAGGCGAGGAAATCCATGATCCAATTACTCAATGGGGTGTTAACTTCCAGGTCTTGGAGTTTACTGATCAGTTTTGAGGGAATTAGGGTGTTAAATGCCAAACTGTAGTCGATAAAGAGCATCCTGATGTCTTTATTGATGTCTTGGTAGTGCAAATAAAAACTGTGCACAGTGTAACAGTTTTGGAACGTAAAGGGTTCAATCGGACAGACGCAGCATGGTTTTAGAAAGGGAAGATCTTGTTTGACAAACTTGTTAGGATTCTTTGAGTATATTATGGGTGCGGTGGATAGAGGGGAACAGGTTGATGTTGTATATTTGGATTTCCAGAAAGCGTTTGATAAGATGCCACACAAGAGACTTCTCAGTAAGTTACAGGAAAGTGGAGTCCGGGGAAGTCTATTAGCCTGGATTGAAAACTGGTTGTCTGACAGGAGGCAGAGAGTCGGGATAAATGGGAGTTTTTCAGGTTGGCAGAGAGTGGTAAGTGGGGTGCCGCAGGAGTTGGTGCTCGGCCCACAACTGTTCATCATTTACATTGATGACTTGGAGGAGGGGACAAAATGTGATGTAGCCAAGTTTGTGGTTGACACCAAATTGAGTGGAAGAGCAAATTGTAATGAGGATGTGGAGAGTCTGCAGAGGGATAGAGTTAAGCTGGATGAGTGGGCAAAGGTCTGGCAGATGAAGTACAATGTCAGTAAGTGTGAGGTTATCCACTTTGGCAAGAAAAATAAAAGAGCTGAATATTATTTAAAGGGTGAAAAACTACAGCATGCTGTTGTGCAGAGGGACTTGGGAGTGCTTGTGCATGAATCGCAAAAAGTTGGGTTGCAGGTGCAGCAGGTTATTAAGAAGGCAAATGGAATGTTGGCCTTCATCGCTAGAGGAATTGAATTCAGGAGTAGGGAGGTAATGTTGCAACTGTATAAGGTACTGGTGAGACCGCACCTGGAGTACTGTGTCCAGTTCTGGTCTCCATATTTGAGGAAGGATATACTGGCTTTGGAGACGGTCCAGAGGAGGTTTACTAGGTTGATCCGTGGGATGAAGAGGTTGACTTATGATGAAAGGATTGTATTTGCTCGAGTTCAGAAGAATGAAAGGAGATCTTATAGAAACATATAGGATTATGAAGGGTATGGATAGGATAGATGTAGGAAGGTTTTTTGAGCTGGCCGGGGAAACTAAAATGAGAGGACACAGTCTCAAGATTCGGGGGAGTAGATTTAGGACAGAGATGAGGAAAAATAGTTTTTCCCAGAGAGTAGTGAATGTTTGGAATTCTCTAACCAGGGAAGTGGTTGAGGCTGCCTCATTAAACATATTTAAAATTCGGTTAGATAAATTTTTAGATGATAGAGGAATTAGGGGATATGGGGAGAAGGCAGGTAGGTGGAGTTAGGTCATAAATTAGATCAGCCATGATCGTATTGAATGGCGGAGCAGGCTCGATGGGCCATTTTTGGCCTACTCCTGTTCCTACTTCCTATGTCCCTAAACAAATAAAGAACTGTAAACAGATAATGGATGTAAACAAACTGACTGTGCAATACAGAGAGAATAAAAAAAAACAATAAAGTGCACAAGAGTTCTGATTGAGTTTGTTGTTGAGGAGCCTGATGGTGGAGGGGTAGCAGCTGTTTCTGAACCTGGTGGTGCAAGTCTTGTGGCACCGATTCCTCTTTCCTGATGGCAGCAGCGAGAACAGTGTGTGCTAGTCTCTGACAGTAGTGTTCCCTGTTGATGTACTGAGTAGTGGGGAGGATTTGCTTGTGTTCTCCTGGGCTTTTAGAGGGCTTTACATTCAAGGGTATTGGTGTCCCCATGCCAGACCATGATGCAGTCGGTCAGTTCAGTTTCCAATATACATCTGTAGAAATTTGCCATGCGAATTCCATGCATGACAATTTGTCCTGCAGTTCAGTCTAGTGGGTTTGCAGTAAATTTCAGCCAGTATTCTGAGACAGGTGCAAGAGAGTTCCAAAAGGGAAGAATGGTGTTAGAAATAGTTGAATTAAATTTGAGGACAGGCTGGAAGTTGACAATTAAGTTGATAAAATCGACAAGCTCATGGGCTGGAAGAGCCTCTTTCTGTGCTATATCTCTAAACCAGTGGTTTACAAACATTTTCTTTCACTCACATACTACCTTAAGTAATCCCTATGCCATGGAAGCTCCGTGATTAGTAAGGGATTGCTTAAGGTGGTACATGAGTAGGAAGGGAAGGTTGAGAACCAGTGCTCTAGACCCAATTGTTACTGAAATATTTTGCTTGATAAAAATTGTCATTGGCCCATTTCTTCTGGAGTTATGAAACCATGCACATAACGAGTCAATTAGGTACGATTAAAACAGTGGTTTTCAAACTTTTTCTTTCCACCCATGTACCACCTTCAGTAATCCCTTACTAATCACCGAGCACCTATGGCATAGGGAATACTTAAAGTGGGATGTGAGTGGGAAAACAAAGTTTGAAAACCACTGCAAAACTGAACATGTATCCATAGTGACAGTTGAGATGTGTGGATGATCCTTTTCAGATGGTAGACCCTGGATTTGAGTGGTCTGATTAATTGGTTTGTTCATTGAAGAAAGAATATTGTTTAATAGTACCATGTTCCAGTTTAGCCGCTATACAATTTGAAAGACAAAGTAAGAGTACAATGCAGTCTGTCATGATTTCATGCTACAGATCGAGTCCTTGGCATGAGTTAGGCACTGAAATTCCTACAGGAAGAATGAGCCTGAACACATTCAAATGTTCAGGGAGTGGATGATGATGTATGTGGAATACCCAGTTATATTGTGGACACACAACATCTCCTCAATTGTCAGGAAGACACAATAGCGACTACACTTGCTGAGAAGATTGAAGTGGCCAAGGCTACTGGCCACCATCATATCAACCTTCTACAGAAGCTCTATCGAGGTCATCCTGGCCAGCTGCATCACAGCGTGATATGGTGGCTGAAGAGAAATGGATTGGCGGTCAATCCATAGGACCATAAGAGGATCACTGGAGTCTCCCTCCACCCCCCCTCCCATCAACGTAATGAACCGGGATCGTAGACTGAAGAGGGCACGCAAAATCATTAAGGGCCCCTTCCACCTCGCATACAACCTACACAGCATCTTTCAGCTGCTCCTATGAGGAAAAAGATACAGGGTGTATCAGAGCCAACACTACTAGGCTGAGACAGCTTTTTTCCTCCACAGACTGTGAGAAGGCCAAACAACCAAAAGAACTGCTCTCACTAACCACCTGAGACACTCTTATTTACGAAACAATATTAATTTATTTATTTGTACACATGAATACTTGCCCTGCACATTTATTGTTTGTCTGCATGTGTTTCATGTTTGGTTGTGTATCTGCGTGTTTTGCTCCGAGGATCGGAGAACAGTGTTTCATTGGGTTATACTTGTGCAATCAGATAGCAATGAACTTGACTTTATTAATATTAATGACCCAACCCATAATGTTCACATCTGTAAAACTGTTCCACGAAAAATGCTAAGGTAGAAAAAGAAAACATAAATAAATCAAGTGGTCGGAGCCACATGAGAGACTGCAGATGCTCTAGAGTGAAGTACTTGGCAAGGAAGTGCAGAAGGCCAGGTCTCTGTCGGTCTTCCAATTTTTGAAAACCCCATTGTTGACCTTTTCTTTATGTATCACATTGTAGATTTATGATGCACTTCAAAGATATGAGCTTATAACACAAATGGGCACTCTACTTTTGCAGTCTGTCTCAAGGGCCTTTGCAGATGATATGAAAAGATCCATGTTAATATTTCATGGAAGAACAATGTGCAAAATTTATCTCTCTGCCAGCATCAATTAAACAGATTATCTGTCTGTCATCAGAAAGGCTATGTGTGGACGATTGCGTTGTGCAAAATGGGTGTTATAAATTACAAAACACTTGTTGAGCTGAAAAATGCTTCAGTCGAAAGTTTAGACTGTCCTGATGTTGAGAAAGGAAGTATTTTAACACAACATTTCTTAGTCTTCATTTAACTTGAAGCAAAAATAAAAATTGAAAGTTGGCATCAATGGAATTTGAACACAAATTTCAATGTTGGGGGGAGGGAACAGACGTGCCTTCCAGACCTCTCCTGACTCTGATTTATTGTTTTGTCTTTAAGTGCCCGTTAAAGTTCTTTTAAAAGTTTATAAATAATAAGAGGTGTTGGATTAGTGCCTAATGGTTTATATGCAAAAAAAGGTAAAAGAAAACATCAACAGACTGTTAAAAAACTACATTTTCTGAAATTATCTGAGCCTACTTGTTTACAAGAAGCCAGGACTCAGCGTAGAATGGATCCAGAGGAAGACGTACAGAGTTCGGCATTGAAACTCCGTTTTAAGCTGGTGAGGCTCTTTGAAGGTCGCATTCAACAGCTTTCAGACCAAAGAGCTGGACGGGTGCCAGTATTTCACACAACGGCCACTGTGAGTGCTGTTACTCAGACTTTGACAGTTGAATCAGCTGGGGCGCCACCAGCTGGAGAGTTAAAGAGCTGTCATTCGACTGCTACAGTGGTGGCGCTGCAAAATGCATCTTCAATTACAACGGTTTTTCCAAACATCGATTCAGTGAAGATGATTAAAGAGATTTGGCTTAAAGATAACTCTGATGTTCAGTCTCCTGGCATTGCTGGGGGGACTTTGAGAGGGATTTTTATACGAAGTCAAACTGCTAGAAAAGATACTAAATTAAGGGAAGGGACAGAAGATCCCGTGGTCTCTAAGGAACAGCAAGACCCCATTATGCCTGAATCTACTTCTGTTGAAATGTCTGTTAAGGATCTTGAAGATAAGATATATTCTGTATCGAGTCACTTAGCTAATTTTGTGAACCAGTTTATTTCCAAGATTAATGCGATGGCGGAAGTCATTAATGGAGCTTTTAAGCTTGAAACCATTGAAAGATTTGAAATGAGTGACCAAGGTTTAGTTGATACACAGGATCAACTGCAAGATGAAAATAGAATAATTGAAACATTGCAGATCCAAAATAAAAATTTAGCAAAAAAGGTTGATTATTTGGAGAATCAATCTAGACGGAATAACGTGAAAATTGTTAGTTTGCCAGAAGGCATAGAAGGACAAGATCCAAGAAAATTTTTTACTGAATGGATTCCACGAGTGTTAGGACAGGATAAATTCCCTGAAGGTTTAATACTGGAACATGCTTATAGAGTTATAAGAAGAAAATCTTTTTCAGGACAGAATCCAAGATCTGTTTTGATCCGTTGTTTAAACTATTGTGACAGAGAGACAATTTTACGTACGGTTACTAGAAATGCCCAGCAAAATAGATTTCCTTTGATGGTTCAGAATAATTCTGTTTTCTTCTATCAAGATTTGAGTCAAGAAATTATGTTTCAACGACGCAAATTTAATTCTGTGAAAGAACGGTTGTGGAAAAAAAGACATAAGGCAACATTCAGGTATTCTGCGGTACTGAAGATTTTTTAGGATGGAAATTAGCCAAAGTTCTTTGACAATCCTAAAGAGGTTATGGACTTTGCTCAGTCTCTACCAATCATGCCGTTTCAGGAACAATGTAGTCCTTCAAGCTCTCCAAAGAGAGTAGAGATGTAAGGTGGGATCCAGATTTTTAAAAGAAATGGAAGCAATGGTGAACGAAGTGGTAACGTTGATTTAAAAAGATAAATCTTTTATCTTTTTTTTGAGAAGAGTTTAAATAGTTTAAATAATGATGATAGTTTAATGAAATGGGAGTTGGGAGAGGGAACTGGGTGGACACGAGTTTCCAGAAGTCATCAGCTACATGTGAGTTATCTCACACCCAATATTTTGGGGGAGTTACCGCTTTGGGCGGTTTAAACAGGAGGAGGTAGTTGTGACCTCCGACCTGTTTTTTTTTCTTTTTAATTTTTGGGTTAAGAAGTGAAGGTTTTTTAAATTTTTTTAAAAAAAATAAATATTTTTTTTAAACTCTTTTTGTTTTCTGATTGTAATTGAGAGGGAATTAGGAGGTTTTTTTTCTCCTTTTTTTCTCTTTTTTTGGTTTTTTTTTCTCTTTTTTCTTTCTTTTTTTAAGAGGATGATGTCACAGAGATAATAAGTTGAAAATTGAGGATGTTGAATTAGATGAAGAGGAAGATGAGGGGAAAGGTGATAAGAAGAAAAAGAAGAAAATTAAATACAAATACATTGAGGGAGAAGAGTTTAATAAAATTAAGTTAATTTCGATAGAGAATTTTGAAGATGTTATAAATGAAGAATATGGAGAATTTTATAAGAGTTTGAACATTTTTTTGCCTTTTTTTATATAAGGGGAGGGGAAGGGAATAAAAAGTTTATCTGATTGTTTTTCTAAGGGATGTTTTTGTTCTCTCAATGAATTATAAAGGAAACTTGGTATTAATGGAAATTCTGTATTTATGTATTATTAATTATGATTTTTTGTACAACAGATATGTGGTTGATATATGATTTTAACATTTGAACTTAGTTTTAAAGTGGATTTTATTTGTTAAATACATGTATTATGTTTGATTTAAATATATGTTTAAGGATATTATTTTAGTATTGATTTTTTTTGTTGTTAGTAATTTTTTGATGTTGTTAAGTTTTATCCTTTTTTTTGTAAGTGGGGTTTTTTCTATTTTATTTACAACATTGTTAATTAATTCTTCACTCTTTATTTTGGGGGAGGGTTGGACTAATTTTAAATTAGATGATTAATGTTGTGTTATAATTATTGGGGGGGTTAATTTGTGTAGATTAATGATGTAGTATTCTAATTTTTATTATCTTATTTTTTATTATTTCTTTAAATTTAATTTTTATTTTATTCATGTCATAAAATTTTAAATAAAGTTTATATATAAAAAAACAAATTTCAATGTTGTAAAAATTAAGCTTGTTCTTCTTGACAATAAAAGTCATGATATCATTATCTGGTGCATGACTACACTTAAACTTGGGATTGACTCTTCCATTTAATTTTTTAATTTTATATTTTATTTAAAGTTTAACAACCATGATCATACAGGATCATTAGACAAAGTATATCTTCAAAACAAAAATGGTTAATATAATAGAGAAAAAAAACCTTCTCCCCTACACCTCCCCAATCCCTTACACTAATCCCACACCCCCCAACATCCCAACCTCTAAATTCCCTAAAAGTAAAAAAGAATGAAAGAAAGAAAAGAAAGTTGAGGAGAAATAACCAAAAATAACACAGTAACTAATCATCGTGTGATGGGGATGTCCTGCCATATACAGGTCCAGATCTCTAAAATTTTAAATCCATATAATCCGAATAAAGGCTCCAAATCTTCCTAAAAGCAAAATATTTATCTCTCAAATTATGTTATTTTCTTCAAAGGAGTACAAGATTTCAATTCTGAATGCCATAATTGTAAATTAAGTTCTATATGGTCTTTCCACGTAATTGCAATACACTTCCTTGACACTGCTAACATAAATTTTAAAAAGTCACTTGAAATTTGTCCAGACCTAATTCAAACAAACTGTACTTATATCATTAATTTAAAAAATTAATGGATCCAAAGAAAATTTAATTTTAAATACATTTTGTAAAAATTCTCTAATCCTAGACCCAAAAAATGTAACTTTTTACACATGTCCATACTGAATGCGAAAAAGTCCCCTTCTCCTTCTGACATCTAAAACATAAATCAGTAGATATCAAATTATATCTTTTAATTATTCTGGGATTAAATAAAATTGATGTATACAATTATAACATCTATATCTAACATTAATAACTTTAGTCATACTGTTTATACAAATAGTTTTCCAATGATCTATACTAAATTCCACCCCTAAATCCTTTTTCCCATTTTAATCTTGAGTTATGTAAATCTATCTTAAACATTTTTTGTTGCAGTAATTTATACATTTCAGATATAAATCCTTTCTTTCCACCTTCCCGAATTAACATTTCAAATTCTGATTCCTTTGGAAACTCCAAATTTCTTCCATAAAAATCATGCAACAATGATTTGATTTGATAATTAAAAAAGTGTATCTCAAAAATAAGATATTATTTACTGTCTTAATACCTTTCAGATCCCAAATCTTAAGAAGTTGATTATTAAGCTGATTCTGATACAAAAGAGTGCATCTAGATATTTTACCTTGAGTGCCAATTTCCTTATTCACTTTCTCCTATGTTCCTATCAAATGAGACGATATTGGCGACTTATGCAAATATAACAACTTTTCATTCCATTTATATACAAATTGATCCCTTCTATTTTCATTAATTCATTTTAACTCTAGATCTGCCCAAGTTAACAAATTATCAAAATCAAACATTCTATTAATAAATTTTAATTGAGTGGCTTTATTGTAATTTTGAAAATTTGAGAGTTGTAAACTTCCCAATTTGCATTTACACATTAATTTTTGAGTAGTTACCCTTATTATTTTACCCTTCCATAAAAAAATTCTCTCTACTACATTCAAATCTTTTAAAAATTTCTTAGGTAATTTAGAAGGAATAGATTGGAAAATATATTGAAGTCTTGGGAATATATACATTTTAATACAATTCTCTCTGACTATTAAGGTTATCGGTAAGTCTTTCCATCTAATTAAGTCATTTTTAATTTTAGAAAATAACAGTAAATAATTTAATGCATATAAATGATTTATATGTTTATTTTAATACCTAAATATTTAATTTGATCAGTCCATTTAAATCTTACAACATCTTTTCAAGAAGAATAATCTGCATCAGACAATGGCAAAAAATCACTTTATACCCATATAATTCCCCATTTTACCTTAAACTATCCTCTAAAACTTTCAACGACATTTTTGGTTCTGTTAAATAAATCAAAACATCATCAGCAAATAAATTAACCTTAAATTCATCAGATCTGTTGTAGTACCCTTTATATCCCTATCTTGCTTATTAGCTGTGCTAAAGAATGCAAATAATGCAGATGACAAAGGACAACCTTTCCGAGTTGATCTCTCAAACCTAAAAGATTCAGATAAAAGTCTATTTGTCACAACTTTTGCCATAGGCTGTTTATATATTGCCTTAATCAATCAATATTGGTCCAAATCAAAACTTTTCCAATACCTTAAATAAAAGAGACCATTCAACTCTATCAAATGCTTTTTCATCATCTAATAAGACTATTGGTCAGTTGGATTTCACCTGTGAAGCATATACTTAATTCTATTATGACTGAGCAATGGTTTTTAATCAATCCCGATTGATTAATATGAATTAACTTTGGTAAAAATTGAGCTAATCTATTGGCAAGAACCTTTGTCACAAATTTATAATCAGCATTTAACAGTGAAATTGGTCTATAAGATCCTTTATTCAAAGGGTCTCTGTCTTTCTTAAGTATAACTGTAATAATAGCTTGTAACCATATATCCATATAACCACTTACAGCATAGCTGTAAGGCCAGTTCGGCCCTACTAGTCCATGCCGTAACAAATCCCCACCCTCCTAGACCCACTGACCAGCACCCGGTCCATATCCCTCCAGTCCTCTCCTCTCCATGTAACTATCCAGTGATCCCGCCTCAACCACGTCTGCCGGAAGCTCATTCCACATCCCTACCTCCCTTGGCGTAAAGAAATTTCCCCTCATGCTCCCCTTATAATTCTCCCCCTTCAACCTTAAACCCATGCCCTCTAGTTTGAATCTCCCCCACTCTTAATTGAAAAAGCCTATCCACATTTACTCTGTCTGTCCCTTTTAAAATCTTAAACACCTCTATAAAGTCCCCCCTCAATCTTCTACGCTCCAGAGAAAAAAGCCCTAGTCTCCACAACCTTTCCCTGTAACTCAAACCTTGAAATCCTCTCAACATTCTCGTGAACCTTCACTGCACTCTCTCTATTTTGTTTATATCTTTCCTATAATTTGGTGACCAAAACTGTACACAGTACTCCAAATTTGGCCTCACCAATGCCTTGTACAATTTCATCATAACCTCCCTACTCTTGAATTCAATACTCCGATTTATGAAGGCCAACATTCGAAATGCCTTCTTCACCACACCATCTACCTGAGTATCAGCCTTGAGGGTACTATTTACCATCACTCCTAAATCCCTTTGTTGCTCTGCACATCTCAATAGCCTACCATTCAATGCATATGACCTATTTTGATTTGCCTTTCCAAAATGTAACACCTCACACTTATCTCTATTAAATTCCATCAGCCAATTCTCAGCCCACACCTCCAGCCTTCCTAAATCACCTTTTAATCTACAGTAATCTTCCTCACTGTCCACAACACCACCAATCTTTGTATCATCCACAAACTTGCTTACCCAACTCTCCACCCCTACTTACAGATTATTAATACATATAACAAACAATAGTGGACCCAGGACCGAAAAAGAATCTGGTAAAGATTGTGTCTCTCTCGCTTGTTCTAATCAATGGTAATAATAACATCTGAAACTTTTTAATAGAATTCTATAGTAAGCCTATTGTCTCCTGGAGACTTACCACTGGGCATTGACTTTTGAGCTAAAGATACTTCCTTAATATCTATTAGCTTCTCCAATTTCTCTCTCATTCAATCATTTAATATAGGTAATCGCAATTTACTTAAAAATCTATCAAATTTATCTTGATCCTACTCCTGAAGTATACAATTTCTTATAAAATTCTGTAAACTCATTAATATCTTGAGGTTTATATGAAATTCTTGATTTTTTTCTAATAGCATTTATTGCCCTAGATGCCTGTTCAGATTTTAATTGCCGAGTTAAGACTTTATGTGCGATTTCCCCTAATTCATAATATTTCTGTCTAGAACTTTGCAATAAATGTTCAAATCTATGTTTGTAATGTATTATGTTTCAATTTCTTAGAAGTCAATTGTGCTGTTTTCCCCTTTTCAAATTAATTTATTTTTAATTCCTTTTCCAAAATATTTCTTTCTTTCTCTAGTATATCTTTTTCAGCTAAATATTGCTTTTAAAGTTTAGATGTGAAACTAATAATATGCTTTTATTGCATCCCATAATACAAATTTACCATCCACTGACTGTCAATTTATATCTATAAACTGTTGTATTTGTTTGGTAATAAAATTACAAAATTCTGAATGTTTTAATAATAAAGGATTACATCTCCGATATGTAGAATTAATTTTTTTCTGTTTTTGTATGTCAGTAAAACAAGTGAATGATCCGACAAAATTCTAGACTTTGTATTCAACTAATACCACATTACCTTGTAACTGAGTTGATAACAAAAAAAATTAATTCTCGAATAAATATTCATATTGAGCTGAATAATACGAATAATCTCTCTCTTTCAGATTTAATTTCCTTCATATATCAACCAAATTCACTTCCTTCATCAAGGATATCAACTTTTTAGCTAGTTGTTATTTTGCCATATTTATCAACTAAATGATCTAAGCAACAGTTAAAATCACCTTCGATCAGAATTTGATCAAAAGATTGTGCTAAATATAAAAATAAAACTTCTTTTGGTGCATAAATATTCACAAGTGACCAAAAATTTGAATAAATTTTACAATTTATTATCAAAACTCTTCCCCCTGACTCAAATACAGATTCTAAACTAAATGACAAATTTTTATTAACTAATATTGCCACACCTTGAGATTTTGATTTAAAAGAAGTAAAAACCTGACAAACCCAATCTTCCTTTATTTTTTGACATTTATTTTCAGTTAAATGTGTCTCCTGAAAAAATGCAACGTCTTCCTTTAGTTTTTCAATGTAAGCTAACACTCGTTTTCTTCTAATTGTACTATTGAGCCCATTCACATTAAATGTTGCAAATTTTAAATAAGCCATCTCATTTCACTCCCATCTAAACCCATGTAGCAGGAACCCCATCCACATAAAACATAGTAAAATTAATTTTCATCTCCTCAACAAAGTTGAAACAACTAAAGAATAAAAAGAAAAAAATTAAAGAATTCTAAGACCCCCCCCCACCCCCTCAAAAGTACTTACTGTACTATCCCATCTACTATACGGGTAGCAGCCTAAGCCACTAAAGTGACCAACAGTTTTGGTTTGAGATACAATTAAATTTTGCATCTCTCCCAAACAGAATTAATTAAACAAACAGTATATATTGTGACAGATGGTAGATATGATTTTGGGAGATAAATTGGGGCAGGTACATACAAACACTTCAAAACAGATCTCATTTAAAATACTGGAGCACTGCTCAAGCCAGACAGGCCGGCTGCAAGAGCCTTTGCAAAAGGTTTGGGGAGTGCCCAAGAGACTTCACTAATGGATTGTTGTTTTGAAAAGCAACAGGTGAAAGAACTTGGAGGATGGGGTTCAGAGCTGTAGGGTGTCAAGGAGTGTTGCTTGCTGTTCTCAGGGGGTCATGTGGTTTTGCAAGCAGAGAGGAAGAAAAACAAGCTTTTCTCTGAGAGAGAGAGAGAGAGAGAGAGAGAGAGAGAGAGAGAAAGAGAGAGAGATCAGTTCTGCAGTTTTGCAGTCAGCAGCAGCATCTGGGAGAAACTGGCAAGCTTGTGGGAAAAACCCCATTTGGAAGATGGGTTGGGAGTGCTTCGTTCAGCCTGGTCAAAGCCCTTGTGGTTCATACAAGAGGAGAGGACTGGCTGCCTAATGTTTCACTTGGAATAAGGGAAACAAAAAGGAACTCTGTAGTGACATGTAAGAAAGAGGTTATCATCTGGAAAACCCTGATGGGGCAAGTTTCTTCGGCAAAACACTGAAGTGGTGGATTAAAAGGAATTAGTTCTGGGTATCCAGCGAAAAGCAAATCTCTCTCTGAAAACTGACATGAACCTTCCTGAGCAGTAATCATTTGCCTTTCAAGCAGCAAAGCCTGGTGAACTTCATAAATGTTAAATTCTGTACACAGTATTAGAATTGTCTGTACCAATGAATTTGGAGGAATGAGAAGTGAGACTGGACTATGAACCAAAGAACTTTTCTGAATTTACACACAAATTACATACACGTGCGCTTAGAATTAGAAGTTAGGTTAGTTAAAGTCAATAGCAATCAGTTAAAATTTGATTCTATTTTCATGTTTAAGGATAATTAAAAGCAACTTTTGTTTAAGTAATCATTTGTCTTGGTGAATATCTATTATTGCTGGGTTTTGGGGTCCTCTGGCCTCGTAACAATAGAAAGAAAAGTTCAAGTATGATAAGCTTCTTCCAAGACCTTATTCTCTTGATCATTATCAATGAATAATCTCTTCAGAATCACTACTCTCCTTTTGTGACTCATCTTTTTGATCTTTCAAGGTTTTCTCTCTTTTCATTCTTCAGTGCCCTTCTTTCCAAAGGTTCCATTTGATTTCTGCATCTGAGAAGATGGAGACTGCCTCCTTTTTAAGGTCAGGCAAAGAATTGGCAAATATCAATGCACCTCCATCATTATCAAAAAAATTATGTTTCATGCTCTCCATAAAAGACCTTTAATACAGCTGGGTATCTGAAAGAAAATTTATAATCCTTCTGCCAGATGACTGCTTTTGCCGTATTAAATTCTTTACGTCTTTTAATAATAGTTTGACTATGGTCCGCATAAAAAACACTCTTCTCTTTTTAACTATCAATGGATCTCCACGTTTTCAAGCATTCTGAACTGACATTCATAAAATTAACTCTCTATCTGGATAACAAAGACAGCATACCAAAACAAATCAGGGCCGTTGACCAGGTAATCATTCTATGAGCCCTATATAATTCCAGCCCGTTTGGAAAATAAATTCTGGTCCTAAAACTTCTGGGATCCGTTTTTGAAAGAATTTTACTGGTTCAGCGTCTTCAAAGTCTTCTGGAAGTCCCACTATCTTCACATTGTTCCTCCAGCTCTGATTATCCAAAGAATCAATTTTCCTTAATAAATCATTTTTCTTTGTTCTCCACCCAGTGGAAGAATCATCCAAAGTATTCAATTTCTGTTGACATTGATCAATATCACAAACACAATCCTTAAGTTTATCGTCCATCTTTTTAACATTTTCTTGTATTTTATCCACCAACTTAGCATACATATTTTGCCACATCCACTTTAAGAAATGCTCTATCCTGCATATCATTAGAGAGTTGTTTATTCACAGATGTAAAACCAGAAGAAATCTGTGGAGACATAGCCTGGAAATGCTGTACAAAGTAATCTTTATATTTAGCTGTTGGCTGATCATAAGCTGGAGATATTTCTTCTTCAACTTCCTCATCCTCACTTACCTCCAATTATTCTTCAGGACTTTCAGCTTCAGTGGCTCCAGTCCTCAGGTCTTCTGCTTCCACCAGTTGACCAGTCTTCCTCTCCCCCCACGGGTCCTAGGCTGGCCCCCCACTGACCCCAGGTCACTGGGTTGGTGAGCGCCAGCCTCCGCAGGGAGAAAAATACTTGGGATAGTGTGCACGCGCAGAGAGATGTGCGTGCTCACCGCGTCTCCCGTCTCCATGGAGGTGCGTCTCTTGATGTCGACGCCACCTTGCCAGGAGTCACTTTCAGATCGGCTGCCTGTCATTGCTAGTGGCGAGGAGGAGCACCACCCAAGTCTCCAGGTTCCAACTCCAAGGTAGGCCTCACTTCTTCCAGACTGTTTTAAATTCAGTTTCTTTGTTGTTTGAGTTCTAGTCACCTTCATATTTATTTCTTATTTCTTCTTTTAGAAAACTTTTATACTGTTCGAAAGTTATTGTAAAAATGGCCTTTTCTTTAATCTGTAGTGAGAGATGTTTTCCCACTTCCCTCACCTACACCATCACGCCACTCCCCCCTCCCCACCTTCCATTTAAATTCATAGAGTAAAGCATTCAGTGAGGCAGCCAAAGACATCAGAACCTACATCCGGAGAATAAATAGATGATTAAAAGATCAGTGGTCTTGCCTAGAGTTTAGAATGTTGACTATTGTCAGTTACAGCATTATTGGTGTGCCCAGCCATTCACTGTAAATGAACTGGCATCATCTTTTACCAAGTTTTCTTCCAAGATATCACTGTCTAAATTGGCTGTTGGCATTCTTGCTTTGCATAGAGGTTTCCAAGAGGATTACTTGAGAAAAAAAAAGGCATTAACTTTGAATTCAATTTTTTTCCCCATTGATATTGCTTGCTAACAGAACTGCTCTTGTTACCCCTTCACAGTGATAACATTTGACAAAACTGAAATGTCCATTTCTGGCAAGTGCTTGCCAAGCAAATTAATATTCATGACTTCCTTTTGTTGGCTCTTCAGTTTTGCTGGCAGATGCACTTGTGTTCACAACACATCTTTAAATCTTTCAGAGCTATTTTTTTTTATCATGCTGGTGTTCAAGTACTTCTCTCAAGGTAGGCTTGGGCAGGGGGAGCTAAGCTGTCAATGGGGAAGATGCCCTCCAGTCTTCACAGTCGGACCCTAGCATTTTATTTTGTATTAACGGGATCTTCAGGGTCTTTTGTGCACCTTGAGCATGCTATAGTTATCACTTTAGGATTTGCTTGTGTGTTCCACTTTAAAACAGGTCCAGCTCAATCTTATCAGCCGCACGCATTTCCATTTGGGAATCTGAATTATGCACAGGATTGTGTGATTTTTAGAGGAATGTTTCAGAATGCTCTGTAACCACTAAATCAGGTTAAGAAAATTGTTCCATGGCTGAAAGAATGTGACCAGGAACTCTTGTTCATTAAACAGTGAATCCATGTCTTCTATTGAAATCAGAAGCATACAAAGTATTGCGAGGCTAGTGCACTTAGACTGGAGAAGCTTATGTTTATTCTCAGTGCACTGAATCTTCTAAACTCTCCTGCTACCAGCTGAATGCAGTTTGTAACAAAATATTGCATAAAAATTCTGTTCACTAAAACCACTGACAGACAATTGCAAGCCATAGAGTATGGAGCAACAAACACCTCACAGGTGTATCAGGCATGTGTGCTCAGCATCCTGCTTTACGGCAGAGAATCATGGACAAGGAATGTTAGACGTCTGTACAGATTTCAACAGTGGGTGGTTCCAAAAATAGAATTTTAGAAGCATCGCTAAATGCACCCTTCCATTCGACCTAAGACATGATGGCAGAAGTTAATCCTGCTAACATTTCATTTGAAAACAAAATTTACTTTTGTGATTTATCTTTTCCAGCCATTGTATTTTATTATTAGTCATTGAGATTTGGCAAAAAATGTGCAATGTTTTGGATCATATCCACAACTTGGGACGTTGGGTGGGTGAAGATGAGGATTGAATTGTTTTCATCCGTATTCCATTTGATCCTGTGAATCAATTCTTTTGTAATTGACTTTCAGACTTCATTCCTTCAGTCAGAGCTATAACTCTGCGAGCCCATGACTCATGGGTGAGAACATCTTTGTTCACACCACCAGCCAGCCTAAGGGTGGTTGTACTTCAGTTGATTGCATTAGTTCCCACTGAGATGCCTTCAAGCTTTTAAGTACTGCAAAAATCTAATAATTTTTATTTCCTACTTGCTCAAAGCACTCAGAAAATTTAGAACTGTTTCATTTCACAGCAGATAGTGACTTGATTCAATGATGCCATTCAGTTCTCCTTTGGGGTTTCTGTTATGCATTCACAAACTCCTTGCCCCAAATGCTGTTAATGCACTCCCACCAATTGTACCCATTCCACCCCTCCCACAGATACCACAATAAAATCTGGCAAAGATCAAGAAGCTTCCTTGTTTGTTCATACACATGGAACACAAGTGGCTGACTCTGGCAGAGTGAAGAAGGCTTGGATAAGGAGGTCTGCAAACTTACAGCCAAGGGCCTCCAGCCAGTCCATTGGCTTCAGGGAACGGGGCGGGGTGGGGGGGGGGGGTGCAATGGAGAGCAGGCTTCCAGTCAGACCACAGACACTGACAGCATCCTGGAATTGGGACCAAGGGTCGAGCTAGTATGGTAGGCAGCAGGCTGTTAGATACGGGGATGTTGTCTATAGGCCCTGTCCTCTGCTGGACAACATACGAGAACAGCAACCAGAGATGAGAGAAATGGAGGTGGATTTATCTCGAGAGTGCAGAGTGATCCTCATTCTCTCTCTCTCAAGGGATTTCCTTTCTTTCCTCTTTCCTTTTTTGCAATAGTACTGGAGTTTGGCGATTGCTTGTCTTTGAAAAGCACGCAAAAGAAAGCTGTTCATTGTATTTTGATAAACTTGACAATTATAAATAAATCTGGCCTAAACCAAAATCCTGTCATCTCATTTCTAATCTAAACCTTGTTTTCCTTCTCATGTGTATCTCTACAAACTTCTTCAAAGACAGATAGAATCATGTGGAAAATTCTCCTCTGTCCCATTTCAATTTTTGACATCTTTGCACCTTTTATTAAATGGCCCTTCTGTGCTTGCCACATTTAAACATCATTTTTTCCTGTTAAAGTTCTTCACAGAGCAATTAAAACTTGTGGCTATTTCTGTCATGTCAAGGGTCCTTTGCCCATCAAAACAGCACCCACAGCATGCATGCTCTCTTTTCTCTTTGGCTTGGCTTCGCAGACGAAGATTTATGGAGGGGTAATGTCCACGTCAGCTGCAGGCTCGTTTGTGGCTGACATGCTAAATGGTATTAAACTTCATGATGGTGAAGGCTTTGGCTTGCATCCAGTGAGTGTTTGCTTGAAGCATGCAGATATTCAGATCGTGACATCAATTGGTGGGCAATTACATGGAGTGGCTGCTGGTCAATATTGCTCGACCTAATGACTGAATAGCTGATGACCATGTACAGCATTGTATGATGCATAATGTTTTTTTTGAACACCACTTGCGCCCTGTCCTCTACCTGTTTGAACACCTTCCCTCTTCTGCCGTGTAAACTTTACCAGTCAGCCTGAATCCCAATTTAACATCAAAGTACTAACATCTTTAAACTCCTTTGCCTCATTATTTCTCTTTCCCTCATTTAAGATAGACAACCTGAACATTTCCTCTCTGCCCATCCAACGTCAGTTCTTGAGTGATCACATCATGGTGATGTGATCACCATGATCTATAAGGCACCCAGAATTTGCTGCATTGGGATCTGAGAGTGATTTGAAGTTATTTCTCAGCCATCAGCTCTGACTGTGGTCCATGCATATTTTTCCTGACTCCAAAGACATGTTAACTGAAGGGATAATCAGATTTGATGAGCATGTGAAAGAGATATATTCTGGTGCAATGTGTGGGAAGAGGACTGATGGGAATGCTCTGAGAGTTGGCATCAATATTTTGGACTAAATGGGCTTCTCTGTTGTTTGAAAGATATTACTAACCCGTGAAGCTTCTGTGGGCATTCCACTGCTTGAAAGGTGCCTGTGGTCGTTCTACTGTTTGAATGGAAAAGGCCTCCCTGTGTTTGATCAGAAACCTTTCTGATGCTGGTGAAACATTTAGTCTGCATCCACCACTGGGAGAGCACTCAGTGTCAGGGCCAATGGCCAACCAAGGCTGTCAGCTGTGACGGGCATGATAAGTAAATAGAAGAGAGCTTTCTGGAGCCAAGGACAATCCGCTGGAGAAACTCAGCAGGTCAAGCAACAACAATGGGTGAAAATGAATGGTTGATGTTTTGAGTGGAGACTCTTCACCAGTCCTGAAATAGTGACCATTCTTTTTCTCTCACTGTTGCTACTTGACCTGCTGAGTTCCTCCAGCAGATTGTGCTTGGCTCCAGATTCCAGCATCTGCAGTCTCCTGTGTAGCTCCATACTTTGTGGTACCGTCTCTCAGGGCAGAAATATCATTAACATATTTAGGGCTGGATTTAATCACTGGCTCCACCTTCACTGCAGCAGTAAAGAGTCACTAGAATATTTGTTGAATGCACCCATGAAATGTACATATGGCGACAACCAAGAAATAGGTTGGATCATCCTACAGTGACAGTTCACTGTCGATTTTTTTTATTGAACAGATTATAAACTTTCAATTGATTTTAACACAATATATGAAATATTTTATCATCAGGCTCCATAAAACATTCATTCTCAACCTTTCTTTACCCACGTTACTTCAACAATTCCTTTATTTTCACAGACCACCTATAACAATTCTACAGACCATCAATAGGGGGAGCAGGGGCTGGCAACCTCAAACCCTTTCCCTGACCATCAATGGGACTTTTGTTTCGGTGGGTAATATTTGTGACAATCTTCTTTGTTTTGCAGTCAAATTTACAAACCTGTTTTACACATGACTTAGTTATTATCGCTGCAATATTTGCTTTGGTCTTGTGCCTGTGGAGCAACAACAAGCCCACAGAACACACATTGAGAAATTCTGCCACAATCGATTTGGTGGGGGGAAGATTAAAAACATTTGCCCTCCTTCAAAAATATAACATTTCATGTTATTTTGTAATTACATCTGCCCACTTTCTTTTTTTCAGTACTTGTTTCAATGAATAATTGAAACAGCTGCCTTGATAACCTATTATTTTTGTTAATCATCTCTTATTGGCAGATTCTGGCCATGTGATCTTGATTGACTCCTCCTTCCTGTTACTCCAAATTTCTCCTCCATGAACATGATCTTTTGGGAGGAGTGAATAGGTATTTATTTTGTTGAGAACTTTCCACCCTTTTTTAAAAAGACAATTCTTTTCATATTGTGATACTGGTTGTCACATGAATGCTGAGGATAATTAATTGAAAAAAAAAAACAATCTAAGCCATTTTTTCTTATGGACTGTGGTATTTTTCAACTTGGTTTTTATTGTTGTGCCTGCTTTATTTTTTGGAATGGCCAAATATTTCTGTTGAAGGGGAAGCACTTAAAATTCTTACATTTACATGATCCCAGGTATCATCTCTCCACATTATTTTTAACTTCCAAATGGATGTTGAGTAATTTTGTGACTGTGCAGATCTTTAGATACTCTCCAAACTAGTCACTGGTAATTAAGGTATTTATAATTTATTGGCTAGATGCTGAAAATGATTAATTAATATATCCATTAGACTAATGTGTTACTTATTGTGCATTTTAAGGACAAGAAATTGCTTGTGGACAAGTAAGGGTGTTTTCTTGAGTACGTGCCAACATAAGGAGTATCTACTGATGTGAGAAGCCAACTGTTTATTATTACTGATAGCCATTTGTATTTATTCAGATATCTACAGTGTACCATTTCACCAGATATTTATTTAGGTGTTTTAAAAGAAAGACTTGTGTGGAATACACTTTTTTTTGGCACAAAACCAAGGCATACATTGGTATAGGTGCTAACCAACCTCTTCATTTTTTGTTTGTCATCTCGCTCTGATCTGGATGATAACTTACCAAAAGAAAGGACATACATGGTAAATGATAAGGCAACGAGGAGTGCAGTAAAACAGAGGGGATCTGGGAATACAGATACATAGTTCCCAAAATGTGGCATTACAGGTAGATAGAGTTTTAAAGGGAACTCTTGGGATATTGTCCTTCATAAATCAAAGTATTGAGTTGGGATATTATGGTAAAGTTGTACAAGACATTGATGAGGGGCCAAATTTGGAGTATTTTGTGCTGTTTTGGTCACCTGACTATAGGAAAGGATATCAATAGGATCAAAAGAGTGCAGGGTAGATATCAATAAGATAGAAAGAGTGCTGGGACTTGAGGAAGGTTAAAAAGGAATGTAGAAGAATGAGGGGAGATTTGATCCAGTATTTAAAATTATAAGGGGTTTAGACAGAGTAAATGTTGGTAGGCATTTTCCACTGAAGGTAAATGAGAGACAAATCAGAGGGTGAAAGGATAAAATTTAGGGGGAACCTTCATATGGAGAGTGAAGGGAGTGTGGAATGAGCTGCCACTGAAGAGGTGGATGTGGGCTCAGTTTTAAAATTTAAGAATGTAGACAGGTACATGGATAGGAGGGGTGTAGAGGGCTATGGATTAGGATGCAGGTCAGTGGGACTAGGCAGTAAAGCAGTTCAGCACAGACCAGAGAGGCAAGGGGCCTGTTTCTGTGCTGTAATAATCTATGGTTCATTGTGTTTTTTTTAAAAGACACCAGTCATTTGGCTACAATTTGATAACCTTCAAACAGCTTTAATCATTGATTGCCCTTGGCAAATATGACTAACACTACAAATTATATTTGCCTATTGCTTTCACAGCGACCTGAGAGGCCACTGGGCAGATTAATATCAAGTGATTCTGCCAGTCCCAGGGAAGGTTTGGAAGAAAAATATAGAATTTTTTAAGTTGTGTTGATGGCAACATCATGCATTTCAAGCAAGTTGTATAATACAGTTCAACACTTTCTTCTGCATTAGATGCAAGTTTACTTCAGAATGGCAATAGAGTCTGAAGGGAAAGCAAAAAGAGAACAATTTACTCATGAGGATGAGGTGAGGGAAGGCAAAAATTCAGCCCTTAATTGTTTCTTTGATAACGTTGAAAAATGGATTGGGATGAAAACACAGTAACGAACCCCAGACTGGATGGGATGGGATGGGGGGTGTTGGGGGCTGAGTCCATGTCTGTGATACTGGAACCCCAGAGTAAAAGAAGTACTCTTCTTCAAGAGGAAATTGTGAAAAGCAGCTAATACTCGTGTCCAGCTTTCATGTTTAATTATCAGTTGGTTTGAAAACATGTCTACGAAAAGCAGTTGCATATATAATAAACAAACAGAGGACCTAATGACCAGCTACTGGTGTCCACTGAATACACTCACACCATCGTACTTGAGGAAAAGCTGAAAGCCGCTGTAGGTTGTCAAGATCCATGTAGATGGGAAGTCCTACCTGACATTGATTTCTGTGGAGCCTGGAGTCAACCCTTTTCATTGTGGAACAGCTGGCTGGCCACATTATAAGACTTCAGATTTATTGTCCGAGTACATACATACATCCTTTCTTCCTGCGACTTGTGGCCGTCATGGTTCAGAGAAGCCCTCCAAGATCTGGCTGTTGCTATGGAAGCTAAGACGGTTGTCATTGCGAGCTTGGTTTGATTCGACATGAGCTCAAATGGATGCTATTGTAGCTCAAAATGAAGGGCTTGAATTTTGTCTTGGATGGTTTCAGAGCTGCATGGATCTACGTCAGTGAAGAACATTCACAATCCTTGTCTGGTGGAAAAGCCTGGAGCAGAAATGGAATAAAGAATCATAAAACCTCTCAACTCATCATTGTTTGCCTGATCCAGATATGTTTTTGGTCAGTGGTGGCCCCCAATTTTCAGTGACTTGATGATGTTAATGCCCAATGGTTACAACTTCAAAAGAAAGTGTCTGACTTGTTTTGGGTCTCTGGCAGTAGGCCCAAGCTTGAATTCAGTGTTGGCTTAAGAGGCAGGAAATGTGCAGATCAGTTTCTGTGCGTAGGAGACTACAGCATGTTCTTGCTGAGGGCACAAACATCCTGAGAAGAAACAAAACAGACATCACTCAGGCTGCTGGCAATAGCAGCAAAGCCGCAGTGATGCTCGGTGGTCATAGGCACATCAACTGCAGATTTCAGCTTTTCATACCCTAGTGCAGGGGTTTCAAACTCAAATTCACGGAGGGCCAAAATTAAAAACTTGGACTAAGTCGAGGGCCGAACTAAATATTTATTGAAAATTTTCAACAACATCTGCATGTTTTCTCTTCTTTCAACATATGTAATGTTAAACTTTTTCTTATTAAAATAAATGTTTAATAATAGTTTTGGATAAACTCTTTCCAGAAGCATTAACAAATGAGAAATAAAATATTCAATAAATAATATTTCTCTATAGAGGATTTGTCAAATGTTGCTAGTGTGCTGTCGAATAGTAAAATCTGAGGGCTATTGAGAATGTGGGAGAATAACATGATTCCTGAAACAATCAAATGGGTGACTGATTGTGGGCATGAACTCTAGCAGGGTTCTTTGCCATGCCCTTTTTCCATTGGTACAGATATCCTTTGATTTACACACTTTTCAAGTTTTTTGCCTAATGAGCTTGTATCCAGGTGCAGGACCACTTTTAACCAGGAATATATTTATCACTGTGACATGAAACTATTGGAAGATCGTTTTAACCTGAGATTAAAGTTCATAATCCTTACTCAGGCCTGTGTGCGGGAGGGCGGGGTTTGCGGGCGATCGGGTTGGACAATGACAGTGCGGGGGCATCGGCTCTCGCTGCAGGGCGACATCTCGGCGGATCAGCGGCCCCGTCACCGTGAGTCGCGGGTCGGCCTGCGGCAGGGAGGGGGAGTGGGCAACGGTCCTGGCGAGGTCAGGCCCGAGGCCCCCGGTTCTGGGCGCTGGGAAGCGGCCTTGGCTTCCCCTGACACCGGCCAGGCCCCAAAACCAGAGTCCACGGTGAGACCCTGCAACGTAAACAGAGGAGGTGGGGGCGATTAGCGGGCTGACGCCAATGCATTCTGGGATTTATAGTATTAGCTGTGCATGCGCTTTACTGGCGCGGCGGCCAGCGGGCCACCTCTAATACATTTTTGAAATGATCTTGCGGGCCAAATATAATTATATCGCGGGCCAGAGTTTGACATGTGTGCCCTAGTGTTTCCAGCCCCCAGTCCTGACGCTGGCTCCAGCATTGCTCATCCTCTCGCTTTGAACCCCAGCTGTGCGCACACTATTGCTATTTCACTGCTTTTCAACAGAAGACATCAAATGCAGACAGAATTCAGTGCGCACCACAGGAGGTGATTTTTTTGGAGGAATGTTTTATATTCAATAACTTTCCCAGTGACAGGTAACCTTATAAGCACGCAGAGGTAAGGATAACAAGGATTTAGCACGTGCTCTAGCACTCCCCAGTGCTGATTATAGAACAATACAGCACAGAAAAGGGCCTATAATATTGTGCCAACCTATGTAAGTCTACTCAAAAAATATTTGATCCTTCCCTACCTGACACCCACAACCACTTATTTATCTTTACTAAGTTTTTTTTGGAATCCATCTATTGAACCAACCACCACCACCCACTACTCTGAGTTTTTAAAAAATGAACCCCTGACATCACTCCTAAACTTTCCTCCACTCACCTTGTTCGGACGTCCTCTAGTATTTTCCTTTGACGACCCAAGAAAAAGATGCTGTCTGGCCTCTCGTGATCTTTATTTGAACCAATAAAAATCAGCTGGAGAAAGAAGTGGATATGTGGCAGGTGAATTTTAATTCTGAGAGGTCGTCTGTGATGTATTTTCATAAGAATGAGGAGAGACAATTTAATCTGAGGGGTGCAATTCCATAGAGGATGTAAGGGATTGAGAGGGAGGGAGGTGGAATTGCAAGAGCGTCCAGGGCAAGTTGAGAATATGTTTGAAGAACCATTTTGGATTGTGGGCTTCATGAGAGTAAAAGCAAAGAGATGTTGAAAACTGGTTTGGCCACAGCTGAAGTTTGTAATGCCAAGTTACTGGAAGTGTATATAAGGGCTTCAGATAATATGGGTGGGGTGGGGGGGGCGGTGGGAGAGTGGGAAATACTTGTTTGGATTTGAGAATGAGGGACTTGAGCAGGAAAATTGGACGAGGTTGGGGGTTTTGATTGTGGTGTTTCATTTCAATATATTAAAACCCCTCTTATCTGGAATTCAAGCAACCTGCAGAAAATAAATGGGTAAAAAAAAATTCAGAAGTTTAAAATGATCACGCCTTGCCTTTAGTTCGCCAATCACGCAATGCACAATCTCAAGCATCCGAAAACTTCACTTTTTTTTCCCTGTATGAACTGTAATTATTCCCATTGGCAGCGATGATGAGCAGTAGAAAAAAGATTCGAAGTGATAAGAAGCTGTGGTAGCACACAAAAAGTTCTCTTCACTCAGTGAAGGTTTTGATCTGAGAATTTGCTGCATGAAACGTTTGTGAAAGCAGAGTTAGTCTGAAGAGTTGCCCTCATGGCAACTACTCCATGTGTTGGGGGCAAAAGCAAGGGACCATACTGACATTTGTTGTGCAAAGTGCACAAGTAGTTTTGTTATTAATTAAATGACACCGTGATGTATATTGGGCAGTGAATGAAATAGAAAAACCACAAAAAAGCTGTGAGGGAGTTGAACCGACCAACTGACTTTACTGGAACTCTCCGAGAGCTTATCTGCATGACTCTCCCCCTTCCCCCCCCCCCCCCAACACCCACTGGAGAACATTGTGATGTCAGCCCAGTGCGAGCCTGCACTTCCATAACCCAGTTTGTTGCTGATCAGTGCAGCTCACTACAACATCAGATTTTTGTCATTTGTATCTCTTCATCTCAGACTGAGAGTTGAAGCCAAGTATGGTTTGCGTCCATGACATCTACCTTTGGATCCTTGAGCTAAGCTATTTGTGGTAGTCATTCTTGTTGTGCCCCTCCTTGCATTTAAAAGGATCAGATAAGTAAGTAAGTAGAGTAGGGTGTTTACTGGATCGATGCAATGCATTTTGAGGACAGTGGGATCGCACTTCCACCTTAAGTCAATGAACGGCTGATATGGGATTCATTATGTGAACAGCATGGTGTTTGCTGGTCACTTTCTTTGCTATCTACATATTCTTCGTGTGAGCAGCAGGATTTGATCCATCTATTTATGCTCATCCTGCTCTTGATGGCACCCAATAGTATTTCAAGACAAATGTTATTTAAGCTTGATACTTGCTCTATGTTCTGTGTCCAAGGCACATCTAATTATTATTTGTGGGCTATCACTTTAAATCCAACTGAAATTGTGTCACACTCTCTTGTCACCACCCAATTTTGAGTTTCAGAATGGACACAACAATTAATTAATTAGTTACCGTTCAGTTAAGATGTTGACCTGATTAGTTGACTCCAACGTTTTACCCCTGAGATACCATTATCTCACATAGCAATGTCTTTCAAGATAATATGAGGGTCCTTGGATGCTATGAAACTTCCAAATTTGGAACAATCTTTTCATCTAAACTTTCGGCTGACTGATATTCCACATAAATCTTTGCTACAAATATAAGAATAATAACTTGCTGTGCACTGACCCCACAAGAATCATCTTGTGCACTGATCAGTTCTCCGTAAAACCACTTGGGAATTGAAAATGTACTTTTAACCAAGTGCAGCAATGTGCCTCTTCTGAATCAGCTTCTCATGGATTTTTATTTTATTGACACCATTTTAATTAAAAAAAATATTTTGTCCCCAACACATCAAGCACCTCTCTTAGCTTTGTCAGTGCAGAAAATCTATGGGATATAATTGAATCCCTGCACTGAACAGATGGGCATTGTCGCAACGATATTCAGTTTCTCGCAACCCTTTTGCTGTCCGTCATTAATCACTAATGCATGTAGATGAACATTTGTGCAGATGTAATAAGATCAAAATGCATTGCTTTGAACCTTGTTTGGTAAATGCGCCCAACCATTTGGCCTGGTAGATTAATCCATATCTCTAAATGGTAGTTTATTAAATTTTCTAATTACCTTTTAAATTACATCAAATAAAACAAATTGTTACTGCTTCTCTCTTTGTTGCTTTAACATTGTTCCTGACAAAGCAAGATGAAATGTAGAAAGAGTTAATTTTAGACATCTGAATAACTGGTTAAGGTTAACCTGGATTTGTGTTGTTTGTTCAGATTCTCTAATTAGATTATTGCTGAAGTGTCATCTTAAATTGTGAGTAATTCCAGTCACTAGATTATCGAACTTCACACGAGGCAGAAATCTGGACAATGTAAATAAGCAGACAACATTCAGAGAATGTGCAAGCAAGTAATCACTTGCTGGATAGAAAGGTATTCTGTGTGCCCCGGCACCTAGTGTTAATTTATATGAAAGCTTGCCAGAGTCTGCTTAAGTCCTCATAGCCTTCTTCAGCATTTGCTGTGTCGTCCTGAAAACTACAATTGTCAAAGGTTCAATGAGAATCTGGATTGTACGAGAGAGCTGCAGACAGAGGGCAGAAAAAAAATGTGCTCAGAAAACCTTCTTGGTTGTTTAATCATTGCAAACGTTTGAATGTGACTCTTCATCGGACATTTTTCGGATCATGGAAGCAAAGAGAGTACTGGATAATCAGAAAACCAAATACTAATTCCTTACCTGCTGGAATAAACAATGAATATGCTGAAGTTTGAGATCTTTGTCTCGGAAGTATTAATAGTAAGGAACTAAAAATATGTAAGTGCATTCTGATAATTATTAACACCATATGTAACATTGGCATGACCCAGAGTTCTAAATAGCCTGATTTTAAAAAAGCATTTTGTTCAGTATCAAATGTCCATTGAGTATGATAGTGCAATGGATATATTAGTGAATGAGTGCTAAAACTATAGAAGATATTTACAGTATCTTGAATTTAAAGCAAACATAAGATTTGTAAGATGCAATCATTGACTTGAGTTTCCCATTGTAATATACAAAACTAATATTCTTAAATTCTAGTTCTGCAAATCATGTATTGCTTTATTCACAAATAACTTATTTCACTATCAAATCAATACTGCAATAATTTTGAATAATATTCTGTTGAAAGGTATTCTGACTGATTGTTCCATGACTTGACTTTCAGGACCGTTCACAGCAATAGTCCTTATTACTTTATGGCATCCTCCGGGCTATGCAATGTTTTCTTGATAATTTGTAGAGTAAATGTATTGTCGGTGTACTTCTTCTTCAAGCTTGATCAAAGTCAAATTCCTATTGCAATCAATATAAACAATAAAGAAATCGTTAAAAGTATGTGACCTTTACCAGGGCAACAAAAGAAAACAATTTAATACTTTTTTTTTTGGAGTTTTTTTTCTTTGTGAATCATAATTTAGTTTGGTAAATTGCATCTTTTTCTCTTGACGGATTTTTTTAAAAGGAAAACAGGAGAATTAAGGGAGCAGGTCATTTTACTGAGATTATTGTTATGTGCCATTCTTTTGTTGGATTGTTATCCAGAGGATAATAATCACCTTGACAACTATTATACTGCTATCAAATTTCTGCAGCAAGAATGCTCACTTCTTGACTGAGGCGATCTTTGGGAGCTGTCTTTGATGCTAACTTGTTTTAGACAAGTGCTTGTCATCGAGACAGGGGAAATAAAGTCATACATTCTCATACTCCTGTTTCAGCAATATAATCCTGTATTACCTGCGAGCAACTGGATGCTACCAGATAAATGTAACTTAAGACTGCCAAAAAGCTGTGGAAGCGACTTGGCATTCAGAGCAGAACTGGACGTTTTAATCCTGTTGAGGATCCATGGATTATCTTTGCTGTTTGTTTGAAGAGAGCAAAGCATCTTATTTAGTTATTGCCTTAAATTATTGGCTTGGAATAGCTATGAACCCTGTAGGAGGAGAATAACAATAATATACTAAGAGGAGTAAGTTAATTTTACTTTTTTTGCCATGTCTTGTGATTGTTTAATGGGTTTTGATCTGTTCCCACGGTGTGTTGAAATCTAAATGTTTTGCAGAGCTGTATAATGTAAGGGGCATTTGTGTTCAGGAATTGGAGGTGGTAGATTTGACAATATCAATGAATGGCCTGAATGTACATAATTTTCTTGTTGCTAAATTCTGCAGAATCATTTGGAGTTATTCTTGCTATCATTTTCTGAAGTCGACTTTTTTTTATTTTGTAATCTGGAAGTTTTCTCCATGTTAAAACGGTGGCAGGAATGTTTAATTGTGTTTCGTTGATTTCCCCCCCCCCCCCCAATAATGCGTGGAACAGCATTGTGTTTAATGGGGACCACCGCTTTAATGGCCACTAAAATATGAAGCAAATTAACGTTTTTCCTGTCACTTGACAAGGGTATCGACAGACCATTGCTAATATTCAGTCAGTGGTTTATAAGAATTTTTAATAATGTTCTGGTTTCCAAATGCATACGAATCTGATGAATAGGGGCTGATTAGTTAATTGGAGACATTATCCAGTTAATAAAAACACTGAGATTGCAAATTTTAATTGTCATAAATATGTCATCTTAGTTTGTTTAGAAAGAAAATCAAGACTTTGAGGAAAACAGTCAAAATGTTCCACATACTCTTAAGAGTTTTTAAGGCTGATCTAACATTTTAAATATTAACGTGTTCACTGAGAGCAACAACACTAGTTTACCAGGCAGGTTGGGAAAATGTGGTGAGTGGCATGCTAAGTCAAATCTCCTGTAACTAACTGTATAGTTCTGGCCTGCTTATGCTTCGAGGTGAATTAAATTATCTGTTTCAATTCTATCCTATGAATAGAAGAGCAGCTACTTGGATTAAAAGCTTTAAAATGCCAAAAGGATAACAGTGGTGCTCCTTTCAATATTAATATATTAATTCTAAATGATGAAATATTTCATGTGTAGAATTCTACTGCTCTGTCAGCATAAATTGAGGTTGAATCTAAACTGAAGTGACTCTAGCACATCCTAATATCCAACTTGGTGAGTGTCTAAAACTTGTGACCTACTATAATATCTGCTGTAGCTTAGCATTTCTAATTTGAAAGTATTTTTTGAATATTTTATTAACATTTCCATACATGCATTAATGTCCAAACACAAAAATAACCATCGTACATCTCAAATCAATAATACATGCTATTATATACCCACCGGACCCTTCCCGCTCCTTCCCCCCCAAAAAAAAACACCAAAGAGCAGAAAAACAAAAATAAAAAGTATATTCTTTAACCCCAACATCCTGAATCAAGTGAACGCTAATAAATTAATGAGAACTTGGTTTTGATGTGTTATATCTCATTTTGTTTTTTTTTGAACACTTGCTGTCAGTTTCTTTATTGAAAATTATATGAAATCTTGAGAAAATTCGGGTATGAATTTGAAAATTTTATACAAAATTGCAACAACGTGATACAAAAATTATCCAATCGTTTCTTAGAGTGCAATGTGTAAATTATAACTGAGAACAAATTGAAGTGGCTGATGTCTTGTGCAGCAAGCTGTGGGCAACATTCAGCCTAGGGATGATAAGTAGTAAACAACTCTTATGCCACAAAATGCCAGGCCCTAACCACCTCCAGCAGAAAGGAATCTACTGTTGACATTGTAGTCATATAACTGTTGCTGAGACATCTGCCATTCATACCCTGGGGTCATCATTTTTTCCAAGAAACTCCAATTGTACCAGCCACATAAATATTTTGGCTGCAAGAGCAAGTGAAAGGCTAGTTTTCCTCTTGTGAGTGACTCACCTGGATCACATTACAAAATTATCTCACCATCTCCAAGGCACAAGTCAGGAGTGTGGTGATATACTCCCTAGATGATTACAGTAACACCCCAAGGAACCTTGACACCTTTCAAATTGATGCAGCCTGTTTAACTGGCATCAACCAGTGTTATCATTCAGTCCCACCTTTCCCCTGCACCCCACCCCCCCCCCCACCCCTAACACCACTGGTGCAATGCCATCCATAACTGCATTGCGGCTACTTCTCTGAGTTTGCCTCTCAAACTCTTGATCTCTGCCATCAAGATGGACAAACACATCAGATGTGTGGGAACACTATCACCTGCAAATTTTTCTTCAAGGCACCCTCCTGATTTGGAAACATATGGCCAGTCCTTCAGACAACTATATCCAATCCTGGAACCCCATGCTCAACAACATTGTGAATGGACCTTCAATAAAAGGAATGTAGCAGTACAGAAATTTAGTTTTTCAGTGATGCCGACCTTTCCAGCGGTATTAAGAGATGAAAAACTCAATACTGGTGACAAATAAGGCAAAGATCAAACATCATAAAATGGATAGTCTATTTTTTAAAGAACTGCCATTGTAAACTAAATGAAATGCATAGATCATGAATGTTATTAGTAACCATGATCTTTTATGGTTATTAGTAACCATGGTCTAAATGTGGCAGGAAAATGGCTTTTTTTGTTAATAAATCATTTGTTTAGAATACTTGAACAATGGGTAGGGTGGGACATGCTGTATCCCTGAAATAAATATTGTGAATTGAGAGGAAGAAAATTTGATTTCCATTGGGCTGAATGGCTTGAAGAGAAATGAAAGAATGGTATGGTGAAGAGTTAACATTCCTTGAAGTTAGAATAGGACATTCTGTAGCAGTTACGTTTTGGTATTCTATGATGCATTTGTCCAGGAAAGCTAATATTAGCTTTGGTTCTTCCTGTGGGAGGTGGGGGGGGGGGGATATTATTTTCTTATACTGGTCCAACAACTTGCCATGCACTTGTACAGCTCTTCCTTTGCAGTGAAGTGCTCCATCAGGTGTTGCATCATGGGTGGTGATAGGCCTCTGGGCTGACACTTAGGACAATGCTCCTGGCAACCTCCAATGGTTCCTGGCTGCTCCACATTAGAGTGGACTGCTGCAACTTAGGCTGAAAGGCTGAGAACCATCGAATGTTGTCATACCAGTGGAGCCAAAAATATCAGTGTCCTGAGAAAGGATATCAGGCAAGGGAGCACTACCATCCATCCTGTCAGGGAGACCCCTTTGTGATCCTGCATATCTGTGGACTGCTGTTGTATCCTGAGCCATTCCACTGAAATGTGATACTCAACCGTAATTGGCAGTAATCTTCACAATCAGGTCAGCGTTTTAACCTCATGTGTTGCAGTGGAAGCTGTGACGTTGGTTGTCTTGATCTGCAGCATCGTAACAGTGAAATTATCTTGCCTTCCTTTTGTCATGTGAAATACCCACTTTTCCAGAGAATTTTCATCGCTGTGAGTGGGCGGACATTGAAAGTCAGATACAGTGGAAGTGAATGTGTTTCAGAAACAATTTTAACATCTTTTACATTGTTCCACAATTGTCACCCTATGCAAGAAATCCCACTTGGAATAGACAGGTTGTTGAATACAGTTTCAGTCTTGATTTCACGGCACATGGGATGCTTAAACTCTTGGAAATTATTAGTTAAGAGTATGAATGAGGCTGAGGTTCAAATCTGGCAACATATGATGCTTTGACTGATCTGAAAGAGGCTTTTTACATACAGTAAAAACCCTGGTATCTGGTACCTGTGGGGATTGGGAGATGCTGGATAAGTGCATTTTCCGGTTTTGTAAGACTTATTCTTTCAATGCCCAACTAATACACCTGCGTTAAGAATAAACAGTTTAAAAGACAGACTCAATTCTATGCTGTACTTGCACTGAATAAACTTAACTTGCATGAATATATAAACCTTAAAGTATTTTATTTTCAGTCAAATTCTTTGAAAACATTTTACCTGGATCTGGAGGTTCCTCCCCCTCCACAGAGCCACTCAAAAGATGAAAATAACATTCTAGATAATTAACCCATTCCCCTCCCCAAGATAAAGCCTCTGACCGGGTTACTAAGCAGGGATTTGGAGACACCCCAACGGCGAGCAGCATCAACCAGCTCTTCATCCTGGGTGATGCCATTTTATTCAAACATAGCTTTATTCAAACAGCTTCATGAGCAAGGCACTCCGCTGTCTGAAGATTTGCTCCCATCTTCACCAAAGATTTGTGTGTTACTTCAGAGAACATTTGCTTCTACAATTTTAAACTTACATATTTTTGCCTTCAATTTTATTCATTTATTTTAATTTTTAAAATTTATTTTTGTCATTTTTTTTTGCTGGTTGCTTGAAGCTGAATGCTGGATACCAGGGGGTTTTACTGCACACCAAATCTTCCAAATGGTGGTAATCAGATACATTCTATGTAACAATGAGGAAGGAAAGCAGAGACTGGGAGTGATCCAGCCTCTTCTACCGATCAGATAGAGAAGGGAAAGGAGCAGGGTAGATAAGAAGATACCAAATTGCCTTGATGATAAGCAGAGGGTGATGAAAGAAACTTTGTTTTAGTGTGATTGGAAGTTGATGAGCAGGGGGAGACCACAGAATCACCTTTGCTGTTTGTGATATTAGGTAATGATTTGGATAATATTGTTAGAAAACAGATTGGTATATCATGCTTCTGACACGAGGATTGTCAATGTTGAGCATAGTCTGAGTGTGCAGTTTGGTACTGATTAGTTGAAAAGGCAAACAGAACTGGCACAGTTAGCTCAACGCTGTAATTGCGCCAGGTTCAAGTCGAGTGTTGTCTGTAAGGAATTTGTATATCATCCCCATGTCGAGTGGGCTTCCTCCAAGTGTACCAATGTTGTCCGACCCTTCAAGACATACGTGGATTATAGGTTGACGAGGGAATTTGGGCAACACGGACTCATGGTCCGGAAGGGCCTGTTACCAAGCTTTATGTCTAAATATAAAAAACAATTAAGAACCATGATAGCTGTTACATAGTCAGGATAATTGAATTATTTTGTAACCATGTAAGAATACACCCTTCTCACTGTAGTAACTGTCATGCCCCACTGTGGGGTATATGAGTGTGTGTGAACAGCTTCCTGAGATTGTGGAAGGCATCAGTAAGTAAAGTCTCTTCTGTTATTTGAATCTTGCATCTCTAAGTTATTGAAGAAGCTTCCCAATTAACTCAAGAGACATAACAATTGTTGGTGCTAAATCCTGCAAATTTCAAGGTAGTACATCAAGGGAGGACGAAAAAGGGCATGTCATACATTGTGAATGGTAAAGCCTGAGGAAGTGCTAAGTAACAAAAGGATCTTTGTGTACAATAGCGAGGATTCATGAGGGTAATGGCCATATGGGATTCTTGTTTTCATTAGATGGAACATAGAGAATTGAAGATTACAGTACAGGCCCTTCAGCCCACAATGTTGTAACAACTTGTATAAACCTACTTTGCAAGAATCTAATCCTTCCCTACCTCACACTATTTTTCTTCCATCCATGTTCCCATCTCAGACTCTCTTAAATATCTCTAGACTAACCTCCACATTTTTACAAATAAGAGAGTTTCAGAATAGGGTAAACTTTCTTCTGTGAGGGTTGTGAACATTTGGGTTCTATAACCAAATAGCCATGGAGGTAAGATCCTATTCCACCTAAATTGCATTGATTTTTGGTCAATGTATAAATTGTGGAATGCAAACAGACAAGAGAGTGGATCTGAGGATCAGATTCACTCAGCCATTATCTTATTGAAGAGGAGAGCAGTGTCAATTGGCGAAATGGCCAACTCCTGCTTTTATTTCAAGACATTTCCCAATATCAAGCCATAGAATCTTAGGCTAAATAAAGGTTAGAGCAATTTTTTTCTTTCCATTCACATTATCACCTTGAGTAATCCCTATGGCATAGGTGCTCCGTAATTAGTAAGGTGGTATGTGAATAGAAAGGAAAAGTTTGAAAACCACTGTTTTAATCGTACCTAACTGACTCGTTAGGAGCACAGTTTCATAAAGGAAATGGGCAATGACAATTTTTCTCAAGTATTTGGTTCTAGAGCAGTGATTCTCAGCCTTCCCTTTCCAATCACATACCACCTCAAGTAATCCCTTACTAATAGGGATTACTTAAAGTGGTAAGTGATAAAGGAAAGAAAAGTTTAAAAAAACATTGGGTTAGAGTTTGCCTTACAATGAAACCATTGACCAGCAAACAACAAGAAGATTTTATACAAAATTGCCCTCCCTGTCCTGATTCCATCCACACTTTTCACCACCAGATCCCTTTCTCCATTGGCTTGGTCTATCCTTCACCTCAATGCCCATTATCACCTGTGTCACATCAGATTCTAGCAATGATCAACTGTTTATCACCCTGTAGCCGCTGTAACCACCCTGCCCCTCAAACTGGCTATGTCTGCCCCTTTTAGCTTTTTTCCCATGTCTCCCAATTCCAACCCTCCACTTCCCCGATCTACCTGTTCATTACCCTTCCCTGCTGTTTTACCTGTGTAAATTCCATCTTTAATTTCCAAATTTAAGATGTATCCAATGTTACAACTACTGTACCAAAGCCAAAAATTAACTACCATTTCCTGCTCTTAAATTTGGCCCTGCATGCATATTCTTTTTGGGCCTGATTGAGCTCTCGAGTCTGTGGTTCACCCTATGTGGACCACATGAGCACCGTGCTGATGTTTGTTGGTTCAGTTACTTATCAAACGATATCTATTTACATATATATATATATATATTATTTTTATTTTTTTTAAAAAAACAGGTGCCCTCACATTGCCTGGTCCACTTGGCTGCCTACTCTCCCTGGTTCACCAGATGGTTATTGTTGTTTGGCGTTTTTAACTACTGCCTATCCCTGGTATTGACTCGCCCTACAAGGTCCGCCTGCTCTGCATATTCCTTTCACAGTCACCTGCGCTTAAGCATTCACCCTACGTGGTCCATTTGAGGTCATGCTAGGTCTTCCTTTCAGGCCCACCTGCATTCTACTGTTACCGCTTCTGCTCTGAGTACCACACTCAGGCCCCGCTTGTGTTCAATTGTTCCTGGATTAAAAATGGGGAGGTGGTCATTCACTTTATGAACATTGGTTAGGCCACAGCTGAAATACAGTGTGCTTTCCTACTCACGATGCTAGAGGAATCAGAATTTATTGTCATGAACAAGTTACAAAGCTTGGTGTTTTGAGGCAGCGTCATTTTTAAAAAAAAATAGTGCACAGAAAGTACGGCAGGGTCTTTGGTTTATTGATCATTCAGGAATCTGATGGCAGCAGGGAAGAAACTGTCCTTATGCTGTTATATGCTCGTCTTTAGACTTTTTCTTGATGGTAGCAGAGTGAAGAGGGCATGGCCTGGGTGCTGGGGGTCCATTACAATGGAAAAGGTAACACAGTAGCCTTGTCTAAAATCAGAGGGACGAATTTGAGGTTTAGGGATGATCTAATTTTTAAAAATCTGAATGGGTGGTGAAGGCATGTCCTCCCACAAGTTTAAGGATGTATTCAAACAATCCTTGCAAATGCAACAGGTCATCAAGAAGGCAAATGGAACTTTAACCTTCATTGCTAGAGGGATTGAAGTTAAGAGTAGGGAAGTCCTACAGCAACTGTGCAGGGTCCTGATTAAGCTGCACTTGGACTACTGCTTTCAATTCTGGTCTCCTTACTTAAAGGATGTATTGGGTTTGGAGGCAGGGCAGAGAAGTTTCACTGGATTGATTCCAGAGATGTGAAGGTTGGCTTGTGAGAAGACATTGAATCGCCTGGGACCATACACACTGGAATTCAGATGAATGAAACGGGGGTTTTAGAGAAACATTATGAAAGGGATATATAAGATTGAGGAATGGAAGTTGTTTCCACTCGTAGATGAGATTAGAACTTGGGGACATTGCCTCCAGATTCAGGGGAGATTTAGGGTGCAGATATGGAGAAACTGTTTTTCTCAGACTAGTAAATCTGTGGAATTCTCTGGGCATAGAAACAGAAGAGGCTGCCTTATTAAATATAATTAAGACACTGTTAATTTTTTTTAACAATGTAGGGTAATTAAGGCAAATGGGGAAAAGGGCAAATGGGTGGAGCTGAGTCTACAGACTGACCAGCTATGATCTAATTGAATCATGCAGTAGGTTTGATGGGCCTGATGGCCTCCCTCCTGCTCCTCTTTTTAATGTTTTTTTTTCTGCTTCAGCCATGATCATTTGGTCATAATGGCAGGGGATAACAAGTTCCATGGGCTCTTGTCACCCACAGTGAAGCATCACTGAAATGAGTGATGCCCTCGTGGTGTCCTGCTCCGTCATATGCCCATTTTGAGTTGTGAAGCTGCATGTCAACCATATACATTGTCATCTCGTAGTCCAATGGGTCAGCAAATCTAGATATATTATGCTAACTGTGGCTGTGTTAAAAAGACTTTCTTAAGTGGGGGAGGGGGGGTAACATGCCTTGTTCCTTTCCCACTCGTGGTAATACACCACCACACACCCACTCTCAGTTTTTTTCAGAAGTTAAAATTTAGACTTAAACATTCCTTCACTCTCTCATGGGACTGCATATATTGAAGCGGGGTAAGAACTCTCAAACATAATTTGCTCAGTCCCCGGTGGTCTTCAGCTGGAATGGCAAGTTAATCAACCATCTTGGCTTTCTGCAGTTCTCGCTTGCCCAGAAGTCAATCTTCAATCAGTTCAATTCACTTGTCATGATAACTTTGAAATAGTTGAGTATGCTGGGAAAAGGAAACACAACTGGCTGTGCTTCCAACTGAGATGTTCCAGAACATTTTTTAAAGCAGGAACATGGTGTATATACCATTCACAGAGAACAGGATCATTCCCATCTGGCCAATTATCATCATAATTCTTCTCGTCTTTCATCACCAGTGAAGCAATGGAAGTTGTAAAAATGTTGGCATGTTTCTAACCAAGTGCTTAATGATTATTACATCAGACAAATAAGCTAAAAAAAAAACTTATCAGGTCACGTAACTTTCAGAGGAAGTAAAAGATTACCAATATTTTGGGCATGGGCTCTTCATCAGGTTCAATCTCAATGCTCCTTATGGATGTTGCATGACCTGATAAGTTTCTTCAGCACATTTGTGTTTTGCATCTGGAGATTTCCTAATTTAACAATGGTTATTAGAGTTGGTTCTAGCAGGGCTGTTCTCCTTCAGACCTCCTGACAATCTCATGCACATGTAGACAGGGAGCAAGATGAGCGTGGCTGAATTTGATAATATTTAGGCATGAACAAGCCAAACAATAATCATTGGGAGTCTAGAAAGTCTCTTCACTGATTTGATCAGTGTTGTTAAAAATCAGAACTTTTAGTTCAGAACGTCACTGCAGAAATTAATTGATGCAGTCCTCATCCATGGGCTGACTTCCAATATAATGTTTGCTGATGACCCCAGTTTTAGGTTCATTCACATCACTTCAAATAAGGAAGTTTTTGGCCTGCCTGCCTGCTGGAAAATCCAACCAGAAATCCTCTGATTGAAGTGTTCCTTTGCTAATTGGCCTACTGTTCATGTGACGCAAGTGGCAGGCCAATGCGTGTGTGCACTGACAGAGTCTAACCACGTCACCCATTCTGAACATTGTTGCATTGCAGTAGGAGGCACCATTGATCAGGATCAAGTTTGGTCTAGCCGTGGTACTGGGGCATTGAGAGCAGTTCCAAGGCTAGTTATTCTGTCCTCTTGACTCCCAAGATTTTTACTCATCAGGAAGAAACCAGAGCCCAGTGAATAGTGAAATACTTGCAGTGTGCCAAATTCCACATGGTTCTAATGCAATGTTTGTTTGGTAATAACCCCACCCTCTCTGTTTCCTTCCTCTTCCTCTGGCACCATGTGTTCATGAACAAAATACACTTTAGCCAAGGGTTCTTTCACAGCACCACCCAAACCTTCAGCCTCTGCTCCACAGAACGATGAGAACAGCAGGTACATAGATATACCATCATTTTCAAGAACCTCCCACCTTCCTCCCCCCCCCACCCCACACACATCTTGTCATCACCAATTCTTCATTAACATAGGGTGAAAATAGAGCAATACAATACATAAGCACCTCTCAATGTGGACTGTAGGATTCATGAAGCAGGCTAACCATCTTTTCAGGAGGAGTTAGGAGTTAATAATTAATGTTGATCTTACTAGAGACCATGCTATACCTAGATTGAATTTAAAAGAAAGTGGACAGCATTATGATGGAAAAATTAATAACCATCAAAAGCTGACAGACCATCTGAAGAAGAGATTTGCGATTTGAGAAAAGTCTTGATTAAATATCTATATGTCGTTAACTTGAAGTTGCAATTGTCATAAATTCAGTATCTGGCAAATGCAACAATTCATAACATGCAGCGAAAGATTGTGCCATGTATTGTAGATGAGACAAACTAAAGAATAAATGGAAAACTATATTGTCAAGCAGAAATATTCTATTTTAAAGGTAATGCAGTACCTGTGGATTATGTTTTACATGTAGCCAATACATTCCATTATTTACTGGCATATCCAAGTATAAATTGGCTGTTAAATCTGGAAGTCTAATTAACAGGCCATTCTCTGGGAAAACAAAAAGTCATAGGCATGCATAAGATTGATCTCCCATTCCTTATATTGATGTTTTGAGCTAGTGTGGATTCTTTCTGTCCCTAAATGGTATGATGTGTTTTTAAATCACATCACTGTCCCAGAGACAGATGCATTGCTGCGCCTCTGTTTTCTCACTGGACCCTTCAACTGCATGTTGTCCCTGCTCCAAACCAGCAACCCTCTCATCCCCTCACCCACAAGTCGCGTGAGAAGCTGGCAACCAGTAGTTCATTTCCTCACTTCCATTTGTGCTCTTTATTTTCTCCTCCACTTTGAGGTCGTTGACCCCTTTCACGAGCACCTGTCAATGTTCATTCGTAGCCTTCATCTTCCTGATCATCCTCATCTTTCTTCTCTACCTCAAGATATAATGGATGCAGGTTCCCGATCTTATTGTGGTACCCTAAGAATTTCCATCTTTTGCAAGCATTTGGCACAATGGTGCAGCACATGCATAGCTTTGCTGCTTCGCATTGGTAAGGCAGAACCTCCACACTGGTTCACCTCACTGAACCAGGGACCTTGGTTCAGTCCAGGCCTCCAATGGTGTTGGACGGGTGTTTGAACCTTATCCCTGTTACTGCGTGGGATTCTTCCCACATCCCAATGATAGGTGAGCTGGTCAGATCATTAGCTGCTGTAATTGCCCTGAGTGCAGAGGTGAATAGTTAAATCTGAGGGAGCTTAATCAGAACATGGGGACAATGGTTTGCAAGGAAAATAAAGGAACAATGGGTCGTGTTGAGTTGATAGGTCAAAAGCTACCTTCTGTGTTAAAAGAAAATATACTGTTATGGGTCCAAAGGACCCCAAAACCCAGCAGCAATAGAAATTCACCAAGACAAATGGTTACTTAAACAAAAACTGCTTTTAATTATCTTTAAACATGAAAATAGGATCAAACTTTAACTTATTACTATTAACTTAACTCCCTTCTAATTCTAAGCTCAAGCGTATGTAATGTGTGTATAAGTTCAGAAAAGTTCTTCGATTCACCGTCCAATCTCACTTCTCACTCCTCCAAGTTCATTGGTTGCAGGCAATTCTTATACTGTGCACAGAATTTAGCATTTATGAATTCCACCAGGCTTTGGTGCTCGAAAGGTAAATGGTTACCGCTCAGGAAGGTTCTTGTTGGTTTTCAGAGAGAGATTTGTTGCTCGTTAGACACCCACAACTGATTTCTTCTGATCAGCCACTTCAGTGTCTTGCCGAAGGAACTTTCCCCATCAGGGTTTTCGAGATGATAACCTTTTTCTTTCAGGTCATCACAGAGTTTCTTTTTGTTTCCCTTATTTCAAGTGAAACATTATTCAGCCAACCACCTCCTCCTGTATGGACCACAAAGGATTGGAACAGGCTGAACCAAGAATTCACAACCCGTCTTCAAAATGGAGTTTTTCCACAAGCTTGCCACCTTGTCATGTTCCAGTCCCAGCTGCTTCTGCTGAACTGTAGAACTGAATTCTGTGTGTCTGTGTGCCTCTCTCTCTCTCTCTCTCTCACACAAAGAAAACCACATGACTGCACTCAGACTGCAGATCTAGACTTAATCTTCCGAGTTTGTTCATCTGTTGCTTTCCAAAACAATAATCCATTACTCCACAGCATCTCCAATTAACACCGACTTGTGAAGTCCTTATAGGCATTCTTCAAAAGGTTTAGCCAAGGCACTTGGACCCTGGACTGTCTGGCTTGAGCAGAGCTCTGGCATTTTAAATGAGATCTGTTTTGAACTGTTTGTATGTGAGCTACACTAAAAAACCTGCCATAGTTCATCTCCTTTAAAACTATATATCTGTAAACAACATAAAATATAACATAATCTGTCACAATATGCACTTCATATGAAATATTTCCATCCACTACACTAATGTGGTCTGTCAGAATCTATATTGCCAACACTCTTAGCTTGTCCCAGAGCCTCCATAAATTCAAAATTAATCTCCTAGATTCTGCTTACAGGCATCCTGCAATGTTAAAGTGCTAACATTAAAAACATTTTGATTGACAGTCAACTGCCCCTCAACAGGGTAACTTGGAGTTAGTTTGCTTTCCAGAAGGCAGATGGGTATTTTGACTGGCAGTTCTGGATAGCAAGATTCGGATAAACAGGTGAAGGGCCTGAATTTATAAAACCTCCAAAAATACATGCAACACGAAACAACAGTTAAAATCAATTATTGGTAAGTTTAAAATTGCCACAATCTTTTATTAAATGCTTGCAGCAAGGAAATGCCACCCAAATAGATCCAAACTAAACCATAATTCAAAGGCTGGATTTTTAAAAAAAAGCAAATGCAGCAACTGATATATAATGATTTTTATGTGTGGTAGTGTGAATCTGTACATCTCCTAGGAGATTAAAGCTGTCTTTACCAGTGCAAAGTTCTCTTTAAATGAATTAGCATATTCCAAGAATTTTTGTTTTGGATTAGAATTTCAGCCAAAGGTTCTTATGAAATGCTTGGCATCGTCAGCGAGCTAATGCCATAAATTCTTTGGTAGCTTAACTGCATGTTCAGCCTCTACTAACATAATCTTAAGCATTTAGACACACAGCAAGGTAATAGGCCATTTCGGCCCACGAGTCAATGGCTCCAATGTACACCCCATTAATCTATAACCCCCGATGCGATTTGAACAGTGGGAGGAAACCGGAGCCCCCAGAAAAAAGCCCATGCAGACACGGGGAAAATGTGCAATCTCCTTACCAACGGGGCGTAATGTGAACCCTGGTCCGGTCCCGATCGCTGACGCTGTAAAGGGGTTGTGTTAACTGCACTGCCAACTGTGCCACCCTGCGCAGGATACTGGTTGAGTTTTTCTGTTTGTAAATAAACAGTACAAAACTTCTGTAAAATTACATTGCAGAGGCAATTGGAGAATTACCCATGGTATTTTTAACAGCCCTGTTGTGCAACATCAAAGAACTCTACAGCACAGAAACAGGCCTTTGGGCCCATCTCAACTGTCCCGGACTATTAATCTTCCTTGTCTCTGCACCCCAATCAAAGCCCTCAATACCACTCCCATCTGTATACCTACCCAGATGTTTCTTACCTGTTGAAATTGAGCCGGCATTCACCACTCTCACTGCATGAGGAAGTTCCCTTTAAACTTTTCACCTTTCTACCTTAACTCGTGTCCTTTAGTTCTTGTCTAACCTAACCTCAACAGAAAAATCCTGCTTGCATTCACTCCCATCTGTATTAGATTGTGCCAAAATGTGTGTACGTACCTTGTTAGTCAGCATTCTGGGGTCCATAGGCTTGAGGTGGCCATCTTGACTCCTGTGCACATGTGCAAGTCTTCGGTTGGTGCATGCACGGTGGGTTCGTGTATTGTAGTTCGGTTGGCGTGCGCATGGTGTGTTTACATATTGGAGTTCAGTTGCTGAGTGCGCGATGGGTTCGCATATTGGAGTTCGGTTGGTTCATGTGCGAGAGCTAAGTGCATAAATTCAATATTGTCAGGGCACTTAACTCTCGCACATGCGCCAACCAAACTCCGAAGCATGAACCCACTGCGCATGCACCAACCGAACTCCAACAGACGAACCCACCACACGTGCGCCACCAAAGACTCACCCATGTGCACAGGAATCTAGATAGTTCCTACAGGAATCAAGATGGCTGCACCCAGCCTATGGACCCTGGAACACTGATAAATAAAGTAAGTATGCACATTTTGACTCTTAAATGCCTTGTATCTCTATTACAGTTTGTTAAATATCACAAAAATCTACGATGAAAAAAATATTTGATTTAAAAAGTTTGATTTAAGACTTCGGTACTCCACTCACGTGGGCAGAATTCTGACTTGTGTCCATTCTGAGATACGACCGACAATTAGGTTCCAATTGTGGTCATATGTCGGGGGCCATCTGCTCTTCAAAGCAGTCACTCCTTCTGCGTTTTGCTGCTACAGAGTTGATGAGACCACATTATGAGCACGAAGTACAAAATGCTTGATTGGAGAGAAGTTGAAAGTATTCCTTCATTAATCTTTGAACCAATCACTTTTATAAACACCACAATCTAAACTTCAACCTTCGACCTTAGAAACAAAGATTGGAAAAAAATACCACGATTTTGCCCTTCAATCCTCTGGAGCATCTCGATAATTCAACATAATTTTTTGTCTCAATCCCTTTGGCATTGAGGAATATATCTACCTACTTGAGTGTCTGGTATATCTAATAATGTGGTTTTTATTGATTTCTGAGGTCAGGAACTCTACATTTGTTATACTTGCCCATCTATCCCAGCAATTTAAAATGAAAATATTCTCATCATTTTTGGTGAAGGGCCCTTGACCTCAAACATTTACTTACTTGATGCTGTCTGACCTATTGAGCATATCCAGTTGCAGATTTTCTTCGATTTTCAAATTGATTAATAAGCCATTTACTGAATTTCATTATTCAAATATAATTGGTACTATACTTGCTACAAAAACTTGCTTACACTGGGAAAATAAAAAAACGTTATTTTTAAATTGCAGGAAGAGAGGGGGTTCTCGAGTTCTGCATCTGCCATTTTCTCTAATTAGAAATCGATTCAACTTCCTGTCCATCCACAGGTGAACAATTATTCTTGCATTTAGCATATAGACCAGCCATTCTCAATGGGGACAATATGGTCCCTCGGGTGGGGGGGGGGAAAGGCATGGACTGAAATCCATAATAAGCGGGCCTAACGTGTATAGGGGGCATGGAACTGAATGGGTTGAACATGCTTTGGAGAAGGAAAGGACTAGGCTTTGTGTGTCGTTGCCAAGCCTCACAAGATTATTTTTTCTCAGATTGGAGGCATTTGGAAGCAGCCTAGAATGATCTCAATAAATGCAGAAAATTAACAATGTTTTCAGAGTGTTTCTTGCTTCAACATGGTTGTGTTTCACTGACATGGAGCCAGCTTTGGCTATGAATTGCCTTCCGCGTCATTTTCCTCTTTTGTTCTATCGCCGTCAGTTCCAGGAAATGAGGACGCAGGTTGAAAAGTTCTGCACCATATATCTTGCAGTTCTTAGCGCTCTCATATTGCTTCAAGTTTTTATGACAGGTAGTGCATGTAAGTCTCCTTCTGCTAGCACCTATTGAAAAAGATATGTTATTTATTACTTTCCATATCATTTAAGCTGACTTTTGAGCTAACCCTTGTAAGAAGTGCTTATATTTTGTAATAGTTAATTTTTGTTACTTTCGTAAATAAATTGACCCATGAGTTCCTCAGCTAAAGAGAACTGTCGGCAGTATTTAGAGGAATACTTATTGTCGGGTCTCATTACATTCTCTGCTTGCGTGTTTGAATATATTTTCAAACAAATGTACGAGGCCAAGCAAACTGGGGGAAAGAAAAAACCATTTAGAGACCATCCATAAAGAGAAGAAAGATAAACTCTTGGATTGCTTAAAAACCCTGTGAGATAATTTCGAAAAGAGGCTAATGGCTCAAACAAATTATTACTGAAAAGTCAGAGAAATTAGAAAAAAATGTTTTCTTGCATCATACAGGAAAATGAATTAACTGCCAAGAGTGAAAATCCTCATAACGTCACTGAGTCACTTTTTTTTCCTTCAGCATCCTTAATGATATCTAACGTCATGAACTTAAATGCCAAATAAACTATTTGGGTAATTCCTTTGAGTGATTCCACTGTATTTAGAAGAAATTATTTTTCATAGTTATTCCCTCAGCACACTTAGTGGAAGGTGGATTCAGCAAGGTAGTTTCCTTGACATTCAAAAGCCATGTTATTTCATTAGAATTAAAAAAAACTCTTTATAATTGGTAGAATCCACTCAGCAAGAGAACACTGCTCTCCTCACAGCTTATGCCAGATCCTGGAATGGAAATGAGCTGAGGGAAGAGATGTTGTTTGTCAGAAGGATTTAAACAGATGCTCGGGGACTGACTATTTTCGAAGAGGTTAAGAATTGCGTCATGAGAACAGTTTCCATTTGAGAACATTGTTGCCTGTGCAACTGCTGGTACTGCATCAATGTGAGAACCATACAGAGGGGTCATCACATGCCTGAAAAATATTATACCTTCAATCTTCACTGTTCATAAGGAGCATGTAGTGGCTAAAAATAGAGGTGGATGTTTCAATTGTCATAAATACTTTAAACTTTACAAAATCATATCCCCTTCAAAAACCTTCCAGTTCAATGGCAATGTAAGGAAAACGACAGACATTTCCAGATATTGCTGCTGTGTTCCAAGGTAAACACCGAGGCTGTTCAAAGGAAATAGTATTTTCTCATTTTTATCTTGCATTCTGGGGCATGATTGTTTCCTTTCTTTCTCATAATGACCATGCAGGAAAAAAAATTATGCAAAGAAGGGCATATTTTATCTGGCAGATTCCTTTGACAAACTGATTTGAATGAATAAGACCTTATAGGGTAAACACAATTAACATAATCGATTGTAAGGAAGCCATTGCTTCTTAGAAAGAGCAAAGGGAATTTTTACGATTTCTAAATCTGAACATGAATGTAGAGGCACTGAAGGATGATAACGTAACTGTTTATGTAGAACATCTAAATCAAATACTCACAGATCTCCAAGAAAGAGTCAATGGCCTGTTACACCTCAATATCCCATTTTGAATATTGGATCCATTTGAGAAATAACTTGCTGATATTGATGCAGAAATTCAACGGACTTTGATCTTCAGAATGATATAACTGCAGGCTGGAAGATTTTTTTAATTTTTAAAGATTTTTGGGTTAAAAATGATCTGCCGACTAAACTTCCAAAACTATGCCCAAAGACCAAATTATTTTTCATAGTCATTCCCTCAACATACTTCGTGGAAGGTAGATTCAGCAAGGTTGTTTCCTTGACAAAATTCAGGAACAGACTTGATATTTGGTGACCTTCATTTATCACGTTCCAATTTAGAGCCTGACATCAAACAAAGTTGCACAGGAACATCCAGCTCAAGGATCTCACTAAATTTTTCATTTTATAAGAATGATATTTTAAAGTTCTTTTTTCGCAAGTTTTCACATCTTTGAGTTTGTGCTGAAGATTCCCTAATGACTCATTGTGTACACACTGTGACAGAGTACATAGAAATGTTTTGGGGAGATAAATTGGGAAAGGTTTGTTAGAGTAGGTCAAATGCAAACACTTTAAAACAGATCTTATTTGAAATACTGGAGCTATGCTGGACATCATGGCTTCTCGCTCCTTTTTGCAAGAGCTTTGAAGAGTGCTTAAAAGACTTCACTATTGGATTATTGTTTATCAAGGCAACAGATGAAAGAGCAAGCTGGAGCCACTCTTGTCTGCAGGAGAGTTTTGCTGTTGTAAGAGGGTCATGTGGTTTTTACAAGCAGAGAGAGTCAAACAGGCTTTCTCTCAGTCTGTGTGTGTGTGTGAGTGTGTGAGGGAGAGAAGAGATCACTTGACAGTGTCAGCTAGCAGAAGTTGCTGGGACAAAAACAGGGCAAGCTTTTGGAAGATGGCCTGGTCGAAGCCCTTATGGTTCATGGAAGAGGAGAGGACTGGCTGTCTAATGTTTCACTTGGAATAAAGGAAACAAAAAGGAACTCTGTGGTGACCTGAAAGAAAGAGGTTATCTGGAGAACCCTGATAGGGCAAGTTTCGTCAGTAAGACACTGAGGTGACTGTGGAAGTACATCAGTTGTGTATGTCCTAGAACAACACATCTCTTTCTGAAAACCAACAAGAACCTTCTTGAGTGGTAATCATTTACCTTTCGAGCACCAAAGCCTGGTGAACTTTATACATGTTAAATTCTGTGCACAGAAAAAGAATTGCCTGCAACCAGTGAACTTGGATGAATGAGAAGTGAGATTGGACTGTGAACCAAAGAACTTTTCTGAACTTACACACACATTACACACATATGCGCTTAGAATTAGAAGGGGGTTAAGTTAGATAAAGTAAGTTAATAGTGATAAGTTAAAGTGTGATTCTGTTTTCATGTTTAAAGATATTAAAAGCAATTTTATGTAACCATTTGTCTCGGTGAATATCTATTGCTGCTGGGTTTTGGGATCCTCTGGGCTCATAACAACACCATTGCGTGCTAAGAATCTGTTTACATTTTTTTGTAATATGTATGTTCACGTTTTCTTTTTTCCTACATTCCAATAAGATTGATTTCCTATTTGTTTTGTTTGATCTGGAATCACAAGACAAAGTTGTTCTTTGGCTTGGCTTCGCGGACGAAGATTTATGGAGGGGGTAAATGTCCACGTCAGCTGCAGGCTCGTTTGTGGCTGACAAGTCCGATGCGGGACAGGCAGACACGGTTGCAGCGGTTGCAGGGGAAAATTGGTTGGTTGGGGTTGGGTGTTGTGTTTTTCCTCCTTTGCCTTTTGTCAGTGAGGTGGGCTCTGCGGTCTTCTTCAAAGGAGGTTGCTGCCCGCCAAACTGTGAGGCGCCAAGATGCACGGTTTGAGGCGATATCAGCCCACTGGCGGTGGTCAATGTGGCAGGCACCAAGAGATTTCTTTAGGCAGTCCTTGTACCTTTTCTTTGGTGCACCTCTGTCACGGTGGCCAGTGGAGAGCTCGCCATATAACACGATCTTGGGAAGGCGATGGTCCTCCATTCTGGAGACGTGACCCACCCAGCGCAGCTGGATCTTCAGCAGCGTGGAGTCGACGCTGTCGACCTCTGCCATCTCGAGTCCTTCGACGTTAGGGATGAAAGCGCTCCAATGAATGTTGAGGATGGAGTGGAGACAACGCTGGTGGAAGCGTTCTAGGAGCCGTAGGTGATGCCGGTAGAGGACCCATGATTCGGAGCCGAACAGGAGTGTGGGTATGACAACGGCTCTGTATACGCTTATCTTTGTGAGGTTTTTCAGTTGGTTGTTTTTCCAGACTCTTTTGTGTAGTCTTCCAAAGGTGCTATTTGCCTTGGCGAGTCTGTTGTCTATCTCGTTGTCGATCCTTGCATCTGATGAAATGGTGCAGCCGAGATAGGTAAACTGGTTGACCGTTTGGAGTTTTGTGTGCCCGATGGAGATGTGGGGGGGCTGGTAGTCATGGTGGGGAGCTGGCTGATGGAGGACCTCAGTTTTCTTCAGGCTGACTTCCAGGCCAAACATTTTGGCAGTTTCCGCAAAACAGGACGTCAAGCGCTGATAGTAAAAGCCTTGTTTTCTTTTCATCTTGTATAACATAAATATTTTTAATGTCATTGGGTGAAGTGCATAAGAAACAAACTAAACTTGGCTGCTCTGCAGGGAAGGGTGGTCCACAAACTTTGAGCAGTGTTCTTCAGGGCCCATAGCCAGAAGAAGGTTGAGAATGGCTGCTATAGCCACCTGAGTTTACCGCATTCTATAAATGCCTGGAATTAAGGTACAGTCAAACCCCGAGTTTGGATAAGCAAGCATACTGGTTGTTTGAGACTGTGTGTTGCATGAATGGGCAACTAACAGCAAGGCACACCAGTTTTAAACTTCCTTTTTTTTCTTTTTTTTTTAAATATATTTGTATTTATTTGGAAGGGAGAAATATTACATGTTACACAGAGAACATACAATAATTGCACAATCTAATACAATAGAATACAGAATATGAATCATAAATAATCTATACATTGTATTTGAACATTATATGTAGACAATAAAAATTCCCTTATGAAAACTTCAGCTTGTGGCAACCCGCAGGGTCTCAACACGTAAGATGGCATCTGAACACGGCAATCCTGCAAGTGCCATGCTGATTAAATTGGCTTTTTTCATGAGCTGCTGGCCTATCCATGGCTAGCAAGCCAGTGATGTCATTTCCGCCGGAAGCGGCATGACCACCAGGCTCGGTGGGCCTATATATGGCAGGATTAACTGATAATAAAGTCAGTACTGTATTGACACTTTGTGTCAGTGTCTTGCTTTCACGCCCTGCCTTAGCACACATTACAAGCTCGTATTCTGTTATTAGAATATATTCATGATAAATTGTGTAATTAAAGTGATCTTCTCTATAAAGAGAAAAGAAAGTAAGGGAAAATAAAGAAAAAAAAGAGGAAAAAACTCATTCCCAATAATAATCCCACCCCTCCCACTAAACACGGTCGCTAGCAAATAATATGTAAAGAAGAGAGTCTTGAATCCTGGAAGACAGGCAGGGAACGCCTATAGCACTCACGCCAATGTAATCAAATAGTAGTCCATAAATGGGCCCTGTATCTTATCAAATACAATCATAATCTCTTTAATGTTATATCTAATTTTCTCCAAGCTCAAGCAGGACATAATATTCTGTATCCATTGCATACAAGTTGGTGGTAAACTTCATCAAAATTGCTCGTCCTGCTGTCAAAGAAGTAAATGCTGCAATTCTCTTTTGAATTAAGTTCAAGGAAATATTTTCCTGTTGAGAATAGCCAAAGCAATACAAGAACAAGGTTCCACTTCGAAACTTACTTTTTTACCCTTTTATTTTCCATGATTTATTTTTTTGCCGGTTGCTTGGTTTTGCCAGATGCTTGAATTCTTGGTAATAGGGATTTTACTGTACTAATATGAAGGGCCACTGATAAAGCAACAAATGGTGCAAAAAATCATGAAGGCAAGATGTGCAGACAGTTAATGCACCAAACAATGTCCCAAGCTGAACATTCCTCAATTATCCAAAAGGTTAGTGCACAGTAGGGAGTAGTGAATGCCTCGCTACTTTTTTTCCTGCAACATTATAGTCGTATAGGAATGCTTTGCCTGAAAATGATAATTAAACTAGAATCCATAGTACCTTTAAAAAGGAAATTGAGCTTTTGGTATTGAAAAATTTGTGAGTCTGGCCATTGTGAAGTGCAGATGAATGGCAGTAACTGGATCTAGCGCTTTCCAAAGCTAAGACAGATATTGCCAAGCTCTGAATGGTCCCTTTAGCTGTCAGGTTACATAATTTATGATGTATGAAAAGCAATTTTACTGAAAGGTTATCTCTCTCTTTGTTAGGATACTTTCTAACCTGTTGGGTTTTGCTTGGCTCTTTTGCTTTCAATAAGGTAACGATCGTTGTTTGAAAATGTGTGTTTAATATGAGAAGATGTTCATGCCATGTAAGTTTCTTGGGTATATTTATTCTTTCAGAATTATTATCTGAGGTTTTGACAATAATGATGAAATATTGGATAAAAGCATTGGAAAATTGTAAATACATTTCACATTATTGCATATACTTTTGCCATAAATGTTTATGTTACAACTATGTTTAAAGATTGTTTCGCACCTATTTACTTTTGCAATGTGGTTTTCAGACCTCTGTTGTGCGGTCATTTTCAGATTTGTCTCCCAATTAAATTGTTTGGACTCCTAAATTCTAAATGTCTTTATATAATGGAATGCATAAGGAATTTGTCAATTTTCTTAAAATTGATCATGTAATGAAATGCTGAACTGGTTTTAAAAAAATCTAATCAATTAAGATGTAGCTGATCTTCATGACTGAGGATGCACTGGAACGAATACTGGTCAAGGTCCTTTAATTTATTAAACTTACTGTCCAAAGTAAGGATAGAGGAAAGATTAAGAAAAGCAAAACTATGCATTTTATAATATGATCGCACAGACACAATGATTCTTTGTGCCCCTTAAAGCTGTTGAAAAATGTTTAGTGTAGTCTTCCAAAGTTTTTGTTTGCATTTGAATGTTTTTACCCAGAATCACAGAGTTCTGAACTAAATGTGGATTAAAATTAATTAAAAGCATATATTTACTGTCTTAAATCAGTCTGACGATATAATATTTGCCTAGAAATTGGAGTTTTGGGGTTTTGGTGCCACTTTAAAAACCACACATGAAAAACTAAATTGGGACACCTGTGCTGTAGGAAGTCATTGCCATGGTTTTGTTCCATTAAGGGTTGTTTAAAAGCATTACCATTTTACTGAGTCACTGTCAATCACTCAGCGCACATCAGCAATGGCATTTATGTGCTGACCCATGGGAACTGGGTCAGTGCTGTTAAAGGGATCGCTACATGGTAGCATCAGTCAATAAATAAAGGATTAAATATTTGGGAAGGCAAAGGTCTTGATGGTGACTGGCCAAACCTGAGCTTTGAAGCACTCTGATCAAATAGGATCGGTCTACAGATGAACTGAAGGTTACAGTTTGTTCATCTCGTATTCATGTGTGATTTCTTAGGCAACGCATGGATGAAGGAAAAGGTTCTTTACTTTAAAATTGTTATAACCAGCACCATGAGGCATGCCACGAGACTGCAAGCCTCCATTTAGAGATCTTGCATAGCGTGGTCAGCCCCCTGCTGGCAGCGAAGTCTAATCAAACAGGAACTATAATCAAGGCCTTGCTAGTCTCCATCCAAACATAATCACTATCATTACATCTCCCTTTCTTAAAACAGAAGTAGCTTACTTTTAACTAACACATTATCTTTGTATAAATCTGCAATTTTAACTTTAACACCAAGAACTTACATTTTCATTATTATCAACATTGTTAACACATTTTAAACTTGTTTTGTGTGTTCACATTTACATACACTAAAACTTGAAGAGTGAATAAAATAGCACTACATTATTTTATAACAGGAGTCTTTAAATTTGCTCAATGAGTCTCTTAGGAGGATTCGCATGTCTTGGTGATCTCCTGATTGATTGTCCTTGATCCTGATTTGTTGCCTCAGACAATGACTTCTCAAATATGCATTCAGGTTGTTCCACAGTATTCAACTTTCCATCTACTGTGGTTGGTCCTATTTGAAGATCTCGACGATTTTTTTCGCAGAACAGCTCCTTCGTCTGTCTGAATGGTGTATGATCTTGGTTGGTCTTCACTAAGGACAGTTCTCTTCTGAGTCCATAAGTTTGTTTTGTCTTTTAGCCTTACATGGTCACCAGTATAGAGTTCCGGTAGGTTTTTGTTTCTCTGTCAAAGTAATACTTTTGCTTTTCTTTCTGTTGATCTTTGAACTTCCTCACTTTCTCCTCCTCTTTTGTTTTTAGGAGGTTCTCCTGAATGGGTAGGTTTGATCTTAGCCTACATCCCATAAGGAGTTGTGCTGGTGACATACCACACCCGAGCGGAGTTGTGCAGCATACTAGCATGCTCTGGTCCACTGTCTTTAGCCTTGTTCATCAGTCTTTTCACTGTATGTACTGATTTTTCCACTAGACCATTGCACTGTGAAAAAATGAGGTCTTGACATGGTGTTTGCAAAGCCCCACTCTTTGGCAAACTGTTGGAATTTTGAGTTGCAAAACTGGGGTCCATTGTCATTGAAGATCTCGCTTGCCACGCCATGTCTGGAGAATATGGCTTTCATACATGTTATTACGACATCTGCGATGGTGGTGTTCAGTTTACACACTGCTGGATACAGGGATTAATAGTTTGTGACTACAAGATGGTCCTTCCCTTGACATTCGAATAGGTCAGTGCCTACCTTCTAGTAAGGTCTCTCTGATGCTGGGTCGTAAAACCTCAGATCTGGGTCCTCCATGAGCAATTTCTTTAGTTCGCTCCATGACTTTTCGTGCTCATGATTCCATTACCATTCAATGTTCTTTTCTGTTACCTTCTCGATGGAACCATCTTTTCTGAGTGATTGGATATGAATTTGACCAATCCATTAAACCTCAGTATGTTCTTTTTGCATTGTGGCCTTGGTATGTTCCCAATGGCGGACACCTTTCTGGGATCTGGTCTGATGCCCTCACTGCCAATAATATCCCCTACAAATGTTAGTTCTCTCACCCCCAAGCTGGGATTTCTCTCTATTCAACTTCAAGTTTGCTTTCCTTGTTGCTTCCTGCACTTTCCTTAGTCTCTCATCATGTTCCATTCCCATGGTTCCCCAGACTATGATGTCATCCATTGAGGTATCAACTCCGTCCAGGTGCTCATAGACCATGTAGATAGTTTTATGATCCACTTCATGAGCTGAGGCAATTCCCAATGGTCACCTTAGGAATCTGTATCTGCCAAATGGACTATTGAACGTGCACAGTCTTAAACTTACTTCATCCAATTTTAACTGCCAAAACCCTGATGATACATCTAACTTGCTGAAAAACTTTGCATTTGCAAACTGTGACATGATTTTTTTCAAGTGTCAGAAGCTTAAAGTGTTTTTTTTTATTATTGCTCTGTTTAGATCTCTTGGATCCAGGCAGATTCTCAGCTTTCCATTCTTTTTGCCACAACAATGAGTGAACTCACCCACTCCGTTGGCTCATCAATCTTCTGAATCATGTTTAGGCTTTCAATCCTGTCCAACTCTTCCTTTAGTTGCTTTTGAAGCATGAATGGAACTTTTCTGCATGGACGTATTATCGGTGCCACACGTTTATCCACTCTGATCATGTGTTCTCCTGGAAGGCAGCCTAGAATCCCTGAAAAGGCTGAGGAAACTGTGTTATCTGTCTCTGATGGCAACGTCTGAACATCATCAAGAAGGTGAACCCTCGCAATGTATCAGGCCCTGATGGCGTACCTGGCAAGATTCTGAAAATCTGTGCCAACCAACTAGCCGGAGTGTTGATGAACATTTTCAACTTCTCAGTCTGGCAGTCAGAGATTCCCACCAGCTTCAAAAGGGGATCAGTCATCCCGGTACCCAAGAAAAGTAGTATGGGCTGCCTCAACAACTACTGTCCAGTTGCACTAACTTTTACTGTGATGAAATGATTTGAGAGGCTAGTCATGGCCAGAGTTAATATGTACTGAAGTAAAGATCTGGATCCACAGCAATTGGCCTATTATCACAATTGCTCCACGGCAGAAGCAATATCGCTGAATCTCTACTTGGCTCTGGATCACCTCAAAGATTACAGCTTGGCCTTCAATACCATTATTCCCTCGCTGTTGGTCAAGAAGCTACAAACCCTAGGCCTCTGTACCCACCTCTGCAACTGGATCCTTGACATTCTCATTGGAAGGCCACAGTCAGTATGAATTGGAAACGACGTTTCCCTCTCACTGGTCATCACACAGGCCCACCCCAAGGATGCGTGCTTAGCTTGCTGCTCTACTCATTATACACTCACGACTGCGTGGCCAGGCACAATTCCAATGCCATATATAAGTTTGCTAATGTCACCACAGTTGTTGACAGAATCGCAAATGGGAATGAGGAAGTGTACAGGAGGGAAATAGATCAGCTTGTTGAATGGTTAACAACAACAACCTTGTGCTTAACATCAGCAAAACCAACTGTGGTTGAGTGGAGACAGTCGCCCACCTCTTTATAGAAAGCAGATTCGCTAAGAGTATATGAAAAAGGATACAATGTCCTTGTCACAGTTCATCCCCAGCAGAGGCATAACAGAGGGATCTCTGATTTATGAGCTATTCCCAGAGACAAATATCCAGAACTGCTGGTGGACCATCAACCTGGTGAAAGACTCCCTTTGGTCTGCCCAAAACCAATTGGATGTTCAGCACACTGAGCTGTCAATGTGGGAATGCTGCTGACCGGTGCATTCCAGGCTGCAGGAGTAAGTGCTAAGGCTTGACACAGCCAACGTGGGGATGCTGTGGGGAAGACCTAGCATCACTGGGCATTGAGGAGCTGAGGCTGAGGGAAAGCCCCTCAAACAAAAGAGGGGGGAATGTCAACAAGTGAAAATATGGTGCAAATAGAGAAAGTATTTAACAATGTAAAGAGATGGACGTGACATTAAGGGAATGAAAAGACTTTGAACAGTTTTCCTTTCACAAATAATTTATTGTGAATAGTTTATTTTTGGGGAAAAAATTAATCTATCTTGCTGCTTGTGAGGGTGCTGTGGAAAAGGATCAATCTAAAGCCCTTCCATTACCAGATATTAGGCTCTTTCAGGTGGCCAGAATACCTCAATGTAAAGCTACATATTCTACCCTTATGCGGCTCTTGGGGTACCCACCTGAAATAGCAGGAGATTCTAACCCTCCTCCCGGAGGGATAATTGCCAGAGCACTGAAGTCCCCCAGGAACCTGAACGCAGCTGCCTGAAAGTGGATGCTAAGGGGCGGGCTGATGACGTCACAGTGATGTCGTCAGCTCGAGACGCCTGGCGCAAATTTGGAAACACAGTGTGCAGGCAGTGTATCTCGTTCTGAATACTGAGAAATGCTGAAACCATCATCAGTATTTGTCTTGCCTACTCCAGGTTCACCATAATCCCGTGTTCCTTCTGTTTCTCCTTCGTCGTGCTTCAAATGACGACACTTCAGTGGGCGGGAGTACACCTACAGTGGACAGGAACCAGAGTGCATTCTGAGGCGCCTCTCCTGTAGCTGTCCCTTTCAGGTGGACAGTGCAGTGCTTTCAGGGCTGCCACCTGAACAATGATTCCAAAGCTCTGCATCCGCTTCTGCAGGTGCATTCTTGGTGGAGAATGCACCTAAAAGCGACTATTGAGGGTCTGAGACCAAGGGGAAGAAACAGCAAGGTGCTACAGAGGCATAATTAGAGAATGTATGTAACAATGTACATGGATGGAAATGTATGGATATGACACTAAGGATGTGAAAAGATTTCAACAGGTTTGCTTTCTTGTGAATAACTTTTTGTGAATTGTTTATTTTGAAAGGGAGGGGATCTCTCTTGTTCTCCACCACTATTGCTTCTCACCTTCCACCCAAAAGGCAAAGTCGGTTCTTTTGTCTCTCCACCAACCTTCTCCTTTCATTGCTTTTTGCAAAACATTTTAGTTCTGTAAAACAGAATTTCCCTTTGCAAACTGAATTAAGTGGGAAGTAATAATTTCTCCATTTTAACAATTTTCTGACAAGGGATAAAGGTCTATTGCAACGTAATTAAATGTTATTAATCATAGTGGGTTTGTATCATTTTACAGCATGACCGATTGGGATGAAGTTGACATGATTAATTTTTTTTATCAGGGTAAGATCATTGGCCATTTTGGATAATGAGACACTTTAAGGGGTAATGCTTGTGTTGGGAAGCACAGCAAATAGTGACAGAGCAATGCATTTATTACCTATAAATGAGACACGAGATTCTTGACTGGCTACAAAATTAGGACAGTATTCAAATAGGGAATGTGCTTTTTAAAATTTACGGCGATTGCAAGGCCTTGCTCCATTCTGTATTGAGGCTGACGAATTAAATTTGGGTCCAGATTGGTAATTGCATGGAGTGCGGATGGGGAGGGAGTCATTTGGAATGAAATTGTTTATCTTGCCGTTTCCGAAGAGATTTAAAGCAGCTTCATTTCTTTTACAACTGATGAAAACATTGTGTGCACATCAGGCAAGGGCCAGATGCTGGTGAACATCAAATTTATTTCTATAAAGTGCTTTGTTAATCCTGTGATGATAATGAAAGGGTTAGTCAAATGTATAGGATTTAGTGACACGGATTTGCAACACAGAATCGTGTGTTATCTGTGCATTGATTTGCCTCAACACTTCAAGGAACAATCTGTGTAGATCCTCGAGAAAGTGCTGATACTAGAATAACCTTGAGCAAATAACGAGAAGGTGATAGGACCCAAAGGGTCTGGCAGCATCTATGGAGAGAAATGGGACGCTAAACTCAGCCTCGCTTGTTGAGTCCTTCCAGCTCTGTTTGCTCATTTGCTTGGGATCAGTAGGTTCTCATCATTTATTTCCAGCCACAGAACACCTGAAGCATTCCTTTAATTATTAGGGAACACCTGCGACAAACCCATGGACCACCTGTGATGGGAGGGGTGGGGTGAAATACTGCCGAGCTTAATCCCCTTCCCAGTCCGTTGTGTTGGCGAGAACATATTTTGAATTTATTTTTTTCCCTCAAATTGATAAACTTGTTTTGTGTGTAACTCTTCTCCCCTCCCCCCCCCCCCCCCCACCACCACCTTTAGTTCCATTATCTGGTGTCTCCAAACCACCATTCTCACCTCTACTTTTCAGATTATAGCCTTGGCAGTCCTTGTCTTCCCATCCTATATGACTCGTCCTCCTCCTTTGTTTTTCTTGTCTCTCTTTAGGCCTTTTTCTGGGGAGGTGGAGAAGCAATTTATAAAGGCTCCACTTACCTCCATAAAAGGTCCAGAGGAGGATTGACGTGTTCAACGTGCTCCATGTTCCCTCTCCCCAGGGGGTAAGAGTTACAGCGGAGCAAAGTTGCTCCACCGTAAAAGGATTTCCGCCGAATGCAGCTACAAAGGGGGAGGGCTAATGACATGGCGATGGCACCGTCAGCCTGCCATCCAAGAGCGCAAATTTTAAAGAACCCATCTGGTCCAAAAAAGGCCTTTATGTTGTGCAGAAGATCTGGCAGAGACCTAAGACTGCTTGGACAGGTTTCAACTAGTACTCGTATCTGTTCTTCAGTGTCCGTTTTTAGTCTAGGCCCACTTTCCCTTCCTGCCGCGTATGTTTGACGTTCCGGTGGTGGGAAACACTATTGCACTTCTTACCCTGCCTCCTTCACCTTCAGAAGCCACCTCCCCTGCAGAAAAGCACCGCGTGATCTCCATTTTTGGTTGTCAACAGAAAGGCGATTACATGCCTTTTGTGTATATATTTTTTTAATTCCTTTGTCATGTAACAGAGTATATAGATATGTTTTGGGGTGATAAATTGGGAAAGGTTTTTTCAGAGTAGTCACATACAAACACTTTAAAACAGATCTTATTTGAAATTCTGGAGCTCTGCCCCATGCGAGACATGTCAGCTCCACAGCTTTTGCAAGAGCTTTGAAGAGTGCTCAAGAGACTTCACTAAGGTATTGTTGTTTACAAAAGGCAAGAGATGAAAAATCTTGTTGGAGCCATAGATTGTCTGGAAGAGAACTTGTTGTTCTAAGAGGGTCACATAGTTTTGCATGCAGAGAGAGAGAAATGGGCTTTCTCTCAGAGAGAGTGAGACACACACACACACACACACACACACACACACACACACACAGATCACTTCCACAGTGTTACAACCAGCAGAAGTAGCTGGGACTGGAACAGGACAAGCTGGCAAGCTTGTGGAAAGCCCCATTTTGAAAGACAGCCTGGTCAAAGCCCTTGTGGCTCATGCGAGAGGAGAGGACTGGCGGACTAATGTTTCACTTGGAATAAAGGAAACAAAAAGGAACTCTGTGGTGACCTGAAAGAATGAGGTTGTCATCTGGAGAACCCTGAGGGGGCATGTTTCGTCAGTAAGACATTGGAGCAGCTGATTAAGAAGTACATCAGTTGTGGATGTCCTGGAAAACAAATCTCTCTCTGAAAACTGTCAAGAACCTTCATGAGCAGTAGCCATTTATCTTTCAAGCACAAAAGCCTGGTGAACTTTATAAATGTTAAATTCTGTGCACAGTATACTGTGCATAAGAATTGCCTGCAACCAGTGAACTTGGAGGAATGAGATGTGAGATTGGACTGTGAACCAAACAACTTTTCTGAACTTACACACACATTACATACACGTATGCTTAGAAGTAGAAGGGTGTTAAGTTAGGTTTGTTAAGTCAATAGTGATAAGTTAAAGTTTGATTTTATTTTCATGTTTAAAGATAATTAAATGTGACTTTTGTTTAAGTAAACATTTGTCTTGGTGAATATCTATTGCTGCTGGGCTTATGGGTCATCTGGGCTCGTAACAGTCACCTGCCATTCATCTGCTCTGTCCTTATGCCACCTCTGTCAATCCCATGTGAGGTGGCCCCTCCTACTCTGTCCTGTGCACTGCTCTGGCACACCTTCTTCACTCTTGATATAAAAAAGTTTGGGCTTGATCCAGCGACCATTCGTTTTCTCCCTCTTCCACTGCTTTGCACACAACTTGTTTATTACGTCAGTAATATTTATTTTGACAGCACCATTGCATAACAAACCCGCTGACAACTAGTGGTCCACAGTCCACAATTTGGTAAATACTGCCCCAGACCTTTCCCCGTCTTCAAAAAGAATAGCAGTTTGGTGCGTTGAATTAATAAAATATTTCCAGCTGTTGGTTGTCAATTGTTTTAGTATCCAGGTGGAATTGAGTTGTTGTTGCTCGAAGTAATTTCACTTGGCATCTACGACAGCTGTTAGATAGGAGAGCCTTACCACCTGTCACTCATGGTTGAATTCAGTATTAGTTCCAGGCTGATGAATGGGGTTTAAATTCTACTCAATACAAATTCCAGGGAGGTAACGTAAACTAACTGGGAATTTTAAAATTTTTTTTCCATTTATTTAAATGTGAGATCCTTTACACTAAGTTTATTCCATTTGTAGGTATGACTAGAACAAGGGGACAAACCTCTCCCATAGGCTGCTGCCATCACACTTCCCCCTCCCTCCCTCTGTTAAAACTAACAAATGTGCTGCTTGTATCGTGTGGAGACGTGCGACACTAGTGCTGCGGGTGGGGGTCACAATACCTCATTTGGGAGGGCAATGCTCGCGATTGCCCCCCCCCCCGCCCTTTGGCATCGGCTCTATTTGCAGAGCAAACCCTTGATGGCTTAGATAGGAAAGGGGGAGAATGTTCCTGTTGGTGGAGGAATAGAGACAGAGGGGACACAATGTGCAGGGGTAAAACCTCTATGAAGAGCATATTTAGAGTTTGGTTTGTGCTTCCATGAAAAAGTGATACAGATTCAAATGTGGATTTCAAAAAAAGAATCTGGTGAGGGTTGGAAGTTTAAATAAATCTGCAGTGACAAGGGGATTTGTGCCTTCAAATTACTGGCTTACACTTGATGGGCCGAATGATCTCCTTCACTATGAAGAACTAGTGATTGTATTTTATGAATCTAGGATAAAAATTAACATAATCACACACATCTAGTTCTGCTTTGTCACTTATCCAATATCCTGTAATATCTGCGGGCAAAACAGTTTTATATTGGTGAGATTAATCCTTGATTTCCTCGTGTTCCACTTTGAAGGCACCCCAACCTGTATAAAATCTAATGTATCAATCTGCAAACTTTACTACATTTCAAGCAGGTTGGTAGGCAAATAACTGCAACTCGTAGTCACTGTGGCAGGCTGTATTCCATTGTGATATGTTTGAATCCTCTGTATGATATTGAACAATATAGTGCAACAGTTTGTCTTTCATTTTGCAGGATATTTCTGGAAAGGTTAAAATGAGCCATGATATGATTACTTTGCTGGTGTATAGAGATACAGTGGACAAAGCATCTTTGTTGATTATCAAGACAGTGGGCAGGATTTGCAGTCTGTGTGCAACTGTGCTTATTCCCTACTGACCTCTCCAGGCAGATCAGACTGGTGTTGGCAGGAGCATGTAATGTGAAGCTGGGGTTAGCTGACTCTTAAAACTATCAAATCCTTCCTTCAGGAAAATACATGAAAGCTTATCTTTGGATCCTTGCATCGATTTCTTTCATTTGAGTCCCTTCTATTGAAATCAATTAAAAAGGTAACCATGCATCAGATCCAACTTGACATAATTTTCACTTAGAATTCACTGTCTTAAGTGTTAGGCAAAATATCTAAGTGGCCTCAGTGGAGTGGAGTCCAAAATAATAAATATGGGCTTGCATCTGGCCACATTCCCACATCAATTCCAACATTGCTGACAATTGTCAGCTCCAAATCTCATTCATTGCATCATTCCCTTGATCCTCGTTTGTAGCACTGTCTATCAGATGTATTAGGGTTTGAATTTAGTATTGAACATGTCGTGATTCCACCAAATTTTGTCTGTGAGACATGAAAATCATGATTTTGGTATCAATGGGACATTTCAGCTGCTCAAGGATAATATTAAACAGGCTCCTCACAGTTGCTTGAAGTTGATATCTGCATTTAATATCAAACACCACAGCACATCGTGACATTGCTCAAAGCGCAACTCCTTAACTTAATTTCAAAATGTCCTTTGTATTATCTTTTTATCACCTGTCACTTTCTAAAAGTAAATAATAACATTGTGTGAATGCCTTCACATTTATTCACTTGCCTGCTGTTTACACAAACTCTGCACCCAAATTAGAAATGCTTCAATCACTGCTATTTTACAGTCTTCTCGGTCTTGGAGATTCCTGCCCCCTTCCTAAAGTTTCCATTCCTAATACCTCGCTACCACTATAAGAGATGAACTGTATGTGTTTGACTCTTATATCCCTACTTATGCATGGATGAGATATGTTCCATTTTCCTTGTTAAACATAGCTCATGGACTGACCTTTTGGCCCATCATGTCTATGCCAACCTTTGCATCCATTGACACTAATACCATTTGCCCACATTCAGACAGTATCCTTCTATGCCCTGCCCAAACCCCTCTTAAACATGATTGCATCTGATTCTACCATCACCTATAGCAATTCCAGGTATCAGCCACTTTCTGAGTTCAAAAACAAAAACAAATTGCCTGGAACCAGCACATCAGAGCAGCCATAAAGAAGGCAGACCAGGACTCTCTCCTCTTAAGGAGTCTGAGGAGATTTGGCATGTCATCAGATAGTCTATTCAACTCCGGCAATTTAAATAAAGATCAATTAGTAACAAGCATGGGTAGCATGATAGTACTGTTGTGGGGTCCATTCAAGAGCCTAGTGGGAAAAACTCTTTGAATCAGTTTGTGTGTGATTTCTCATTTGAATCGACTCAAGGGAGAAGAGTGTATGTCCAGGGTGAGATGATGGGTCCTTCGGTATGTTGGCTGTCATTCCTGGGTGTTGAGAGATGAAGATGTAGTCCATGGAGGGAATGGAGGAATGGGAGGCAGACAGTTAAAAGGATCAGAGCATTATTAAAACATAAGCAATACCCGTGAGATGTTGAGAAAGTGCTAAATAATTGCATTGCCCTGGATATAACCAATGATATTTACATCAGAAGATCAAAATTCTAAATGAATTCGCTATAAATGACTTCACTGATTTTTTAAAATTAATTTAAAAGCTTTGATTAATTGCCTCTATGCAAAATGTTCAGGTGTAAATCTGATTTGTTCTTTCAAAAAAGAAACAATGTTCAGAGTAATTACCTCTCTTCAAGGAAAGTTACAGCTCAATCTCCTGATTTTCATTTTCTCCCCACTGCATTTGTATACCAGTTTAGTTTTTGAACCTGCTGAAATTGTGCTGAAAAGAAACAGTTTTCAGACATTAAGTTTTAGCCTTTTCGATTGAACCCTCCCACCCAGCAAGACCTGAACTCTATCCTTCCCAAGAGTCAGTTTTATTAATCTATTGGGAGTTGGTTCTCCCTCAGTATCCAAATTTTCTGTGTTTTGGCTGGTGGTTAAAAATGTTGCGTTCCTTGTGAGACACGCGTGATTGTTTCTTGTAGGGAAAAAAATAACCTTACTGCTGGCTGGAAGAGAGGCATAACCAGAAGATTTCTTAGCCAGTTGGGGGTCTCACCGGGCACACCTCCAAAAGCAACATAAGCCATATAAAGGCCTTCCCATTCTTGTGACAACTTTACGGATAGCCTGAAAGGGGCTGGAATTTCCTACCCTAAGATGCCCTATTCGGTTTCAAAGAAAAACAAGAATTTCAGGGATCTTTTCTTCACAATTCAAATAAAATTAGTTCTTTATTATTTAGCAGTTTCAACGGAACAAATTTTATTCTGACAACACAGTTTTTTTTAAATATTTCCTTTTTAGAACAGTTAATCAACTGTTAGCAATGTCTCTATCTGTATTAAGTTCATAAAAGATGATTTGACCACAAAATCTAATTGCTATTTTGTTTTCTGAGGGCCATTGTAGGGTGACTTTTCACTAACAAATGACCTTGGGGAAAGGTAGAAGATTTTTCTGTTGCTTATGAGATCTCTTCATAAATTAGTTTTTTCCCCCCATTTTTTGTGATTTATTCATGAGCTCTGTTTGTTAATTAATATTGATTTAACTGTCAGTAGTTGGCTTCAGTAGACAAATTTTAAGCCATTGATTTGTTAAACAGTTTTCAGATGCCAAAGTTTTCATGATTAAAGAATGCATCAACATTAATTGACGTGTATAATTTGGTGAGACTATAATTTGAACAGTGAAGCCAATCAATAGTATTTTCTGCCTTTGTCATGCTGACTTTATGTAAACTGGTCATTGTTACAGGTCACGTCATCAGTAAATGCTTCTGCAGCTGGTCCAGTTTGCAATCCCTCTCCTTATTGAATGCATTGGTTATTGATGCAGATACACTGAACAATGCCAGTGACCCAGGTTCGAATGGGTGCCTGCTTGTAAAGAGTTTGTACATTCTCCCCATGTGTCTGCATGGGTTTTCTCCAGGTCCCCCGTTTCATCTCAGAATTCGAAATAGTTGATGTATCTGAGAGGTGTGGGCTTGTTACGATGCTGTACGTCTCAATAGAGCTCCTATAGAAGATTAATATTTTGCCAGCTTCAGTCCTCTAAGGAAGTGTCATTGCTATTGCACCTTCCTGACAAGTGAGATGATGTTGAATGTCCACCATGGGTCATGAGTTAAGTGAATTCCAAGAAATTTGGGGCTCTCCACTCTCTCTCCTACAGAGTTATTGATGTGTAGTGGAGGGTGGTCATTCCTGGTCCTCTTCAAGTCTGTCATCATCTCCATCATCTTGTCCACGTTGAGAATGAGGTTGTTACTCTTGCACCATTTCGAGGTTTTCCACCTCTTCCCTATAGAGTAAGTCATCATTGTTGCTGATGAGGCCGACGACTGTTGTGTCATCTGCAAACTTGATGACTCTATTCGGAGCTGGATCTGGCAGTGCAGTTGTTGGTCTGTAGCGTGAATGGGAGCAGATTCAGCACACAGCCCTGAGGTATGCCAGTGCTCAGCTTGACGGTGCTCAATATTCTGCTACTGTCCGGACCAGGATCCAGTTATAGGGAGGTGTGTTGAGTCGCAGCGAGGACAGTTTCTCCACCAGCCTCTGGGGAATGATCTTGATAAATGCTGAGCTGCAGTCAATGAACAGGAGCCTGGTTTATTGAGGTGTCATTCTCCAGGTGGGCCAGGACAGAGTGGAACAGGTCTCTTCTTTGGGCAAATTGAAATATATCCAGTGTCCCTGAGAGATGAGCTTTGATGTGTTCCATCACCAGATGCTCGAAGCATCTTTTGAGTTTACAAAATGTATCAATTTACACTTATCTGGATTAAACTCCATCTGCCTCTTCTCTACCCATCTCGAGATCCTACCTATATATTCTGTTATTACCGATGAGGACCTTCTCCACTCTCCACAACACCTCCAAACTTTGTGTCATCTGCAAGCCTCCTGATGTTCCCCTTCCTTGTCTGAGTTATTTACAAATATCACAATGAGCAGCCATACCAGAACAGAGCCAGACATTCCAGCTACTACCACCCTTTGCCTTCTGCAGTTAAGTTCATTCTGAATCCATGCAGCCATTGTTTCATGGATCCCATGCCTCAGGACTTTCTGAATGAGTCTACCATGGTGGGAACCTTTTTCAAATGCCTCACAAAAATCCATAAACTCCACATCTATTGTCCGACCTCATCAATTTCTTTGGTCATCTCTTCATTCTGTTTGAGAGGCCCTTCACCAAGCCATGCTGACTATCCCTAATTAGACTATGCTTTTCCAAATAGTTTGCTCACCAATAACTTAAGACTCTTTGATCTATAATTTCCAAGATTCTCCCTATTGCTTTTCTTGAACAAGGGCACCATGTTTGCAATTCTACAATTCTCTGGTACCTTCCCTGCGGCCAGTCAGGATGCAAAGATTATAGCAAATGTACCTTCAATCACTTTCCTTGCTTCCTGCAGTAACCTGGAGTATTCCTGTCAGGTCCTGGGGACTGGTCTCTCCAAACATTTACAAGAAGATCCAGTACTTCCTCTTCCTTATTTTCTACTACACTGACCTCCCATTCACCAAGATCCCTCTATTTGGTGAACACGAAAGCAAAGCGTTAATTTAGAACCTCCCTTACCTCCTCTGCTTCCAGGCACGTTTCTCTCCCCCCCCGCCACCGCCCTTCCCACTATAGACTTGTGAGTATTGGCTTTTTCAAATGTTAATCCAAGGACCTTTTTTAAAAAGATGATAATAGTTCATGCCGCAGCCATCCGGTGAATACCTGACTCCTCCTCTGCCTTTCCTTCAGCTAGTCTCCACAGGCTCTAATCTGTTCTGCTCACCTGGTGCCCACGGATGGCAAATGCTCACCCATTTACCCATGGCAAGTTGCTGCCCTGTCACAGGTCATCTGCTGTCTTTGAACTCACAGTGCTGATCCAGATTTCTTCTCCAGCTGCCTGAAAACATAAAGCGGTACAGAAAAAGACATATCCTATGTCTGCACAGTACAGCATATTAAATAAAATATTTTCTCCTTGTATGTGATCCATATCCTTCCATTCCTTGCATATTGGTGTCTATCCAGAAAACTCTTAGATGCTTCCATCATCTCTGCTTCTCCAACTACCCCAAGCAGCCTGTTCCAGGCTCCTTTGTCTCAATCTGGTAAATGCCTGCACTTCTTTCAATTTGCCCCTTCTCATCTTAAATACACATCCACTAATATTTGACATGTTTTCTGTGTGGGGGGAAAGAAAAATTCTGACTGTCAACCCTATTGTTGCCTCTCATAATTTTATAAATATCTATTTCCCTTCAGCTTCTGCTCAGGAGAAAACAATCCAATGTCTCCTTGTAGATCATGCCCTCTAATCCAGGCAACATCCTGGTAATCTCTTCAGCATCCTTTCCAAAGCCACATCATCTGTGAATATTCTGTCAAAACACAAAAATGTTGGAGGAACTCAGCTGATCTCACAGCATCCATAGGAGGTAAAGGTACATTGCCAACATTTCAGGCCTGAACTCTTCCTCCCCCCCCCCCAACCTTGAACTTTGATACTTTGGCTCCCTCCGAGCCTCTCAGGGTTGCTTATTATGTGTTTTAGCTCACACAACAAGGAAAGGCCCTTTTTGCCACTAATCCTACACTCATCCTTACACTGTCTGTAAGGAGTTTGTACGTTCTCCCCATGTCTGCATGGTTTTCCCAATGGGCTCTGGTTTCCTCTCACCATTCGAAACAGACCAGGATTGAAAGTTAATTGGGTGTAAATTGGGCGACACACTTGGGCCCAAATAGGTAAATTTAAAAATTTAAATCCAATTCTAATTCCCATCAATCTCCTTAACTATATCCTCAGGGCCATTGATAATAGCCAATTATCTGAGCAATCCACATATCATTGGGATGTGTGAAGAAAGACTTTTGAGAAGCCCATGTGGTCACATGGAGGCAAACTCTACACAAACCACAACAGAGATCAGAATGGCACATGGGTCACCGGAGCTGGGAGGCAGCAGTTGTTCGACCTGCACCATTGTGATGCTCAATTATCTCGCAATCTTTCAATTGCCCAACAGATTGGTCCTAACTGCAGGACAATGTGTATCAAATGAAAACAAAAGTAGAAGATTTAAACCCTTTGAAGCTAGAATTGAAATCCCCTCTTAACTCATCTGGAGACAAGATTTGATGCATGGACAACATCATTCGATGTAAAATATTTTTATTTCTATGGTCCATTGTCACGTCTTCATTGATTATATTAAACAAAATACTTTATATATAAAAAAACTACAACAGGATTCAAATTGCCTCTATTCTGAAAATTTTCAAACTCTTTCTTGCATCCACTGCCAGGAGAATGAATTATTGTCCAAATGGTGATCGGGAATCAGATCCATGTCAGCCTTGGGCACCATCTCTGTTGGTGTGCCCTATACAGACTCTGGTCAGCTTCTCCAAGTTTCACCATTCATATTCTTTCAATACCTGACCCTTTCAAGATTATGGGGATAATCTGGACTTGACATAAACCAACAAATCAAGTCAACTTTACTTATCATTCATCACCATGCTTGCACCGTAGGATGAGATAGCATTTCTCCAGCACCATGGAGCATATTTACATAGATATATGTTAGGAAAGCAGTTAACACATTAAAATATTAAGGTATTAAAACATCCAAGGCACTCTATGCACATCTGCACTGGGAGTTCAGGAGCCTGATGGCTTTGGGTAAAAGCTGTTTCCCACTTTGGACGTAAGGGCCCCGAGTACTTCGGTACCTCCTGCCAGATGGCAGAAGGGAGAACAATTTACATGCAGAATCTGTGGAGTCTTTCACATGTTTATTACTTTCCGTCTGCATCGAGTGCAGTAGATATTGTCTATGCTAGGAAAAGGTTCTGCAATGATATTTTCTGCTGACTTCACTATCCTCTGCAGGGTCTTGTGATCCGAGATGGTACAACTTCCAAACCAGGGAGTTATACAGTTGCATAGGATGCTCTCATTGCATCCTCTGTAGAATGTAGTGAGGGTGGGAGATTAACTTTCCTAAGACTTCATAGGAAGTAGAGGTGCTGCTGGGCTTTCTTGTCTATGAAACTGGTGTTAAGGGACTAGGTGAGATTCTCTGCCAGGTGCACACTGAGGAACTTGATACTCTTGACCTCAACGGTAAAGCCGTTAATGGTCAGGGGAGCATGGGCCCTCCTGCAGTTGACAACCTTTTTTTTAAATGTTCAGATGCAGGTTGTTTCTCTGCACCAGTTCGTTAGTGTCTGCACTTCGTCTCTGTTTACTGCCTCCACTTTCTTACTAATGAGGCCCACCACTATTGTGTTGTCAGCAAATGATGATGTGATCCAATCTGTGTTTAGCTTCGAGTGAACATCAGTGGACTGAGCAAGCAGCCCCGGAGGGGGCCCTGTGCTCAGTGTGATGGTCTTGGAGGTGCTATTTCTGATCAGGTCTGCTTGAGGTCTCCCTGACAGGAAGTCAAGAATCCAATTGCAGAGGGAAGTATTTAATCCCAGCAGGCCCAACTTCCTTATCAGGTACTGAGGTATGATTGTGTTGAATGCTGAACTAAAGTCAATAAATAGCATTCAAACATACAAGTCTTTATTTTCCAGGTGGATGAGGGCTAGATGGAGGGTGGTGGCGATAGCATCATCCATGGAGTGGTGGATCTAGGTGCAAACTGAAGGGGGGGGTCTAGTGAGGGGGAAGCAGGTACTTGATATGCCCCATGATGAGCACTTCATGATGTTGGACGTGACTGCGACAAGGCGGTAATCATTGAGGCAGGACAGGGACGAGGGTGGCAACGTTGAAGCACGTTGGGACCATGGCGCTTCTCAGGGAGATGTTAAAGATATTGGTGAGAACTTCTGCCAGCTGAGCTGCACAACCCCTGAGCACTCTGCTGGGAATGTTATCCGGTCCAGCAGCTTTCTCTGCCTAACTCTCTCTTAACATCAGCTGTCAGAAACACAAATTCTCACAAATGAGTCTCTTTAAGATCGGTGACATGACAAGCTTTATTCACAAGTCTGCAGAGTTGGACTCAACCGGCTTCTTGCCAAGTCAAGCCCCGATACATACAGTGCATTGTTTTTTATACAATTTGCTTGTCCTTTGGCATCTCCACTACACTGCTTTAATTGGTTAGTTTTTGCAGAATCATCCTGATTACTGTTAGTCACGCACACCACGATCATTCATGACCTCTGCTCACACCAAATTCTGTTTTTCACTCTTTATCAATCTTTGGCTCCTGCATGTCTCTCTGTAGTTAAATCTGTTGCAAGTCTGTTATAACATTTTCCAGCTAAACTCCAGTGGTTATCCCCCTTTTATGACTAATCATCACATTTTAACTTAAACCCTTTTTAACCCAAATTCTCTATCTTTAACATCAGCCACTGTAAGAAACAGCACCTGACCATTGGGAGGAGGGATGGTCTTCTCCGCTGCCACATCATTTTTCACCTCAAAACATGCATTGAATTTGTTCAGTTCATCTGGAAGGGAGGCATCACTAGCACAGGCAGATAGTGTAGCTTTGTGGTTGGTGATATCTTGGATCCCCTTCCACATGCGCCACATGTCCTTGCTGTCCAGGAAGTGACTGTGAATGAACTGGGCTGGCGCACGCTTATCTTCCCTGATGGCCCGAGACAGCTTGACTCTTGCCATTTGCTGGGATTGCCTTGTCACACTCACTGAAGGCTGCATCTTGGCTTCTGAGCATCACACGCACCTCTGCCGTCATCCATGGCTTCTAATTTGAGTGAGTAACGATGGTCTTGGGCACAGTGATATCGTCAGTACACTTACTAATGTAGCTGGTCGCTGTTGCCGTATACACCTCCAGACTGATGCAGTTGCTACTGGTTGCTGCTTCCTTGAACATGTGCCTGTCAGTGAACTCAAAGCAGTCTTGTGCATGAATGGCTCTCGCTGGCCAGGTTTTAACCTGCTTCAGAACTGGTCTGGAGTGTCAAGTGAGCAGTCTGTATACTGGTATTAGCATTACAGAGATGTGGTCTGAGTATCCAAGGTAGAAGATAGAGTCAATACGCTTCAGAGTTGTTCGTGTACACAAGGTTCAACGTGTTTGCCCCTCTCATAGTAAAGTCCACTTGTGGTGGAGTTTATGTAGCCCTGATTTGAGGTTCGCCTGGTTGAAGTCCCCAGCGATGATGATCAGTCCGTCAGGATGTGTAGTCTGCAGTTTGTTTATTGCCTCGTACAGTTCCCAGATCACCTCCTTTAGCATTATGAGGTGAGGACAAACTAGCATTGCACCTGGTTGAATGTGAATGCTTCCTTTGTATGTCGGGGCAATTGTCTTCAAACTGCTAAAGGAGTGCGTCACCTCCTGAATTTTTCCCCTCAGTGGATCCCAACAGTCCTCTTCTGCTGTACCTCTGGCATAGGCTGCAGGTCTAACATTGGCTTGTCCACATCAGAACTCACTGAACTTGACGGAGGAAATTATTCCCAACTGAAGGATGCAAACTATTTACATGTTGAGATTTAAGGGACTTGTATTGGACTATCGCTGATATTATTCCATTGTTCAGAAGAAGCCACACCACATGATCTTTCAACTTCCACCCACACAGAGAGACAAATTATGAAGAATATTGAAGATATTATCCAAACAACCCTTGCTTGCATTGTTGCTGTTCAGTGACATAAATTCACCTGTTAGGAATGTTCAGATGTTTTTGGCAGTGATTTGTCTTGTGGAATTTGTTAATATAGTTTGATTTTCATTTCTTGATGCAAACACTATTAATGTGGCTTCCCATTACATTAATGGGAGGGTCTCCTCTAGCTAGACTTCATTGTTGATAAAGGCTTTGTTCGTGAAACTTTGACCTACTTTTTCCCCTACTGATGTGGCTTGACCCACTCAGCAGATCGTTTTTTTTTTGTGCCATAGTCAATTTGGTAACGTTGCCTTTGGCTTTAGTCTGGATCAGAAAGTGGGCTCTGAATGATTTAAATTTTTTGAGATGTGGCCGAGGGCTTAAGGGGATCTTTTCACCTTGTGGAAAGTAACTGCAAAGTTATTTCTGCTCTCCAGAAGTAATGAATGACTTTCATTGGCGATAATGAGGTTAACTATTGAGATTAGATGACATTGGGATATCAGAGATTTTAATTTTATAGGCTCAGGAGTTGGTGAATATTTGTGGATGACGTGAATCATAGTAAATACTCAACCTACACCACTTGTTGCATCTTGCATTGGCAAATTGAGAGCTGGTGTAAATGGCCTCATCCTAGCCTTCACTCCGGCTGTTTCAAGCTGAGGTGAAGGTTGGGATCAGGCCATTTACACAACCTAATTGCACACCTGTACAACAATGTGGGTCTGTGACCATTAGCAAGCTGACATTTGTTTCGGCAAATATTATCACAAATGTAGGTTGCCTTGTTTTATTTTTTGCTGATGGAATAATTCTTCATGCAACAAGTAGCTGCCTAGACATCCGTGATTGCAATTATACTCTGTTGACAGTGCAGGAAGGCAGATGGTTGACGGAGCTCATTCTGTGTTTATTCAAAATATTGCACAGAAGGCAGTTGCAAAAGTGTGCAACCTGCTTCTCACCTGTGTGAAACTTCTCAAAACAGAAAGACTTGCATTCATGTGGGGACTTTTCGACTGGATGAAATTCAATAAAACATTTCAGAACGAATGAGGTCAAAAGCTCATCGTGATGTATAAAATGTATCAGCTGGGCAGTTGCTGCGAATCCCCCCCCCACCACCACCCACAGTGCCCAACCTGCAGCATCCTATATACTGCTAAAAACGTGATCCAGTTCAATGCCCTGGTGATTTTTTTTTTACATTCTTGTAATTTTCCCCATTCTTTATGGCCCTTGATTTGAATGAAAAATAAACAAGAATATTTTTTTGTATCTTTACCATGAACGCCTTCCATTCAACAGATATTACCTTCAGATTGCTTTTATTTATGTAGTGCACAGTCCCATTAGAAAAGCTGCCAGCATTTGTACTTGTCCCACGTCATGTCATGTTCATGCTGGAGAATTTTTATATGGTTGTTACTGTTGTGAGGGGAAATAAAAGACTAATTTCTTAGTTACCAGGATTTGATAACCAATGGGGTTTTGTGTGTCCCATTGATTTTCCAGAATGACTTGGTGGATTAGCATCCTACTGTAACAGAGGATGATAGATGCTGTTTCCTCCGCATGATAATAAGTTAATTCACCATCTGCAAGGTTAAGAATGACATTTTATATCACTTTTCATGTAATTCGCACTTTTATTTTATATGTTCATTTTTGTTTCCTCAGGTAATTCCTTGGTATCAAGGATAAATTACTTCCTCTCCATTCTTGTGGGTTCTGTGCTGGCTGTTGAGACCAACTTGGGAACGGCAGGCTCCTCCGCAGATGGGACAGGTGAGTTGCTATTTTGTGAGGTGCTGGCTTGCCTCACTGATGCAATGTCTCAGTCCACTTCAAGCACGTGGTCTTGAAGTTCTCAACACCATGCCGGCACAGTGGATAGTCACCAACCAGAGATTCACAGGAGTCATTGGGGAACGTTGGGCTTCTTCAAGGAGTTGTTGAGTCCTTCCTTGAATCTTTTCCTCTCTCCACCTGGTAATTTCTGAGAGAGAGAGAGAGAGAGAGAGAGAGAGAGAGAGAGAGAGAGAGAGAGAGAGAGATCAGAGTGAAGTGACTGTTCAGGAGCCTGGTGTCAGGCATACGAGCGAATGTGGTCTGGCCAAGAGTCATGCAGGGGATGTTGGTCAAAGAAAGGATGCTGACATGAATTTTGTTCTAATTCTAGTAGATTTGATCATTCAATTCCAGTTTTTTCATTTGCGCAAAGACTGTGTTATCACATTGAAGGATGTGGCGAATTTCATCACTGATGTTCGCCTTTGCTACCAACATGAGTGAAGTAGTCCATGATTTCTTGTGTCTTATGGTCAGTAGTCAGAGTACGTTGTGAAAGGACTATGGTCTTGCATGTGTTAAATTTAAAGTTTGTTATGTTTCTATTATGTTTCAGTGAGAGCATCAATAACCGTTGAGTGTTTAGTATCTGTGTTCAAGTGTGGTCTGCATATTGCAGCTCGGCTGGTGAGATTTGAGTCGCCTTGATTCTGAAGTGTCTTTGCTATAGGCAAGGTTGCACAGTTGGAAGACCTGCTGTCTCATAGCTCCAGCAATTGAGATTTAATCATGATCTCTGGTACTCTGGAGCTTGCATGTTCTCCCTGTGACCGAGTGGATGTCCCAGTGTCTCTCCCATTTCCTCCGACAATCCAGTGACATGCCAGTTGATGGATTAATTAGCCACCGCAAATGAATGGTCGGCCCATCTCCTGGGAGCTAACGGGCATGTGAAAGAGAACAAGTTCTGAGGGAGGGAAACTAGTTGGGGAATGAGATTGTAGGCATTGCTCTGAGAACTGGCATTTTGGGGTGAATTTCCGCCTTTGCTTGTTGTAAGAGAACATCAGGTTCCTTTACAACCGCTCTCGAAGTTGCTCTGTTCCTGCAGTAAGTTTTTGCTAGAATTGAGATGTAACGATTGCAGCGAGAAAGGTGGAGAAGAGTGGGCCAGTGACACAATGTTGTTTGACACAGTATATCATTAGTTCTGTTGTTGATCCATCAGTTAGTATCACACATTGCATTTAGTTGTATTTACATAGCTATTCGAACAGACAATAAAATGATAAATTTCAGTATGTACCAGTAGAATTTTAACCATTTTGCTTAATTTTAAGTTTATTTGTCACAGAATACTTCACACAGTGAGAAGAGTTCTTCTGCAAATAGACCATCAGGTTATCTCAAACATTACAAAAAGATGGACAAGGAGCAGAATTTATGGAATATAGGAAAAGGAAGAGGAAGATGAGCTTCAGAATCAGGATTTATTATCATGAACAAATCATGAATTTGGTGTTTTGTGGCAGCGTCATAGTGCAAACATTCATATTATAACCATCTTACAAATATTAAAAATAGTGAACGAGAAGTAAGGCAGTGCCTTTGGTTCATTGATTATTCAGGAATCTGATGGCAGCGGGGAAGAAGCTGTCCTTGTGCTGCTGAGTGCTGTCTTTAGGCTCCTGCACCTTTTTCCCCCGATAGAGGTGGAGTGAAGAGGGCATGGCCTGGATAGAGGCTGCATTTTTAAGACATGGCCTCATGTAGATATCCTCGATAGAGTGAGGTCTGGTGCCTGTGATATCGCAGGTTGGGTTAACAATCTTCTGGAGTTCATTCTTGTCTTGAGAATTGGCACCTCCATACCAGGCAGTGATGCAACCAGCCAGAATGCTCTACTCGCTACACCTGTAGAAGTTTACAAGTCTTCAGTGACAGACCAAATCTCCTCAGAGACCTCACAAAGTATAGCCGCTGGTGAGCTTTACTTGTGATTTCATCAACGTGGAGGCTCCAGGACAGATTCTTGGAGATGTTGACACCCAGGAGGTTCTTGACCCTCTCCACTACTGAGCCCTCGATGAGGACTGGGTCATGTCCCCTGACTTCCTCCTGACGTCCACAATCATTCCTTTGGTTTTGCTGATGTTGAGCATAAGATTGTTGTCATTACACCATTCAACGAGCTGATTTATCTCCCTCATTGCCATTTGTAATTCTGCCGACAACCGTGGTGTCATCGGAAAACTTGTAGATAGCATCGGAATTATGCATGGCCACACAGTCATGGGTGTACAATGAGTAGAGCAGTGGGCTAAGCATTAATTCTTGGGGTGCGCCTGTGTTGATAATCAGTGAGGAAGAGTCGTTGTTTCCAATTCATACTGGCTGTGGTCTTCCAATGAGCAAGTCAAAGATCCAGTGAGGAAAAGAGGCCTAGAGTTTGTAGCTTCTTGACGAGCACTGAAGGAATAATGCTATTCAAGTTTGCACCAAGCAAGGGCAGTGTGAATGCACTGTTCTTTTTTTGTAAGCCACAGCATGGAAATGGGTCTTTCTGGCCCATGAGCCTGTGCCCCCAAATGCACCAATTTACTTCCAACCCCTGTACATTTTTGAAGAGTGGGTGAAAGCAGAGAACCTACGCAGATATGGGGAGAACCTACAAACTCCTTACAGATAATGCCGGATTTGAACCTGTGTCCTTAGCGCTTTGAGCTAACCACGGCATTAACTGTGCCACCCAGGGTTCATTCACGAACCTGATAATTGCAGGTGATTATCTTTAACCCTGTTGGTGTGCAATTTCACTCTTAACAACCTTCTTGATGAGGTTGAGGGAGAAGAGAGCATATTCAGGGTGTGATGGGTTTTTCTGTATGCTGGCTGCCTTTTTTTAGGCAGTGGGTGATGCATATGGCATCCATGGAGGGGAGAGAAGGTTTCATTATGACTTGAGATGAACCTAATACCTTCGGAAGTTGCTTAAGCAGAGCAGTTCCCATGGTGTGATGTTGCCAGCCAATATACTTTTGATGGTTCACCTACAGAAGTTGTTGAACTTCCTTTGTTTTCTAAGAAAGCAGAGGTGTGTTTTTTATTATTGTTGCGTTAATGTGCTTGTCCCAGGACAGAAACCCCATCTAAATGACATCACAAGTCACATATCACAGACCTCTCACCTTTCAGCATCCACTGGAGCTTTGCAGTGCAACTGAACAGATGCAAAAATTAAAACATGTACATCTCTTGCTGGAATCCCCAGTGAGATGCCAACTGAAGGTACTGCATATTGACATCAATACCTTCCATACAGACTCCACCAGCCTCAGTATTTTTCTTTAACAAAAAGCCAGGATATTTGAAACATCATTGATAACTAATCTATCACTGACAGAAACCTTTGTACACTGTGTGTTCAGATCGATGTGGCTGTGACTTCTGCTCCACTGATCATCCTGCCTTTCGTTGAGATGTCAAACAGGCATGGCACAGAGCTCAACTGGGGAAGATGGTCAAATGGGATATGTGCCCCTCTCTCATATATAAACATGAACATGCATACTCACTCACTCATACTCAATGTTACTCTGACCCCATCCCTCCCACCCCTAATTTTCCTTCAGTGCTGTGGCAACCTCCTATGCAGCTGTCCTGTGTGGCTGCCAAGGGAAATAATATATATATTTGGAGACCTGATATCCTTTGCAACAATTATCAAGCCAAGAGTAAGGCAGTGAGAGCTTTAAATCCAGCTCCTGGTGGGATTTTGTCTAGTTCTTTAAAGTTTGAGTTCCTCAGAATGTTGTTTTTCAAAGGCATTTTTGTCCAATTTAAGAGTTCTTTAAGGAGAACCTGCTTGGATCTTATGTGCCTACAGTGCACATGTTTAATGCATGTAATCTCCAATATTCTGTCCTGGGACAAATGTATGAAAGAGAATTTCACGTTGATGGGCCCAGAAGAGTTTCCCAATGACATGATTTCTCTCAGAAATTTTAGGTAGAGCTGCCTAACTTGGACCAAATCATTCTTGCACCCGATTTGGACATGAAAGTTGGGAGTTAATGGATTTAATTTCTAGGTGGAATGGCGTTCATCATATCATTGCACATTTCAATGAAAACAAAATGGCAGATGCTGAACAAGTGAGACGTGAGATATAATTTAGTGAAATAAATTTAACTGGATATACTTGTATTCAATTCAGGCAGGATATATGCAGAATTAAGGCAAGGACATGTATATATAGATGGTGAGCAAACTGGTGACCTTTGCATTGCACCTGCATGTGAAATAATCTTTGTCAGCTACTTCAGTGGTTCTGGAACTGGTTGTGCGAGCCTCAGGAACTAAATTGAAGGTGGTAAGGTGGTGCACAGTTTGTCATTGTGACAGTGGAAATATTAAACCATCATAAAGAGCAGATCGATACTGTTGAATCCTGCACAAATTCATTGTATTAAATACTCTAAGTTCAAAGCAGGAGCCATCAGGCTCCTGAACAAACCCCATAACTGTGCTATCACATTCCTCTTTCTTGGTGCCATTTGGCCTTTCTTTTCATTATAATCCTATACTCCGTAATTGTGCTCCGAACATGCTGAATGAATGTCAGAGAGAACATGCATAAAGAAGGAATTGTAATTTGTTTTTCGGATTCTCCCTCTGGAGAATAATTGTGGGAAGTATGAATATGCTGCCACATTTGAGTTTTCCTAGCAATTTTTTTTGTGGGGGGAGGGCAGCTGTAAGTGTTAAATGGGCTCACTAAGCATTAATCCATCAATGTGATGCCAGAAACAGGAGACTTTTGAAATATGAGGTGCTTGAAATAGTAGAACAATATTTGCTGAAATGGGTGGGGGGGGGTGGAGCTGAGAAAAGATTGATTGGAGGTTTTCAAATTTGTAGACATTTGGCAGTGGAAGAGGCTGTTTCTCCAGATTAGCACTTGACATCTTCACATTCATCTGATCGATGAATGGGACAAGAACCCGGTGAACGGTCAGCCGATTCCAAGGCGGACAACGAGGATGAGAATTATTGCCAGGCAAAAGGAGGTCACTGATTTTCAAAGTTCTCACAGTTCGATTAAGGTAAGAGAGTTGAGGGAAAGTATCATTAGCGGAAGATACAATTTGGGCCCATGAGAGTGAGAGAGAAAATCGAAGAGTAAAATTCCCATATATTCATAAGTTGCATTCATGATTTCTTTGACCCGATGGGGTCCAAATAATATACATCATTGATTAGCATTCCCATGATCAAATAAATGGGTTTCAAGCCCACTGCAGTTTTGTAAAAATTACTTAAAATCAAAATGTAATTGGAGATTAACCATGATCAAATTAATGCAGCCATAAACAATCCAAAGCAAAACATAAGCATTGCCAATCATGTGGTTGCTAATCTAAGTGGCAGCATGTGTACAGGCAACAATTGCATTGTTAACCAGCTCATGACAGCTGAATGATCTTAAGTGGAATTACTGATTCCTCGCATGTCTTGAGAAGATAGTTTAAAGACAATTGACATCATGTGTAATCTTATATCAGTGAATGCGGAGTCAGTTGCCATGCTATTTTGAGGTGTGCCAGATCTGCTACAAAAAGATTACACTCAATTACATTGCCATTAGCTCCTATTGCTGTTCACTGACTATATATTGCTTGGCTTCTCCAATTTTCACATCCAATGTCATCATTTCTGACATGCTAAAATAGATAAGGATTGGCATTATTCTTTCCACATCTTCACTGGTCAATTTTGCGTCTTAGCTGGTGAAAACAGGGAGTTTAAACGCAAACGGATTGTAGCCCAGCAACAATATGTTTTAAAGATATTTCACTGCTACTTGAACAGAAGCATTGATTTCTTTTTTGGAAATATTTTATTGATTTTTTTTTTACATCAACTAACAGCACCAAAATTACCATCACGAACAGATAAAATAAATGTGAATTAATCATTGATGTGTTTCCAAATATAACCCGAATCCCCCTTAACCCCAAACAAAACCCTGAATGATTAAGAAGGAGAAAAAAAAGATGGACAAAGAAGGAAAAAGGGAGGAGGTGTCAAGATCTGGAATCCAACTCCAAAAAAAAGCTCAATAAAGGGAAAAGAAATAACTAGAATAAATGTCTTATTTATTAACTGTTCAACCCTACACTTTGCAGGTAACATACTGATCTCTTTTGTTGATTCCTCTTGGAAAGTAACAGGCTAAGGAATGCAAAACATACATTTAATACCAAACAATACATGCAAGGATGGCCACAGGAATCGCACAATGTGCACACCTCTCTGTAAAAGACTGACAGTATAAACAGGACCAAGGTGGTGCATTCAATTAGAGAAATAATGACAGCACGTTAGTTGGGGGGGGGGGGGGAAGCAGTCTTAAAGATGGATGTAAAGGAGTAAAGGGACCTGAAGGCACAGATTCACAAATCATTAAATGTAACAAGCCTAGTTAATAGGACAGGAAAAGAAATCAAGTAAAGCACCGAGGTGGAACAGAATTGGAAACGAGAAAATCTTTTTCAACTTCAAAAGAAACTTCAGTCAAACTTTGAGCTTCTTAAATTTTTTTTTGAATATTTTAATTATACAGCATGGTAGGAGGCCCTTCTGGCCAATAAAATGGGTGCTGCCCAATTGCACCCAATTAACCTACCAACTGAACATTTTGAAGCCTTTAACCCCAGAGAAAACCCACGTAGGTCATGGGGAGAACTTACAACTCCTTAAAGTCGGTGGCGCTGTAATAGCGTTGTGCGAATTGCTAAATTTTAAGTTCTTGAGAGTTACATGAACTGGACCAACCACATCAAAGTGATAGTCAAGAAAGCACATCAATGCTTCTACCTTCTGAAAGGCCATCTCTGCCACCTTTATTCCTCAACGGCTTCAACAGGTGCTCCATTGAAAGTACGCTAGTAGGATGGATCACAGTGTGGTATGATGGGAGCTGCTCTTCTCAAGATCAGAAGAAGGTACAGATGTTGGGGATTGGAGCTCTTAACACAAACACCTTTTCTCTACATCTCCCACTGCCTAGGACAGACAGCCAACATACCCAGGATATACAGTAAAGCCCCATGATAACTGACCCCTAAGGAGATTAGTAGATGGCGGATAATTCGATTTTCCAGTTGCTTGCGGTTGAATGTTGCATGATTACCAAACTAATGGTGAGTTGCATCAATTTTAAATTTCCATATTTTCTTGACTATTTATTTTCTGTTCTTTTTTAAACCGGTTGTTTCAGGCTGCTGGTTGCTTGAAATCCGGATCACAGGGGTTTTACTGTTGTCTGTTCTCCCCTCAAAAAGCGACCATCAGCCTGGTTGAAATTGCATATCAGCAGGTTTAAAGACTAATTCTTTCCACAACTGTGCTCTCTTGATGCCATTTCTTTGTACTGGATGATTTTTTTTAAACAAAGCTTTGCTACTTTTTATGGATGTATGAATCTTAGAGTTGACCTGTTTGTTTGCAGAAAAATCCTTTACATTGTACCAGGCATATTTGGATAGTTAACCTTAGAGCACACTTTTGGTTTCCATAGAAACAAATCAAAATGCTGGAGGGCACCAAAAAAACTTGAACAGGCTGCTATTAGAAATTAAAGATTATATGCAGATTACATATAGTTATCAGGAAACTCTCAATAAGATGGTACTCCTTGTGTCAGAAAACAAAAGGGCAAAGGAGATTCTAAGTGATATCTCAGTTATGAGGAGGTCTGAAAGAGTGGAATTGGTAAAGATTTTAGGATATCCAAAACTAGTTAATATTGTGTATTGTTCTGAGCTCCTGTTTTAGTAAAATGGGATTATCACTAAGGAATAGAACAAAATGGTCACAGTTAACATTTAGCATTGCACACAAGCACATCACAAGTCACAGCCCAGCAATAATTTGAGACATTGGGAGAAGTGAGGGAAGGCTTGTCACAGTCTGTTCCAGAATTCGATGCATTTGCCAAGACATTGAAATTTTTGCAAGGGGAGAACCATTCTGACGGCTGGAGAGAAAAACAGCTTTTAGAAGCAGCTCTTGTGTCAGCCATTTTTGTGGAATTCAAAGCAAAGCATGCTCTGTGAATGACTGGGCCTTTTCAGTGGATTGACCTGTGCCAGGAGGGTCTTTTGGGAAGCAAAATGCTTCCTTTTGACTGTGACTAACAGTGAAGGTCACTTGGAGAGACCGGTGTGAGGGTCTTGGAAGTTTTGTGGAGGTCGCCCAGTTCGAGTCTTGCCTACAAAAAGGACCAGAAGTGCTTTGACCACAGCTCGTCTGGATGGACATTTCTTCAAAGGCAACGCAAAGAGAATTTGTATCTCTGTCGCAGCCACAACTCCAGTCTTCCCGTCAGTTCATCATTGATTCTGGGCATCAAATTTCAAAGACCTACACTTCAACACTGAACTTAAGAGACTGAACTTTGAAGTAACTTTCTAGATTTTGGCTTGGACTGCAATGGATTGGGTATACCACACACACACATATACTCTTGTACGCCTGTGCATAGTTGGGATAGATTTAGTGTTAAGGATAGTTTAAGAGTAAGAAATAAAATTAGTGTTTTAAAATTAAACACTGGTTCATTGTCTCTTGCTGCTCGTTATGTGCAGTTTGTAACAATATAATATAATAAATGAATATATCAAGTGAGAGAAAATAATGGAATCATTCAGTTGAACTGCAAGGAATCAGGTCCATGCTGACTAAGTGGCCTACTTTAACTAGTCCCATTTGCCTGAACTTGGCACGTATCCTCTTCCAATCCATACACCTATCCAAATGTATTTTAAATGTTGTAATTGTATCTGCTAATAGGACTTTGTTCAGCTATTTCCAAGTATACCACCCTCTCTGTTAAATGTCATTGCTCAGGATCTCTTTGAAACCATCCCCTCTCACCTTAAATTTGCATCTTTTACTTTAAGACCATCACCGTTGGGAAAAAGACAATGCTGGAGAAGTGCTTGCCTACAGTTTGTTCTCACCTTGATAAAGAACTCCAGTCCAAAATATTGGTTATGTATCTTTATCTTTGCTGTATAAAGTACATTGTTTGACCTGTTGAGTTTCTCCAGCATTGCGTTTTTATTCCAATCATGGTGTCTGTAGACTTTTGTGCTTTACCCGTGGGAAAAAGACTGGAGCCATCCACCTTATGCCCATCATTTTATATTCCTTTTATGCTCGAGGGAAAAATAGTTCCATTTTATCTAACCTGTACTTATGGCTCAAGCCCTCCAGCCTTAATCATACCCCTGTGAATCTCTCTGGCTAAGATACCTCCCACCCACCAGATGATCTATTATATCAATTGAAGGTTTGCCAGCAATGGCCTGTATCTCCACGAAACAATTCACGAGGCCAAAATATCCTAATCTATAAATTGGATGAACTCTCAATAACCTAGCATCTGATTGTTCAGCAAGCCTCGTGATCCACCAGCAGTTTCATTCCTTAATCCGGATTGTGTACTGGGTCCAGAATATAAGAACTTGTAATGATGATGAGTATATTGTCATACACATTGTACAATGAACATATGAACTGAAATTCTTACTTGCTGCAACTAGACAGATACTTCAAAAAAGCAACATATACAAATAAAGTCAACAACAATAGTGTATTTAATTGAATTAAAAATACAATAAATACTAAAAAAGATAGAAAAAAGTGTCAACAACAGTGCACACAATACCTTTGTGGAGCCAAAGCAGTCCCTGAATAACGTAACAAAGGGAAATTCCAGAGCTGTTGAAATAAAGTATTTGTGACCCGAGAGGTGATGGTTTTCAGGCTTCTGTACCTCTGCTCAAAGGTAGCGGGGAAAAGTTGTGGCCGGGGTAATGATGGAAAATGACATTAGTTTCCTTTTTGATGAGAGATTAGTGCCTGTAATAGACCTAGTTATGTTTGTTACCTTCTGCAGTCTTCTATACTCCTGAGCACTGGAATTCCCAACCAGCATGTGATGCAACCAATCAGTATACTTACCAGAATACCCCCGTTGAAGTTTGATTTAAGCATTCGACCACATGCCAAATCTCTTCAGACTTCTGATAAGGTGGTGGTGTTGATGTGCCATCTTGATGTGCTGGCTACCGGAGAGGCCTTCTGAGATATCCAGTCACAGGAACCTGAGTTTCCTAACCCTCTCCAGCTTTCAGAGAGTGGCAGGTGTGTGGAGTGAGCTTCCAGCTGAGGTGGTGCATGCGGGCTCAATTTGAACATTTAAGAAGAATGTGGGCAGGTACACGGATGGGAAGGGTATGGAGGGCTATGGACTGGGTGCAAGTCATTGAGACTAGGCAAAAAAAAAAGGCTCGCCACAGACTAGAAGGGCTGAAGGTGCTGTAGTGTTGTATCATTCTAAATGATCACTACAGCATCAACAACAACTTCTGCCACTTCTTACAGTACCCTGGCATGCATTCAGTCAGGACCAGGGGACTTAGTTATCTTTAGACCCACAAGTTTGCTCAGCACCCCTTCTTTAGTGATCACCATTGTCACTTCCCATGACATGAATAAAATCTTCCCTGGATCCAGAAACCTAAAGCCCTCCCTCCTGCATCATGTTTTTAGCCACTTATTATTGAGTGAGTGCACCAAAGAAAAGGTACAACGACTGCCTAAAGAGATCTCTTGGTGCCTGCCACATTGACCACCGCCAGTGGGCTGATATCGCCTCAAACCGTGCATCTTGGCGCCTCACAGTTTGGCGGGCAGCAACCTCCTTTGAAGAAGACCGCAGAGCCCACCTCACTGACAAAAGGCAAAGGAGGAAAAACCCAACACCCAACCCCAACCCACCAATTTTCCCCTGCAGCCGCTGCAACCGTGTCTGCCTGTCCCGCATCGGACTTGTCAGCCACAAACGAGCCTGCAGCTGACGTAGACTTTTTACCCCCTCCATAAATCTTCGTCCGCGAAGCCAAGCCAAAGAAGAAAGAAGAAGATTGAGTGAGTTGACCACAGGGGTGCCCTGCACTGCCTGCCTGTTCCCTTTCCCTCTCCTAACTGTCACCCATCTACCCTCCTCCTGCCTCCTTGGAGTGATAGTATCCCTGTAACTCCTGGTCATCACCCCCTCTGCCTCCAGAATGATCCTTAGTTCATCTAACTCCAGCTCCAATTTCTTTTCTCTGCTTATCAGGAGCTGCTTGTGGAGCACTGTTAGCCAGAATCAGACACACACAAGGTAAAGACTGTACAACAGGCTTTAATCCACAAAGACTTCCACAGAGTCAGGCTGGCTGTGGCTGCAGCAACTCTGAGTGAGACCTCGGGAGGCCAGCGCAGGCTTATATCCTGGAGGGTGATTGACACCTGACTGGTGGGGCTTGATCCATTCAGGCTGACTGATTGACAGCCGGCCAGGTGTTGTCCTGTACACTTACACTCCTGCAGGTACAGAGGTTGCCCCCTGAAGTTGGCTGGTGGTGTACCACCACACTGCAGCTGGATGCACTTCTCACAGATGAAGTCGTCAGAGATACTGCTCGCTTCCGTGATGCCCCACATTCTGCAAGAGGAGCATTCCCCTGCCTTGGCTGCCATTCCCTCTGTTTATGACTAGTGGAAAAAAAATATATATACATCTTAAACCTGCCTTCACCTGTGCCTACCTGCTGGATTCTTTTTGTTCCTCAAATAGGGTGGCCCTTTCTTATTTCATCTCTAACTCTCCTTCACCTCTTGTTCTCACTGAAGCCAGTTAAGCCAAAGCCTTACCACCCTGGCTCAGCCCACTCCCTCCACTCCTCTAGACAATCCCTCACTTTTCCAGTGATACTCAGCTTCTTCCCTCAATCAATTTCGAGCTGCTTCCTCGCCCCTTTTTAAATTCTAACTGCTGCTTCTCCTCGGGTCACCTGACCTCTCTTGCTCCAATCAGCTTCTTCTTCCAATGCTCCAATTCCCAAGTTTCTCTGGACTCTGGACAGGTCCTGGGGGATTGGACGATGGCGATTATCACACCACTATTCAAATAGGAATGTTAGAGAAAACCGAGTAACTATAGGCCTGTTAGTTTAAAATCTGTAGTTGAAAAAAACTGCTCAAAGCCATCATTAAAGAAGAATCATGGAGGCATCTGGACCTATCAGGAAAAATGCAGCATGGAGTCAGCAGAGGCAGGACATGTTTTACAAACTTACTGGAATTATTTGAGGATATATCGAGCATAGTAGATAGAGGGGAACAGGTGGAGGTTATTTACTTGGATTTCCAGATGGCATTTATAAGGTGAGTCATAAAAGGCTTGTCCAGAAGATGAGGAGGATGCACAGAGTTGGGGGAGATGTATTAGCATGGATAGAGTATCGGTCAGCTAATAGAAAGCAGAGAGTTGGCAAACAGTGATGAGCGGTGTGCCACAGGGTTGGTACTGGGCCCGAGACTGTTCACAATTTACAGTAATGATCTGGAAGAGGGGACTATGTGTAGTGTATCTAAGTTTGCTGAAGACACTGAATTGAATGGAAAAGTAAGTTGTGCAGAGATATAGAAAGTCTGCAGAGAGATATAGATTGATTAAGTGAGTGGGCAAGGGTCTGGCAAATGGAATACAATGTTAGTAAATGTGAGGTTATTTACTTTGGAAAATCAGATTATTACTTAAATGGCAAGCATTTGCGGCATACTGTTGTCCAGAAGGACTTGGACGTGCTGGTGCGTGAATCGTAAAAGGTTGGATGACCAATGCAGAAGGACTTCAAGAAGGTAAATGGAATGGTGGCCTTCATTGATAGAGGGATTGAATTTAAGAGCAGGGAGGTTATGCTGCAACTGTGCAGTGTACTAGTGAGGGTGGATTTGTAATACCATATGCATTTCTGATCTCCTTACTTGAGGAAGGATGTACTGTACTGGGAGGCAGTGCAGAGGAGATTCGCAAAATTGATTCCAGAGATCAGGGATTAGTCAATGAGGAGAAATTGAATCCTCTGGGACTGTACTTGGTGGAAATCCGAAGAATGGGAGCGGATCTTATAGAAATGTATGAAGTTATGAAAGGAATATATGAGATATAGGTAGGTAAGTTGTTTTTTCTACTGGGAGGTGAGATGAGAACTTGGGGTCATAGCCTCAAGATTCAGATGTGGGATGGAGATGAGAAGGAACTGCTTTTCCCAGCGAGTAGTGAATCCATGGAATTATCTGCCCATGGAAGCATATGAGGCTGCCTCATATTTAAGAGAAGATTTAATAGAATTTTGCATAGTTGGGGAATTGAAGGCTGCGTGGGGGGGGAGGAGGAAGGCAGGTCAGTGGGCCAAGTGGCCTCCTCCTACTCCTATTTCTTGGGTGTCACCAACCTCTCTAAGCACCATCACCGTAGACATCAGTGCCACTGCCTGATAGTTGTTGAAGCATGTCACATTACTCTTGGGCATCAGAATAATGGAAGCCCTTTTGAAGCAGATGTGGACCTCCAACCATTGTCGCTCGTGGTTGAAGTTGTGCACAAAGAAATCCAACCAGTTGGTTGGCACATGGCCATGTTCACTGTCTGGACTGAATGCTTTTTAAGGATTCTTCCTCTTGAAGATGAGCATGCACCCAGAGCAAGGATATTTAGAGTACAGTTGGCACTGGGTTCTGGAGTGACAAGTGTATACCTTTGGGGATGGGGTTGAGACACAAATCAATGGGAAAGGAACATTGGTTTGGAGATGAATTAAGGATGGTTATATTTTTTCCACTGCCTTTAAACTTGCCAGCTTCCCAGGAAATATATATACTGTGTAACATCTTAAAAAAAAGTTAGGAGTGTTTTTCTGTTCATCGAAGAAACATCTATTGAGTGATCAAAATGTTATCGTGCTCTGGTAATTTGTATAAATTACATTGACTGGATATCTCTTTACCTACCTGCTTGTTATATCCTTGAAGAAATCCAATAAAATGGCAAAGGACACAAAACCATGTTGAATTGGCTTGCTTCCATTGGGATTCTTTAAATGTCTTTCTTCTGTCTTTTATAATCAATTTCAGCACTACTTTTGTATGCACATCTGACCAGCTATTTCTAATCTTAGATTTTTCATTGATTGTATGACTGACATTTACCTTCAGAGTGCAAAGTCAGAGATTAACTATTGTGCAAGGGGTAATAATCTCAGAAGCTACAGTATATGCTCATGGGTATTAAACTCTCTTAATGTCAGCTGTTGTGTTTTGAAGTTCTTTAAGGCAAAGACAGACGATGCCTTTGGTTTTGGGTGACTTGATCTTCAAAGTGGTTGCAAGATGATGGAACAGTGTTCAAATGGGTCAGCAAAGATCAGGAGACCAGATGCACCAGGTAGAGTGTTGCCTGTATCCCCAGGCCTTAAAGGAAGTGGATGCAGAGATGATGGAACAGTGTTCAAATGGGTCAGCAATGGTCAGGAGACCAGATGCACCAGGTAGAGTGTTGCCTGTATCCCCAGGCCTTAAAGGAAGGGGATGCAGAGATAATGGAACAGTGTTCAAATGGGTCAGCAATGGTCAGGAGACCAGATGCACCAGGTAGAGTGTTGCCTGTATCCCCAGGCCTTAAAGGAAGTGGATGCAGAGATGATGGAACAGTGTTCAAATGGGTCAGCAATGGTCAGGAGACCAGATGCACCAGGTAGAGTGTTGCCTGCATCCTCAGACCTCAAAGGAAGTGGATGCAGAGATGATGGAACAGTGTTCAAATGGGTCAGCAATGGTCAGGAGACCAGATGCACCAGGTAGAGTGTTGCCTGCATCCTCAGGCCTCAAAGGAAGTGGATTCAGAGATGATGGAACAGTGTTCAAATGGGTCAGCAATGGTCAGGAGACCAGATAGAGTGTTGCTTGTATCCCCAGGCCTTAAAGGAAGTGGATGCAGAGATGATGGAACAGTGTTCAAATGGGTCAGCAATGGTCAAGAGACCAGATGCACCAGGTAGAGTGTTGCCTGCATCCCCAGGCCTTAAAGGAAGTGGATGCAGAGATGATGGAACAGAGTTCAAATGGGTCAGCAATGGTCAGGAGACCAGATGCACCAGGTAGAATGTTGCCTGCATCCCCAGGCCTTAAAGGAAGTGGATGCAGAGATGATGGAACAGTGTTCAAATGGGTTAGCAATGGTCAAGAGACCAGATGCACCAGGTAGAGTGTTGCCTGATTCCCCAGGCCTTAAAGGAAGTGGATGCAGAGATGATGGAACAGTGTTCAAATGGGTCAGCAATGGTCAGGAGACCAGATGCACCAGGTAGAGTGTTGCCTGCATCCTCAGATCTCAAAGGAAGTGGATGCAGAGATGATGGAACAGTGTTCAAATGGATCAGCAATGGTCAGGAGACCAGATGCATGATGTAGAGTGTTGCCTGCATCCTCAGACCTCAAAGGAATTGGAGGCAGAGATGATGGATCAGTGTTTAATTGGGTCAGCAATGGTCAAGAGACTAGATGCACCAGGTAGAGTGTTGCCTGCATCCCCATGCCTTAAATGAAGTGGATGCAGAGATAATGGAACAGTGTTCAATTGGGTCAGCAATGGTCAGGAGACCAGATGCACCAGGTAGAGTGTTGCCTGCATCCTCAGACCTCAAAGGAAGTGGATGCAGAGATGATGGAACAGTGTTCAAATGGGTCAGCAATGGACAGGAGACCAGATGCACCAGGTAGAGAGTTGCCTGCATCCCCAGGCCTTAAAGGAAGGGGATGCAGAGATAATGGAACAGTGTTCAAATGGGTCAGCAATGGTCAGGAGACCAAATGCACCAGGTAGAGTGTTGCCTGCATCCTCAGACCTCAAAGGAAGTGGATGCAGAGATGATGGAACAGTGTTCAAATGGGTCAGCAATGGTCAGGAGACCAGATGCATCAGGTAGAGTGTTGCCTGCATCCTCAGACCTCAAAGGAAGTGAATGCAGAGATGATGGAACAGTGTTCAAATGGGTCAGCAATGGTCAGGAGACCAGATGCACCAGGTAGAATGTTGTCTGCATCCTCAGACCTCAAAGGAAGGGGATGCAGATTTGATGGAACAGTGTTCAAATGGGTCAGCAATGGTCAGGAGACCAGATGCACCATGTAGAATGTTGCCTGCATCCCCAGGCCTTAAAGGAAGTGGATGAAGAGATGATGGAACAGTGTTCAAATGGGTCAGCAATGGTCAGGGGACCAGATGCACCAGGTAGAGTGTTGCCTGCATCCTCGGACCTCAAAGGTAGGGGATGCAGAGATGTTGGAACAGTGTTCAAATGGGCCAGCAATGGTCAGGAGTCCAGATGCACCAGGTAGAGTGTTGCCTGCATCCCCAGGCCTTTAAGGAAGTGGATGCCGAGATGTTAGAAATGTTTGTGATGATTTTCCCCAAGTTCTCAGAATTCTGGAAATCTTTGAGTGAACTGGGGGGAAAAAAAAGAACAAATAAAATGCCACCTTTCAAGAAAGAAGGGTCATAGAGAGCATGAAACAATTGACACCTGTTATCTCAGGAGAAGAATAAAGTCCAGGGGGTTATTAACTCGACCTTTGACTTCACAGCCACGACTTGACTCCATTGAGTATATCAACGTGAGGCAAAGTCTTAAAAAATCTGCCTCTATCCTCAAAGACCTCCTACCACACAGACCACGCCCTCTTCACTCTGCTACCTTTGAGGGGGAAAAAGGTACAGGAGCCTAAAGACGAGCAGATGTACACCTTCTTCCTCAGTGGCGTCAAATTCCTGATTAATCAATGAACCAAAGACACTGTCTTACTTTTCTTTCACTACTATTGTAATTTTTTAATTTATAGTAATAACTTGTGTAAGTTAGTTTCTATGACGCTGCCGCGAAACATCGAATTTCATGACTTGCTCGTGACAATAAATTCTGATTCTCAAAGCGAGTTAGAAGCAGCAAATGTTTAGCAAAAAAAAACACAGCAAAGTCAATTGGGTCAACATAGGTTTATGAAAGGGAAATTGTGTTGGACATATTTATTAGAATTCTCCAAGGATGCAACAAATGGCTGAAAAAATATTTTATTTGAATTTGCAGAAGGAATTTAGTTGGGTGCTAAATCAGTTTTTTTTTTCCCCCAAACCAAATCAGAACCCAAGTCTTTGGGGGTTGTTGGATGCAGGTGGAGGTGGGAGGGTTTGTGAGGGATGTGTTCTGGTAACAGTAGCATGGTTAGAGGCCTCTCTGACCAAACTGAAATAGTGAGCCTAGATAAATGAGTAATTTTCTGGTTCTCAATCTCCAGAAAGTGGTTTCCAGGGAGCTGAAATATTAACAATATATGTCAATGACTGATGACGTTATTGAAGCTATAGTAGCCAGATCAGATGATGATTTTTAAAATAGATGGCTTATTTTATTCTGAGAAGCACCGAGGTGACCTGCTAAGGGTGGGAAAGAGATTAATCAAGTATAAATAACAGTTCAATTGATGGAATATCCATTTTGATTGGTAGAATAGAAATGCTGAATATTGCTTAAATGGACTGAGAAAGAGTAATACAACATGTCAACAGGCCCTCTGACTCCACTCAACAATGGTGGCCAGGTTGCCTATTTGACCTGGTCCTATATGCTTGCATTTTGCATTCCAATCTGTGAATGTATCTAAATGTCTTTTAAGCATTGTAATTATGTCTGCCACTTCTTTTGATACTTTGTTCAGTATACCACTAACCTCTGTGTGAAGACGGTGATCGTCCTTTTTGTATCTTTCCCCTTTCAGCTTAAATCTAGGTTCAGAATCCCCTACCCTGGGGAAATGACAGTAAACATGCACCATATCTTAGTCCCTCATGATTTTATATGCATCTCAAAGCTCGCCCCTCTGCATTTGCTCCAGTGAAAGCACTCCCATATTCTCCTTACAAACTCTCACACTCCAGAAATATCCTTGTCAATCATTTCAACGCAATTTTTGCCTAATGATGTCCTTCCTATAGCTTGCTGACCAGAACTGGCACACAATACTTCATGTCCCAACATTTTATACGGTTGTAACATGACACTTCAACTTTTGTGCTGGCTGATGAAAGCAAGTTTACCTAATACTACCTACGGCATTCTTTTGACCCATGTTGCCACTTTCAGAGAACTATTTCCTTGTATCCCCCAGTCTGCCTGACATACAACCCTGCTAGTGAAAACACTCCCATTGTTTCCTGTATCATTAACTGTGTAAATCCTGCCCTGCTTTAACTTTTCAAAATTTAACTCTTTGCACCTATCCAAGTTAAATTCCTTCTGCCACTCCTTACCCTCCTTTCCCATTTGATCTCAAACCTGTCATAATCTTGGAGAACCTCCTTCACTGTCCAGTATACCACCAATTTACCATTTGCAAACCTGTAAATCGTGCCACTTATATTTTATCCAAATCAATAATATGGAAGATTGAGAGATGATATTGTCAGGAAAATCAACCCTCTGACTTCTATCACTTAGCCAATTCTACGTCTAATGGAGTAGATCATTCAGAATTCTCTGTTATTTAACCTTCCACACAAGTCTACCATGCAGGGTCTTGACAAAGACCTTGCTAAAGTCTATCAGAATCTATGTCTACTGTCCTGCTGTCATCAATCCCCTTCACCTCTCTAAAAAAAATCACCATATAAAAAAAATCAATTAAATTTGTGAGAAATTAAATCCCATGAACAAAGCCAAAATGAATATCCCTAACAAGTCCTTGACTTTCCAAAGGCAGAAGGGAGAGCTGTCTCTCAGAATTCCCTTCACTAACACTCCCATTACTGATGTCATGCACATTGGCCTATAGTTCCCTGATTTGTCCTTGGAACCCTTCTTAAAAAATGTGCAACTTTAGGTGCCCTCTAACATTCCAAAACCTCACCTGTTATGCAGATGATACAAGTATCTCTGCCAGGGCTCCTGCAATTTCTTCCCTTCCTTCTCACAATGTTCTAGGACAAACTTGCTCAGGCCTGGATTAAAACTGGTCTTTTGAGGAAAATCTGAGTAGTATTCGTCAAGAATAATGGGAGATGATAACATCATTAAAAATGGCATGGAAACTGGTCCACCTAGTCAGTGCCAAGCATCAACCGCCCCTTTACATTAATCCCATTCCCTTTCATTATATCAACACCATCAATTTTCTGTCACTTAACCACGGGCCATTAGATACCACTTCATGCTTCTTTGGGATGTGAAAAGAAGCTGGAACAGGTGGAAGAAACTCACACAAAGGAAGAGGATGTAGGCTCACACAGATATATTTGGGGCAGTGAGGCAGCGACACAATTTTCTCTGCCACTGTACTACTGATGTTTACAATTTCTTGAGGAGACCTGAGATGGTAAATACTGAATGTTTCACCGAAACCTGAGCATTTTCAGAATAAGGTATTACCCATTTATGCCTAAAATAGAAAATGCATATTTTAGAAATTGTGAATACTTGGAATTTTCTAAATTGGAGATCAGTGGAGACTGTCACGAAATACAATGACCTCCAAAATGTTTGGAACAAAGGGACGTTTCTTTCCTTTATTTGCCCCTGTGTTCCACAGTTTTAAATTTATATCCAAACAATTCACATGTGATTAAATGCATGTCCCAGATATTATTCAATGTTAATTGAATACATTTTGTTTTGACCATGTAAAAATTTCAGCATACCGTAATATTTGGGACATAGCAATGGTGCATATATTAAAGTAGTCATGTTCAGTATTTTCTTGCATGTTCCTTGCATGCAATGACTGCTTGAAGTCTGTCATTCATAGACATCACCAGGTGCTGAGTATCTTCTCTGGTGATGCTCTGCCAGGCCTCTGCTGCAGCCACCTTCAGCTCCTGCTCGTTTCGAGGGTAGGTTTTCTCCTGCGTGCTCAGTTGGATTGAGATTGGGTGAATGAGTTGGCCATTCAAGAATTTTCCAGTTTTTTTGCTTTAAAATCTCCTTTGTTGCTTTTTCAGCATGTGTGAGACCATGGTCTTGCTGTAGGATGAAGCACCATCCAATAAATTTGGAGGCATTTGCTCGAATTTGAGCAGATAAGATGTTTTTATATGCGTCAGAATTCATTTTGCTACTGATATCAGCACTTACATCATCAATGAAGATAAGTTTGTCAGTACCCGTGGCAGCCATAAGTGCCCAGGCAATTAACACCCTCACCACCATGTTTCACAGATGAGGTGTTATGCTTTGGATCTTGGGCAGTTCTTTTATGCCTCAACACTTTGCTCTTGCCATCAGTCTGATACAGATTAATCTTGGTATCATCTGTCCATGAAACCTTTTTCCAGAATTCTGTAGGCTTTTTTGACTGCTTCTTGGCAAACTGTAACCTGGCCATCTTGTTGCTGTGGCTAACTAGTGATTTGCATCTTGCAGTGTAGCCTCTGTTTTTCTGTTCATGAAAGTCTTCTGCAGGCAGCAGTCATTGGCACATCCACGTATGCCTCCTGAAGAGTATTTCTGATCTGTCGGACAGGCTTTTTGTGGATTTTTCTGCATTATGGTTAGAATTCTTCTGTCATCAGTAGTGGAGTTCTCCCTTGGCCTACCAGTCCCTTTGCGATAACTGAGATGACCAGGCACTCTTGCTTCATAATGATGTTCCAAACTGTTGATTTTGGTAATCCTAAGGTTTGGGTGATGTCTCTTATTGTTTTATTCTTGATTTACAGCCTCATAATGGCTTCTTTCACTTTCATTGGCGCAACTCTGGTCCTCATATTGAAAAATGACAACTACAGAATCCAAAGGTAATCAAAAACTTAGAAACAAGCCTCGCTCTTATACCTGCACCAATGAAGCAATTAAACATATCTGAATATTTCATTTCTACATGGTCAAATCAAAATTTATACAAATAACCTTAAATAAAATCTGGAATGTGTACCTTAATCATGTGATTTTTGTTTGATAAGAGGGGTAAATAAAGGAAAAAAGTGTTTTTGTCCCAAACATTTTGGGACAAAATATAAAGGCTAAAATGCATAAGATGTTGGATTATAGGCAATGGAAACAGGTGGGAAAGTGGATCTGCGATTATAACTCCCATCATCTTATTGATCAGTGGGCCAGGTCTGAGGGACCAGTGGCTTTCTGTTATTTTTTTAATGTTTTGATGTTCTCACTGCAAAGCAATGAAAATCACAACTGAAAACTTATTTCAGTGTCCTAAGGGTCTTGATGTGGAAATCAGCCCTTGTCTCTGAAATGAAAGCAGAGTGCAAAAGAACACACAGCAAAGATATCCCTTCAAAGCATGCAGGTTTTATTATAAATGTTCGATTCGTAGACGGGAAGTGAGGATGACCAGTCAGGAGGTGTCTCAAGCAGACATCTCCCTGAACTCTCAGCTCTCACTTCAAAGATACAGATGGTTGCTTCTATATTTCTATAATTTCAAATGAGTAAAGGGCAGAACGACCCTCACTCTTAATATTATATTGTTCTATAGGTGAAAAATGGTTTCCCAGCTCTGATATCTAGGTTTTTGGTTTTTACTTTTCATAAGATAAAATAGAATGATGTTATGCTAACTTTATCTTTGCTTTTCATTGCATCTGTCCTTGCATAGTCTGCACAATCAGTGCTTATTCTCAAAGCAAGCTTGCAAGGTCATTTTGCAGCTGTCTAACTGTTTTCAGCCAACTTATGTCACGCTAAAGGTTTGTTAGCCATCTTATGTTAAGAGCAAAAGCTTTAGCATTAAGATACAAGTCAAAAGCATTGCAGTGAACTGAGATTCACTGGTGATGGGTTGTGCAGATGGCTGACTCCAACCCCATCTACACATATATAACTCGGCTTTCCTGCCTAAACCCAGAGCCCTACTGAAGACCCTTGTAACACCCTATACTTTGTTATAAGCAAATAAAGGCGTGTTCTCCCTCCAGTCGTGAGAACTTTCATTCGTGCTACAAGCATTAAAATATAAGTGATATATTAATTATTCTTCTACATTGGGAGACAGTGTTCCATCTGAATCACTTCTCCATTGTACTTTGTATAAAATGTTTCAGAGGTATTTCTGGTAACCCAAACTTCTCATATAATATTGAGAATGCAATGTGACTGAGAACCTTGTGACGTGAGGAGTGGCGATAAAAGGTTCTAAAATGGTGTATAATGACTGTCTTAGTTGTGGATCTACCAACATTTGGGCTCAAGACATCATGTGCTAATAGTTGGCCCAAACACAATTGCAAGTTGCTAAATGAGTATTGGATATTGGGCTCGATCAGCACCTCCATTGAGTGGTTGGATTTGGTCCTCAGGTGCAGAGCATTTCAGGAGTCAAGTTGTGCATCAGATGAGGCACAGCCAATGTTGAGTAGGGAGCGATTGGGCACTTGGTCTCAAATTGGTTGCACTCAGAGTGTTGGGGTTGAAAGATAGTTTTGGGCAAGGATAGTAACTAATGGATAGGAGGCAAACAACTCTTAACTGGGTTACTGGCCCCAGCTGGAACTAGTTGATGGAAGAGTATGATTAAAATGACTGGCGCACAAAAACACAACATAATTTTCCAAGTCACACTGACTCATGTGGGGAAAGTCAATCAATCCAAGCAGAAATGGTATTACTCGCAAAATTGCCGACATTTTTGCAAGGGTTTTACTCCAGAAGTAATCATTTTTCATACACGCAATACTTGAGGTTAGAAAACTGCTCATATATGCGTCTCGACCTGAATCTCCAGCTTTTGATTCTGTGGTTTGTGTATTCACTGTTGATGAAATTGCTTACTTTCCAGGACATCATTTAAGATGTTACCTTTTTTAATCACCTGGCGTCTGGCAAGTGTGAGATGACCAGCTGTAGCAGATGTTGGTAGCTCAGTTACCACTTTATAGTCATTTTCTTTCAGAGCAGGAAAGAATACCATACTTGTCGGCATAAAAGGCTGAGGGGGAATCAAGTGACTCCACAAAGCAGTAGATCAGAGTCAAAAGGCTTTTATTAGTTTAGACGTTAGCTGGGGCTCAGAGAGCATCTGGCCTGGAAGTGATCTGGAGTCGGGACCTTTATTAGGGAATCTCCTGGGAGGAGTCCGAGGGAAGGAAGGAAGGGGTGGCCCAGGCCAGTACATACAGTTATTACAGTTGTGTAATACCTCCTACCACCACAAAGGCGACTGGATGTATGACATCCCATAGAATTTCCACTTAAAATGTCAATTTTGAGCAATATTTGTCGACAGCTTCTGTGCTATTTTAGTTTTCTGTCTCAGTACTAGATCATTTATTTCCATAAAATGATTACACCATGAAATTCAGGCTTTCAATTCTTTGCTATGCTCTTGGTTGTCTTTCACCCACTTAAGTGCAAAAATGCATATTTTTTTGAAAATGTTATTTATGAATGATAAAAAAATCATACAATCAGAATACAAGCCAATGCATAATACTTGCATATTTAATTATTTTGATGCAACGTATCAATTTTGACACTGCTCACAGGCCACGTCTACTACATGCTTCCCTCGAGTCGGCTGGTGTGCAGTGCCTCCTCTCGTTGCACATTAGTGAAAACGAGCCTTTCCAAGAAACAGTCTTACAAAGTTTTAAAGCACCAAGATTTATTGTGTTTGGCCTGACGAGGCAGTGTAAACACAATGCACCCTGCGACCCTGGCTGATTGTATACTGTTTGTCAGCTTTTGCAAATTGGGACTGTTAGCTTCATTTGTTGATCTGTTATTTTAAGTATGCTAAACAGGTTTATACGACATTTTTATTGTTTTAATACAACATTACTATTAATTTAGCTTCCCAAACATAAGTGTCAGTAGAAAGACATTTAGTGGTAGGACCGCAGGAGTTATGCAAATGTTTTATGCTGTTCTCCATCTCTGTGGGGGAACACTCTTGACCACAGGATATTAAGGTTCGGATTTAAATACTTGGCATATAAGATGGTCCCTGCTTTTGGAGTGTCACTTTAAAGGTTCAAATACCATCTTGTACGCCGACATAGATGGTTGGCCTGAGGTGTGGCTGTCAAGACTGTTGGTCCCTAATTTTGAGCCTGTCAGGAAGCAAAGTGTGGCAGCAGCATTCCCCAGTGCAAGCAAATTATTTTGGAGACTTAATATTGCAATCTTGATAAGTTGACCAATCTGAAGGGTCCAGTGGCCCCCACAAAAAAACCAGTTCACTATCTAAGATCTGATGAAGAATTTACATTTGCTCAAATTTTGCTCAATGGAGATTAGTTCCTAAGTTCAGTGAGGACATTTTTAAAGCCATGGCTGAGGAGAAAGGTGATTTTGACGTACTAATGATCGAAAAAGGCATCGTTCTAAGTGCTCTGCAGGGCATGTTAAGATTCTTTAGTGATTACCGGGAACTGCACTGTAATGACATGGATTCCAGACCTTACAAGATTTTCTCCTTGATGAGCAAATTTATCCTTGATTTAACAGAGCCTCAAAGCGAGTTGATCTCCTGCCTTATCACTCCAGCCATCTGGGTTAATTAAACCTGATCTGTGCTGCAGGAGGTTTCGCTGTGTCCACACAGGTTTCCATCCAAGTGCTCCAGATTACTCCCAGATCCACAAAAACAAGCAGATTACTGGGCTAATTGGCCAATCTAAATGGCCCCTAATGTAACGGTGTGAGAATCTGTTGTGAAATGCAGTGTGTGTGAAGAGAATAGAATGGGATTTAAGCTGGATAGGTGCAAATGGGTGGTTGGCGTGGCTTCATAAGGCACTTGATCTCATTCCATTGGGCGGTGCGGTTAGCGCAATGATGTTACAGTACCAGCAATGGGGGTTCAAATCTGGTTCTGTCTGTAAGCAGTTTGTAAGTTCTCCCCGTGTCTGCATGGATTTCTTCAGGATGCTCCCGTTTCTTCCCGCCAGTCAAAACGTACAGGAATTATGGGTCAATTGGGTGTTCTTGGGTGGTATGGGTTAATGGCCTGAAAGACCCTGTTAGCGTGCTGTATTAATAATTAAGTTTAATTAAATTAATTTCTTTATTGCTTCATTGTTTGGTGCAAAAATATTCAAAGAAATGTCAATCCAACAGTGATACAGTAAATGGAGAGTCTGAAGCAGCTAATTTCCCTGGGGAAAAGGACAGACTCCATCCATTTTTGGGTTGAGTAAAATTCCCGGAAGTGATAGCTTACTGGCTGTGATGTGCACAGCTCTGTGGACCTGACTGGGCCCAGACCTGGTGAAAGTATACAACGTTATGCTCCTTGCAGACAGTATGTCTGATTCCATGAAGCAGGGCATCATCATCATCCTCATCATCAGATAGAAGGAGAAGAAGAAGGGGGATATCAGGAGTTGGAGACCTATGTCATTGTTGAACTTTGACTGCAAAATCCTGTTTAAAGTCATCGGCAATTGAGTTAAGCCTTCCAAGTGGCAGGTCATCAGCCCAGGGTTCCAGGCATTAAAATCATAAGGTTTTCTGATGGTGCAAAACTGCATTAAAGATGGCTCATTGGGGAAAAAAAAGGTGAATTTATCTCTTTATGGAAATCCTTAAAAGGTGAATTTACCTTTTTAAGGCTGATCCAGCATTGCTTTCAACCCAGCCATGTCAGGAGCCATTTTCGGGAGCTGAGGGAGATGGGGCAAGGGGTACAATTGTGCCACCCGTTGCCATGACGTCAAACCTAGGTGCCAAAGAGGGAAAGCGGCCTATACTGGAAATGGTGACCGAAGAGCAGGTAAGAGCTGTTCAAGCAGTCTTAGGACTCGGGCAGATCTCCTGCGCAACATAATTAGCTATACTAAGTGCATGATTTTTAAAATCTCGCTCCTAGGTCATGAGCTGATGATGTCATCACCACATCATCAGCCCACCCCTCCACAGCAGCTTTCAGAGTCATTGCCTTCATGGAGGAGGTGGAGCGACTTCACTCCACCTCTGAGTATACTCCTCTAGGTGGATCCGAGTTTGCCTACTGAATCTGCCCTCGTTTTCTTCAAGATAAGTGAAGTGATTTAAAAGCAGAGAATATGGCCTTTGCATTTGCTTTTTTTCTCCCCCCACTATAAAAGGCCTATTGACAGCCTCGTGCTGATCAGAGATAACATTGCCTACATGCAGGACATGGGCTTGCACACCTGCCTGGTCAGCCTAGACCAGGAGAAGGCTTTAAACTGAATATTACATACAGATGTGCTCTCCAAAATGGGCCTTGATTCAACTGCTCCACATGGACATTTGTAGCACAATCCAAATTAGTGGATGGAAAATGGAGAGCTATCCTATCAATTCTGGAATCAGGATTGCATGCTCTCTCCATTTTTATTTGTGTGCCGGATATTTGCTGAATATGTCCTGAGGTTTTACCTGTCCTAGGTGTTGCCAAGGTTGACCCTGGCCCCATTGCTGTTCACTGTCCCAGTGAGCTGGACCTTGCTACTCCACTTGTCCTTTTGTGAAAATGTTTTACCGAACAAACATCTTTGACCACAAGGCACCAGGCAGAGGTCAGCAGGGAATTTCCTGCAGACACAGGGACAAGGACTTGATGGTCATGGTTGTGTGCTTCCCAGAGAAGACAGTCCAGGTCATCTGGCAGAATGGCTCCTTGCTAGTGCTCACAAATAAGCACCAGGACTTGGCCTGGCAGGTGGTGAGAGGTGCCCTCCCAGTTAGATCCTTCCAGTGCAACTAGAACCTTAGCCAAAACGCACATTATTCCCAAGGTGAATGTGGTGTAGTGGAGACAGTCGACGACCTCTTTGTTGAATGCAGATTCACTGAGAGTGTGTGGAGCAGGATGCAAGGGTCCTTTGTCACACTTCATGCCTAGCAATAGCATGACAGAGGACTCTCTGATTTACGGGCTGTCCCCAGAGACGCATACAGTCAGACATCCAGAACTGCTGCAAAACTATCAACTTGGGAAACGTGCTGTGATGTGCTTATCAAGCAGAAAAGCAGGCACAAAACATAGTCAGATCAACAGGCTTTATTCCACACAAACTTCCACAGAGCTGGCTGTGAGAGTAGCTGTGCTGGCCCTGAGACTGACCTCAAGGGGCCGGATGTAGCTTGTATCCCAGAGGGTGATTGACAGCCGGCCAGGTGTTGCCTTGTCCTCCAGTGCTCTTCTGTAGGTACACAGGTTTCCCCCTGCAGTCGGCTAGTGCTGTATCACCACAGATGCACCTTGGTCTGCACAAAACGTGTTGGTCTTTCAGCACATGGAAACGCTGAGTGTGAATGCTGCCAACTGGCACATTCCAGGCTGTAGGAGTATGTGCTGAGCATAGCCACATCGAGAATGCTGACCACAGTCTTGAGTCATTTCATTAATGGGCATTGAGAAGCTGAGACCAAGGGGAATCCCCTCAAATGACAGAGGGGGGATGGATCTCAACGCACCAGAGTAATAGTTGATAGAAATGAATGCAACAATGTTCAGTGATGGATATGTGTTGATAAAAAAAACTAAGGGAAGGAAGGAAAAGAACCATAGAACATTTTTTTATTATTTAGACATGCCTCATGGTAACAGGACATTTCGGCCCTGGAGTCCATGCTGCCCCATTTACATCCTATTAAACTACACCCCGGTACATTTTGAACAATGGGAGGAAACCAGAACACTTGGGTAAATCCCACGCAGACATAAGAAGAACGTACAAACTCCTTACAGATAGTGTGAGATTTGAGCCCAGGTCCCGATCGCTGGTGCTGTAAAGGCGTGGAGCTGGACACTACACCAATCGTGCCACCTAAGCATTACGGCATAGAACCAGGCCCTTTGCCCTTTCTAGTCTGTACTGAAACATTTTTCTGCCGAGTCCCACTGGCCTGCACCCAGTCTATAACCCTCCATACCCCTCCCATCCATGTGCAGGTAGTCCCAATTTATGACCATCTGCACATACGACAGAATTTTTAAAAATAAATGTGTGTGTGTGTGAGATATATAATACAGTTTATATTGTATTTCACATACTATAACAGATACAGGACATGTAAAAGCCAAAATATGTGTACTTACCTTGTGAGTCGGCGTCTCAGGGTCCGTGGGCAAGGCCCGGCCATCTTGATTCCTGTGTGATTGGGTGAGTCTTCAGTAGGCACATATACAGTGTGTTCGCGTATTGAAGTTCGGTTGACACATGCGCGAGAATTAAGGATGTGATTTCAATATCATCAGGGTGTTTAACTCTCGCACATGCACCAACCGAACTCCAATATGTGAACCCACTGAAGGCTTGCAAATGCGCCAACTGAAGACGCACACATGCACACAGGAATTAAGATGGCTGCCCCCAGCCCCAGAACCCCGGAATGCTGACTAACAGAGTAAGCATGGACCAGAATGTAGAAAGATTTGCCAAGGTTGATCAACAAATTCAGGAAGCTTTAAGTTGTTATCATCAAATATATGATTGGAAAAAAAATTGAATTAAAAAGTTTGTTTTAAGACCAGTAATCCACACATGCGGGCACAATTCCATCTTGCGCCCATTCCAAGATACAACTGATCCTTCAGTCCCCATTACGGTCATAAGCGGGGGCTACCTGTACCTGTCCAAATTCTTACATTTCAAAATGGAGCCCGCATTCACCACTTCAGCTCGTTTGACACTCCTACTACTCTCTACATGAAGAAGTTCCCCCTCAACTTTTCCTTTTAACCTCTGACCTCTGGTTTCAATCTCCCCTGTGCTCAGTGAAAAAAAAGCCCACCTATATTTACTCTGACTATCCCCCTCATAATTTTAAAACAAATCAAATCTCCCCTCATTCTTCTATACTCCAGGGAATAAAGTCTTAACCTGTTTAACCTTTCCCTATAACTCAGTTCTTGACATCTAGGCAACATGGTAAGTGTAGCCGTTGGCACAGTGTTGTTTCAGCTCCAGTGATCAGGAATGGGGTTTGAATCCCGCGCTGTCCCTTCTATCCATGTGTTTTCACCGGGGGCTCCATTTTCCTCCCACCGTTCGAAACTACTGGGGGTTGTAGGTTAATTGGGCAGTGTGATCTTGTGGGCTAATCGCCTGTTATTGTGCTGTATGTTTAAATTTGTAAAAAATCCTAACAAATCTTCTCTGCACTCTTTTTATCTTAATAATATCTTTCCTGTGCTTTGGTGACCAAAACAGCATACAGAATCCCAAAGAAACTTGGAACAGTTTTCCTTTTGTAAAAAAAAATATTGTGAATAAAGTCTATTTTTGGTTTAAAATAAAGATTTTGATTTTTTTTTTAAAAACTTGCTTGGATGATAAGCTGGTTGATCCTCGTTTTAACATTTTCCAACCTTATCTGTGATCCCTCAAAATGTTCTCTGAGGGCCTCGCTGTAAAACCTGATTCATAGCCTCCAATGCACTGGAAAGATATTGAATGTGCAGGGATTTACCTTGGTGACTACCTGATGTTGGCTAATTCATTTTACTGCTCCTTGAGTTGGACACGAGACACAGACTAATGCACTCTCGAAGCACAAGTCATGATCAATGGTAAATTCAAAGGTGTGCACACTGATTAATTGAAAGTTGCATTGTTTTCAAGACTAATTTGCAGCATATGGTTAAATCATTCTAATTAATGCTTAATATGAGTTGTGGGAAAGTCATTTTAAGACTCTCATCAATAGTTAGATATTTGCATGCTCAATTTGGTATAATTTCAGAAGGGAAAATTAAAACTAAAAGCCCACAACAAGAAAATAAGGAATATTTGGTAAACCTCCAGTATGAGTGAGAGTAGAATCATGAAAGTGTAATGAATAATTTAAAGAGAAACTGTGATTGTAATAAAATACAAAAATGTTGGAAGAACTCAGCAGGTCTCACAGTGCCAATAGGAGATAAAAGATATACAAGTAAGATTTTGTGCCTGAGCCCTGCGTCACACCTTGACCTGCTGAGGTCCTACAGCACTTTTGTGTCTAACTGAGAGCAATTTGGTTACCTGCATTGTCAAATGCTGAGGATTTTCAGTGGACAGCAAGAAGGTTGTGGCAGCAGCAAGCAGACACAAAAGACTGTGCTACAGGCTTTAATTCTGCTAAAAGTCTGTACACACCAGTTTCAGCTGTGGTGGTTCCCGGGTGACTGGCTCAGGATCGGCCTGTAGAGCTTGTCGAAAGAATCAAAGACTTGTTGATCCAAACCAAGGCTTTTATTAGCAAAAGACAGGAGCTCTTCACAGGTGGCGGACCAGCCCGGAATGATCCGACCTGGCTAAGGACACAACCCTTTATGGCCCAGACAATAGGCGTGGCTCAGCTCTCAGCCAATCGCTGTAAGTACAGTCTAGATACAGTAACTATATACACTATGTACATTGGTGATAGATCTGTACTATCACAGGGCCGTCTCAGGCTTGTATTCGGGTTGGCTGATTGACAACCGGCCAGTTGGAGTCAGCCCCCAGGTGGTCCTTCTGCAGGTACAGAGATCGCCCCCTGCAGTAGGCTAGTGGCCATATCACCACAAAGGTTAAAAATAAAAGACCTGGGATGTTTCCAAGATCAAACACACAAAAGCATGCGTAAGTTTAAACAATCACTACTTGATAGCCCGAGCTCACTAATTATAGTGAGGAATAACTATTATAGATGAATAGATCTAGAATTGTATTTTTTGTTTTAATCTGAAACTGGAAATGTCTTGTTTGACATTACCAATCAAGTCAGTTCGTCCCAGATTTAAAAAATACAGTGCCCTGCAAGCACAAAACTAATAGCATGCTGCCTATGTGATGCCATTAAATTAAACTTAAAAATGAGTCTGTCATTGTGAAATTCTGCAAGAAATATCTCCCTTATCTACCTGCTCTTGTTTCGTGGAGCCATAAAATTGGTCATTTCATTTGTGGATTAAAGCCTGTGCCATAATGTAACAGAGTGAAATATTGTGGATGATGGAAATCTGATTTTAAGAATGAAAATACTAGCAGGCTGCAGAGCAATTGTGATGAGACTAGTTAATGTTTTAGGCCAACGAACTTTCACTAGGAAAAGTAAATCACAAAATTCTGTAGACACCATGGTTGGAGTAAAAACGCAAAACACTGGAGAAGCTCAGGAGGTCGAACAGTGTCCTTTATGTAGCAAAGGTGAAAATACATAACCGACGTTTAGGGCTTGAAACCACCTTCAAGGTGCTTGGGTCCCAGCTACTCCTGCCTGTTTGTGGGCTTTGTGGAGCAATCCATGCTGCAAACCTACGCAGGCAAGACCCCTCAACTCTTCCTCTGCCATATTGACAATTACATTGGGGTTGCCTCAAGCACCAATGATGAGCTCGTCAACTTCATTCACTTCACAGCTAACTTCCACCCCTTCCTGGATCTCTCTGTCTCCATTTCAGGCGGCAAGCTTTCCACCGACATATACTACCCTCCAACTCCCATAACTACCCTCACACCTTGACCCCTTCTCTCAATTTTTCCATCTCTGCCGCATCTGCTCTCAAGATGCTTCTAGTCTAGATCTTTCGAAATGTCTGCCTTCTTCCAAAAAAGTGGCTTTCCCTCTGCCTCTATCAACTCAGCCCTCAACGCATCTCCTTAATTTCCTGCTCATCTGCCCTGACCCCCTCTGCCCCCAGATGCAACAAACATAGAATCCCCCTCATCCTCACCGAACACCCCACCAGCCTCCGCATCCAACACTTTATCCGCCAAAATTTCTGGCACTTACTACAGGGTTCTACCACCAGACACATTTTTCCTTCTCTCCTCTTGGCCCTGCGTAGGGACCACTCCCTCCGTGATTCCCTCGTGCACTCATCCCTCCCCACCTATTGCCGACAAACCCCCCCACCCCTGCGACCACAGGAGATGCAACACTTGCGCCCTCACTTTCCAGACTTGATGCGAACCTCAAATATTTCTGTGCAGCTCGGCTGTTTTCATTTATTTCTCTTCATGTATGTGGTTTTGTCTCTTTAAATTATTAATTACCTTTTATTAATGCCATGAAATTTCTCCTGTGTATCATCCAGTTGAACATTCCCGGGACCTCAAACAGGCTTTTATAATGAAGCAACACTTGTCCATCTCCAGGACTTATTTACTGCATCTGCTGCTCCATTTGTGGCCTTCTCTTCCTCGGAGAGACCGGTCACAGATTGGGAGATTGCTTCGCTTATCACCTCTAATTTGTCTGCAACAACAGAGACCTCCCCTTTGGCAACTGTTTCAATCCTGAGTCACACTCCCGTGCTCATATGTCTATCCATGGCCTTGTGCACTATCCCACCCTGACCATCTGCAGACTGCAGAAACAACACCTTATTTTCCATCTGGGCACTCTCCATCCAGATAGCCTCAACATTGACTTCTCTGCTTTCTGCTGAACTAGCTTGCCCTCTTTACCTACCACCTTTCCAGTTCTCACCTCCTTTCCCTCTTACCCACCTACCATCCCTCCCTCCTCCCCCTGATCGCTGCTTTCCTTTCCCTCCTTTCTTCCTTTCTCCACCTATGATCCACCTTTACCATCACCCCCCGACTGCCGCCCTATGTTCTCACGCCTTGATGAAGGGCTTGAGCCCGAAAACGTCGGTCATGTATCTTTACCGTTGCTACATAAAGGACACTGTTTGACCTGCTGAGCTTCTCCAGCATTTTGAGTTTTTATTTCATTAGGAAAAGGTAGAGGACAAGGTTTAAGAAGCAGTGGAAGTGGGCTGGAGAGAAAAATAAGAATGTCCGACTTGATGGTACACAGAAGAGATTTTGTGGCATTAATAAAAAGCAATGATTAATTTAAAGAGACAAAATCACAGACATGAAGAGAAATAAATGAAAACAGCCGAGTTGCACAGAAATATTTCAGCTTCGCATCAAGTCTGAAAGGCTTTCATGTGCCCAGTCAGGTACTACTTGACCTTGTTTTTAACTTCATTGGAACTGATGGAGGGTGAGGAAATTGGGAATGTGGTGCTGAATTAAAGTGATAGGTGATGGGAAGCTCAGGGCTGTGCATACAGATTTAACTGCAAAAATGGCCAAGGTTTTCCTTATATTTTATACAGCGTTACACCTCAAGATAAATATTTTGAAGCTGATGCAGGCTAAAAATTGTTTAGGTCAAGACAGAAGGAGCTCATTATTAGTGAATCATCTTGTTGGAATTGGTTAGTTGTTGCAGACCATGATAAACCAAGCAATTGTTCAAAGTAATCTGGATTTGATATAGGAGGTTTGAAGGTGAATGGTGTTGATGCAGTTGCTACAGTTGTGTGGCAGTCTTCAATAAAACATAGACACCTCATATGTTTCTTTTTGAGATTTGGGTAACAAGATCACTGAGCACTGTCAGATGTATTCTCCTGTCCCTCCTCTGTCTTTCAACCACTCGCTCAACACACTGTTCATTCTCCCAGTGGGGCTTCATTGTCAAGGAAGTGAATGGCAATGCACCAATGTCTGGGAGCAGCAAATTATTTTTTTCATATTTTCCTGCACAGTCCAATCAACCATCGAGGAAAAATTGCTCTCAGAAATGTAATCAATCGCATCCTTCCCCCACTTATTTCCTTGTGACCTGTTATCCATCTCTTAAATTCTGCCACCTGGGGAATTTTACAACAGATAGTTAAGATGCAACAAGAATACAATTGAGACATGGGAGGAAATCGGGGCACTTTGGTCCTTAAATTCAAGAAGGACCTTTAACAACTGGTGAATTAGTCTCTGTAGACTTTGCCAGCTTTGTCGTGATCTTGGATCTCATACCTCAGGGCAGACGTGAGTAATGTAACTTTGTTCTAAATTTTAGTAGAACCACTTGGAAGAAGAATGTCAACAGCCTGAATAAATCAATTGTTAGTTAATTTGCAGGTCACTGGATGAGCTCTTTGAACTAAATGGGAGAATCGGAGAGGTTCATCCCACTGCTGAATCCTCCTCCATCTCCATGACTGAGACACAGCAGGAGAATTACAGTGTTAAGATTTTCCACCAGCTCTGGTGTTTACCCCTTCAGTATGGTTTTTAACATGGTTGTTGTCTCAAGTTCCAGGTACATTGCAGATTCAGTTTTGGTACTTGAGGAGTCCAAATAACTTCTTGATCAGTGCAGATATTTATTTTGTCATTCTTTTCCACACTGCACAGCTCAGGTCCTTTCGTATCAACCTGTGCACAAACCCTGGTGGTCATTTGTCAGGTTTGTGGGCCTAGGAGACCAGCTTGGTCGTGATCTTAGATCTCGTACCTCACGGCAGGCACGAGTAATATAACTTTGTTCGAAGTATTAGTAGAGCCACTTTATATTTTTGCCCAAGGTGCAACCTTTCAAAGCTTAAAAACCATAAAATAAATGAAATCTGACAAATAAACTCTCAGTACTATAATATTACCAATCAGAACTTGGTGAGTGGTATCAAAATTGGATCTCATCTGCTCGAGGCTTTGCAGAATTTGTGCTTGTGAGGTCCTCTGGAAACACATGAACTATCCTCTTCCATTTAATTTAAAAGCCTTGAGTCAGAATATTCCACAAGGTTATATTGATATGAATATTTCAGTAAACTTGATGGCAAAATTTTTATTGGACTAACATTGTGGCAAAAATATACTGTTCTTGGACAATGCTTGTTACTTATCAAAATTGTAATTATCCCTGCAAATAATTAAAATTCTGATTCTGAAACACGAGTTGACCTTTTCCAAAGATTAAAAGCTTCTTGAAAGATGAAGGAAAAACAATTAGTGCTGACCAGTTGTCCATTGGGTGATTTGATATAGTTTGGCTGGGGTTTGGGAGCATTGACCTGCATTGTACTTTGTGGAAAAATAAAATCTGAGGCCAATGAATTGGAAAGACACTCGGGTGAATATCAAAAGTTCAACAATGACATCTGCATAGCTTGGCGCATCTCTCTTCCTTTTGGAGTTCATTGCCATGCAAGGAAATTGGACATTTTTTTTCACGGCAAACCATATGGTTTAATTCAATAGTTCTCAACCTTTTTATTTCCAGTCTCATACCACTTTAAGTATTCCCTGTGCCATAGGTGCTCTGTGATTAGTAAGGAATTGCTTAAGGTGATATGTGAGTGGAAAGAAAAAGTTTGAAAACCACTGTTTTAATTGTACCTAATTCACTCGTTATGTGCACGGTTTCCTAACTCCAAAGGAAATGGGCCAGTGACAATTTTTCTCAAGCAAAATATTTCAATAACAATTAGATCTAGATCAACCTTTACATACCACCTTAAGCAATCCCTGACCAATCACAGAGCATCGATGGCATAGGGATTACTTAAAGTGGAATGTGAGTGGAAAAAAGAGGTTGAGAACCACTGGTTTAGTGGGTTATACCTTTGCCTATATTTAATCCATAACATTTTCTTTGCAAGCACATAAGATTTCTGGATGGATGATTATGCTGCACATCAGTATTTTTCTACACGTGCCAGATTCCGGCAACATTCAGATTGTGGATGCCGGATATGCAAATTTTACATTTGCCTGAGGCACATTCTTACAATGCATAACTAATACACCTGCCTTAAGATTAAATAATTTAAAATACAAAAGACAATGCAAAATGTTAAGTAATTTGCAAAAAAAAATCAGTATTGTAGTTCTTAATTATGTAAAGTTAATTTAATAGGGTAATTTCCGTAACTTATAAAATTTAAATTCAAACCCTGGTCTCTGGAACTGTAAAAGTGTTGTGCTATCTGCTACAACCACAAACCCCCAAGTTGACAAATAAACCCTAACTAATATAATGTTGATAATATACTAATAATATACTAATAAAGACAGTTTGGGAGAGTTGCCCCAGCTCTTCATGCTGGATGCTGCCATTTTATTCCAATCCAACTTTATTGAAACTTTATTCAAATAGGTGCTGTGGGCAGGGCACGGCCAAGGCGCTCCAACTGCTGAATGTTTGCTCCCATCTTCTCCAAGGGTTTGTGTGTTGCTTTGGATAGTGTATGCTTTTATAATTTTATTTAAAATTTATTTATTTTTTTATTTTCTTTTTTTTTTGATGGTTGTTTGGGGATGTCGTTTGTTTGAATTCCAGACACCTGAGATTTTACTACACTTTTCTAAGACTTGGCAGGTATTTGCCCAAGAGCTTCTGATTAAAACTTTAAAGCAATGATATTTGAGTCTAAAATGGCATATCGTTTGGTACAGTATCTTGGATGTTGTTTCACCAGGTAGTAGTAATCCAGAGGCCTGGTTTTGGCAAGAGTTTGAATCACCTAGAGTGATACAGCTTGAAACAGGCCCTTCGGCCCAACTTGTCCATGCTGACTAAGTTGCCATTCTGGGCTCTCTGCATTTCTCTGTATTTCTAAGCATATCCTTCTAAAACCTTCCTATCCATGTGTCTAACCAAGTGTATTTTGAATGTCACAATTGTACTCGTTTCGGACACCTGGGAAATTTAAGTTTGGTTAATGAAATAAATCCAAAATCAGTAATTAAAGATGGGGATATTGTGACTAACAGAATGCTTTCATGCTTGCATTCCGTAATTTTAGGGAAGGAAATTTCTATCATGCACTCCCTGGTATTGCTGCTATTCAAGTTCTCAACAGTGCTCCAAATTGTAATTGTACTTTGGAATAGCCTGTATGAAACAAATTTCAGGTTTATTTAACAGGTTCTGCATTGGTTTCGATGCAGAATTCCACAGCAAGGAAGATGAACTCTGCGGAGTTGATTCTACCAACATTTTATGAATATCTGGAGATCCATCTAAATTGGGACAAGCCTGACGAGGACAAAAAACATTTTCTGATTACCACCTATTAGATACCCTCTCAACTAATGACTCAAAACTCTTCCATGTTGACTGCCACTTGGAAGAAGTAACAAGTGGCCTGATCTTATCCCAGCTAAGGATGTGCAAGGTCTGTCATCAGCAATGGTATGATATCACCAATATTGAGAACACGGGCTGAGTTCTGTAGGACGTAGTTACCAAACTGGATCAGTGAGAACTAACGTGTGGGAAAATTGTACCTGACCTCCTCCTCACCAGTTGATCAGGAGCAGATGCATGTGTCTCTTTAAAAAATGTCCAATTTCCTTGCATGGCAATGAACTCCAAAAGAAAGAGAGATGCGCCAAGCTATGCAGATGTCATTGTTGAACTTTTGTATTCACCCGAGTGTCTTTCCAATTCATTGCCCTCAGATTTTATTTTTCACAAAGTACAATGCAGTACTCATAAGAATGACAACTGCCAAAAATTTGTTGAAGTAGTCTTGACTTCTCTTTGTAAACACACCAAAATGCTGGAAGAACTCAGCCAGTCTTTTCAGCATCTAAAGGAGACAAAGAAATGTTGCCGCAGTTTTGGGCCTGAGCCCCTCTTCAAAGGAAAGAAAAGGCAGAGGCAGGGTATATCAGTAAGTCTCAGAATTCAAACAGTGGGAGAGGAACCCAGACCAACCAAAGGTGTTAATTGGATGAGTTGAGGGACTAGGTGAGAATTTATCATGTCTGTGCGAAAGGAGACTGGGAAAGAAGAGATAGCAGGGGAAGAAGGGGGTGGAGGGGGGGGGGGGGGTTAATGAAAGCAAGAGAAGCCGATAATAATTCCATCTGATTGGAGGGCACCCAGTTAGAAGATGAGGTGGTGTTCCTCCAATATTGGCAAGGGAATGGGATGGAGAATTGAAATGGGTGGACACTGGAAGGCCACTGAATTCTAATATGCAGTCTCCTCCTTCTATCTTTTCCTTGAAGAAGAGTTCAGGCCCAAAACATCGGCAATATATCTTTGTCTCCTTGAGATGCTGAGTTCCTCCAGCATTTTGTGTGTTTCCTACAATCACAGCATCTGCACCCTATCGTGTTTCACTCTTGTCTTTTCTTTGAGAAGGCTCGATTCTGTCATGCCAAATTACCGTTGAGGTAAATACAGTTATTTCTAAGAAAAAAAATACCTTCACACCCAAATCTGGGCTTCAAGAAGCTATTCTTGGCGGACTGCGCTGTCAGAATTGTATGTTATCACAATTTGTCATGAACTTTTGTATTCTTCTCTCTACCATTACGATAAACTAGAGCAAAGAACATCCCAACCCTCAACAATGACACTTTTTAAAATGTAACTGGAAAAAGCAAGATTGAAAAGTTTGTTGCCATTAACGTCCAAAGTCATGAGTTCATGATTCATCTTGGACTCTGACTGAGATTCCTTGTCTCATGCAAGCCATTCTACAGTTGAATTTGTTGTGCATGATATGAGCGAAATCAAAGGGCACGACTCCACTCATGCAGTTCTAAAGTAGCAACCCACTCTGCTGCATTGCTCTGTGTGTGTCCAGTCGACGAAAAGCAGGACACGTTTATCTGGACAATGAGTACTGTCAGTCATGAAAAAAGTGGTGAAAAAGGATGTTGACAATTCTATCAAATACTCAAATTCACAAAACAATTGATATCTAGAATGGATTCAATCAGAATCACTTAGTTCCAGACCTTATTTTGGTCCAAAACCTAAATAAATGAATTTAATTCCAGGCGTGAGGCGAGAGTGATTCCCCACATAGATTCAACATGTCATAACTCAGCGAACATTGATGTCAATGGGATTAAGGGAGATAACCCATGCTGCAGAACTGGAAATATTCAGCAGGTCAGGCAGAAACTCTGAAGAGAGAAACAGAGTGGATATTTCTGATTTTAGATTTCTAACATGTGCCTAATTTCTGGCACAAAAGAAGTTTGTGATTGCTGATCAGTCATATGGTGATCGGAAAGATGGCAGATCCAGCCATCTTCAGCTACTTCATTGGCTTTTCCCCTCACAAAGATGGCAGATCCAGCCATCTTCAGCTACCTCATCATTGGCTTTGCCCCTCACAAAGATGGTGCTAATAACAAAATGATCTGTACCACATGCAGGAAGACAATGTACAGAGTTCCAACATGGGATGATACGTGATAGATAATAATTGTGTCACGAAACAGGCAATGACTTTTTCCAATTGCACCATCTCTGCTTGACATTCAGTGTAGTTCATTCTCAGATCTCTTAACATTCTAGACCAAGTGGAGAAGTGAACCAGCCCCTTAAACTCTCTGGGTTGAAGAGCACTTTGGAAACTGGGAGGTACTTTAATTGTAGATGCCCCCGATCAAAAAATATTTTAGTTTAAATATTTAACATCTAGTTTAGTGCATCTCCTTTAGAATTTATGAAATTCAGTATTATCCAGAAGGAATCATCCCTGCCCAACCATAGGTGCAATGTGCAAAGCCTCCAAGATGTACTGTAGCAACTTGCTCAGGTTTCATGAAGAGCACCTTAGGCCTGTGATTTCCACCCCCTTGAAGGTAGCAGGTGTATTAGCTTCCAAGTCCCATACTATTCTGCTTGTATTTACTCCATTACCAGTTCACTGCTGACAAATAAATCACCACGGCCGACTGAAACAGCACTGCAAGGAAAATTACAGTCCAGGGACTGCTCTGAGTTAAAGAAAGCAGCTTGCAAGGAAAGTTCTGAAGGGGCTTGCTCACCTCCCAAAGAACAAGAAAAAACCATGGTCTTCGTCAGAAAAGAGAGGCTAATCGATTTTAAATATTAAGCAGATGAAGAATTGCTGGAGGAACTCAGCAGGTCAGACAACATCCGTAGGTAGAAGTGGTCAGTAAAAATACATGCATCTAGTCTTGACAAAGGGTCCAGACCCAAAACATTGACAGACCATTTCCACCAGTGGATGTTTTCTAAGCTGCTGTGTTTCTCCAGCTGAAGATGCCTTTGCATCTTATGTTTCTTAATTTGAAATATTAACTGCTTCTTCCACAGAAGCAGGAAAACCTACTATTTCCAGCATTTTATATTTTTATATTGATGATTTGACAGCAAGTTTCCAAGTTGTAGTTTTGTATCAGATTCTCTCTTATTTCTCTAGAGCTTTGTGTAAATCAGGAGTCAGACGTCGTGTAATTGAAATCCAAAGTGTCTCTTGTGTGATTGATTTCTGATTTCTGGTCAGTTGGGGGTACTGACTCTTGGAATAGATGAGCAAAAATGAATAGCTAGCTCTGAGAACCCAAGCTACAAAGCTGTCAGGGCAAATCAATTTTAAGCGTAAAGCCTTCTGCTTGAAAGCAAAGTTTTAACTTTTCACTTTGGTTTTGTTTGGCAGTTCAGTTGATTTTTGAAACTTTACTATCAGTATTTTGTTTGATCTTTTTGACAATAACATTGATGGATACGAATTTGGCTATGGTAGGTGTTTTCTGAAGTCCATGCAATGAATATGTGGTGCGGGGTTACACGTATTGAGGACTTTTGTGTCTGGGTACCGTTTGCAGGTTTGTAGAGAGAAATAGCATGGAAATGGTCTGTTTGGCACACAGAGTCCACACTGACTATCGGCCACCCATTTTTTTTACAATGATTTGGCAGAAATCTGAATGTTATCCCCCCCCTCTCCGCCCACTTCGTTCTCATCAACTTCCTCCAGATTCCACCACACACCTACATACTAGAGACGATTGTCAGTGATCAATTAATCTGCCCACCCATGTCTTTGGGATGTGGCTGGAAACCAGAGAACCTGGAGGAAATCCTGGCAGTTGCAGATAGAAAATGCAAACTCCCCACAGATGGCACCCAAGGTCAAGATTGAACATAGGTCACAGGTGCTTTGGGGTCATTGCCAGCCATAGAACACTACAGCACAGAAAGCATACCCTCCAGCCCTTCTAGTCTGTGCCAAAATATTATTCTGCCTTGTCCCACTGACCTGAACCCATTCCACATACCTTTAGACTCCCAATAATGTACCTATCCAATTTTTTTCTTAAATGTTAAAATTGAGCCTGAATTTACCACTTCAGCTGGCAGCTCATTTCATATGTCCAACACTCTGTTGAAAGAAATTAACTTGAATGTTCCCCCTAAACTTGTCCCATTTATGTATGTATGGATGTAAATCATGTAAAAACCCAGAATAGAGGTGGGCCTTTCGCATCATATGCTTGAATAATGTCGTCCTCTTGAAATGTATTCAAGCTTCGTGGTCAGAACTAAATGTTAACTGTGAATGTGTAACAATGTACTATTTACATTTGGTCCAATTTACACCAAAATGAAGTGGCACGTAGCCTAAGGAGTTTGAGCGAAGATTAAGAAAACAGACTAGAGATTGTCCGTGAAGTGAGTTTCCATGGCGATAAATTTCTGTGAGAACTTTTCCATACGTTCAATGCAACTGAGGTGAAGCAGGGTCAGAAACTGCTGATAAAATAAAGTGAATAGCAATTAAACCATTTCCTGAGGTCCCTAAGAAACTTTAACTTTACTTTAGACATACAGCATGGTAATAGGCCATTTCAGCCCATGAGTTCATGCTGCTCAATTTACACCAGATTAAACTGCACCCCCAGTACGTTTCAAACGGTGGGAGGACACCAGATCCCCTTGGGAAAACGTACAAACTCCTTACAGACAGTGCGGGATTTGAACCTTGGTCCCGGTGGCTAGCCGCTAATCGCTACGGCAAACATGCTGCCCCTTATACCAACTGTGCCACTCCTGTGGGAGATATTCTATGAAAATCCATCTTACTATTTTTTTAACTGGAAAATACCAAAGCTTTCTGTGACATTCATTTTTTTAAAAGAAGAGGAACAATGATGTGGATCAATTGATGTTGTTCATCTTCCAAGTGGATTTGTTTATTCTTCTGCACCATTCTTTGTCACTTCAGCTATTCCATTTCCATGCTCCATTCAGTCTTGATTAAGTTCCTGGGAGGATAATTATTTTCTATTGATTCCTACATAATGTTTCTGAATGCACAACTACTCTTGATGTTGATGGACAAAAATGTTTGCTGTTAATTTGGCTCTGCATGAGAGAGGTCCTTGGCTTTGCTCTCATGAGCAGACAGAGTGCCTTCATCAGAATTGAATTGCATTATTCATATCAGTACTTTATCCAGAGATGCAATGGTAGTACTGTATTCTAACAGTTACCTTACTGAATACTGTCACTGCTATGTTTTCAGATCTACTAAATGAAAACTGTGTTTGAATAGAATACAGTTATGTATGGATAGAGTGGATGTCCTAAAGCCATGTTGTAAGAGCCTCTAATTTTTTTTGGATCACTTTTCCAAGTGCCAAACCTTCACTCTGTCGAGATTGTGAATTGCTTCAGTCCACACCACTTGATGTGACACAGGTTCCCTCGATCAATGGTTAAAGTAAATTATACGAAAGAGTTCATTCTCAAATGCATAAGTAGAACGTACAGATGCATAAAATTCCTACTTGAAGCAAAGAAATGCAATGCCCTCCATGACGCTCGTTGAATGGCGTAACAGCAACAACAACAAACTTGAGATCAACGTCAGCAAAACCAAGGAGATGATTGAGGACTTCAGGGGGAAGTCAAGGGAACATGACCCAATCCTCATCAAGGGCACTGTAGTGGAGAGGGTCAAGAACTTCAAATTCCTGGGTGTGATCATCTCCGAGGATCTGTCCTGGAATCTCCATGTTGATGCAATCACAAAGAAGTCTTGCCAGCGGCTATACTCTGTGAGGTGTCTGAGGCAGTTTGGTGTGTCACTGAAGAGTCTCAGAAATTTCTACATGTGTATTGTGGAGAGCATTCTAGCTGTTTGCATCTCTGCCTGGTTATGGAGGTGTCAAATCCAAGGACAAGAATAAACTCTAGAGCAGTGGTTCTGTTTAAGTAATTCCTACGCCATCGGTGCTCTGTGAATAGTAAGGGATTGCTTAAGGTGGTATGTGAGTGGGAAGGGAAGGTTGAGAACCACTGCTCTAGACCCAATTGTTACTGAAATAATTTCCTTGAGAAAAATTGTCATTGGCCCATTTCCTTTGGAGTGATGAAACCATGCACATAACGAGTCAATTAGGTACAATTAAAACAATGGTTTTCAAACAAGGACAGCTTCCTCCACGCTGTCATCAGATTTCAGAATAATCAAAGAACCAAAGACACTACCTTACTTTTCATGCACTGTTATTTTTATTTATTTTATTTATAGTAATAACTGATGTAAGATGGTTCTAATATGAATGCTTGCACTCCGACGCTGCTGCAAAACACTGAACTTCATGACTTGCTCATGACAATATATCCTGAATGTGATGTTTGGGACAAAGACATTTTTTCTTTGTCTGCCCCTAAAGTTCACATTCCAAATTTCATTAAGGTTATTTGTATACATTTTGATTTGACCCTGTAGGAACTTGTGCATTGAAGCATCGTCCCCTCATTTCAGGGCACCATAATATTTGGGACATAGCAGTGGTATATATTTTAAAGTGGTCATGTTTAAAACTGTGTTGCATATCCCTTCCATGAAATGACTACTTGAAGCCTGTGATTCATTGACATCACCAGGCACTGAGTATCTTCTCTGGTGAAGCTCTGCCAGCCCTCTACTGCAGCCATTTACAGCACCTGCTGATTTTAGGGGATTATCCCCTTAGGTTTTCTCTTCAGCATATGGAAGGCATGCTCAATTGGATTTAGATCGGGTGACTGACTCGACCATTCAAGAATTTTTCAGTTTTTAGCTTTGAAAAACTCCTTTGTTGCAATATAGCAATATGTTTGGGATCATTGTCTTGCAGTAGGATGAAGCGCTGTCCAATGAGTTTGTAGGCATTTTCTCCCATTTGAGCAGATGTTTCTATGCACTGAAGAATTGATTTTGCTGCTGCCACCAACAATTACATCATCAATTAAGGTAAGTGTGCCAGTAGCTGTATCAGCCCAGGCCATAACACCCCACCACTATCATGTTTCACAGATGAGGTGGTAGGCTTTGAATCTTGGGCAATTCCTTTACGCCCCCACACTTAGCACTTGCCATCATTCTGATGCAGGTTAATCTTGCTCTCATCTGTCCAGAAGATCTTTTCCAGAATTCTGCCGGCTCTTTTAGATACTTCTTGACAAACTGCAATCGAGCCGTTCTGTTTCTGTGGCTAACTAGTGGTTCGCATCTTGCAGTGTAGCCTCTATTTCTGTCCATGAAATCTTCTACAGACAGTAGTTATTGACACATCCACACCTGCCTCCTGAAGAGTGTTTCTGATCTGTTGGACAGGCATTTAGGGATTATTCTTCATTATGTTTAGAATTATTCTGTCATCAGTAGTGGAGTTCTCCCTTGCCCTATCTCACTATCACGCTCTTGCCTTGTTTGTCATTTATTCATAGATGCCATACAATCAATTACATTACATACTTTACATTCACGATTACTCAAACATGGTTTTTAAAAAGTTTGCAAAGAAAAATAGAAAAAAAAAGGGATAAAAAAGAAAACTTGAAGCCATGCACATAATGAGTCAATTAGGTACAACCTACCCAAACCTAAGGACAAACAAGTGAAACTCCCCCTCCCCCCCAACTTGGCACTAAAAAATATAGCACCAAACCCCTCTATCATGGGGGATATGGCTCATTGCCACAACAAGCTCATGAACAGCGGCCGATGGACTCTGGCACCCTTCGCTTCCCATGTGTTGCTTCAAAACAAATTCACTAATTTACAAGTCCATTCCCTCATTACAAATAATTCTATCTCATTTACTCAGCCTATTAAAAGGCAAAGATTCCACAAAATCTGATCCCTTTTCTAATCCATTAAAAAAAAATTGCCATCCAGTAGTACAATCTTCATCATTGCTTGGTAACGTAACATAAATTTGCAGCCCTTCCTCTCTTATCCTTGTTCCATAATTCAAATTTGCCATAAACTGATGAGATCGTGAAGAAAACTTCCCTTTGGCACTGAAATCAATCATCTCACTCAGATTTAATGATCTAACCTTCCCTAAAGAATCTGTTTCCCTTGACCCGGCACCATCTTCCCCAGTCGGCAGGCTGGCCAGACTTGCTGCTGTTCCCAGCAACTCAACTCTCTGACGAGACTTGGTCATCACTTGGGATTTCCCTTCATCAAAAGGCCTCTCTTCATATTTAAGAGCAACACCTTCATCCGCACCAGCAACAATTTTCTTTTCTTCACAGTCATTTTTAAAGACAAATGGACTATTCTTGTATTCTTCCTTTGTATTTTAATATCTGTTTACTTCATTTAGACAATCATTATCTTCTATTTTCCGGGGTATTTTAGGATCCCATGTCCTACGTCCTCCACGTCACCGCCCCCTCCCCCCCCACCTCACTCTCTCCTCTAATGATGTTCCATACTGTTGATTTTGGTCATCCTAATGTTTGGGTGGTGTCTCTTACTGTTTTATTCTAGTTTTTCAGCCTCATAATGGCTTCTTTGACTTTCACTGGCACAACTCTGGCCCTCGTTTTGAAAAATGACAACTACAGACTCCAACGCTCTGCACCAATGAAGCAACCAAACGTACCTGAGTACTCCCATAAACACCTGTGAAGCCAAATGTCCCAAACATTAAGGTGCCCTGCAATGGGGCAACCCTGCATAAACAGTGCTTTAATTTCTACAGGGTCAAACCAGAATGTATACAAATATATGAATGGAAATTGCAGTTCAATCATATGTGAATTGTTTGTGAATTGGAGCATGGGCAGGTAAATGTCCCAAACATTATGGAGGTATCTAAAATGTGCACTAACTACAACATTTAAATTAAATTATAACAAAATACCAAGGCAATGTATATCTAGAAGAAGGGATGAAAATTTATATAAAAGGATAGAAAAATAAATATGTTCTTGTAATAGTGCAGAGAGAGTTTTTAGTGATCTCGGAGTAGTTTATGGTTAAGGTGAGGGTAGTACTGGAACATTCAAAAGCCTAATAGCAGTTGGATAAAAACTGTTCTTGATGTGGAGGTGCTTGATTTTTAAGCTTTTGTATCTTCTGACTGCTCGGAGCAGGTGAGGAGAGATTGAGACCAGACTGATGGGGATCCTTGATATTGTTGGGTGCTGCCTTGAGGCTCCACCTTGCATACATGTCTTCAGTGGACTAAATAGCTGGACACAATCTACCGGAGGAGATCAGCAGGCCAAGCAGCGTATCTAAGAGAAATAGAATGGTCAAAGTAAACCCTTCATCAGTAACAGGCATGCAGAGAAGAGAAGCCAGTGTAAAGAGGGCAGAGAGGGAGGAGTCAGAGCAGGGGCCCTTACGAGATTTGTGAACCAGGGAGAGAGTGAAGCATGATGGACAGGGGCAGGTAAAGGGGAAGATGGGCAAGAAGACCAAAGGGGTCAGGTAATGGAAGTCCTACAGGGTGGAGAGGGTGATTAATCAGTGCTAGAATCTGATTTGGATGTGACAGTCATAGTAAAAAGAGAGACCAGACAGAACCAAAGATGGGCGGGGGATGGTGCAAGAGGGAACTGAAGAATCTAATGGGAAGATGGGGATGAAATCAAAGAGAATGATAAAGGTGGGGACTGGGAAGAGGAAGGGGAGGAGAGGGAGAGAGGGCATCTTTACCTTTTTCTATGTTCATACACTGGGCTGTAGATTACCCAGGCAGAATATGGGCTGTTGAACCTCACTCTGGCAGTGGAGAAGGTCCAGGACAGAGGTCTGTGTGGCAATGGAAAAGGGGAGGTGAAATGGCATGCAACTGGGGGCTCTGGATGGTCATTATGGACAGAGTACAGATACTCGAGGAAATGTCTCCCGTCCACATTTGGTTTCACTGACGTATAGGAGGTTACATTGGGAGTACTGAATGCAGTAGATGAGGTTAAAAGAGGTGCTCATCCGTCTTTGCCTCATGTGGAAGGGATTTTCCAGTCCCTGGATGAACATGGGAGAGGATGCGCAGTAGCAAATCTTGCAATTCCTCCAATTGCAAGAGGGGAACCAGTCGTCATGGAGAGCAATAAACGGACAAGGGAGTCACAGAGGATATGATCCCTGCGGAAGGGGGTGGGGGAGCATAGATACGTGAGATGAACTTGGATAATTGTGGATGCTGTTGTTTATTGTGCAAGGAACACCTCTTGCCCTACCATTCTGTCTCCCCCTCCCCACCCCATGCCAGAAACACAGTCATCTTGTTTTACTGATCTTGCCTTCTGCAGCATTTATGTAGTGGAAACAAAAATTCCACATCAAGAGCAGTTTATAAGCAAACTGCATTCCTCCCTCTGCTCTCATCCAGAGTAATCCATCAACCTAATTCCTTAAGGAGCCTCAGCTCAAATCAAGTTGGTGCAAGGACAAGGGTGTCGATGATTGCTTGAATATTGTTGACATTCACAAGTCTTGTTATAATCTTTTGAAAGCTAAGTGTGATTTAAGTGAGGTCTCACTGAAGCAGCACAGTGTGAAATCTGTAAAATATTTAAGTTTGCTTGCAAGGAGTATTTAATTTTATGAAACGTGGAAGTAATAATTGAATATTCTGTAAAAATTGACTAAATTAATATGAATTGGACAAGGTTTATCCAAAAAGGCAAAGCTTTTGAGACTCAACAATCAAATGTCAGTAACAGCCCTGAAAGCCTTATTTAATCACCTGTTTACCCTTTCACCTGCCTGTAAACGGGACCAACACGCCAAGGGTGAATAATTTTCGTGCCAGTAATTTACCCGCAAGGAAGGTAATATCAGAACAGATGCGTTTCACCTCGCCTCCTGTGTGAAAGAAGAGTTACCTGCCTTCCTGGGACACTGACGCTGTAACGATGTGGGTCCCGCCTCGTTTTGAACTGGGATGTGTAAAAGATTGCACTGAACTGGCATTTCTTGGTAGTGTGAATGCTCCGATCCAAGCCGACCCGGCTTTAAACACACCAATTTACTGAGATCCCAGTAAGTCCACACTAGGAAAATTTATGAAAGAAAAAAAGTTATAAAACCATGTTGCACAACAGCAATAAACATGTTTAAAGTATTATTTTTCTGTAAGACAGACAAAATTATAGATGTTGGAGTTCTGGTGTTAAATATCAGAGTGCCCTTACTTAATTAAGAGCTGCCTTACGTTGTACTGTGCTCATTTGTATGGAGTTTTAAATATCTCACTTGTTTAGAAATGGTGGTGAGCCACTATGATATATTACAGCAAATTATATACTCAACAAGATCTCTGGCAGCGTGCCCTTCTAAATTTTAAATGTTATACACGTGCCTAACGAAAACCGGCAACCTCCAAAAACTGGCACTTTTTTGGTAGATGACATCACGCACAAGTAATATTTATTTCTCATTAATTCTCCGTTTTCGGAGGGACCCCCCCCCCCCACCCCGTCTCTGTCATCCCAGTCCCCATTGTTCCCGCCCCCATGGGAGCCCTCTCTTACCTTCAGTGGAAAGGTGACTCTCGGCTCCCAGAACCCTGTTAGAGAGAAGCAGGTGGTGGCTGGCTCAATGTGGGAACAATGGCTATCTTCCTTACCCCTAGTGCCCCATGCAGCTGAAACTGCTCTGGCACTGGCAAAGCAGTTCCAGCTGCATGGGGGAACTATGTGCAACGAAGGCACCCATTGCTCCCACATTGAGCTGTCACCGCACTCTGGTGCTCTGCAGCGCTGCACCCCTGCTACCACGTCAGGAGTTAGATGCATATCTTTAATAATAAGCAATAAGCTATCCAATTTTAGAGAGTGCTGAAATTCTTTTTTGTGTGTGTGTATGTGTTTAAACATTCCTGCAATATTACACTGCCTTGAGATGATTTTCAATATCTGTTACTATGACCATGTCAGCCTGCTATTAGAGTTGTGAAGTTGTTATAAACTAATAAAACCTTGTTAGTACTAACAAAGGAACAGCAATGGAAAATTCATTAGACAATGTTAAATTCAAAATTTTTATTAAACTTAATAACATAATATTTCTTACTGAACTCTAACCTTAACCCTAAACTTAACCCACTGTGCACAAATGTAAGTGTATGTGTATGTGTTAAAGTCCAAGATCATTACAGTTTAAGCTTGAATCTGAAAAAGTCAATTTTAAAGTCCAGTTTCAAACATCTTGTTGACTTCAGGATCCTTTAAATCGCAATTCAGAAGTAATTATGAAGCACGTTTAAACATTGAATTTTCAGATCTATTTAAACTCACAAGTCTCTTGATGAACTGCCTTTCAGAGAGATATTCTTCACAAGTGTTTTCACAAGTTTCCTCCTTTCTTGTAAGGGTTGCAGAACCATGATCTTCATGATGAGTTATTTCTTAATCAGGAGTAACCATCTTCTGGGAAGATGAGGCTGCCTTTCTTTTCTTAAAAGATCAGTTGGAAGAGGTCTTACTTATTTAAAAGCCACTTATGTTGTGTATCTCCTATAATAATACAATAGCCCAGTCTTTCCAGGATGTCATATTTCTTCAGTCATTTCAATCTTCTTCTGATTCAAAATGTCTTGCTGCCTTCAGCCAGTAGTTCTCTAACATCATGTGATGCGACATCATCAATTACACCAGTCTCAATTCCTGAAAGCCATGTGATCATTTACTGGAATCTTTAACAATTGCCAGCTCCAGTTTCTTTGAAACCATGTGCCTTCATAACTTTGGCTTGCAGACATCACGACTCCGAAAGGTGACCTTGCTTCTAAAAGTATTGTATGGGCATGTGTCACCCTGTTCCAAACCCACTAAGACATATTTATAGGAAATGTAGCTTAGCATTGGCCTAAATTTTGATATTAATATAGATCCATTACAAAATGAACACCAAAGAAGAATCCTTAGAAGCTACATTTCTTCATCTCGGCACTGAAACTGATTTTTTTTGTGCTTCTATTTAATATTAGAGACTACTTTCATGGGTATACAAAATTCAGCATGCATTTCATCTCTTAGTGATAGAAAAGGAAAAGAATAATCATCTGTAAAAAGGAATGGGCAATTGTGTCACAAGAAAATTCAATCAAAATACAATATTAAATACTAACTGATGTTTTGAGTAAGTAAACAGGTGGATATATCATATACTGTGCATCAGATGAATCTGGAACTTTAGGTTTTTAAAATGTAGTCAGCCCAGTAATGTGGTTTTTTGATGTCCAAAAATGAGTCAGGAAATGCGGAGAATTCTTCAGAAAAGTTTAAGCCTTTATTTGCAAACAAAAGCTGAGACAAATCAAAGCCTGGACTCTGAAATGCCTGTGGCTAAGAGACACTGCCCTTTTTATTTAATACAGATTTTCAGTTACTTATCAATGTTTGACTTTGATTGATATTTTCTACCAATTGGCTCTCCTGGGTTTGTACTCATGGTACTCTTATCAGCTTTCCTTGTGCTGCACTTATCTTGTAACCGGCCTGTTTCAGAATAAATCACTCGCCACTATGGTTCCCCTACCTTGTCCTGTCTAACTTGTCCTATCTGATCTCCTCCTGTTTAAATGCTTGTTCTCCTGGTGCCTGTAACCACTATTATTTTCTTAGATTTGAATGCATGACATTGGTGTTTTAAAGTTAGCCGTTTTGTGTAACTTGTGGATGAAGATATTTTCCCTCTTTGCGTTTTAAACTTAGCAGGCTTTGGAGCCTGAAAATTCTACTCACACTATAATCAGCCAACTTTTCTGGCTGTGGCTCTTACTTAATGACATTAATATTTTCCATAAACCGTGTAGTTGACGTAAATTGTTACATAGTAATGGATTAATTAATACATAATGAATAGTACATAGGTATATTTTCAATAGCAGCAGACCTTTTCAACCCACAAGCCCATGCCGCCCAATTACACCCAAATGACCTACAATCCCCAGTATGTTTTGAACAGTGGTTGGAAACCGGAGCATCTGGAAGAAACTCACACAGACATAACATACAAATGATAGTGTGGCATTAAAACCCCGGTTTTGATCGCTGGTCATGTACAGCATTGCACTAACCGTTACGCTAACTGCACCTCCTCACCAATGTTATTTTAATAAAGAATCGATCTAATGATAAATAATTAGTGAAATAATAACACCAACATTTCTTCTGAACTGGAGAAATGGTAAATTGCTTTATCAGAATTATGGTAACATGGAATGATTCTACAGAGAATGAAATTGCATTTAGAAATAATTTAATTTAATTAATTAAAAGAAATACTTCTTCAAAAAGTTAAGGAGACATTAACATTTGTGTGAATGTCAGATTTCATTCACTCCAGTGTAAAATGTGTAATTGCTGTGGAAAATGTCTGACTGTCAGCAGAAAATCTCCTGAATTAATCACAAGCATCTAAATGTGTCGTGCCTTATAGGGCTAATGCTGCTGTTGAGTGATTTAAAGTGAGCACAAATGCTTCAATGTTGACACTTTTCTTGGCTTCTAGATAACCTCATCATGTTGTTTGGATGAAGTAGATCAATTTAATAAAGAAAAGAATTTTAATGCAGAAACTCTGCAGATGGTGAGGTTAAGTGCAACATTCAAGTGTGAGGGGGATAAACTCAGCAGGTCGTGCAGCTTCCGTAGGAAGCAGCAAAGGGTAACCGATGTTTCAGGCCCTGAGCCCTTCACCAGGGCAGGCACCTGAATAAAATGATGAGGGGGGGGGAGTGGGAGAAGGAAGAAAGGGACAAGGGGAGGCTACAGATAAAAGGTTGTAAATGCATACGGATGGGAGGGTAGGAGAGAGAAAGCTGGGGTGATAGGGGGAGAGGGTAGGAAGGGGGTGAGGAGCTGGGGAAAAGTAGAGAGAAATAGGGATATTATTTTAGAAAAATATGAGTCAGTATACCCCCCCCAAAAAAAAAAACAAAATGATGTTGAAATTATAGCATGGAACTCAGCTGAAGTATATTACAAAGCTGCATTAATTGAATCCAAATTGTCAGCATCGATTAAAACTAAATAGCAGCCTGTCCTCAAAATAAAGGACCGCAAGATTTGGGCCATCACACTTTGAACAACTAACAGCTGGTGCCTGAATCCAGCTGTTATTTGGCTCCAAAGCAGTCCACAATAGTCCTGGAGAAACTCAGCAGGTCTTGCAGCATCCATGGTAAACAAAAGACGGTCGACGTTTCAGGATTGAGCCTTTCGTCAGCCACGTCAAATATCAGGCAGATGACTGAATAAAAAGATGGGAGAAGGGAGAGGTGCATGGAGGAGAGAGAAGCTGAGGTGGGGGCGACGGGCGGGGGGGGGATTAAGAAGGAAAAGCTCACTGAAAGGAGAAGGAAGAAAAGAGGGGAGCTGGAGGAAGGAAGAAAGACAAGGGTAAGGGAAAGAGAGAGCCCAGGAAGGTGGGGTGGGGTTAACAGAAATTGGAAGTCAATTTTGATGATACCTGGTTGGATCCTGCTGAGACGGAAAATAAGAAGGAATACATTTGGTCATGAATGTTAGTTGCAGCCACTTCAATGACCATCCACTACCCATATTGCAGGGTCTGATGAAGCAACTCCCAGGAAGATTAGGATAAGCAATGCACAATTATTAAATGAGTGTACAAAGCTCATGAGTTTGTATGAATTATTTAATATAGAACTTGTAAAACAAGACTGCAATGTGCCTTCCCTAGTTTTTACTGTCAGAAAGAAAATGGTTGGGAATGGGAAGGTGCATTTACCCCTCACATCATTCCTGAAATAATTGATGTTGCAGTCCAGGGAGGTGGGCTATTTATGTGCTTTTCAAATACCATTATATTTCTCTTTCTCGACTTCGTCGTCACTCTCTCTTGCAGCTTTTTCATCGACTGCAGAGCATGCGATAGTAAGGTGTTGATTTTCATTCTCTACAGACTTCTGCAAGTTTGTTATCCTCAATCTCTTCCCCTCAGCTTGTTGATTGATAGATTGGGCAAGGGCTGTTGATACAAATTGGTGAGGGCGCATACCGTGCATCAAAGCTTTGATACTGCCTCGGCAGAGTTCCTTGTAGAAGACGAAGCGTAGAAAGTGAGTTGACATTTGTTGCTCAGCAACCAGCCTTTTGAATTGTTGCGCAGTTCCGCTACAGCCTAGTGTTTCTTGCCAGAACTGGGGGCTTTCAACTGCATAATGAGCTGGCTGTGGTCACAATTCCAGCTGTAAGTTAATGGAGTGGAATTCATTTGATTCAAGGAAGTGGCTGACTTCACAAGAAGTGGGCCATGGAATGGCACCCCATGTCATGTGCAAGTCTGTACAGCATTGTGCTCCCTTTGTCTTCTTGCCTCTCTATAGAGGCAATGAGATGAATCACTCTCCCTGTACACTGACCTCCTCATCTGGAACAGATCATTACAATTCATAAGCCTTTGCTTGTGGCTCAAGCAGCAAGCTTGAAGGAGCCAGACAGATAAAAGTTCACAGCCAGCATGACCTTGAATTTGAAGACAAGTGCTAATCCATATCAGTTCATGATGAATGATCATCTCCTCCAGTACCTGGCCTTTCTTGGGGGAGGTTTAAGGAATGCAAATGTGAAAGACGCTGAGCTCTCGTTAAGGTCTTGAGTCGATTTCATTGTTACATCCAGAATGGCACTAGTGACGTTGACTAATAAACCAGAAAATATGCTTACATTCTACCCGTAGCACTTTGGGATTGACTTCCTTTTTTTTTTGTACGCAGGAGTGGATAATAAAAATAACAAAACAACTGCCAAAGGTAGTTTCAAAAACTCCAACTGACTAATCAAACCTGTTTGATGAAAACAGAACATGCTGCTGTGAGTTGAATTGAATTTAACGTCATCACCACATTATTGTCATTTGAAGTAATTGAACAATTTCCTCATTTGTATTAAATTAGACAATCAGAGTTGGGCAACATGGGTTTTCCCCGGGGGCTCCAGTTTCCTCCCACCATTTGAACTGTACCAGGGGTACAGTTGGGCGGCACAGGCTCGTGGGCCAAAACGGCCTATATGTCTAAATTTAAAATCTAATTTAACATTTTTAAAAAAAACCTTCCAATGCAAAATTGCTTGGATAATTCTCCCAAATGATTATTTCTACTCTGTCACTTGATTATATTGGAAAATAATTTGATTTTGATACATGATCATTTGATTCTATTTAAAAAGAAAATGGCTATTGCAGTATTCATCTTGCATATTGCTGCAAAATTGCAGATTATTTTTATTCCTGTATTTGTGTTCGCGTTTGTTGTTTTTGGTTATCATGCCTGATTTTAATCTCTGAAAATATGGAGCATTCTTTGCTGGTATTCCAGCAGGCTCACATTGCTTCTAAAGTGTGAGGAATGTTCTAGCAATCCCTCTGCTGAAATTAGCCGCAACTCTGTGAAGTATTTATTCTTTAAGTAAATCCATCTTATTGTCTCCATCCCGAGTGTACTTTTGTTTCCCTTATTCTTGATCCTACTTGTGAACGTTTCAGTACCGTGTGTGATTATATGTTGAACTGCTTTCCATTCCTTCTCTATTGTCCAGAAAATGAAGCTTCACTCTCACTTGACCGCAACTCGAGAGTTGCTAGTTTATCTCTCACTCGTATTTTCAGACATGATCTCATGCATGAGAAGCCCCTCCTAATTCACTAGCAACTTCCCTGTTTACCTGCTGACCATCCATCTTCCTTTCATGCTTGCTTGCACCTTGCATCGCACAAGCTTCCTCTCAATCTCTTGATCCTCAATCTCTTCCTCTCATTCTCTTGCTCCTCAATCTCTTCCTCTCAATCTCTTGCTCCTCAATCTCTTCCTCTCAATCTCTTGCTCCTCAATCTCTTTCTCTCAATCTCTTGCTCCTCAATCTCTTGCTCCTCAATCTCTTGCTCATCAATCTCTTGCTCCTCAATCTCTTGCTCCTCAGTCTCTTGCTCCTCAATCTCTTGCTCCTCAATCTCTTGCTCCTCAATCTCTTGCTCCTCAGTCTCTTGCTCCTCAGTCTCTTGCTCCTCAGTCTCTTGCTCCTCAGTCTCTTGCTCCTCAGTCTCTTGCTCGTCAGTCTCTTGCTCCTCAATCTCTTGCTCCTCAATCTCTTGCTCCTCAGTCTCTTGCTCCTCAGTCTCTTGCTCCTCAGTCTCTTGCTCCTCAGTCTCTTGCTCCTCAGTCTCTTGCTCCTCAGTCTCTTGCTCCTCAGTCTCTTGCTCCTCAGTCTCTTGCTCGTCAGTCTCTTGCTCATCAGTCTCTTGCTCCTCAATCTCTTGCTCCTCAGTCTCTTGCTCCTCAGTCTCTTGCTCCTCAGTCTCTTGCTCCTCAGTCTCTTGCTCCTCAGTCTCTTGCTCCTCAGTCTCTTGCTCCTCAATCTCTTGCTCCTCAATCTCTTGCTCCTTATCCATCATATTTGTTTGAAAGCCAGTGGATGAATGGATGTTTCCTGCAAGATAAGTACTGGAAGGTAAACGTGAAATCTGTTAACTTGACTCCCTGTCAGAAACTCCATTCCCTCATCAGCCATTCCATCCATCTCTCTAGCAACTGTCTGAAACTGAATCGGACTGTTCACAGCCAGATTGACAATTTTTGCCTAGAACTATGTGTTGGAATGTGCTTTGATCACCAAGAAAGATTGCCAAGGAGTGAAGCCTAACCCATCCCTTTCTTTGCTCATTTCCTCCTGGAGCCCATGGTTTTCTCTTGCTTTAACTATTCACAGTTCTGCCTGGGCACTTGGACTCTACTTTCTGTAAACATGGGGACACAATTCTGTGGCTCGTGCTCTAATATTCCCAACTGGCACCAAGTCCGGTTCTCTCATTGCCTCTCTACAGGCTCATCTACACTGGGGCCGAAATTTAATAATGGCACGATACACATAAGATGCTGGACACTGGAAGGAAAACCAAACTGGTGGAGGGCTTGGTGGGTTGAGCAGCAGAGTGGAGAAAAAAATGAATGGTCAATATTCTGGGCTGGAGCATTTAATCAAGACTGTGAGTGCTGGTATGGATGAGGATCTGGTGAGAGGGACTGCCCAGGGGCCAGTAGGGTGTTGGTGAACTATGGAGGGGTGAAGGATGACGTGGAGGCAGTTGACAGACAAAGGGAAGTGAGGGACAAGAGAAAAGGGGGTGAGATAGAGGATGATGTCATACAGGATAGAATAGGAAGCATCTCAAGCTGAGGGGATAAGTGGAGATAAAAGGCCATCAGTGCTGGAATCTAATGATAAAAATTGTGATATAGTTGTGGTTATCAGGAGAGAGGTAGAGGATAGATGGAACAAGATTGAACAGAAGTATGGGTGGGCATGAGGAATACTATTGATGAGGTGGAAGAGGATGGAAGGGAAAGGGAGAATAAGGTGGAAGAGGGCAAAGGATGATAGAATAATGGAAGTAACTCAGAAAAGGAGAGAGGAGACTTGTAAACTGAAATTGGAAAATACAATATTCACACCATTGGGCTGTCGACAGCCCAGGCAGAATATGAGGTTGGGTTTCACACTGGCAATGGAGAAGGCCAAGGAATGATAGGTTGATGTGGAAATGGGAAGGGGAATTGAAACCACATGCTAAATGGGAGCTCGGGATGGCCATTCCGGGCCGAGCACTGATGCTCCGCGAAATGCTCTCCAAATCTCTGCTTAGTCTCACTGGTGTGGAGTAGGCTTCGTCGGGAGAACCAAATGCAGAAGGTGTGGTTTGGCCAGGGGCACACAAGTCTTTGAAGGGCTGTTTAGGTCCCTGGACGATGCCAAGGGAGGAAGTGTGAGAGGAACTGTTTCACTTCCTGTGATGGCAGGAAAAGCACCTGGGGATCACAGAGAAGTGGATCGGGAAGGATGAGCAAACCTCTGGAAGATTTCTCCCTCACCGACTCCTTTAACTGTACAATTTCCACATTGTCTTGAAGAAGCAACCCAAAATGTCAACCATTCATTTTCTCCCACTGATACTCCTCGACCTGCTGAGTTCCTTTTATTGCTTTTGCAATTTCACCCTTAATTTCTGCCCCTTCTTCTTGCACATCCTGATCTTTGCGATTCATTTTAGCCTTGTAAATTCAGAAGTTGTGGTGCGTGGAGGTGCCACAAAATCAGTAGAAGGTTGTACAATGTTAGTTCAGAGAGCTAGGTTGCCTGTAAAGAGCAGGACCTAAAGATTGTCATCTCCACTTTGGTTCCATGAGCTGCTGAATGCAGTAACAGTAGGATAGGTCGATGCATGAACGGGTGATGAGAATGACGGCTCTCGCTTCAATTTAGAGCTAAAGAATAGTACCGGTCCATGAGCCCACACTCCCTCAAATACACCTATGTGACCACCTGTACGTCTTAGGAATGTGGAAAGAAACCAGAGCATCCTGAGGAAACCCATGCAGGCACGGGATATCATACAGTGTTTTGCGACCAACGTCTGGATCATTTGGGCCATTTCTGAATTAGATGAGACCTGCAGAAGGGACAGGTTGTGCCTTAACCAGAGTGAGACCAATATCCTTGCTGTTCATGAAGGTTTAAACAGTGCTGGCCAGGGAAGGGGGCTCCAGCATACTCAGGAATTGAGCAGTACATAAGCAGACAAGTATAAAAGCCCTTTAAAACAGGCATCACTGAACTCGTGATGCTGCTTTCTGGTTGTGGGGGGACAGTTGGCTCAGTAATGGAGAGGGTCAAGAATTTCAAATTCCTGGGTGTCAACATCTCCAAGGATCTGTCCTAGAGCCTCCATGTTGATTCAATCATGAAGAAGGCTCGCCAGTGGCTATACGTTGTGATGTGTTTGAGGAGATTCGGTATGTCACTGAAAACTCTCAAAAACATGTGGAGAGCATTCACTCCCTGGTATGGAGATGCCAACTCTCAGGACAAGAATAAACTCCTGAGGGTTTTTAACTCAGCCTGCGACATCACAGGCACCAGACTTCACTCCATTGAGGACATCAATATGAGGCGGTCTTAAAAAAGCAGCCTCTATGCCCCCCCCCCACCACCCAGGCCACGCCCTCTTCACTCTGCTACCATCGGGGAAAAGGTGCAGGAGCCTAAAGATGAGCATTGATCGACACAAGGACAGCTTCTTCCCCACTGCCATCAGATTCCTGAATAATCAATGAACCAAAGACACTGCCTTACTTTTCATGCACCATTATTGTTATTTTATTTATATTATAACCATCTGACAACATTACAATGAATGTTTGCACTATAATGCTGTGCAAAACACCGAATTTCATGATTTGTTCATGATAATAAATTCTGATTCTGAAAGTTGAGGAAGGAAAGACCATGGATGTTGGCTATGTAGACTTTTGTCAGGCTTTGACAAGATCTGGCATGGGAGGTTAGTCAGGAAGGTTCATACGCTAGGTATTCATGGTGGAGTAGTGAACTGGATTCAACAATGGCTAGGCGGGAGAAGCCAGAGAGTAGTGGTGGATGATTGCTTCTTAGACTGGAGGCCTGTGACTAGTGGTGTGCCTCAGGGATCAGTGCTGGGACCATTGTTGTTTGTTGTCTATATCAATGATCTGGATGATAATGTGGGAGGAACCTCTTCACACAGGGAGTGATGGGTGCGTGGCACGAGCTTCCAACTGAAGTCATGAAAAAGGGCTGAATTTTAACATTTAAGAAGAATTTGGACAGATACATGGATTGGAGAGGTATGGAGAGCTATGGACTGGGTGCGGGTCAGTGAGATCAAGCAACAAAAAAATGGTTTGGCACTGACTAGAAGAGCCGAAGGGGCCTGTTTCTGTGCTGTCATGTTTTATGGTTCTAACGCCCTTGCCCAAAAAGTCAGTTATGTATCTTTATCTTGGCTATATAAAGTACACTGTTTGACCTGCTGACTTTCCCCAGTTTTGTGTTTTTATTAGTGTAAAAAGAGTCATTGTTTCAAATAGTTCTGGTCGATGAAGCTACAAGAACTCAATTACTGAATTCACCAAATGAGTCGTCTAAATAAAAATACAAAATGAAAAGTATTTTTCACATTCGAAAAGGCTGAGGGCTACTTAAATTTGAGATTCCGGAAGTAGGAGGGGTGTGTGGAGAGCATTCACTGTGAACTGCAAACCAGTTTCTTAATCTGTTACAGTATGGGATACTTGACTGACGTCCCAGTGCTAGCAGCCATATCATTGCTATTTGCAAAGTTATTTTGATATTGTGTGCCTTATATATTTGAATAAACTCTCTGAGAGCTGTTTTTCATTTTTTGTGAATATTTTGGACTGTTGGTTGATATCCATACTCACCACCCTGGAACTTCTTTCCCAATCACACTGGTTACCTTCACCAGAAGGATTGAATAAGATGATTGGGGGCATTAATTGTGTGGATGGCCAGAGGCTTTTTTTCCCCAGTGCTGAAATAGCCGACACGAGTGGGCATAGAATTAAGGTGCTTCAAGATTCCTTCATTGTCGTGCAATAGTACAGGAAATGTAAAATGAAACAAAATGCCTTCTACCTGCCATAAGGCAACAAAGAGTAGCCGGTAGTGTTGCTCGGCGCCCCTTGGAGTAAGAGAGAAAGAGAAGCAAAAGAGAGTCTGTCAGACTCGCAACCCGTCGGCAACCCAAGCTCTGGTCCAAACCACCAACACGATTAGGAGGAAGTCTTCAGGGCCCTCGGGAACCCTTCATGACCTCAGCACACCCTCTCCAATATCTGATTCCCATAAGCCAGTGTCCAGCAGCCTGCAGCCTACACCAGTCACCCGCCGTTTGTGTGGGTCCCTCACCAGCAGGGCCACCGTCATGTAGGGTTTTGCCCTCTGCCAGTTCATTGCTCCCCAGTCTACAACCCCTGTGGCTCCTGCCTAGCACAGAGGCTGCCAGCTTGGGGGCAGACTGGTGGTTGCAGGATTTTAGCTTCAAAACACCAATGACTTCTTTAACAGGCCACTCAATGCCTGTACAGGGTGGCCAGCATTAGGAAAGGGTGGCTGAACCCTTCGGGTCAGCACTGTGTTTCCGCTCTCTACTTTCCTCGGTCTACACCAATGGCAGCACTGCCGTTACAGCCCCTCCAGCAGCGTCACCATTTTTTTCTCTCAAAGTAAGTACAAGTGGGGTTCATGCAGCAAGCTTTTCACTCATTGAGTGGCGGGTGCATGGGAGGCAGGTGAAATAGGATCTTAAATTGGCACATGAAATTGAGAAAAGAGGAGGGTTAGGCCATAGGGAAATTTTAGGCAGTTGATAGAGTAAGATATTAGGTTGGTAAAACATTGTGGGCTGAAGGGTCTGTACTGTGATGTTGTATGACTGCAGCAGTTCAAGACAAGTGCCCACTTCTCAAAAATAAATAAAAATAAAACATCAGTGGGATTTGTTTGTTTCCAAGGTAAAGTCAAGAAGTATTTTTTAAATATTAAGGAAATTGAGGGATGTTAGGATATTGTTGCCTGAAATTAAAATTTAGCTATATTTATTGCATAGTAGACTGGGCAAGAAAATTTTTAAGCTTTTCTGTTCACGTCTTCATACAAAATCCAATTCCTTTCTTGAGTGTCTTCACAAAATTGTACACGTGATCTTCAATTAAAGTTAGAGTGCAGCAAAATAAACAATTTTTTTCATCAGTATTTCCATGTTAAAACCACTCCAAAATTTTGCTTGTAAATATCCTTGATCATATGCATATTTTCTTGTAATCATCTATAAGGACATGATCCACTATGTATACTTAAAATAAATCGAAACTTTAAACTCCGTCGAAGTAGAATAAAAGTCCTGCATCAAATTTCTCTCTTCATATCTCAAATATCAGCTTCACTAACTCTGTTTTTGAAATGGAAGATTTAGAATTCAAGCTCCCCTCCAAGTTGCAGCATTATCTTGTGGGGGGGGGGGAGGGTTCCTTTCTGTTGGATAACCTGAGGTCCCACCGTCTGGTGCGCAAGGATATGGAAGGTTTTGACATTATAGCGTTCATCAGAGAATAGGGAGAATTTTAGAGTTCCCAGTTCCCCTGAGCTGCAATAAAGCACCTTTGCAAAGTCAGTTGCACAAGGTCCTTCTCTCTGTGTGCACACATTTTAGTTTACAGGAGATTGTGTGCCTATATTTCACTTTACAGAAGATTGTGTGCACATATTTCACTTTACAGGAGACTGTACATATTTCAGTTTATAGGAGATTGTGTGCACACATTTCAGTTTACAGGAGACTGCGCATATTTCAGTTTATAGGAGATTGTGTGCACATATTTCACTTTACAGGAGATTGTGTGCACACATTTCAGTTTACAGGAGACTGCGCATATTTCAGTTTATAGGAGATTGTGTGCACATATTTCACTTTACAGGAGACTTTGTCTGATTTTGGAAACCACAAGTCGGATGTAAAGTTTTAACTTTTCAGGTTAGTTCCAAAGCGTCTATACATTTGGCTTGTGATAATCCCCCACTTATTCACATTTTCTTGTCTCGATTTTAAATATTTGTATTAAAAATGATAGCAAAAAAGTAGTTTCATTGTCTTCCAAGGTGTGATTTGCTGCAAGCAGAAATTACCATAAGAGTGACAGGTACAACTTGGCAGGAAATTGTGGGACTGTAGCCTATAATTTTCTGTTCATTCAGATGAATGTTTGTGGATCAGCATTTCATTCCTGTGCTCTTATGAAGTTTGCAAAAAAAATTAAAATTCAAGGCACTGCTGACAGTTGACAGCATGTTTTTTGACTTACTGTACATTTCTTAATGGAAGGTGTTTTTTTCCCATTTTCAGATTTGTATCAAGTATTGAAAGAGAATGATTTCTCGGCCATGGTATGTCACGTGGTTCATGGTAGGACTCGAACTCGTTACCCTGACAACGCTGAATTTAGCCCAGGATCCTGAAGGTGAGATAATTAATCAGACAAGGCAAGAAAAATAAGACCATTTGCAATCAAGAGTCCCATTAAATGCCTTTTTAAGTTTGAATACTTATTAGGAATTACTTTCTTTTTCTTTTTAAAAATGATGTACTTATTTTCAACTAGTTAACTATTTTATTAACTTTGCGACAATTAGGAGTAAAAGTTTTAGTGCTGTGTCCACAACTTTCAGTCCTCAGTTATAATACAGAATCTTTTAATCTTAACCTTATTTTGTTTGTTGCAAATTGGTTTTGATTTTTGAAATAAGAATCATAAAATTCCTCATACTGCAGGGGATTGCGTGGTCTGAACAATCAACAGGATGAAGGATACAATCAGAGATTGTCTTGTGAAATTTGAAACAGCAAAATAAAACACAAAGATACTAATTAATGCAATGGGTGCAGATTTCAAATTAAGCCAAAAACTTTGCATTGATTTGAATAAAATTGATTGTATGTTTAAATATTCATCAGGAGTAATTGGAGATCAGCCAATATTTATTCTGCAAGAAGCTGTTTACTCCTTGGTATGTGTTGAACCCATTGTGTTGATAGAATGGTGCAGAACCAATAACCCAGGGAAAGAGAGGATGACTTAGGTATGGAAGCATTTTCACACAAAATTTTGAACAATTCAAGCAATGTCTTGTGGATGCTCCCATTCTGAATGCTGAAATTGTTTATGAAAATTAGAATTAAATCAAAGATTAAAGGTGATTTCTGTCCATGATAGCTAAGTATGAATCCTGGGTGGAATTAATCTTCATCTCTATGCATGTTCAATTGGGTTTTGCTGTTAATTTTAAAATTTAAGTTTATTGTTTCTGAAACAAACAATTTTGTGAGATGGTCATAGTGTATGCTTTCTCCAGACTTTCTCCCTCGCTCCTCTTACTTCAAATTCTGTTCTCTGCTGGAAATGTAGAAAATATTGCATATCCCTGTTGATTTTATGACCACATTGCTGTCAATTCATTAACATCTAATTGAACTCTGCATGTGCTACTTTCTTTTTTTTCCAGACGAGTTCTTTGATGCTCATGGTATGTACAAGGATAAAATCTTTACTTATGCTTTTGGTTCCTCTGTGTAACTGGATTACTGTAGATCTGAACTGCACACACTGCATTAGCTCTGTACTTAAGTGATAGGCATACTTTTTAACAATACAATTCTTGGTACCCTAAAATTATAATAGGTTTCTAACATGTCAGGTTCTGGCAGGGTAAACGTTCAAATATTTAAAATAAACAAATATTAAATATTATTCAAATTGAACATTAATAAAATTAAAGTCTGCACAATTTGGATATGTATGTTTTCTAAAATGAATCAGAGCTTATTCTACTTGGGCAATATTTTAGATCAATGTTGACATTTGACCTAATAATGCAGCCAATTCAGATCTATAATTATTATGTTTAACTTGATTTCATTAAAAGGCAAATATTTTTCTGGGAATGCTCACAAATGACAAGGTTTATTAATTAGCTGGCCATACTGTCAGCCTTTTATGTGCTGGTCTTTTTTGATACATTTAAGGCAATAATTGGTCAAATTAATTAGCCAAGGTATGTGTAAATATGTATTTTGTTTTGGAACTGCATATATTTACGATTAGTGTTATATTGAATGTTATTCTACCTGTGCATAAGCAAGGGCAGAAACATCCAGTGATGCAGTCCATTGTCATCTGATGCCAGATTCCTGTGGGACATCATATTAAGTTTACAGCGTGCGAACCAAAACAAAACGGTATTTTATAACATAATTCCAGCAGTTTACAGGTTTGTTCCTGACAGGAATTGGGAATTAGAGCTAAGGGAGAGGGGTAAAATCTACCAAAATAATTTTGGCCTTGGGGAATAGGCAAGGGTTATGGCTGTGAGCTGTGTACAGGTTTCTGTGTTTGCACTAACTGAGAGCCAAGAGGAAAATCTGCACCAAACTCTTTAAAATCCAATTCACTCGCTTGTATCCTGCTGAGAACCCAGTAGCTAACAAGGGCATTATTCCATTTGATGTTAGCATTGTATAATTGAAATTTTGGAAATCAGGGGACAGAGGGAGACTATTTGGTCCATGTTGTCTACATTGGCACTTGTTATTCATTAAAACCTGAATTCTGGATTTGTTTAAACACTCTCTCAGTCAGGTAGCTTGGACAACAAAATTCTCCCCCTCGAAGAAATCTGCAAGCTGGCCCTGCTCACCGACTCCTGTCAGTTTCTGAGATCTCTGCGCTCAGAGTCCCAGCCGATTGAACATCCTCGATTTTAATCACTCCGCCAGAACTGCCGTGCCTTTAGCTCTCCTGGGTTTAATTTATTTCTTTCCAAGCATAAATCTTACCACCTCTCTTTCTGTCCTCTCCCATTCTCTCTGACAGAGCTTTTGATTATCTGCTCTAATATCCTGTGATATGATTCAGTGCCTGATAACGCTCCAGCCTTTAGTTGTTTAACTATGTGAATGAAATACATGATGTAAAAGCAAACTGTTGTCATCAAGTAAGAAATATAAGCCATGAATAAGTCTTAAGACCCTCCAGTCATTCTCACCATTAACTAAGATCATGGCCAAGCAATGATGTCATTAATTTTCCTGCCCAATCCCTATGTTGAACTATGATCCAAAAATATTTATTTTACCATTTGAAAATCCTCAGTAACTGGACACCCGCAGTCCTCTGTGTTAAGAAGCCCACTAAGTGCTGAAATGTCAGTCCAAACTTGCTAGCTGTGATCCTAATACTGTTGTCAACACCTCTGAATTCACCCCGGATCAAACCCTTGCATAACTTTGTCTCCTTCACGAAACCATCTTCCAAGCTATGGTGAGAGGAAGTTAATCTTGCTTGATCTCTATTCATTGAAGAAATAAATGCTGGAAGTAATCAGCTCACCAAGTTGCTTCTCTGGAGAGAGAAAAACAGAGAAAGGTTAACGGTGTTCTCCATTGTAAGCAGTTAATCCCCAAGCACTCATCTTTCTCTGGCTTGTTAGTAACAGCCTGACAAACTGAAGGTGGCTCATTTTGGTGACTTTTTGTTAAGCCTTTGAGCAATGTTTGCATCTGATAGTTTTGCTAACCCCATTATCTTTTCATATATTTAGTTTCTTAGATTATTCCGTTCTTTCTTAGACCTTTAACAGTTTTAGGAATATCCTTAAATTATTATACAAAAAAAATGGTTAAGCCATGATCCCGTTTGAAATTTAATATTTTGTTTTTTTTTAATTTCCTGTTACACATTTGATACAAAATATAATGGAATTTTTACTCAACAGTTAAAGATCTTTATCTCCATTTATAGGGAAAATTGCTGGGTTTGTAAAGGGGGAAAGGTTGGGCAACACTGCAGAACATTGGACATTGGTTCTCAAGATTTGGACAAATGCAGCCCTTCTCCCAGATGCTGCCCATTAGTAAAGAAACTGCAAGATCTCAAGTAACCACTTCTTCTCTCCCACCATGTATTTCCTTTAGCTAGAGGAAAAATAGACCTGTCTTCACCTACTTACTTCCACACCACACCCCCCCCCCCATAAACTATATATTTAAAAAAATAAAGAGGGATAAAAATGATCAGTGGCATTGCAAATGTGAATAGACCTTTCCCCAGCTCGATGATACAAACAAATAAATGAAACATTTCATTCCAATCGGTGTCTCTGAAATACACTTCCAAACCATGCTGACCTTTTGCATACACGTATAAGGACCACAATATCCCAGTAGCTAGCTGCTTGTGAAAACTACTGAGGTCCTGACATAATCCAACAACACCACAAGAGGTTGTAATTCACTTGGATTTTGAAAAGACAGAAGACTGACTACCTCAGCAGATGTGGGAGAAAGGTGGGGGGGGGGGGGGGGAAAGAGAGGTGAAACTTTGGTCACTCAGACACCTTGAACCCTAGAGACAATCAGTGTTTTATGAATTAGTTGATTACTCTCCTTGCTCAGAGGAGTGACTGCATGAATGATGTGGTTGGGAAGGGCAAACACTGTGGAGTACGTTATCCCTGGTATTATTAACCCTAAGCTTTATATCCAAATTTTTAATCTTTGGTTAATACGAGAAAATCTTTTGTGTTACTCTATTTTCCCATAATCACAGGCATTTTGTTGACTGCTTCTTGTAGGTTTCTAAGCATTAATTTCCACAGGGATATTGTGACATTTGCAGTATATAGTAACTTCAAAAACCCATTGCTATTTTCATTCCTATCTCACCTTCTCTCTTCAGTTCCATCCTTAATTTGTATTTGATCTTAATACTCAGCTCATGGAGTGTGTGTAATTATATTTTGTTAAAAATATTATTGTTTGAGTCATGGATTTTAGTTTCTTTTCTGATGCCTTTAGCAAAAGAATTGAACTTGAAGCATGACTTGCAACTTACCTTTCTCAATTTGCTTCAACGATTTGAAGCAGCACTTTTTTCAGCTCTTATCAAGGATTTGGGAGCTTGTATCAATCTTTAATTTTATCTCACACTCCAGGTCAAAGAGTTCTGATGTTGAATCTGTCAGATTATTTATTACCGTCCATTTCAGTTGTTTTTTTTTAATCAACCATACGCAGGATTGGCATTATTTTGTAGACACTTTCAACAGGGCACCTTTGCGATTTCCCCCTGCTGACTCTTGTGTTGTTGGATTATGTCGGGACCTCAGTAGTTTTTACAAGCAGCTAGGTACTGGGATATTGTGGTCCTTATGCATGTATGCAATAGGTCAGCACGGTTTGGAAGTGTATTTCGGAGACACTGATTGGAATGAAATGTTTCATTTATTGGTTTATATCATCGAGCTGGGGAAAGGATATTCACATTTTCAATGCCACTGATCATTTTTATCCCTCTTTAAGGTCACTCATCAGCCAATTACACTCCAGGTAAAGAAATCCTGGCCTATCCAGCCTAATGTTTTAATATAGTTTATGGGGGGGGGGGGGGTGGGTGTGGTGTGGAAATAAGTAGGTGAAGACAGGTTTGCTTTTCCTCTAGATAAAGAAAATACATAGTGGGAGAGAAGTTGTTGTTACTTGAGATCTTGCAGTTTCTTTACTAATGGGCAGCATCCAGGAGAAGGGCTGCATTTTGCCAGATCTTGAGAACCAAGCTAGAGCATCCATACATGATGAACCAATGCCTTATGGAAAAATAACTCGTATAACCAAACTGTGAGCAGTAGCCCAGAAGAGGGTCATCCTTTATCAAAGCACCTCATGGAAGACTAAGGGGATAAGATGGTTATTAATTTGGTGTTGGACACTCCCACAGGTACTTGCCCTTGTTGGGCACGTTGGTACCCTGAGGTATTTCGAAGATACTCTCTCTTGTCATGTTTAAATACATCTAGTCTAAATACTATGATGTCTGATGCCAGAATCAACCTTGGGATTTCACACTAACCATGATCTTGCCGAAAAACCATTCTGCTCCAATGTTAAGTCAAAGCTAGCTGCTCAGTCACCCTGTCCGAGAAAGTGACTCTCATGATATCTGACCATTTTCACCACTGTTGACAGAGGACTTTGGTTTGTATAACGTGCCTGTGAAATGGATGTGAAATCTGGGCCATTGACGTCATTGGCTGTACATGGTCAGCTATGTGCACTAAGTTATTAGCCAAGTTTCAGAGTTTTCCAAGGGGAATACATGCTCTAACAGAGGCAGATCTTGCCATTGTCATGTTGGTGCATCAGATGTGTCCATCAAGTTGCCCATTTGATGCTTCAATAAGTTCAGAAGATGAAATTGTCCAATTTTATTTTATTTCACTGAATGAAACAGTTCATAATTCAGCTGGGTCACTTTTGGCCTTTTAATTTGAATTCTTTTTTAATGTTTATATTTGTAATAGATTGTTCAAATTTTACAATGAATATCCAAGTGTTAACAACACAATGTCAACAAAATGGGAGGTATGCATTGAGGCCTGGGTGTTCTTTTACACCAAGTAAAATGTTTAGATGCAGGTAGTTCAGAATACAAATGGTCTATTGACCTTCATTGCAAGAGGATTTGAGTAGAGGCAGAAACATGTTTGGCCTGTAGCTGTACAGGGTAAGATCCTACCTGTAGTTTTGTGTGCAGGTTTTGTGGTCTTATCTGAGAAAGGATGTTTTTATTTTCCAAGGCAACGATCGAATAGAGGTTGACTAAACTGATTTCTTTGGATGAGAAGACTGATGTATAAAAAGAGATTAGGTTGCTGAGGTTCATATTCAGTGGAGAATGAATTAAATTTTCAAGTAGAATTTGAACAGGACAAGGCAGACTTGAAACAGGAGGATGTGGCCTGTTGGCTGGAGAATTCAGAACCAAGGATCACAGCTTCAGCTTATGTGGCACACAGTTTAGAAAAGAGATTAGGAAAGATTTCTTCACCGAGAGTTTGATGAACCTGTGGAATTCTCTGACAAAGAAGACTGCAGAGGCCAAGTTCTTAAATTCAAGAAGGAAAAACAGAAAATGCTGGAGAAACTCAGCAGGTCAAACAGTGTCCTTTATGTAGCAAAGGTAAAAGAAATACATAACCAACATTTTGGGCTTGAAACCTTCATTAAGGTATCAGAACAGAAGAGTGTTGGGGGGGGGGGAGAGTGTCGTTGCAATGGCAGGAGGTGATAGGTGGAGAAGGGAGGGCGGGGACAACAGTGATCAAGGGGTGGAGGGAGGGAGAAGGGAAGGATGGAAAGAGGAGAGTAGGTTAGCAGAACTGGAATGTTAATGCCATCTAGTTGGAGAGCGCCCAGAAAGAAAATCCAATTTGCGGGTGATTTTGGTGGGATGGACAGGCATGGGAGTGTGACACAGAACTTAAATGGTTGGCTACTTGGGGAGGGGGGGGGGGGGTATCACTGTAGCAGATGGAGCGAGGGTGCTCAGTGAAACGATCTTCCAAACTGCACTCCGTCTCCCCGATGTACAGAAGGCCACACTGGTGTGTCTCAGATGCTTGCCAGCATTTTTCTACACCTTGATGAAGGGTTCAAACCCGAAACATCAGTTATGTGTTTTTACCTTTGCCACATAAAAGACACTGTTTGACCTGCTGAGCTTCCCCAGCGTTGAGTGTTTTTACTTTATCCATGGTGTCTACAGACTTTTGTGTTTTACTAAATTCAGGAAGGAGGGTAGATTGATCTTGTAATGCAAAAATCAAGGGATAAGGGAAGAAGGTTGGAACCGGTTACTGAAGTGGTAATCAGCTATGATCACAATAAATGGTGCAGGAACCCAGAAGGGCTGAATGGCCTTGCCCAGCTCCTGTTTCCACAGTTTTTTTGCTTGGTTATTGAATTATTCTCTGGGAAGTGTAAAATAAAAGTGCAGCATGTAATAAAGAAATCATCAAATTTTGATGATTTATTGCACATGACTGCCTTCTAAAGTTTAACATGGGTAAGAATATTTTGCAGATTGCTTAAAGTTGCTTTGAAGAACTGTTCCTTTTTTGCTTGAGAACAAAGACTTTTCAATTCCAAAACATCTTTTCTCAGAGGAACAGCTATCACTTTTAAAAAAATGAGTTGGGCATGGGGGTCACGGGGACAGTTTAAATCCTCAGACATCATCCAATGTGATTTGCAGTGGGGCCAGTAAGTGGCTGCACAACACCCCTGCCCACTAACATCAGTACATTGTCCATCTTCGTAAGTTCCCAATTCAGGACCCCTGATTTACTTGCACAGGCACAAGTGGGCAGAATATATACCTTGTGGGTCAACGTAGTCATTATCAGGTATGAACAGTATTTAAGGAGGTGAACAAGAAAATCTGCAGATGCTGGGGTCTAGGGCAGTGGACAAAAGGGCTGGAGAAACTCTGCAGATCGGGCAACATCCACCAGGTCACGCTGAGTTTTTCCAGCCCTTTTGTCCACTGGATGATAGATACATTTTATGCCCTTTTTTTGGGGGGAGTTGATTGAGAGAGCAGTCATAACTTTTAAGAAGCTGGTTGTCCCAAATAAATATGTCCCTTTATATGTGTACTTTTCTGTCCTGAACCTTGGCTTGTCTGAAGCGGTTTACTGGACTGTAGTTTGTTTTGAAGTTTATAATTATGGAACCAGTCCTTGTTGGCATGAAACAACATCAATATTTTCAAGGATTCTCAAGAATGATTGAACTTGAATTCTTCCATTGTGTCATGTCACTGGCTTGAATGGAGCTCTGAGTTCCAGAGCAATTGATTGCCTGCTAACTCCTTGCCATTCTCTTTTCTCACTCTTCCATGAGGCAAATCTAATTTTCATTTGGTCAGACAAATTTCTCTCTCTCATCTGTGAAGATATGACAACATCTATTTTATAAAATAAAATGTTGTGTGTTTTATTGCATTCATTTCACTTGGTGGCCCCAATTAACAATTGTATTATCTTATTTGGGCCAATTTGTTCCTGCCCATGATCACCGCAATGTCACAAAAATTTGGATGTTTGGTCTAATGCACATATTGCACACACTGCACTATTTCCATCACTTAGATTGACAGATTAATTAACGCGTCCATCATGTCTGTCGCCATCTCCTGAGCAGACTTGCAGCAGATCTGTTTGGAAATGCACATTCCAACCCAGCATTTGAACTTCTCCGTTTTATACACATCATTGCTTAATTCTACACGTTTATTAAACTTGTTTCTTCAATTGTTCAATGGCAGAGCATTAACGCTTATTCTTATTAAAAATTCCATTGTACCGAAAGGATTCAGCTTCAGCAGGTAATATCTGGGGAGGCACCATGGCAACTCAAATCATTTAGGTCACAACTGCAGGCCTGCGATTGTTATCGCCTATGAAAGTCTTTGGTAGTTTTAATGAGTTTCAATGTTTTAATGTACAAAACAAGTGATAATGTCCAAGGACAATTTATTTAATTCAACCTACTTTCCAAATTTGTGAGTTGATATAATTAAACCAATGAAATGATGACTGAAGCGACTTCCTTCCAATTCACTTTTATAGTCGCTTGGAGGCTAAGCTAGGGGTTTGTCTGCCCTACGTTTCTTGAATAAATCAGTCATGAAATCCAGTTGAATTATCTCAAACAACCTTTAATATTAACCACAAAAGGGCTAACGTCTGTAAAATACTGATTCATCTCTAACAAGTAACTTCTCTTACTAAATATCCCTATGACGTTCCATTTTAACAGGTAACTTGTAATTTACCGTTGCGTAGGGATCAACAGATATTGTCAACCCTTAACTCGCCCTCCGTCTGGTTTACCACTGCCGATGCTGGCTGTAGTACCTCTATTTAAATGCGCCTGAAACTGTTGCGCGTGCTCCTTTGAACAGGTTGGCTCCTGGCTCCAACCGCTAGCTTCCGGCACTGAGCCAATTGAAGGGTGCATTGGCCCTTGCTCAGAAATGCTCTCTGCCAACACTGAGCCAACTGCGCATTGGCCACCATGCTCCTCCGACACCACAAGGGTGCCGGCCTTCACACTTGCCCCTGCCTGCTCCCACACACAGCAATCAACCTGGCTGAACGCGACCTACTAATCTTCGGGACGCTGCCGACACCCGCGGGGATCAATAGGACGTTGCCCAACCACAACCAAAGGTGACTCTTTGGTTCTTACACTGACCCCTAATTATTATAATGTGACACTATGGCTGCAATTATAATAATTACTATTATAAAGAAAAACAAATACAAAACATATAAATTTAATAAATAGTTAACTATGTAACGTTCTAAATGTGATGCAGATCTTCATCTTTACCATTACCCAGCAGTCTGTGTAAGGACAAAGTATAAAACATCAAATCCAGCAAAATAAAGTCAGTTTGTGCTTATTACAATTTCTTCATCTCCTGTAGAATCCATGAACCAAAACATTGACTTACAAATCTCGGATCTTCCTCAGACAGAATAGACACAGCTTTCCGCTTAGATTTAATGTGAGCTATGTCTTCAGCATGTCGTTCAGGTTTCTTCCTTTTTCCAGCATTCCACTTCTCAGAGTAAGAACTCAAACTTTTAGAATCAGATTAGCTTTCTTTCTTTCCCGCAGATTCAAATGGCATTAGTTCTTCAAACTCAACAACAGCCATACATTCGTAGAATCCTTTTGAAAAGAAGTAGATTGGTTCCACTTAGGGTTTCTACAAATTTCTTCAACTAGAACTGTATCCTTTTCAACCACTGTGGCTTCTATTGTCTTTTCCAATAATTCCAGATCCAATTTTACAACTCATTCAGTCTCATTTTCTGACATGTCGCTGGAATACAATTTCACGTCCTGTCTGCTGGGCCTTCAAGTTATATTCTTGATTGATTTCTAGAGTCAGCTCCTCCTCCAAATTTTTGCATCTTGGTCAGGCTGAATCTCTTTCCTTGTTAACTGTTCAGCAGTTATTCCTTTCTTCAGTTTTCTGGCTTTGCGAATTCTATCTACAATTAAACCTCTGTTTCTGTCAACTGCTCTCTGGAGCTTTCCCTTGGTCACTTTCGAAAAGGAAGAATCTTTGGATGCATTCTCCTCCATTTGAAATCCAGTTTTGTTTCCAAGTACAAAGTTAAAAGCTTTCAGTTCACTGTTCTTGTGATTATCCAATATTTCCAAGTCCTTTTTCAATTTTTTGTTCTCTGAAGGCAATTGTGTCATATTGCCAGTCACATGCTCCTTTGTTCCATCAGTGCAATTTTCTGCATTGGCTAGTTTTGCAGCATGTTGCAAGATTTCTTCATTGACCTTGTCTATTGTAATCTCTGGGCTACAGAAGCTACTGTTTTTGTGATTATCTAGCTTTGGGCAACGACTTATACGCCAGAAAATGGGGGGGGGGGGGGGGAAGGGGTATCAATTTGTATGCTGGATATACCATAAAACCTTTAAATGAGGCTGAAAAAGGGAGGTTGACTTGTATGCTGGTTGCCGTCTATGCCGGAATATGCAGTATTTCCTTTTCTTCAGAAGTAAATTTCTTTTTTTTAGTCTTTTGCAGTTCCCATAACTCATCATGTTTCACAATCAAAATCTTGTTGACATCTCTGTCCAAGGGGGTTATTATTGATGTTCGAGCCCCGGAAACACCAGGCTTGGAGAGGATTTTGTGGTGATATGTCATCTCATTGACCTTGTATATAAAGCAGTCCAGAACTACAGTCTGGCCTTCCTGGTTTGTCTTGCAGAGAGACAAGACCTCTTAGTGTACATATTAGTTTATTAAATTGTACTGACAATAACCACAACAGCAGTGTGAGTATAAGACAATAATAAACTAATATGTATACTAAGAGGTCTTGTCTCTCTGCAAGACAACCTGGAAGGCTAGACTGTAGCTCTGGACTGCTTTATATACAAGGTCACCGGGATGAACCTTGGTGACCTAGTGGTGTCATTACATATCACCACAGATTTGTCAATGAATGTTTATGCATTGTGACCAGGGTACAAAAGGTTCTGCATTAGCATCAAATGCTCTCATTTCATTTGATGACATCTTGCCACCTGACCTTTTAGATAGGTTGCTTCGAACAACAGATCCCTTTAAACTTGTCAGCACCTTCACTTCAGCTTTTTCAGCAACAAGTTTTGATTTCAGATCCAATTGTCTCCTTTTTCTCCTTGGCTCCAGTTGCTGCTTTCCTTGCTTCTCTTCCTGTTCCCTTCGGTGCTTTATTTGCTGCATCATTAGCTTCTCATCTAAGGCATATTTCTCATCAACCGCATCAATTTTTGCTTAAAGAGCAGCCAACGCGGCCTTAGCCTTTAAACATAGAGATGAAACAATTGAAACACAGGAAGCCTCGGAGCCCACTTTGGAACTTCCTTTGCTTCTCCCGCTCCTACCTTTACAGTCCTGTTCTTGGCCATAGTTAGTACAGGCAACTTTGAGCATTTGCCGCTATCCTTATCAGCCCCATTAAGACCGCTCGAGGCGATAATGCTGTTTACTGCTGGATTTACTTCTGGTACGTTAGTTGTGCCCAGAAGTCTGACACTTTTTCAAATTCGAATCGTACGCTTTCTTCCCTTTTCATCCTCTTTGCCGAAATTTTGTGACACATTTTTAGCCATTTCTGTACCACTGACTCTAGAATCAGCTGACATCATCCACCTTACTTTCATCAACCGAAGCTGCCTCTTCTCTTTTTTTCAATTTCCAGCTTCAGTCTAGCGACGTGAACATCTTTGTCACCCGATTCACTTCAGTTCTGCACCGAGTTCTGCAACCCTCATGCCTTCAAGACGTTGCTCCTCAACAGCTACGCAGGCAACAGCTGCAGCTATTTTACTCGTTCCACCATCCTTCGAATGTGCAGAACATGAGTCAATTCAACAGTCCCCTATGGACCAGTGGCATCAACTCCAGTTCCAAACTATATTTTAAAAACTTGCTGTTATGTGCTGCTATTAACAAACAAGTTTCCACCGCCCCGTCCTTCAATAACAATAATGATTTTAAAGAAATGGCCCACCGACCATCAAACTCAAGCACGACCTGGCCAATTCAACAGGACCCTATGGACAAGTAGCAGCAAATCCAATTCCGAACTGTGTTCAAAACTTGCCACAGAAACACAGAAGGGGTCCACAGATGTAAGCCTACCACTTCTGATGGCTGTAATGCACTGCTGTTAACAAGTGAGTTTAATTTTCAAGAAATGCCTTTACAAACATGTAGATATATCCTCCCCACCTTTTCATTCAGGGCGTATCTGCTTTTTACTCGTACCTCGACAAAGGTCTCCGGTTCGAAACGTTGGTCATCCTTTACTTGCTGTAGATACTGTGTGATCTGCTGAGTCTTGTCTATCGCACAACATGTAAAAAATGTGCCTCTGTCTGTAATTGTCTAAGCGTTTTCTGTAGATGAGGAAAAAAGAAGGTACAAAAGTGTACGGGACACCATAGTGATGGTGCAAGCCAGTCCATTGCCTGCAGAGGTTTGAATCGACTGAATCAAATTTAATTCAATGAAGGTGCTGCATGACCACAAATTGAATTTTGCCATTTTGAGAAGGTTTGGGAGGATCCAGGGATAATCTCGCTGAAGCCAAATGAAAGTCCAACATGAGGATTCAGTTACACTTTACGTTATTGTGACCATCAGCCACTCTCATGAAATCTGCAAAACAAGACCTTGTCCTTACATGCTTAATTTCTTGCACTGAAGCTGGATCCCCTGACAGTAGTAATTAATTGAACTGTATATGGTAAGAAAGCATTAAGTTGATAGTCCTACGTTTACAGCATGAAGAAAGCATGGACCAAAGATCAGTCTATAACACTTTAACTCTCTGTTTTTGCTCCCTTCAAGGATGGCTCTCAGTTAGGAATATTGAATCTTTCCAAATTGTATTTTTTTTCCAATGTACCGATGATGTTTGATAACAGTAATCGGATACTTTAAACACATGAGCAATAATTATAAGGTTCCTTTGTATATCATCCATTTTTTTTAATCCAAAGTTTTTCCAGCTCTGCTGTTCATTCTGCAACACAGACTGAATGCTGGAGCGGACCACCTCTTATCGTTTCACGTTCTGGCTCCCCCAGAGCACAATGACGTGTGAGCACAAATGTTCAAATGACTGGGACAAAACTGTGGCATTCTCTGTCCAATGAAGCAGCAGTTTCATTTCCTCATTACGTGTATTTAAAACACAATTAGGCAGATTTCAAGTTTATTGTCATCTGATTGATTGACCAATGAAACAGTGTATCTCAGGACCATAGTGCACACACAGATATATGGTACATCCTACATATGAACTACCGATATGCATAGGGATCCAAAATAAATGTATATAAAAATAATTTACGGGTTACTAGGATTGTTAAACACGCTTAGCGCCTGCAGGAAGAGGCTCTTCTCCAGCCTAGCTGTCCTGCTTTGAATGTTCCTGTAACCCTTCCTAGAAGTTACTGTCTCAAAGATACTCCAGGCTGGATGGTGAGGGTTCTTAATGATTCTCTGAGGGCTCACTAAGCACCAGTCCCTGCAGGCATCATTGATAGAGGGCAGGGAGACCCCAGTGATCTTTTCAGCTGTTTTAATCACCCTCTGTACTAACATCTGATCTGATGCAGCCAGCCAGGACATTCTCTATTGGGCTCCTGTACAATGTTGTTAGGTCAGTGCCCGATAGCCTTGTCCTCTCCAAACTTCTTAGGAAGGCACAGCAGTGCCTACACTTCCTGAATAATGAAAAGGTGTAGTGGGTCCAGGATAGGCCATTTTTAAGTGGATCCCAAAGACAGAGCCATTGTTATGTAGTGCGGAGGGTCTATTCTCCTCCTGAAGTCCACAGTAATCTTGTAGGCAATCACATTTGTCTTGTCCATGTTGAGATTCAGGTATATGCTTCTGCACCACTGTGCAAGCCTTTCAACCTCCTCCCTGTAATGTGACTCATCATTGTTGCCGATGAGCCCAACTACCATTGTACCTTCCAGAAATCTGATGGAGCTGAACCTAGCTGTACAGTCGTGGATTAGCACGCAGCCCTGAGCTGCACCGGTGTGATGCGGATTGAGGTTTGCTGCAAACCTGGACAGACTGTGGTCTTTCAGTCATGAAAATTTATTATTGGTGGGGAAATTAAAGGCTGTTAGGAAATAAAGGGTTAGGGGAAACAGTTTAAGTGGAGCTCAACCCTCTGCCAGATAAGCCACAATCTCTTATAGTGGTTTTTTAAAAAGCAAATGTAAAGGTTCTCCACCTTCACATCAGCATTTTTATAAATGTAGATGCAGCGATGGCGGATGCTGGATGTGGACTCCGATCCTTCCAGGGGTGGAGTCCCAGAGGTGGAGCAAGTTGCTTCACCTCGCTTCATAAAGGCACTGTCACTGAAGGTGGTTGCTTAGGGTGGGGCTGATGACGTCGTCAGCCTGCGACCCAGTAGCCACCACCAGGACACCCATGATGCTTGGTGCTGGAGTTAGGGCTCCCTGCTGCCACCCAGAAATGTCCCCTTCCTGTTGCCCCCTTCACTCCTTCACTCAGCCGGGCTGGAAGGAGGCAGAGAGGAGCGCGGCGGGGTGAGCCTCTTTTTGTTTTAATGCGGGATCAATGGCCATCTTCGTTGCCCTTAATCCCCCCACACAGCTGGAACCACTCTGCATTTCCCAGGCAACGAAGATGGCCATTGTTTGGTGTGTATATTTGACCTCACGACGATGGGCGGCGCTACTGCACCAACTCGCCCCTGCCTCTCTCAGCTCCGGAGGACGGCTTCCGACACCACTCTCGATAAAAGCAATGCTGGAGCAGTCTTACAGGCCTTCTCCATAAGGCCTTGTTCAGCCTGCTGCAATGCGGTGTCGCTCCAGAAAAAAAACCTGTTGAGTGGCGAAGCAGGATCAACGGGCCAGATATTCCACTCTGCTCCTGTTTTTTCCTGTTCTTATGAATCGTACAGATGGGTGGCAGAACTGTTGGCTATCAGCCACTTGACTCAGGAGGTCTCGGGGATCAGCCAAATATGGAAGTCTGGAATGCCCTAAGGTGCAGAGGCCTGTCCATGTTCTCACTGTTCTCTGAATCTCCTGACCTGGCAGTGATGGGCCATTGATTCCCTGTAGCGCTTAATGTCTGGCCCTCAGCTTTATGTCAAGAAGGATCGGTGCTGAATGGCTTTATTTTGCTGTTTTTAATAATTTCACTGCTTTTTAATTATTTTTCAATTAAATTAGTTTAAATTATTTAAATATTTTGGATTCTTTTTCCGATTGTCTTTGTATATCATTCAAAAACTATTTTAAAGAAGCCTTTGACACTAGTTGATAGTGGGCAAGCTGTCAAAGACATAGTGTTCTGAGTGGTGTTCTTGCAGTCTCCCTGCCCTGCACTCCACCAGAGCTGGGGAGGATCAACTCGTCCAGTTGACTGCATCAGGAAAATATAAATTGTTTATATTGTTTCACAGACAGACAGACCAATGAAGTACTTGGTGTCTTCCTCTTCAAATTATTAATTTTGGAATAAAGCATTGAGGTTCAATTGGCATAACTAAAGAAGCTCCACTTTCGTGTTAAAGAGATAAGTAGAGGAATTTCCTCTCTGATCTTGAACCAGGATGAACTTGGCCCAAGATCCACAACACCATTAATTTCAGAAGGCTGGCAGGGCTGAAGATTTGGGGAAAAGTGGAAGACAGGCATCAGATATTGTGTTTTATTTTAACGTTTTTTCGACTGGGTGTCACGTTTGGTGTAACAGTTAGCACAACGCTATTGCAGCAACAGCCACCCAGCTTCGAATCCGCTGGTGTCTGGAAGGAGTTTGTGTGTTCTCCCCATGACATGCATGGGTTTTCTCCGGAGGTTCCGGTTTCCTTTCACCTTTCAAAAAGCATGGTGTGGTAGGTTAATTAGGTTTAATTGGGTGGCATGTGTTTCATTGGCTAGAAGAGCTTTCTACTTAGCTGTTTTGTTAGAATTGTGCTGGGCAAGTGATTTTGGCTGCTATTAGGTTTTTTCTTAAACTTAATTTTGAATCATAACTCGCTGATTTTGAATGTCAAGCATTTAAGAATGATCAGATTTGTGTTTTAATGAATCTTTTAGAGATTTTTCGAGGAGGTCACCAAGATAGATGAAGGAAAGACTGTGGATGTTGTCTACAAGGACTTGAGTAAAGCCTTTGACAAGGTCCCACATGGGAGATTAGTTCAGAAGGTTATGACACTAGGTATCCATGGAGAGGTTGTAAAATGGATTTGAAATTGGCTTTGTGGGGGGAAAAAAAACAGAGAATGGTAGTGGATGGTTGCTTCTCAGACTGGAAGCCTGTGACTAGTGGTGTGCCTCAGGGATCTGTGTTGGGACCATTACTGTTTGTTGTATATATCAATGATCTGGATGATTATGTGGTAAATTGGATCAGCAAGTTTGCTGATGACACAAAGATAGGGGGCACTGTGGACAATGAGGAAGATTTTCAAAGCTTGCAGAGGGACCTGGACCAACTGGGAGAATGGGACGAAAAATGGCAGAGTAATGCAGACAAGTGTGAGATAATGCATTTTTGAAAGGAAAACGAAGGTAGGGCATGCACAGTAAATAATCAGGCAATGAAGTGTGCGGAGGAGCAGAGAGATCTGGGAATACAGATAATTGTTCCTTGAAGATGGTGTCACATGTGGACAGAGTTGTAAAGAAAGCTTTTGGCATCTAAGCCTTTATAAATCAAAGTATTGAGTATTGGAGTTGGGATAGTGTGTTAGTTATATAAGACATTGGTGAGGCCAAATTTGGAATATTGTGTGCAGTTCTGGTTGCCTACCCACAGGAAGGATATCAAAAAGATTGAAAGAGTGCCAAGAAAGTTTACTAGGATGTTGCCAGGTCTTCAGGAGTTGAGTTACAGGGAATGATTAAACAGGTTAGGACTTTATTCCTTAGAGCGAAGAAGAATGAGGGGAGGTTTGATAGAGGTTTATAAGATCATGAGAGGTATAGACAGAATGGATGCGAGTTGGCTTTTTCCACTTAGATTGGGGGTAGTGAATACGAGGTAATAGATTTAAGCTGAAAGGAGAAAGGTTTAGGGGGAAACATTAGGGGAAAGTTCTTCACTGGGAATGTGGAATGAGCTGCCATCTGATGTGGTGAATGCGGCCTCAGTCATGTGTTTCAAGAATAAATGGGATTGATACATGGATGGGAGAGGTCTGGAGGGTTATTGGAATGGGAGTAGGCTAATGGGACTAGAAAAATGGTGGTCAGCACAGACCAGAAGGGCTGAATAGCCTGCTTTCTTGAGCTGTAGGATTCTATGGCTCTAAATGATTCTCACAGCTTTTGCAGTAGACAAATGTGTGGCTCCTGTTCCTGCAGTAATAATGCTGGACAGAACACAGTGCTCGCGTGTGACACCACTCTCAAAACAAGCCATGCTGATGCTGTCATGGGTAACGATTACCAGACAGACAGAGGAAGAGATTCAAAGATGTGTTCTAAGTCTCATTAATAACATCCCCACTGACTTCTGGGAATCTCTGACCCATGTCCTTTTAAACCAGAGAAGGGGCTCTCAGGATGGTGTCCACATGCATTGGGAGTAGAAGCTTTTAACAGTTTAATTTATTTGTCACAAAATACCTACTGCAGTGAGAACAGACTAAACAGGTTATCTCTATTTGTACAGCCATATAAAGAGTACAATATACAGGGTATAGGATTAAGTATTAGGAACACAAAGTGTTAGAGTGTATGGAGAGCAAGGTAGAATGGCTGTGTGGTAAAATGAGGTGAAGATTTGATAAGGAGAGTCTGCATAAGTGGCAAAAGGAAGACACCACAAAATACCCATCCATCTTGCCAGGTACCTCCTGCTCCAACGGTGAAAGAATCAGCTGTTTTTCCATTGGCCTCAGAGCTGATGTGGAACAAAAGCATTCATCCATATCCCAAGGGACGATAGGGGTGAGTGGGGGGGGGAATTGTGTAGCATTTTGGTTGCCCTGATGTTGGAAGGATTTCATTAAGCTGGAAAAGGTGCAGTAGGATTCAGAAGGAGTTTTACCGGATCTACAGGGCTTGGGTTATTAGGAGACTGGGATTTTTTTCATCGCTTGTGTGTTGAGCCTGTTAAGCTAGGGCTTTTATCACCGGTGTGCAGGAGCCTGACTTAAAAGAGGTATATAAAATCATGGCGGGAATCAATAAGGTGACTTTTAGCACTCCTTTTCCCAGGTTGCGTGTGTGTGGGGGTGGAATTTAAGGTGAAAGGGACAATGTTTTCCACAGAGAGAATGCTATGTATGTGGAACGAGTTGCCAAATTGAGTGGTAGAGGCAGGGACAGTTACAATATTTAAAGACATTTGGACGGGGACAAAGTTTAGATGGATATGGGTCAAAAACAGGGGCGTGTGATTAGCTCAGATGGATAATTTAGCTGGCATGGATGTGCTGGGCTGCAGGCCCGTGTCCGTGCTATATAACTCTTTGAATTTGGGTAAATCAGCATTTATTCTAACCAGAAAACTGTAACTGCAATTTATCACAAGCAATCAGTTTTACAGCAAAACCATGAACACAGATAATTAAAACATTCTTAGACTAGTATTTCTCAACCTTTTTCTTTCCACTCACATACCACTTTAAGTATTCCCTATGCCATAGGTGCTCTCTGATTAGTAAGGGACTGCTTGAGGTGGTATGTGGTAGAAAGAAAAAGTTTGAAAACCACTGTTTTAATCATACTTAATTGACTTGTTATGTGCACGGACTCATAACTCCAAAGGAAATGGGCCAATGACAATTTTTCTCAAGCAAAATATTACAGTAACAATTGGGTTCAGAGCAGAGATTCTCAACCTTTCCTTCCCACTCACATTCCACCTTAAGAAATCCCTTACAGAGCACCGATAGCATAAGGATTGCTTAAAGTGGTATGTGAGTGGAAGGAAAAAGGTTAAGAACCATTTCCTTTTCCCCTCCCCGTCTCTTCGTTGCCCCCTCCCCGGCCCTTCATTGCCCCCTCCCTGTCCCTTCATTGCCCCCTCCTCATCCCTTCGTTGCTCCCTCCCTGTCCCTTGGTTTCCCCCTCCCCATCCCTTCATTGCCCCCTCCCCATCCCTTCATTGTGTGACCCCTCCAATACTTCATTCAAATCTGAATTCCTGACATTGGAAGAATATTTAGTAATTCTAAATATTTTCAATATTTTCCATTTCTAATGTGTTTTCATGTTGGCAAATATCGGAGAATGTTCATCTCTTTGATAGTTTTGATAACCAATGGGGTCTGTCCTGATATTTATGCACAAGGATCCTTGCCAGGTAAGAGCAAGGGGAGGTGACCAATTTCTGCAGTTTGTTAGTCAGCCAATTAATATGTACAACTAACAGTGATGCTATTTAGCTGTGTGAATTGATTAACATAGACAACCTAAAGTAAATCACAAAAATCTGTGGGCTCAGTGGTTGAAGTAAAACCATGCAATGCTGGAGAAGCTCAGCAGGTCAAACAGAGTCCTTTATGTAACAAAGGTAAAGATACATCACTGACATTCTGGGCTTGAGCCCTTCTTCAAACCGTGGGAAAAAAGTTGGAGGGGAAGTGGTGAAGGCATGATAGATGAAGAAAGGAGGGAGGCAACAGCAGCAATGAGGGAAAGGAGGGATGACTGGGTGGATGGAGGGACAGGAATTACAGGAAAAGGGAGGGGAATGAAAAGGTTTGGTGGAAGACAGTAAAGTAAGTGCTCATGTCATCTGGCTGGAGAGGGCCCAGACTGAAAATAAGGTGCTGTTCCTCCAATACACGGGTGGTCAGGATGGGACAGTGCACAAGGGCAGGGACTGACACGTGAGCGCAGGAGCGTGACTCGGAATCAAAATGGTTGGCCACTGGCTGGTCGCTGTGGTTGCGAACGGAGCGGAGGTGCTGAGTGACCTCCCGGTGGCTAGATAATTTCTGGAAAGGTGTCTTTGAAACTCTACCAAAGGTTCAAAGAATAGAATTATAACCAAATCTATTAACAGCTATTTTTGGAATCATACCAGCGGAGACTGGACATGTGCCTGTTTCTCCACAGCGAACAATTGCCATTTCAACATTATTAGCAAGAAAAGATCATATTACTTAAACGGGCCAATTATTATCTGCTAGCCTTCTCTCAATCACCAGCAAAGTGATGGAAGATGTTAGTGAGAACAGCTTATCCTTTCGTACAACACTGCATCTTTGGTACATCTCTAATGAGAATGTCATCACATATCATTGACATTTTAATGGAATTAGCACCGTTTAATTCTACATCACCATTGAATCCTACATCACCGTTGAATCCTACATCACCGTTGAATCCTACATCACCGTTGAATCCTACATCATTGCTCTCCTCACTTTTGCTATCCTATTGTGAATGACTCATCTCCTGACACCCCAATGTTTTTCTGGTATCTTCAAGGTAGATGTCAGGAGTATGATGGAATACTCTCCAGTTTCCTGGATGAGGACATCCATGAGCGATAACCTACACCATGATATCAGGCATGCACTATTTACAAAGGCCATTACATTTCTTCACTTAGATTATCCTGACACCACCTGCAAAAAACAAACTATAGCCTAATTCAAGGGCAACAGGCTCCTCTACAACTTGCACATTTTCCTTACTTGGAAATATATTTCTACTCCTTCTTCATCACTGGGACTAAATCCTATATCTGGAGGTACATGAGAGACTGCCGATCTGGACCATTTCTCTTGCCTTTTTCTCTCTTTCGCCTAACACCTGCCATCTGTCCATCAACCATCATCTTTCCCTGGTTCATCAATCCCTTACTACCCTCTGTCCCCATTACACCGGCTATTTCCCCTCTGCACTCTTAATCTTGACGAAGGATTCTGTCCTTAGAAATTCAGCTATTCTTTTTCTCTCTCTGAAGCTGTGCAACCTCCTCTAGCAAGCTGTTTGTTTTCTCTAAATTCTGGAGCACTTTACCAACCATATGAGGGTGGACCAAAGGATCTTCCGGAAAATTATAGAGGGACAATAAATGTCGGCCTTGCCAGTGGCACTCAGAACCCTCTCTGCCGCCGCCCCCCCCCCATAACTTTTTTTTAGAGAAAGGTCAGTAGCGCCAAAAACAAATCTTTGTAATTTAGTTTTTTTTTGAAGTGGAGAGAGTGAGAAAGAGTGGGTTTAAAGAGAGTTTGAGTTCCATTTGGTCATTGAAGGGTGAATCACAATCATTGAGTATAATGGGGAGGAAGTGACGTGCAACGTACCAGGTTTGAAGAATAGAGACTGAAGATGCGACGTGTGAAGAATGGCCAACGCTCATTAGTGAGAGTGAAAGTCAGCTTGAAGATATTGAACAGGGAAAGTTTGAGGAAATGGGAGAAGCAAGGATAAGGTTTTCATTTGCAAGGATACAAGGCAATGTCTATATGGTAACTTAAAGCACTGAAAGCTGAGGAAGTCGTTGCTGGTGTGCAGGTGTATTAAAATTTAATAGTCATTATTATAGAGGTAAGTGTTCATGCTTCAGTGGTGTGGGAGTCTGATGAAAATATAGAATATCCCGAAGAAGATGCAGTAATTAATCAAATGGTTAAATTGTAGCTTGAAATCTAGCTGGTTTTCAAGGATTAGTGCCATTTTTATTTCATAGTTTTAGTGTTTTGGGGGGGCAAAAAATAAGGTATCATTTTATTCAAGTAATAATCGGTTTGATAAAGAAAAGTTGTGTTTTACAACATATCTGGGATTGTACATCATTTGAAAAGGTATAAACAAAAGCAGACAGACTGGTCTTCCTTACTGATTTATGCACAATTGCTGATTATAATACCCTTAAGTAATCAAAATAAGATTTCTTATCATCGCATTTTAATTGATTTTAGACTTGTATCCTGATTATGGAAAATGATTTCAGGATTTGTCATCTTGTAATTAGGTCATAAATTGAATCTCTCATAGATGTGCGGTACCTAATGGATCTGAGCCTCACTGAGTCACAAATGAATGTCACTGCAAGACTAGATGTGATGGAGCTGCTGGTCTGCAATCCATCGTTCAAGCCTGCCATTATAGAAATGAGCTTCATTGTGTCCCATTAGCTTAGAAGTAATTGGACAGCTCCTAACTAGAACATTGAATCCAAGGACAACAGATTATTGTGCAAGATCACCTTGAGGAACTTCACTCTTTCTCATTCTTTGCCTCTCCTGTTGTAGCAAGACCACGTCAGTGTTAAATTTTGCACCACTCAGGTTAAGCTGCTCTGGTCCTCTATAATGTCTACTGTGAGCAGCTCGTAATATTCACTGCTTCCTAGGCTTCTGAAAATTCTGTTTCTTTGGATCTTCATCAATCAACAGACAAGTCTACCTTCCTTCACCTTCCATCCTACCACCCATAGAACATTACAGCACAGAATTTAAGCCCTTCAACCCTTCTAGACTGCTGAACTATTTTTCTGCCTAGTCTCACTGAATTGCACCCATTTCATATCCCTCCCATCCATGTACATGTCCAAATTTTTCTTAAATATTAAAATTGAGCCCACATTCACCACTTCCGCTGGCAGCTTGTTCCTTACCCCCTAATGTTCTCTCTAAACTTTTCACCCTTAACCCAAGTGTCTGGTTTGGACCTCAGTGGAAAAAGTCGACAGTACTTCCATTTATCTATACTGTACCCTTGAGTCTACAGCTGGATGAGGTCCTTACCCGGGAAGAGACATACAAGGCAATTGAACAACTGAAAAATGGCAAAGCAGCAGGTATGGATGGAATCCCCCCCGAGGTCTGGAAGGCTGGCGGCAAAGCTCTGCATACCAAACTGCATGAGTTTTTCATGCTCTGCTGGGACCAAGGAAAGCTGCCTCAGGACCTTCATGATGCCATCATCATCACCCTGTATAAAAGCAAAGGCGAGAAATCAGACTGCTCAAGCTACAGGGGAATCACTCCGCTCTCCATTGCAGGCAAAATCTTTGCTAGGATTCTCCCTAATAGACTAATACCTAGTGTCACCGAAAATGTTCTCCCAGAATCACAGTGTGGCTTTCGCGCAAACAGAGGAACTATTGACATGGTCTTTGCCCTCAGACAGCTCCAAGAAAAGTGCAGAGAACAAAACAAAGGACTCTACATCACCTTTGTTGACATCACCAAAGCCTTCGACACCGTGAGTAGGAAAGGGCTTTGGCAAATATTAGAGCACCTCGGATGCCCCCCAAAGTTCCTCAACGTGGTTATCCAAGTGCACGAAAGCCAACAAGGTCAGTTCAGATACAGCAATGAGCTCTCTGAACCCTTCTCCATTGACAACGGCGTGAAGCAAGGCTGAGTCCTCGCACCAACCCTCTTTACTATCTTCTTCAGCATGATGCTGAAACAAGCCATGAAAGATCTCAACAATGAAGACACTGTTTACATCCGGTACCGCACGGATGGCAGTCTCTTCAATCTGAGGCGTCTTCAAGCTCACACCAAGGCACAAGAGCAACTTGTCCGTGAACTACTCTTTGCAGACAATGCCGCTTTAGTTGCCCATTCAGAGCCAGCTCTCCAGCGCATGGCGTCCTGTTTTGCGGAAACTGTCAAAATGTTTGGCCTGGAAGTCAGCCTGAAGAAAACTGAGGTCCTCCATCAGCCAGCTCCCCACCATGACTACCAGCCCCCCCACATCTCCATCACAGAACTCAAAACGGTCAACCAGTTTACCTACCTCAGCTGCACCATTTCATCTGATGCAAGGATCGACAAAGAGATTGACAACAGACTCGCCAAGGCAAATAGCGCCTTTGGAAGACTACACAAAAGAGTCTGGAAAAACAACCACCTGAAGAAACACACAAAGATCAGCGTGTACAGAGCCGTTTTCATACCCACGCTCCTGTTCGGCTCTGAATCATGGGTCCTCTACCGGCATCACCTACGACTCCTTAAATGCTTCCATCAGCGCTGTCTCCGCTCCATCCTCAACATTAATTGGAATGATTTCATCACCAACATCGAAGTAGTCGAGCTGGCAGAGTCTGCAAGCATCGAATCCACGCTGCTGTAGACCCAACTGCGCTGGGTGGGTCACGTCTCCAGAATGGAGGACCATCGCCTTCCCAAGGTCGTGTTATATGGCGAGCTCTCCATTGGCCACTGAGACAGAGGTGCACCAAAGAAGAGGTACAAGGACTGCTTAGAGAAAAATTTCTTGGTGCCTGCCCCATTGACCACCGCCAGTGGGGTGATCTCGCCTCCAACTGTGTATCTTGGTGCCTCACAGTTCGGCGGGCTGCAACCTCCTTTGAAGAAGACCGCAGAGCCCACCTCACTGACAAAAGACAAAGGAGGAAAAACCCAGCCCACCAATTTTCCCTTGCAACCGTGCCTGCCTGTCCCGCATCGGACTTGTCAGTCACCAACGAGCCTGCAGCTGACGTGGACTTTACCCCTCCATAAATCTTCGTCCGCGAAGCCAAGCCAAAGAAAGACCTATTGTAAATTGTGTAACTTTATCAAATCTCCCCTCTTCTACGCTCCAGGGAATAAAGTCCTAACATGTTTAACCTTTCCCTGTAGTTCAGTTTGTTGAGTCCTGGCATCACCCTCAGAAATCTTCTCTGTACTTTTGTAACATGTGATCATTCAACTCCTTCTGCTTGGCCTACACTACCTGACATCAACAGCTATCATGTCTTGTGTGTGCCATTATCCTGCATGTGCTTTTTTGAATCCCTCTTCCATGGGTTCTCTACTTTGCCACCTGGTCAGTCCACAAGATAATACTTCTAATGTATCTACTTTGCTGATGGTGGGCACCAACTAAGAGAGGATACAGACACAACAAATCATTGATGGTGTTTCTGTGTGGAACCCACAGTTATCAAGTAAACTGGGTACATGCAGTACTACGTTCCATCATTGATAAGTTTAGGTCCATTGTTATGATGTACCAAGGTACAGAGATAAAGTTTGTTTTGAGAACAGTCCAGCTAAACATCTCATAGTGCAGCAAGCATGACCATACATAAGTATAGTTAGTACAGACCAGAGTGATATAGCTTTACTCTAATTTATGTCTCATAACAGAAATAATGATCCTGTCCTTGAATCCAGTGGTGTTAACACTAGTTAACCTTCTTCCAGACAGGAGTGGGATGAAAAATGTGTGGCCAGGATGGAATGAGTCTTTTAATATGTTGGCTGTATTTCTAGGGCACCTAGTCTGAGCTATTAACCTAACCCTCTGAAGTTTCTTGTGGTCTTCGAGCAGTTCTGACACCATGCAGGATACTTTCAGTGGCCCATCCGTAGGGGTTGTTAATGCATGGAGGTGACGTGCCAAATTTCCTCAGGCCTCTGAAGAAATAGAGGCATTGATGCATTTTTCTTGGCCGGTGGATAGACGAGGTCAACCGCTGAGAGATGTTTACTTCCAGAAAGTTAAAGCTGTCTACCCTTTCCACCTCACCACTGCTGTCGAGGGCAAGGCTAACGAGGTGCCTGTACTTTCCTTAATTCCCATGTTGCTCTCCCCGTTCTTGTCTCTTTCCATAAATGCTTTTCTACACCATCTCTTAAGTCTTCCATCCCATCAGTTATATTCTTAACTTTATTTTTAATTCAACGTCATGCTAACTGCAATTTTCCTTTCAGAAATGCGCACAGCTGGAGGGAATTTGATGAATATTTATAGTGTTCCAGAAATGCCTATTTTCAGAATAGTGGTCTGATTTCTTTCGCTCAAAGGAGCCCTAGACTTTTCAGAATGTAGCTAAGACTGAACAAAATTTGACTTTTGTTTAGACAAAAGTCAAATACAGTAAACTTCCTGGTATCCTGCACCTATGGAGATTGGTACATGCCAGATAAATGAATTTTCCGGTTGCTTGAGATTGTGTAGATTGGCAAACTAATGGCAAGGTGTGTGTTTTGCCTCTTTATTTTCTGCATTTTTTTTCTGCCTGTTGCTTGAGGCTACCAGTTGCTTGAATTCCGGATAACAACAATTTTTTTTTCCCATTTAACATGCATGTACCATTGATATTTTATCATGTTTAACAAGAGAATTCACAAAGTAATTATCAGAAGTTTGCAAAACAAAACATTTAGCAAAACGGACTTTTTTAAATTGACATCTCATTGGTTAAAAAAAAATGTTGCCATGTCACTAATTTAGCTTTTTTTTCTTTGTACCCCACACTTTGCAGCGCACCCCCTTTGGTTTACTCTAACACCACACCCTGCACTTTTGCTTTAGTTTTGTCGCATCAGCTGTTGTATGCAAGTACGAGCTCACTTGCCTGGCTAACATGCAAAGCAAAGTTTTTCCACTGTAAATTGGAATGTGTACAATAAACAATTCAATTCAGTTAACAGAAGCTAAAGCAGTGACTTTCTTATCTTTTATATTTCCCATCTCTCTGTTATCCTTCACCCCTCTATGGTTCATCAAGCCCCTACTGGTCCCTGTCTAAACCTTCCCACCCTGTTCTTATTGTACTAGCCCTGTGGACTCTGAGTGTTGATGAAGTGTTCCAAACTGAAATATTGAGAATTATTTTACTCCCACTCGTGTGTCTCAACTTGCTGAGTTCCAACAGCAGATCCATTAATTTTTGTTACAGATTCCAGCATCTCAGTATCAGATTCATTGTAATGAAATTCAGTATTTTGCGGTAGCGTCATAGAGCGAACATTAGTGTTATAGCCATCTTTCAACAATAATAGAAAAAAATAACAATAATAAAGCGCAAAGTGTAAGGCAGTGTCTTTGGTTCACTGATTATTCAGGAATCTGATGGCAGTGGGGAGGAAGCTGTCCTTGTGCTGTTGAGTGCTCGTCTTCAGTCTCCTGTACCTTTTCCCTGATGGTAGCAGAGCGAAGAGGGTATGACCTGAGTGGTGAGTGTCTTTGAGGATAGAGGCTGCTTTTTTTTTAGATACCCTCGATGGACTGAAGTCTCTTGCGTCTCCAACTCTTCCAGCAAGTTTTAGTATTTCATCAACTTCTATCCTTTCATGTTTTATTAATTCTCCATTTTTGCTCAACCTCGTCATGACTCCCTGTACTACTTCAATAGTTGTTTTGGTGATTGGTCTGTTTTATTCTTTCCTCTGAGGGACCAATTACCGTATACTGGACAACATTTTTTTTCTATAAGGTTTGCTTCCTGAAAGAAAATTAAGGATTATGAGAGACAATTTCAAGCTGAATACAAAGATAATTTCAGAATTGTTGGATCATGGAGGAAGTTGGAGAAACATTAAATTGAATTTAATGCAACAAGGATGCTATGGCTATAACTAGGTTATAGCTCTTGGTTATAGCCCTGAGGCTGTAGCTCGAATCCACAGGAGAAGAAAGACACACACCCCAGTAGAATGTGTTAGACACTGAGTTTAATCAGTGGCAGCTCTGCTTTTTATAGTCAGCTTGGCCGCGTCACCACCGGGGCATGTTGGTTAACTCGGATTCCCGGGACCCAATTGGGCCACTCGCACCGCCCGAGATCCATTGGCAGTGATTGGCCAATTTCACCACTCTAGCGGCAGCCTATGAAAATGGAAGTGAATTTCCCCCACCCTGCCCTTCCCCCGACCAATGTAATGTGTTCAGGGATTCTGAAACGCGTAACCCAAGTGTTGAGTAAAGCCTGTGCACATGCTTCTGTGGAAGCCTCTGATAGGGCACTGCCCCTGGTCATCCGGTCGACCATTGTGAGAAGGTAACATGCACCTCTGGATACAGTTCGGGGACCCACAATGTCAATGTGCATATGGCTGAAGCGGCGATGTGCTGGCTCAAATGTCTGTGGTGAAGCTTTTATATGAGACTGGATTTTGAATGACTGGCACTGAGTACATCCTCTTTGCAGAGGCTGTGTTAGACATACCTGTCGTGACCATTTTGACTGCAGTCCTGATGGCTGGGTGAGCCAAGATGTGAACCGAGTCAAAAACAACCTCTTCCATGCAGCAGGAATAATAGGGCGAGGTTTACCCGTCGAGGTGTTGCAGAGCAGTGTGTGATTGCCGGGGGCAATCTGGATGTCCTCCAGTTGTAAGCCGGTGAGTGCAATCCAGTACGCCAGAATGTCAGGGTCTGCTTGCTGTGTATCAGTCAATACCAGGGGTAGGGTCGTGTACTGCGAAGTTAGCCGGACAGGATAGGGTGTCAACCACCATGTTGGATTTGCCAGCTATGTGCTCAACATCCATTGTAAAACAGGTGCCACTGTTGTCTGGCTGACCACGGATCTGACACCTTACTGAAGGTGAAGGTAAGGGGTCTAGGGTCCGTGTAAATTTTGAACTTCCTGCCCTCTAGAAAGTAACGAAAATGCCGAATTGCCAGGATTAAGGCTAACAGTTCTCCATCATAGACCCTGTACTTGAGCTCTGGTGGCCTGAGGTGTTGATTGAAAAAGGCCAGCGGTTGTCATTGTCCATTCACCAGTTGCTCAAGTACATCCCCTGACCAGTGTGCTGGAGGCATCTGTTGTCAGGGTGTCTGTTCGTGGGTGCATGACGAGGGTGGCGTTGGCTTAGGGAATTTTTGGTGGCCTGGAAGGCCTCAGTCACCTCCTGAGTCCATTGTATATTTTTACTGGGTCCTGCCATGAGGGGAAAGAGAGAGCTCATGATGCAGGGCACTGCAGGTATGAAGCGATGAGGTTGACCATACCTGAAAACTCTTGTAGTCCCTTCACTGTCAATGGCATGGGGAAAGAGCGAATAACATGCACCTTAGTGGGTAATGGCCTGGCTCCATGTTGGTAAATTCGATGGCCCAGGAAGGCAGGGTTGATGGTTAGGCCAAAATCGCTCAACCTGGAGAATAATAGTTTTAAGTGGGTGTCCTGCTTGGTGCGGGTGTGGCTGGCGATTAAAATGTCGTCGAGGTAGACAAAGGCAAATTGCAGATCCCAGCCTCTTGAAAGTCTGAACCATGTTTTATAACCCAAAGGGCATGCAAAGAAATTCAAACAATCCAAGGGGGGGGGGGGTATGATGGCGGCTTTTGGGATGTCTTCGGGGTGTACTATGATCTGGTGATAGCCCCGATGAGGTCCACGTTTGAGAATATCTGTGCCCCTTGCAGGTTAGCGGTGAATTCTTGGATATGGGGCACAGGATATCTGTCCAATGTGGTGGCCTCGTTGATGCAGCAGTAGTCTCTGCATGGCCTCCAACCACCCGCTGCCTCAGGGACCATGTGGAGAGGGGAGGCCCAAGGACTATCAGAGTGCCGCACAATGCCGAGTTCCTCCATCTTTTTGAACTCGCGCCTGGCTAGGTTGAGTTTCTGGGTGGGGAGGTGCCCTGGCATGGAAGGGAGGGCCTTCTGTTACGATTTGGTGCCTCACCCCATGTTTGGGTTCTGCCGAATGGAAGTGAGGCGTGGTGAGGGAGAGGAATTCTGCTAGGACCCGAGCAAATTCATTGTCGGCGGTACTCACTGAGTTCAGGTGGGGGCTGGTGAGTTCAGAACCCTTGAGCGAGAGTGACAGAAATGTCAGGGCGTACACCTGCCAGTGCCCTTTGATAATCACCAGGAGAGAGTTGGCCCACAGGAGATCTGCACCCAGTAATGGTTGTTGCACTGCCACCACCGTAAACTTCCAAGTGAATTTTCTGTCCCCGAAGCTTAGGGGAATGGTGTGGGTGCTGAATGTTCGGATGTTGGAGCCCTTTGCCACTCAGAGCTCCTGACCCAATTTGCCATGCAGGCCTCCAGGCTGCTCAGGGAAATAATGCTATATTGTGTCCCAATGTCCACCAAGAAGCGTTGGCCCGACAGGAAGTCTTGAATGTTGCAGGCTATGCAGTTGGCAGGTTGTTGCAGCCATTAACGATGGCCAGCCTGGGGGTTTCCCTGGAATGTGCAAGGATTGTGGCATCGACGGGCCTTGAAACCCACCATCGGTGACAGAAACAGTACTGCTCATCAGTGGGGTGTGGCGATTGGGTGGTCAGTCAGTTGTGACCATGCTCATGAGAGCAGAAAGGGCCCGGACCCCCCCCCCCCCAAATTGTTGATATGCGGACTCGTGCTTTGAGAGTCCAAAAGTGCAGGTTAACAACTCTTTGATGGCCACATACCTTCCTTGTTCCGGGGGCTGCTGGAAGAGTTCGATGCGGGCTGCGGTGTCATGATTGAGGGCGCTGACCATGTGGTAGTAGCTTGTGTTGTCGGCGGAGATCTGTTAAATGGTGAACTGTGCCTCGGCTTGCTGCAACCACATACCCATGGTTATGACATCCAGAAGCCGGGCAGCTTCAACGCTACGACGTTGATCGCAGGTTGCTCTTCCATCTTTGGGTCCAAAGCGCCGTTTGGACCAGTTAGGGTCACCACTGTAGCGAGGTCACTACGGCTACAGCTAGATTATAGCTCTCAGTTATAGCCCCAAGGCTGTAGCTCTAATCCGCAGGAGAAGAAAGACACACACACACCCGTAGAGCGTATTCGACACTGAGTTTATTCAGCGGCAGCTCTGTGTTTTATAGTCAGCTCAGCCACGTCACCAACAGGGCGTGGTTTGAATAGACCATGTGCCGATTGGTAACACCGGATGTCCGGGCCCCGATTGGGCCCTTGCGATCCACCAGCGGTGTTTGGCCAGTTTCGCCACTCTGCATGCGGCCTATGGAAATGGGCGTTTCAGCCTGCACGATGCTTTGCCGGTTGCCGCGTTCGACAGCATGTTCAATTGCATAATGATGCTCACACACTGTGTTGGTTCAAGTGACCTAAAAATATTTTGTCGTTTATTTTCATTTGTATTCAGTATCTGTTGCATTTTGTGTCAGTGACCAACAATAGTTGGCTGGCATCGACGGATTCCAATTGCTCTGATACTGCTTTACCATGGTCACAATGTGCTGGTGAAACCTTCCACCATCTTCATTGCTGACTGCACCAAAATAAACAGGGAAAAAGTCTAAGCACAAATGCAGGAAATAAATTTTCAATGACATATTGCACATGGTTTTGTCTGCTTGAAGTCAGATTAAAATATGACAGGAAACCACAAAAGTAGGTTTTATCTTAAAAAAAATGGTATATGATGAGATTTTCACGATCAGCACCTCAAAATCCATAAAATACGGCCAAAGGTGTCCAGCAAGAAAAATCTTTGTTGTCCACTGTTATTGAGCAGGTAATAAAGAATCAGCCTCCCATTTTGCACCAATTAAATTTGTACATTACATATTTAAATGATCTGTAAAGTGTCATTCAATCCCAGACACTATATGAAGAGTGATTTGTAAAGTAAATTTTCCTTTTCCATCAATTTTGACTGAAAGTTGCTGCGGTATAAAAGTGAATGATGCATGGAATTTTTGAAATGGAAAGAGTGAAACTCAAGTGAGGCAAAGATGATGAAAATTACATTTGCCAAGGTTAACACTCCTATGATGCTTTATCGTTTGCACCTCTCCTGGCTTAGATGAGCAGTATTGTGTGGATGGAAAGATGCTGCCTCACCTTCTCCTGCTCAATGGTTGACTGACATTATTTCCTGCTTAAATTTAGAAAAGATACGTTATTCAATTTATAATTCAATACAAGGTTTCGAGTCCAGTGGGGACCATTCTTGAATTACTTTCATAGCTTCTAGACATAATATTATTTTAAAATCTTAATATTTGCCATTGTATTTCCTGAACGAAGTACATATTTTTATTCATACACCTTGAGTTAGGGGATAGGGTTTAGTATCATGCTTCCATCAGCGCTGTCTCCGCTCCATCCTCAACATTCATTGGAATGACTTCATCACCAACATCGAAGTAGTCGAGCTGGCAGAATCCGCAAGCATCGAATCCACGCTGCTGAAGACCCAACTGCGCTGGGTGGGTCACGTCTCCAGAATGAAGGACCATCGCCTTCCCAAGATCGTGTTATATGGCAAGCTCTCCACTGGCCACCGAGACAGAGGTGCACCAAAGAAAAGGTACAAGGACTGCTTAAAGAAATCTCTTGGTGCCTGCCACATTGACCACCGCCAGTGGGCTGATATCGCCTCCAACCGTGCATCTTGGCGCCTCACAGTTTGGCGGGCTGCAACCTCCTTTGAAGAAGACCACAGAGCCCACCTCACTGACAAAAGACAAAGGAGGAAAAACCCAACCCCAACCAACCAATTTTCCCTTGCAACCGCTGCAACCGTGCCTACCTGTCCTGCATCGGACTTGTCAGTCACCAACGAGCCTGCAGCAGACGTGGACATACCCCTCCATAAATCTTCGTCCGTGAAGCCAAGCCAAAGAAAGATACATGAAAATAGCTATATTTTTCTTTCTGTACTTGATGTAATTTTGTTTGTGTTACATAGTTTTATGAGTTATCTAATTTGTCATATATCATTAATAATATGCATCCCATAATTTTTTTTAATGTACAAGCTTTATATCAAAATTAATAAAAATATTTAAAATGAAAACACTCATGGAATGGAACTGATAAGCTTTAAATAGAATTTGACTGAAAAGGAAATAATCGACATTAATTTTCAAAATATGGTTGTGATCTAGAGGCTGCATGTAGCATATTTGGGGGGTGGGGGGAGAGGGGGAGTAGAAGGGTGGTGGAGATGACTTGATTCAGTGAAGTGAGGAATCCTGCAAGAAATGGAACATATAGAGAGAATGTAATTTGTTGGAGTTCCAGTCCTGGAACTGACTATGAAAACATGGATTAATTCCTCCAGGAATATGCAATTGCATTGTATTCTTGTTTTTTTTTTTGGGGGGGGGGGAAGTGTTATCTGGGCAGCTGTACATGAGGTAGATATTGCAAATTAATCTGAAAAATTTTTAATGGAATCCTGAAGTATGAATAGCGGTAATTTTCTTGTTTATGATTAACTGCTAATTTTAGCAAAGCACACTAACTTTGTAATGCAGATAATTCAGAATTAATATCCTTTTCTTTATTGTTAATTACCAGTAATTCCAATATTTAATCAAACTGCAAAAATTTAAATTTAAATCACTTTATTTCTTCCTTTTTAAAATATTTTATTGAGTTTTACATATAAATTCTATGTATAAAGTCTTCTAATGTAACAAATAACAGGTCATACCATATACTTATCACAAATTAATGTAAATTGAAACCTATGCATATTCATTAACAATATTTTTTTTAAATAATTCTGGACAGAAAACAAGTAAACTCCATTAAACAATCACTTGATCTAAACAAAGGGTAAATTCAGTCTAATTTAATTATGACAACTATATTTAACAAGTTAATATTTTAAAAATTGAGTTAAAATAAAGCAAAAAATACCCAAAATAAATCTAATCTACCCCCTCCCTCTCATCAAAGTTACCGTGTAGAAAATGATATGGATTAAATAGCGACCTTCAGAAAGTAGACAGAATCACTGGAGCATCCAAACTTATTTAAATCTTCCAATCGTGATAGCATTCAGTGAATGGGCCCATGCACATCTTGCCAAATTGAAACTTTCTATCTATAATGTTGTATCTAATTTTCTCCAAGCTGAAGTAGGACATAGCATCGTGTATCTGCCATGTATGAGTAGGTGAAGAGTCATCTTTCCATTTCATTAAAATCGCTGCATGGCCATCAACATGATAAACGCTAAAACTTTTTCTTGAGATGCAGACATGCATCTTGAGATGTAGACCAGTTCATGAGGAAAAACAAAACAAAGTGATTAAAGGGGATTGTCTTTTTTACATATTTACATTAGGCATTTTGTTCAGTTCAAACTTTCTGATTTTTCTCAAATTTCAAATTCAAATATTCTGGATTTATTTTTCAACTTGCAGTTCATTCCCAGTGGATAAATATCATCTATTTATAACTACTTATTGAATTTTAGATCAGCCTCAATGGCTGGCATTAAGAATGATTGAGAACATGATTCGAACATAACATTTTCAGATGAAGATTGGTAGTCTACTCTCATCTCGATTAATGATTCCTCATTTTGTGCAAGGCAGTGTTAATTTAAGGTGGTGCATAGAATACACATGTCCAAACTCAAATGTTTTATGCAGATGTTGATCCACTGTGTGAGAAGTGTAAAATTTATGAAGCTTCATTGATCCATACGTTTTGGAAGTCTCCTAATTTTGGGAAAACATTTTCCGATATCATTGTTTTTTTAAGATCAAAATAGAACCATGCCCTTTAAATCACTCTATTCCACAGGAAAACCAAGCTATCCCAATTGAATGCTACTTGCATTAATCATGCAAATGTGTTAAGATTCCTTCTATTTATTCATTGTTCTTGCTGTCTCCCTGGAGGGAAGATGTATTGCAGCTTATTCAAGGAGAAATTCACTTGGGATTTGTATTGTTTCCTTTTCTGCTGGCTCGTACCAATGTTCGGAGCTATCAACCAGAGTTAAGACCCAGTTATGTGTTAAATTTCAACAAGTTTGAAAACACTTCTGCTATGTTGTACTCTTCATAATTTGCAATTTTGGAAAAAAAAATGCCCGAGAACTGCTGAGGTTCATTTTCAACTTTACTCTTTGCAATGACCTGGCACAGCAGTGATTTACTTAATGTACGAATACAATTTCCACTCTATTTAAATAATTTATGATGCTAATATTTTATAGCACTTGCCAATATATGAAAAAAATACAACTTGGCTCCACTGGACTGGAGCAAAGGATGAATGTCAAGAAGAAATTTAAATTTATATCATATCTTTGATGACCTCAGGGTTCCTGAAAGAGTTTTAAAGCTAATTAAATGCTTTATTAGTGGTGACTATTATAAGATAAGAAACATGACAGCCAATTTTGAAGCACCAATGCTCCAAAAGCATCAATTAGATAATTGACAGGATCATCTGATTATGATTGCTAAACTTGAGTTGATGAGAGAATTGTTTTACTGTTCTTCATATTTTTCTATGGACCTTTTATCGACTGTGAATACTGTTACGAGCCCAGAGAACCCCAAAACCCAGCAACAATAGAAATTCACCAATACAAATGGTTACATAAGCAAAAGTTACTTTTAATTTTCTTTAAACTTAAAAACAGGATCAAACTTTAACTTATTAGTATTAACTTAAACATACAGTTAGAATTGGGGGGGGGGGGTGGGGTTAAGTTATGTAATGCGTGTGTAAGTTCAGAAAAGATCTTTGATTCACAGTCCAATCTCACTTTTCACTCCTCCAAGTTTACCGGTATCAGGCAATTCTTAAAATGTACACAGAATTCAACATTTATGAATCTTTGGTGCTTGAAAATTAAATGGTTACTGCTCAGGAAGGTTCTTGTCGGTTTTCAGAGAGAGATTTGTTGATCAATGGATGCACACAAACTGATTCCTTCTGATCAGCTACTTCAGGGTCTTGCCAAAGAAACTCACCCCATCAGGGTTTTCCGGATGATAACATCTTTCTTTCAGGTCACCACAGAGTTACTTTTCTGTTTCCCTTGTCAAAGGCAAAACTTTATATAGCCAACCATCTCTTCTTTTATGGAACCACAAGGGCTTTGAACAGGCTGAACTCAGAACTCACCCATCTTCAAAATGGGGTTTCAAGCAAGTTTCCAAAAGCCACTGCAGAAAACCAGCACTCTCTCTCTCTCTCTCTCTCTCTCTCTCTCTCTCTCTCTCTCTCTCTCTCTCTCTCTCTCTGTAACACTTCAAGAATAAAACCTGTTTCACACACTCTGCTTTTAAAACCACATGATCTTCCTAAATCAGCACACTCCACCAAAACAGCTTGCTGACTCCCAAAATTAATTCATGAGATGGGCCCTTCCATTTGCATCTCGTTGTGAAAATCTCCAGCACAGGAGACTATTGTCTGTGCAGACTTGTAGGCACCACCTTATGCATAACTCTTGCATTTTAAAATTAGATCTGTCTTGGTGTTTGTATCTGTTTGTAGCCTAACTAAAGCCCCACACTCTATCTTCCAAAAACATATCTATATATAATACAAAGTATAACATAATCTGTCAGAATAGACAGAAGATCTTCAGAGGGCCCTGGAGAGTTGGCGTCATTGCATCTTCATTTTCAGTGACAAAGGTGGGAAAGGGGAGGGGTTGGTTGGGGAGAATCATGTCCTGATCTTCACCAGATGACAATTCCCATTGAAATGCAACCGCCATTGTCTTTTGCGAGCTTCTGAAAGGCTTTGGTACGTCAAGTTAGAACCATGGAGAATCCATCTCGAAATTGACTTCTGCAGAATTGTGTCTCAAGCTGTGAGATTGTAATCAGTGAGTCCTCCAGTCCAAATCATGACTCTGACCAACCATCTTTCTTGCTGCAATACTGCATGCACCACCAGTAGGCTATCTTTTAGAGTGCAATTATAATTTACGACATGAGGGAAGTTGTTCTACAATGCTCCCTTCACACATGGGTCACTTCCACCCAAGTCAATGAGTGATACACAGGCAAAGCTTTCATTTGAGAACATTCAAGAGGCAAAACTGGAAGTCACCATTGACTCATTTATTGAAAGAAAGGAGAGAATGTGCCTGTCAAAAAAAAACTATCAACATGCCCATCTGTGCATATTCATCCATCTAGCAACAAAGATTTAGGATGAGATCGTGGAAAATATGTTCTGCTTTTCAAATCTCGGAGGTGAACTTTCAGCCAATGCAGATTTTGATGATAAAATTCATTGCTGCCTTTCAATAAGCTTGCCCAACCAATGGAAGTTTGAGGTTTGAAGAAAGATTTTAAAGAATCACAGCTCAAGTCCTGCACAAAGCTCGCGATCTCCAGGGTTTTGGGGACTTAACTAACTTAAGACAGGTACCTTTAAAGCATTCAGTTGCATCAGGGCAGTGGGACACTAACACTTTTTCTGTGAATTCTGCCAAGTCCAGCAGCAGGATTTTTAAAAAAAAGCCATTATCAGCTTTCTTTCCCAGGTCAACATCCCCAGCAATGTCCTCTCTTGATCTCAAAGGCAGGGTATATGATTCAGCTGGCCAACACCAGACTCGGAAAACAGGAATTCTGCAGTAAGCTCTATCATGGCAAGGAATTAGTGAAAGAACATTGGCAATGATCCTTGGAGGTTCTGAAAGGATCCTTGAAAAAACGTAACCTCAAGATGGAATATCTGAGTTTATGAGTGTTCACCATGGAAAGGGCAGGATGATGATGATCCATCAGTTAATCCTGTGTGGCCAAATACTGCTCTAATTCCATTCACACATTTGCAGATGACCCCACTTTTGAAGGCTGGATCTCAAACAATGACGAGACAGACTGCAGGAAGTAGTTAGAGAATCTGGTGGTGTGGTCTCAGGATAGCCAATACTTCATATTTCAGACACATGCTAGTGAACAGGGATGTTTGCTTCCATGCACTTAGAATGTGTGGCATTTTCTCTTGTGTATTTGCAGATAAAATTTCATCCTTTCTGTATGTTCAATTGATGACTTGACAGAGCAAAATTTGAAGTATAATTTGTGGTCATCTTGTTTGACTATACCGAACACAGCTCATGCAAGGGTAGAAGGCTGAAGGTGTTTTATTCAGCCACAGTAAACCCAGCTCAGCGCGGACATTGGCGACTTCAGGGGTTTTTACGAGGCTCAAAAGACTGTGTACGGCCCCTCACCCCATCCAAAGCCCGCTGTGCAGCACAGACGGAAAAGTCCTCCTCAGCGACAAGATCTCCATCCTCAACCGATGGTCAGAACACTTCCAATCTCTTTTCAGTGCCAACCGCTCAGTCGAAGAATCCGCCCTGCTCCAGCTCCCTCAACAGCCCCTAAGGCTAGATCTGGATGAGGTCCTCACCCGGGAAGAGACATATAAGGCAATTGAACAACTGAAAAGTGGCAAAGCAGCAGGTATGGATGGAATCCCCCCCAGAGGTCTGGAAGGCTGGCGGCAAAACTCTGCATGCCAAACTGCATGAGTTTTTCAAGCTCTGCTGGGACCAAGCAAAGCTGCCTCAGGACCTTCGTGATGCCATCATCATCACCCTGTATAAAAACAAAGGCGAGAAATCAGACTGCTCGAACTACAGGGGAATCACGCTGCTCTCCATTGCAAGCAAAATCTTCACTAGGATTCTCCTAAATAGAATAATACCTAGTGTTGCCGAAAATATTCTCCCAGAATCACAGTGCGGCTTTCGCGCAAACAGAGGAATTACTGACATGGTCTTTGCCCTCAGACAACTCCAAGAAAAGTGCAGAGAACAAAACAAAGGACTCTACAACACCTTTGTTGACCTCACCAAAGCCTTCAACACCGTGAGTAGGAAAGGGCTTTGGCAAATACTAGAGCGCCTCGGATGCCCCCCAAAGTTCCTCAACATGGTTATCCAACTGCATGAAAACCAACAAGGTCGGGTCAGATACAGCAATGAGCTCTCTGAACCCTTCTCTATTAACAATGGCGTGAAGCAAGGCTGCGTTCTCGCATCAACCCTCTTTTCACTCTTCTTCAGCATGATGCTGAAACAAGCCAGGAAAGACCTCAACAATGAAGACGCTGTTTACATCCGGTACCGCGCGGATGGCAGTCTCTACAATCTGAGGCGCCTGCAAGCACACACTAAGACACAAGAGCAACTTGTCCGTGAATTACTCTTTGCAGATGATGCCACTTTAGTTGCCCATTCAGAGCCAGCTCTTCAGCGCTTGATGTCCTGTTTTGCGGAAACTGCCAAAATGTTTTGCCTGGAAGTCAGCCTGAAGAAAACTGAGGTCCTCCATCAGCCAGCTCCCCACCATGACTACCAGCCCCCCCACATCTCCATCGGGCACACAAAACTCATAACGTTCAACCAGTTTACCTATCTCAGCTGCACCATTTCATCGGATGCAAGGATCGACAACGAGATAGACAACAGACTCGCCAAGGGAAATAGCGCCTTTGGAAGACTACACAAAAGAGTCTGGAAAAACAACCAACTGAAAAACATCACAAAGATTAGCGTATTCAGAGCCGTTGTCATATCCACACTCCTGTTCGGCTCCGAATCATGGGTCCCTTACCGGCATCACCTACGACTCCTAGAACGCTTCCACCAGCGTTGTTTCCGCTCCATCCTCAACATTCATTGGAGCGACTTCATCTCCAACATTGAAGTACTCGAGATGGCAGAGGCCGACAGCATTGAATCCACACTGCTGAAGATCAAACTGCGCTGGGTAGGTTATGTCTCCAGAATGGAGGACCATCGTCTTCCCAAGATCGTGTTCTATGGCAAGCGAGACAGAGGTGCACCAAAGAAGAGGTACAAGGACTGCCTAAAGAAAGCTCTTGGTGCCTGCCACATTGACCACCGCCAGTGGGCTGATATCGCCTCAAACCGTGCATCTTGGCGCCTCACAGTTCGGCGGGCAGCAACCTCCTTTGAAGAAGACCGCAGAGCCCACCTCACTGACAAAAGACAAAGGAGGAAAAACCCAACACCCAACCCCAACCCACCAATTTTCCCTTGCAACAGCTGCAACCGTGTCTGCCTGTCCCTCATCGGACTTGTCAGCCACAAACGAGCCTGCAGCTGACGTGGACTTTACCCCTCCATAAATCTTCATCCGCGAAGCCAAGCCAAAGAAGAATCCATGTTAATCCACAATCCTAGACAAGGAATTTAACTAAATGAAGCACGCAAGTCAGCCAAAGCTCAAATTGTCCTGCAACACACCAAAATGGTGGAGGAACACAGCCAGTCTTTTCAGCATCCACAAAAACCAAAAATATATGGCTGACATTTTGGGCCGGAGCCCTTCTTCAGGGAATAAGCAGAATTGCAATTTTTGAAAGAATGTAATGAACATCCTGAAGCAAAATTGCTCCATCTTTGTTGCCAAGGATCATAATGACATCCTTCGATATCGGATAGAAATGACATAAACTACAAAAGAATCATCCAATTTTAGACCTAGAAGGATAGGTATCTCTGTTTTGCACTCATCCACTGGAGAATATTGATAATAAAAGGTTTTCAGTTCAATTGCCTTATGCTTATTATATTGATTAATCTGGTATCCTTTTTAAATTAGTTATTCATTCTGCTTAGTATGATTATATCTTAATCATAATTTTGGCAGTCAATGCTTGTCTATATGGTCAAAATTATATCATAGATATTTTTTGCAATCAGCTTATGGTGAAGTTATTTGGATTTTTTTCCCCGAGTTGTTAGCACCATGTTATAAAGTCGTGTATAATCCAGAACATCCTGTGATCTCTGAAACAGGAATTTGCATAACACTTGTAATTATGTTCCATGCTCTTCTGGGGAATTCTTTTTATGACTTTGAAATCTACAACGTATCACACTTTAATGTTATATTTATTCTATTTCACTTAGTCAAGTGTGTCATTGAGCAGCAGTGCTGTATAATGTTACGTTTAATAGGATTCTTCTGTCGTACAATTAAAGGAAATAATTAGACCACTTGATGGAAGTTAATCAGCATGAAGCAGAAACTCACCTCCGGGATGGTGCACCAGTTATTTTCTGCTCCAGTCTGTCATTTATCTCTCCAGCTAATGGACCAAGGAGTCCACAGTCTTGAGTTGGTGAAGATTCAGTCTGGTCATATTAATAGGACTCCTCCGGGGGGTGGGGGGGGGGGGGTGGGGATTACATTTAAACAAAAACAAAGACTTTTATTTTGAAGAGTCAAAGAAAAATCCACCAGTTTTCCTCAGATGAATTATTCTGTCATAAATTTGGGTGTCTGAAAGCATTACTTTAAAACTATAATATTAATGAAGTGGTCTTCAATTTTTTTTTATGGTAAGGTGACACTTTATTTCTCTTTCCATTTCACAGTTTGATGGATGCTATAATATGCAAGATTAATCTGTGTGGCACGAAGAACAGTATACCTTGTGACAGAATCCTTTTAGTTTGTTTTATAATGCTAAAGCCCAACTATAGTCATACTAGGCTTGATTTAACAACTCTTCTTACTTCATATTGGCCAGAACTATGGCAACCAGGAGAAGGGGAGGATGGGCATTCCATTCTTCCTGCCCCTTGTCTCTCCTTTACACCTCTGATGCATCCTTTATCAGCAATGTCTTAAAACTCACTCTTCCATGTTGTGCTTCAAGGTAGTGGTGTAATTTAACATAAAAACAAGTAAAACTGTTAATATTCAGATCATGGAGAGAAACAGGAAGAGAGTGTTTTTAAGTTGAAAGCTCAAAGTTCCAGTGTTTTTTTTTTAATTTCTTTTCACAGTTCAGTACTTCTGATTTCCAGTATTTTGCAGAGTAATTTGGTTTTGGGCTGTAGGGAAGCATCAATGTGAATCGTTATGTTTGGTTATTGATGCTGATGCTTCAGTGATGCAGTGCATTGATATGACTGCTGGTTTCAGATCAAACTTTAAATTCTTTTCACCTGATTGGGTCACCAGAAAAACAATTCTCATGATGAAACTGTTGCTGCTGGAAGAACAATTTCTTCTTCACTCTTATTTCAACATAAATTACTGTTTCCAAGAACCGAGCTCACAAAAGCAGAAACCAATCAGGAGGAATCTCTGGTTTCTCCCTCTTGAGAGGATAGGCTATCCTCATTCATATGGTTGCGATCCATTGCGATTTAAGGTTTCAGTGTTGAGCTCTCTCACTCTTCTATACTCCAGTATACACAAGCCTACCCTGTTCAACCTATTCACAAAAGGCAACCCATCCATGCCAGGCAAAGCATCACACTCTGATAAGGAGACCAATGTTCCTGATGTCTTCTGCTTGGAGAAAACTGTTTCAGTCCTTAGAGAGCTTACTTTAAAAAACATAAGTTTTCCTCAAAGCACTTTGGAGAATTATGCAATAGCTTTTTGGAAAGTCTTTTGTTAATTGCTTTTTAATGGGAAAAGGACTGATCAGGATGATGGCCTTAAAGGTGTGTGAAGTTCATGAAAATAGTTATTATCAGGCCTAAATTCTCTGGTTAACCACTTCAATCCTGGGATTTAAAAAAAAATTTAGACATACGGCACAGGTAACAGGACATTTCAGCCCACGAGTCCATGCCAGCCAATTTACACCCCATGAACCTACACTCCCGGTATGTTTTGAACGGTGGGAGGAAACCGGAGCCACCAGAGAAGATCCAGGCAGACACGGGGAGAACATACAAGCTGCTTACAGACAGCGCAGGACTAGAACCCCGGTCTAGACCCGATCAACAGCACTGAAAAGACGTTGCGCTAACCTCTACACCAGCCATGCCACCCCTCTTGAATGGAAACATTTTTTTAAGAATATGGCATCTTTCCATTGGTTTAATTGGACTGCATATTGTGTGAGCTGCATCCGCTCTCTGAATTTGTTCACGGAACTCTGAGTGCTTGATAGTTTACATCGAACCAATCTTGAGTTCAGCATTGTCAGATGTGAAGATGGTGATTTATTGTACTGATGAGGGAGTGATTAGTCAAACTGAAGCCTGTGTTACAGCTTCATGAGGCCTGCGCTGAAGTTAGAAAATAACCAAACACAGCAATTCATCTGAGCAGCATCTCTTTCCCCCAAAGAGCTGATCACCACCAGCTAGCAGAGGAAGCAGGTCATTTTATCCGATCGTTGATGTTGAAAGAAAATAAGAAATGTAGACATAATGAACAATGTCGACCTGATTACTGATTCTAGAACTCCAAAGACATGTAATCCTGACTGACATTGCATCATTTCTCACTGATCGTAATGGCAAAATGATGGGGTATTAACAGGCCTGCTGGTTACTGATGAAAACACAGTGCAGCACAGAACTGACCCTTCAGACCAAAGCTCCTTGTCAAATTGAACCTAATCTATTTTGCCTGCACTTGATCGATATCCTTCCATTCCCTGCATTTTCACATTTATATTTCTGGCTCCCCATATCTCCACGGAGGCAACAGGAACAAAACCTTATTTCAGTAGACCCACAGCAGACCAGAAATACTTGTAGAATATTTCCAGAAGCAAGAGTAATTAGGGCCTTTTGAAAAGAGAATAACTAATCAAATATTATTACAAGTTCTGGCAAAAGGTCACAGTCAAGCATGAGCCACTCTTCTTCTTTTGGACGCTGATCGTCTACTTTGCACTTCAATCCTTTAATTTGAAAAGCCTTAAGACATGAGCTGTATTAATTAAGAACAGTTTAAAGCATTCACCAAGTATTTTTTCTCTTCATTTTATGAAGTGTAAGATTGCTTATATTATTGCAAATGTTAAATAATGGAGGATGTTTCTTATCTTGAAATTGAAGAATGTTCTGAAAATTGGGAGAGTGTGGAAAATGATTTTTGTTTCTCTAAATGTCTATCCAGTTACACAAGATAACTTAGCAATTTACCATTTTAATTGATGACGTGACATTATCTACCTTAAACTCTAACCCCTGACTCTGACCTCACACCCTCCAAACACTCCACACAAAACCCAACCTTGTCTTTGAACCTGAAGATAAGGGCAACGCTGCTATGATCTGGCAGACTGACCTCCACCTCATAGCTTTGGACACCCCGTCACACCTACCCCTAGGCCATGATCCCCCTCCAGTAAATGTCAGGCCACTGCCCCCTCCCCCAAACATTACAGATCTCATCACTTCAGGAGATCTCCCTTCCACAGCTTCCAACCTGATTGTGTCCCAATTCCTTAATGCCCTCATCTAACCCTAACTATAAAATGCACTTCCCTAATAGCTCCATTGTTTTGGTTTGCTTGTTCCATTGAACTTGTCTCCTTGTAGCTCACTTTATCTTGTCTACCCTTGACTGGAGTCTTGCCACTTACATTTGGGACACTTCAGACGTTCTCTGCCATTTTAGCTACTTAAATTCCCTGGCCCACACAACCTACTCTTCATTATGAATATCCAGGCCTTTTACACCTCCATTCTTCACCAGAAAGACCTCAGGCCCTCTATTTCTTTTTAGTGCATGGGTCTAACCTATTATCACCTATTATCACACTTTAATGCCTGATAACTTGCTCTTACTTTGAACAGCTTCACTTTCATTTCCTTCAACTTTCTGCATGCCTCTACATGCTGCTGGCTCATGTCCAAAGCAGGTATGAACTTTTATTAGGGGATCTTATGGGGAGGGGTGACAGGTACAGAAGGCGGGCCAGCCTGCCCAGCCTAATGAGGACATGCCCGTAGTACCGTGTTCCACTGCATCCTTTCCTAACTGTCACTCAATCATTCTCCATCATTTCAGTAAGTTATAACTCAATCCCACCACCAGTCATGCTTTCCTTTCCCATCTGGCTTCATCCGCTCAACAACCCCTCCTCATCTGGATCCATCCATCACTTGCCAGCTCCTGTCTGAACCATCCCCACATCTCTTTGAACTCTGAGCTGTGATGCAAGATCTCACCCCATCAATCCTTGTGCCATCGTGGATGTGATCTGACCTCCAGAATTGTGCCAGCTACTCATTTTTTTGCTTAGCGGTTTATCATTTTTGTGTCATTCTCACTGGATCTAAATCTTGGAACTTCCTGTCTAGAAGGTGGTAGCCAGGAAGGAGCTTAAGAAAGCAGTTAGGAGAACTCAAAGAAGGCAGAGAACCCCAAGGCATTCTATGCATATGTGAAGTACAGAAAGATGATAAGAATGGGAAATAATGGAGGCAACATGTGCTTGGAGGCAGAGGACGTTGGGGAGGTCCTAAATGAGGTCCTGTTTTGCTTCAGTAATCACAAAAGAAAAGGGCCTTGAACAGTGTGAGGTCAGAATAGAACAGGCTTGTGTGCTGGACAATGTGGAGATTCAGGAAGAGAAAGTGTGGGATCTTCTTAAAAATATCAAGATAGATGAGCTGCTGAAGGTGATATACCCCAAGTTGCTCTGGGAAATGAGGGAAGAGATAGCAGGAGCAGTAGCTATGATCTTTGAGTCCTCTTTGGCCACCAGGGAGGTGCTGGAGGATTGAGAATGGAAAATATAGTCCCCTAGTTTAAAAAAGATAATAGTGAGAATCCTGGGAATTATAGACTGGTGAATCTTCAGTCAGTGGTGTGCAAACTAATGGAGAGGATTCTTAAGGATATGATTTGTGAGCATTTGGAGAAGTCCAATCTACTCAAGGATAGTCAGCATCTGTTTGTGAAAGGAAGGTCATGCCTCATGAACTTAACTGAGTTTTTTGAGGAGGTAACAAAAGAAATTGATGAGGGTAGGACTATAGATGTGGTCTATTGGGATTTTAGCATAACATTTGACCAGGTCCTCCATGAGGGACTTGTTCAGAAAGTTTTGAGGCACGGGATCAATGGAACCTTGGCCGTGTGGATTAAAAATTTGGTTTGTGTGTAGAAAACAGAATAGTACTAGAAGGTTGAATAGATTTGCTGCTAAATTACATTTGCTGTGATTCCTTGAGTCTATGTTACAACATTTCGACTAGGTTGAGTCTATCAATGTGAGCAAAGTTGTGCACTTTCAAACTTCACATGCTCCACATTGTGCTTGGCAGTTGTCAAACAAGTTTGTCCAATCTATTTTCCCTTTATTCTGGAGCTGTTGCCAGTGAGCCAACACAAAATTAAGTGTGACTCCTTGGCATTTAGGCATGAGTGAGCTTTAGTTCAGTTCCACAGAGAGTAGACTGCTGTGATGAAAAAGCTATCTTTAAAATGAATTTGCTGGGCATTGTAGGCAAGGGCAGGATTTATAACCCTTATCCTGAAGAAGGTGCCAAACCAACATAATGGGTTATTTTTCTTTGAGGTGCTTGTAGGAGAACTCTTGTTAAGTGACTGCAGTTCATTTTGTAAATGGTGCCTGCATTTTATGATATGAATCTAGTGAGCTACTTTGTCCTCAACAGAGTGAAGCAGTTTGAGAGTCATTGAAGCTTTGCTCATCCAGGCAAGTGGAGAGTATTCTATCCCACTCTTGATTTTCTGCCTCGTAGTTGTAAAAAAGGCAAATTACTCCCCATAATCTCTGACTTTCTTAGTTATCATATTCAAGCAGCACCCATTTACCAATTACCTGCTCATCAATGTCCAATTTGGGATTGCCAATTGGGTTGAGTTTCTGGTTAGTGGTAATCTCCAGAATGTTGAGAGTCAGGTGGTACCAACTGTGTTGGCCTTGAACATGAAGGTCAAACTCTCATTCAAGATGTACTCTCAAACTAAGACCACCCGTACATTGGAGAAGTGACACCTAATATTCTGTCTGGTCACTCTCCAACTGACCTCTCTGACCACTCCCCATTCTCCCTCTCTTCCCCATCCCTCTAACTTCTTCCCTCCAGCTCTCCAACCCCCTTCTCTTTTCAATCACAGAGTCATTCCCCCTCCCCCCCACCATTTGCTGTTGCGCCCTCCCTCCGTTATCCACCATTTGCCTCCTACCTGTGGGCCTGTGCTCTTCTCCCAGCCCTTACTCTCCAGGCGCCTATCTACATTTTGCTCGTACATTGGTGCAAGGCTCAATCTTGAAATGTTGGTTATTATATGTTCTGTTTAAAGGACACTTTTTGACCCACTGAGTTTCTCCAGCATTATGGGGTTTTTTTCTTGATGCCAAGGGAAACTTTCATATCACTACTGGAATTTACCTCTTACGACAAGGTTGTGATGAGGATTGCCACCATTGGCAAGTCTAAATTGGACACTGCTGAGCTGTTTGTGGCTTGATAACATGGTCAGTGTTAATCTTGCATCTCTCCACTTACAGCCGCAAGGGAATTGGTTGGCAATAATTAGCCAGATTAGAATTAATCAGCTTTTTGTAAAAAAGGACTTGCCTGACAAGTGTTAGGTAGATTCCAATGCTATATGGGAACAGCTTGACAAGAACTGTAGCTAGTTTAAATTCAAATTACATTTTGTAAGTTTGAGCTACAGCACAGTAACAGGTCTTTCCAGCCCACAAGCTAGCGATGCCCAATTACACCTATGTGACCTTCTTACCCTGTACGTCTTTGGAACGTGGGAGGAAACCAGGGCTTCCAGAGGGAACCCATGCAGGCGTGGGGCAAAAGTACAAAATTCTTACAGGTCGCGGCGGATTCAAATCTGGGTCACTGGCACCGTGAGTGGGTCACACCAACTGCTCTCCCAACAGTGCGAGCCCAGTGAGATGCAGGTCTGGTCCTGTCTGTTCCAGAGGAACTTGTTGCCCCTGGCATGCGTGGCTGTTTCTGGGAATGAATTGCTTTTGCTCAAGGGTGGCTCCCTTGCTGGGAAGTTGAGGAGAGAACCACGTGGAATCAGTCTCCGAAAAGCATGTTATACCTTTAACTTTCCAGAGTAAATAAGCTTGATCAATTAGAGAGGGATGAAAAAAGAAATTTAGTACAATAGGGGTTTCTAAGATAAAATGACTTAGGCCAAAAAATCTCCGGAATTGAAACCATATACATAGTGTATGTTTAACCATTGGATTATCAATTAGTTTATATAGTTTAGTAAGAGTAAAAGGGAGAGCAGCTCCCAAAATAGAACTAATTGAGAAATTTTGTACCAGTTTAATTTCTAAATTTACCCAATGGGGATTTAGAGATAATTCTGAATAATTCAACCAATACCTTAAGTAACTAATATTAATTGCCCAATAATAAATTCTAAAGTTGGGTAATGCCAATCCTCCCTCCAGTTTGGATTTCTGTAAATATTTTTTTCCCAATCTAGGATTCTTGTTTTGCCAGATATATGAAGACAATTTAGAATCGACCTTATCAAAAAAAGATTTAGGAACAAAAATAGGTATAGCTTGGAATATTTAGGTAAGATCATCATCTTAATAGCATTAATTCGGCCTATCATAGATAGGGATAATGGTGACCAATTGGTAAGTAAACTACCAATCAGGTCCAATAGAGGGAAAAAATTAGTCCTAAACAAATCTTTATGTTTTTTAGTAATCTTAATCCCTAAATATATAAAATAGTCTCTAGCTATTTTGAAAGGCGTGGAATCAGTCTCGCTGAACTTGTTTGTGAATGATTGATTTGTGGGGCTGATATGTTGGGCCTCCCCATAATTGAGGATGGGGATGTTCTTGCAGCAGGCCTCCTTTAATTAGCTTATCAAATATCCACTGACATTCATGGCTAAATATGGTAGGACTTTGCAATGCAAAGAATCAAAAAATATACTGAAGAGTGGTGATGTGAAGGCTAAAAGTTTTACAAATGTAAATGCTGAAATTGTTGACCGGTGAAGGTTAGGTAGAATACAGTGCATGCGTGAAATAGATCTTTGCTAGGTTAAGGATCGGTCAGTTTTGCAAGGTAGTGACAACGACCGAAGAAAAAGCCATTCACTGTGACCCTGCTCAATCCGAAGTTCAGTGATGGAGGTCAGTTTTCGACCCTGGTTTAAGCAGTTCCCAAACTTACAGAAACCTGTTCCTCACATAATTTCCTCCATTGGTTTAGAAATGGAAGGAGGTAAACTGATCATTGCAAATGGTTAGAAGAGTGGAATGAAGTCTGTCTGGATGTCATATTCCAAAATGACTATCAAGCACTCACTTATCCTGACAATTTCAATTGTATTCTCTCATGGGTATATACGCTGCAAAAAATGCTCTGACCAATGACCGATTGTCAGATGGGGAATTTTGGGCATTAATTTGATATAATGTAATGCATAACGGCAGTGTAATTTTATTTCATGGCCACCAATCAATAGCATGCCTCCCAGTGAGCTCCGCTGTTCCCAGCACTGTCCCAGTCTTCTGTCCCTCACTATCAAGCTGCCAGCCACATAGTTGAAATAGAAAGGGAATTGGAATCAGCAAAGAGAAACAGGAAAACACACTGCAGAATTACTGGGACTGCTGTGTGCAGAAGCTTGTCTCTGCCAGATGATTGCAAGGGTTTTGCAAAATACCTCAAGTGTAGAGGCACAAAACGTGTGCCTTGGAGATTTCAGAGAAACCCATACACCATGCAGAAAGCAAGGAAAACACAGATGGAGCAATGCTTCATTTCCTAAATGAAGCCTGGTTCAAGGATGCTGTTTGACCATCGAGACTGTTGACCATGGTACCAGAACAGCCTGCCTATTACTTCATCAACTGAGTAAAGTCATGGCTGATTCCACCACTGTTCAACTGTGGGCTAAAAGGCACCAATGTGTGTGATCTTGAGAAGGTCATAAAGGAGCCAATCCTGCCATAGACATTTGGGTGGAATGATAAATGTTGTGGGTGAGAGTGAGCAGAATATCATCGGTATATGGGTGGCAGCTGATGGTGCATTTGAAATGGATATAGGTCCCTAGAGAAGTGCTGAGATAACTCTAGCAGATGGAAAGAAAAACCACTGTGCACAATTCTGTGGATGTGCAAGAATGGTGCTTCTTTTTTAAAATAGCCCATCACCAAACCTTTTTAAAAATTCTCGCGCTTTTTCCCAAATCTCTTAATATTGTAATTCTATTTCTCTCTCATTGTTCAAGCCAGTTCATTCATTGAAAAAACGATTTATCGATCTTCCCCAGACAGTTAATTACTTTAACCATCTTTTGTCAAATGATCCATAATCTCCTACTCCCTTTGGAAAACAGCTTGATTTTTTTTTGCTCTTCTTTCCTTGAGCTTGTGTTTACTGAAATGCTGCAGCATCCATCAGTTTGATACCATATTCTAACACCTCTTCTATTTCTCTTTGGAGCAGACCAGATTGTTAACTTACTAAAGTTGTGAGGGAAACACCGTTATAATCCTATGTGACAATGCAGGGTGAATGATTAAGGGATCATTAAGCAGCACCTTTTTGCTAGTACAGGAATAAATAAAATGCATCAAAGTCACCAAATAATCGTTGAGCTGAGAAAAGAAAGAAAGTAATATTGTGTATGCCATGGTGACGGGTGTAGTCCCTCACTGCAAAACATCAACCTGTGTTTCCCAAGAAGTCATCTTGCTCTCTCTTAAAATAATTAAGGTGTTCGGATGCTCCTGGGATGCGCTTGTCTGGCTTCTGGATGTTGTCATTTGACTCGTATGTTATCCTTGTTTAGAGAGAGGGGTTTGATTAAATGAGGGGGTGGAGGTGTCCTGTCTTTTTTTTCTTTTTTATTAGTCATATTAGATAAATAATTTCATTGAAAATTGTAAACTGATTATATTACAGAAGATAAAGTTAATTCCCCTTTTTTTAAGTAAGGGAATTTTATTTATAACTTGCTTTATTTTGAAATAAAGCATTTTTCTGTCTCAGGTTTTATTGTTTATTTTTCCTTTTTTTGCTCTCCCTCTTACTAGGGAATATTTCTTTTACTTTTCAATATTATTTTTTATATATTATGAAGAAAGTGTAATTTTTTAATTCAATCCAATCTTAATTTAATGATTTAGTTAAGATCGTTAATTAATGATTTATGGCTGTGTTTTTGATTTAAAATTTACGTACATTATGTACATGACGTGGCCGAGACCATTCACTAGATTATTATGTAGTGATCGTTATTAAATTGAAGAAATATATTTTAAAAAGAAAATAATCTGCATATCAGTTTTAGTGGCATAACTATTCACTTGTCTGTTTCTCAGCAGCCTTCACACATCCTGAAATTGGGGTGGGGGGGGGGGGTGAAATTAGAGGTCAAATGACGACAAACTTTCATCCAACAGCTTTAATTTTTTAATTAATTATTGCTGACAAGATGCCTTTAGGTCTAGGACAACCCAGAAGACATTCTTTGATTCTGGAGAAAATACAGTGAGCTTAACATCTGGAAAAATCGATGTGATCTTTCAAACAGGCAAACTAATGGGACAGATTTAGACACTTCTATAACACCAGACATCTTAATTAAAGACCAGTGAAGTGTAGTAAGCAAACTTCAGAAGCAATAAGATGAAACACTGAACCCTAACATTCTATTTCTGATGGTTTGCTGAAGGACTTCGAGAAAAAGTCTTTAGTTTGAGTTGAGCTTTTCTTTCGTTAATTTTCGGCTGGAAGTTTTTTTTGACAGTTAGATATCAAGTGAAGATCAGATATCAGTTGCAAAAGATTCAGCAAATTATCTCTAGTGACTTGGAGAATCCATGAGCCTGATGTTACCAAAGTTGCCAGGAGTTCATCGATTCACAAAGACCTTGTTTAATTGTGCAAACTGCCCGTAGAAATTGCGACGTTGCTTGTGGGTGAGGTCATGTGAGGTGTGAAGATCTTCCCGGATTAACTTCCATCCTATGATGGTGGTAGAACGAGCCCTACTGGAAAAACTCTGTCAATAGGCTTAGTACACTTCCTGTTTTAGTTGGCTTCAAAAGTATTTTTTATTAAAGTGAATATTCCAAATTTTGAATGTTGTAACCCATCAAAAAAATTTACAAACGATACTATTCCATTTTTACAATGATTAAACTTGAAAAAAAATCTTTGAAAACAAAACAATTAAAAACATTGTTCCTTTAACTTAGTTTTTTTTAAGCACAAGATAATTACTGAAAACCTACTCAGCCCCAAGTGGCCTTTACACTCAGTTGAAGTGAATGGGTGGGCAACCTTATTTTTTAAAACTCATATCTCATCTTAAGTATTCTCTATGTCATAAGTACTCAGTGATTAGTAAGGGATTCCTTAAGGTGGTATGTGAGTGGGAAGGGTAGGTTGAAAATCACTGCTCTGGACCCCATTGTTACTAAAATATTTTGCTTGAGAAAAATTGTCATTGGCCCATTTCCTTCGGAGTTATGAAACCGTACACAGAGCGAGTCAATTAGGGACGATTAAAACAGTGATTTTTGAACTTTTTCTTTCCACTCACATAACACCTTAAGCAATCCCTTACTAATCACAGAGTACCTATGGCAAAGGAATTCTTAAGGTGGTATGTGAGATTTTAAAAAAAGGTTACCCATCCCAGAATAGAGTCACGTCCCCCAGTGTAAGTGGTGCTGAGGAATTGCTACAAGATCACACTGTTCCTAGTTGCCTACACTTTCCATCAAACCCCTATAAAAATTGCAAATCCAATAATTTTTAATTAACTGAAAGATCATTTAGTTAATGAAGACAGTGCCTTTTCTTAGTACCCCTCTAATTTTTTTACCATGATGCATGAGAGACTGTAGATGCTAAAATCTGGACCAAAAAACAAATTGTTGGAAGAACTCAGTGGGTCAAACAGCATCAGTGAGAGAAAAAGAACAGTTGCTATTTCAGACCTGAACCCTCATTCCAGACTCATGATGAAGGGTTCAGACTCACAACATTGACCATTTTTTCCCCCCTCACTGATGTTGCTTGGCCTGCTGAGTTCCTCCAGTAGATGGTTTAATATTTTACCCAAGCTGATTTTACAATGTCCAGAAGTTTAATGGTGAATTTAAGGGAAATGCCAGATTCGAAACCCAAAGGGCTTCTGAATATTAACAGTTTTGTTGAATTGAAGTCTACAGATGACACCAATTGATCAGAAGATGTGTCGAGAATGTTTTTATCTTCATTGGGGTGGGTGGGGGGGGGGGGGTGGGAAGAAACCAGGCATTTGATCCAGCAGTCAGCTTTCCAAATCTCATGTGCAAAGTAAAGAATGTGCATGTTCCTTTGGCAAGAAGGGCAGTCCATGAGTAACTCCAGATGTGCACACAATGGGGAAAAGTGCCTGCTACGAAATCACATCAGTTTTCTTTATTTTCTATCCAGCATCAAGTATGCCCCTGTCTCTAGTCTTACTTTATTTTTTTCTTTGTCTGGCTGCATCCATCACCCTTCACTTCTCTATCCTCCAAGGTACCTGTGCTCTTCCTGCCCTGGCATCTTCCTTCTCCAACATACATTCTCTCCCACTTGGCTATCAAGCATCTCTCAGGGATTTCTTTTCTAAACCTAACTAGCTTTCTTTCTGGAAAAACTTCAAATCAATCTTATTGAATGTGCTTTTGGGCACCTATCTTAACATTAGAAGTGACTGTTTCATGGGTGACATGAGTCATTTTTCTAAGCTAGAGTTTTTAATTTCTGAGTTTTCAATCTGTTATTTAGCTGCTTTGGAACATTGGTTTCTCTTCCACCTTCTTGTTCCTCACAGTGCTCACTTTGTCTTTCTCTCACTGTTTTACCTTCTTTCTCACACATTATAAGAATTGTTTAGTTTTGTTTCGCTCAGCATTGCTTCCATTTCTATAAAAAAAGACCTTATTTTCTAAGTAATATTGACTTCTCAAATGTTCTCATTTATTTACCTTACCTTCAGAAGCTTCACAGAAATGTCAGAAAAAATATATATTAATGTTGGGTATGTTATATCCTCCAGAATCATCTTTCAACATGATTTGCAATCAAGGGCATCTCATGAAAATTTAATCCCTTGCTCTCGTTGCCACAAATGATTTCTTTCTATCCCACTTCAATATTTCATTTTTCCTTTCCAGATTTCTGTTTCCAAATCTGACCTGTCTTCTTTTGATACTGTACATTTTCCTTTCCATTGCTCTATGAAATCCAATGAATTGAAGAAAGTAATTGTAATAAAAGAAAGTGTAACGGTGAGTTTCTGGAAAGGATCTGATGATTTAGAGAAGTGTGAAATTTTACACGTGTTTTCTGTGACTAATTTGTGCGCATCTTCACCAGATGAAGGCATATTACATCTGTGTTCAGGGTTTGTATTTTGACACATGAATTTGGCAAAGATTTAAATACAATTTAATGATATGAACATTGCCTGGAAAGTGAGTAAACTAAATGGGTTATTGATGTTCATTTAAAAAATCATGTTGAGGAAGAGAGGATGGAAATTTTATCACATCGCACAACATATTTCTCAAACTTACTGTGCACATTGTCCTGAGAAATTATTCACTTGATTTTGACCTGCACTCGATAAATGAGGTGTGAGATCTGGGGAAGTGATGGTCCTCCAGTGTTTTCTATTTGCATGTTGCTGAGGTAAACCAGTGTTACACCGCGATTGGCTGCTATCGGCTGGACACACCTCCGGAGGCCAATCTTACCTATAGCCTCTTGCAGGCTGCCCCTTTTGCTCTGATCAGTCAAGGAGGTGGATGGTTGTTCAATAGTGTTACAGTCTTTAGTTACTAAAAGCCTGATCGTTTCGCCACTCACCCTTTTGTGAATTATTGATGGAACATCAGTTGCCAATGTAAATCTTAATTTTTCATCACCTCTAATTCTTAGCCACTCAGGGTGAAACCTGTGAAACATGAAAGTTTGCAAATGCAGTGATTGTAGTCAACGCTGGAGGAACTTGGCCAGTCTCGCAGCATCCATAGGATGTCAAGATATGCTATTGATGTTTTGGGGTTGAGCCCTTCCTCAAGGTATGAGCAAAAGAAGAGCCAAGTGTCTGTGTTAAGGCTGGAGAAAGAAAGGGGAAAAATGAGAGGGGCAGGAGGAGAGGCAAACAGACGAAAGGTATTAATTGAATATGACAAGAGGACAGGAGAGCGGAAAGATGAGAAGTGATTTTGGCTGTGTGAAAGGAGACAGAAGGAAAAGGGAAGAGAGAGACAGACTGAGCAACAGAAAAGAAGAAGTGGGAAAAGATGGTGTTGGTTTCTAATGGAAACCAGAGAAGTCAATGTTAATGCCATCTGTTTGGTTGGTGCCCACATGAAAGATGAGGTGTTGTTCCTCCAACTTGCAGATGGTCTCAGTCTGGCAGTGCATAAGACCATGGACAGACATGTTACAAAAGAACCAGACAGGGAATTGATAAGGGTAGCCACAGGGAGATCCATGCAATTGTGGTGGACAGAGCTCAGGTACTCATCGAAGCAATTTCCTTGACTGCATCCAGTGTCTCCAATGTCGAGGAGGCCACAACGGCAGCACTGGATACAGGAGATGACACCTGCAGATTCTAAAGTGGTTTTGCTTCACTTACCGGACTGTCTATGTCCCTCATGGTGGTGTGGGCTCAAGTGACGAATCTGCAGTCACAGGGGTAGGTGCCATGGGGGTAATGAATGATGAGGGAGTCACCGAGGGAGTGGCCCCTGTGAAAAGCAGAGAAGGGAGGAGATGGAATATGTGTCATGTGGAAGGTTGCAGAAATGTTGGAGGATGATATGTTGGATCTGGAGGCTGGTGGGGTAGTAGATGATGACAGGGGAAATTCTGTTCTTGTTACATGGAGCGGCCAGAAAGATGTGCTGGTAATGGAGGATATGTGGGTGAGGGCCAATTTGATGATGGTAGAGGGAAAACTATGTTGTTTGAAGAAGGACCTCTCTAATGATTTGGCATGGAAGACCTTGACCTGGAACCATATGCAACAGAGACGGAGGAACTGAGAGAAAGGTATGGAATCCTTACAGGGTATAGGATGGGAGGAGGTAAGGTCTTGATAGCTCTGGGAGTTGATGGGTTTGTAGAAGATGTCCATCAAGAGTTTGTCTCCTTAGATGAAGATAGAGAGATCGATAAAAGGGAAGGTGTTGCTTGAGATGAACCAAGTGTGTGTGAGCTCAGGGTGGAAAGTGGCAGCAAACTGGATAAAGTTGGTGAGCTTATCATGGGTGGATGAGGCAGCACCAAATCTTAGATGTAGTGGAGGAAGAGCTGAAGGGTCTTGCCTGTGTAAGATTGCTCCATGTAGCCGTCAAAATGGCAGGCATAGGTGGGATCCATGCGAGTACCCATGGCTACCCTTTTGACTTGGAGAAAGTGGAATGAGTCAAGGAGAAGTTATTGAGATTCAGTTTATCTGATCAGTTATCTTGTGTTTAACTTGGAGTAACCTTGGAGCAGAGTTTATAATTCACAGCTTCAAGAAACTAGCTTAAAATGTGAAGCAAGGTAATGTGCTTTTCAAAAATAGAGGTTCTGTTTGTAGTGCAGTACTTGCATCTTTGTTCATCTGCCTTCACATTAAGTCCTTATCTGCAGAGTAATTTTCCCCTCAGGTGGAAATACTTATTGAATTGTAAGTAAGCAGGCACACAATTCCATGCTACAATGTCAAATGCACTCTGCACAATACTCCAGGCCTATGTTATCAGGTATTTCAATACTCCAGGCCTATACTCGAGGCCTATGTTATCAGGTATTTCAATACTCCAGGCCTATACTCGAGGCCTATGTTATCAGGTATTTCAATACTCCAGGCCTATACTCGAGGCCTATGTTATCAGGTATTTCAATACTCCAGGCCTATACTCGAGGCCTATGTTATCAGGTATTTCAATACTCCAGGCCTATACTCGAGGCCTATGTTATCAGGTATTTCAATACTCCAGGCCTATACTCGAGGCCTATGTTATCAGGTATTTCAATACTCCAGGCCTATACTCGAGGCCTATGTTATCAGGTATTTCAATACTCCAGGCCTATACTCGAGGCCTATGTTATCAGGTATTTCAATACTCCAGGCCTATGTTATCAGGCCTATGATATCAGGTATTTCTAACATGGTTCGCCTTCAACTCTGCTGCAAAAATGATGAAGCAAATGTGCGAGCCAGAGTCTGATAGTTCTACATTACAAATGCAATATGTCACTCATCAACAGATCTGTCAGTGAATCCAATGAGATGTTGCTTCTCAAAATGCATTGACCTTGCCTTGCATATTCAATAACATAAAGAATAAATATCTCAAGCATCAATCAATCTGCTCCTCCATCTCTGACATGTCAATCAGTCACTAGGATATCATTGGGGACAAAGTTACTGGGCACTTGGACTGACATGGGATCACCATGGGTCAAACCTGTAGCAGTGGAGATCTGACAATAACAGCAAATGTCTATTCAGGGCAAGTTCAGGACATTTCCCAAATCAGCTCAAACCCATTGGCTTTGCTACCTGGTTCCCCTCATCTCCTCCAATAAAGCTTCAAGGATTTAGTTTAGAAATCATGATGGTTTGTCATTTGGCTCACTCATTAATCCAGAGGGTAAGCCTAGGTTGGGGGGTGGGGGGGTGCGGGGGTGGTGGTCAGAGGACAAGCAGGGTTCCGATCAGAGTTTGGCTGGTTTGGTTTGCAGAGAGAACTCGGATCCAGATTGCTTGTATTATTTAAGTAGATCACTGGTGTCGACATTATTTTTTTAAAGCGTGTGGGTTTTACTCAGAATGACAGCCCAATCAGCTGGAAAAGGTGCTCATCTTACCCGACCAAAGATCCATGAGTGCCAGATTAGCGGATTTAAACGAACTTCGACTGCACACACACTAAACGAATGAAAGTTATTCCATGATTGTATTGACCATCTTTTGAGTCTGAAAAGTCAAGTAATTTCCTTTTCTTTCCACTTGGTGTCTGCATGTACATGTTGCAACAAAGACCGGTACTTACTGCCCATTGAGAAGCTGTGTTTCCAAATAATGACAGTGTGTGACTTGAGGAAAGGATAGGCAGGGGTTGGTGAATGCATTGCACATCTGGTAGTGTCAGTCATAGGTTCTGGAGGGGCTGCTGGAACTGCATGTCCCATGTAGCTGTTTCACACTGCTGTGATAAAGCAAATGAATGTTTAGAACGGGGCAATAAGGTGAATGCAGGCTGTTTGTTCCTGAATAATTTTTTGATGATTATTCGAGTTGCACTGATCCAGATAAGTTGATGAGATCTGACTCTGGATATCGGCTGCAGGTGGTGGAAAGGCTTTAGAATACGAAGTGGTAAATCACTGGCTGCCAGTGTGTGCACCACAAAGAAGTGCTGCATCCCTGAGTGATGTGGGGTTTAAATGCTGAAACTTACAACCCAATAATTTGATGAGTACCCTCCCTGCAGAGGTGCAACACTTGAGGAAAATGGTTGCTATCCACCTTTTTCTCACTGTTGTAGGGCATGTGCAATTAATGTTGACATGACCAGCGATGTCCACATCACTTTAAAGAAAATGCATTGAAAAGGAACTCTTGGGAAAATTTTGCTGATTTACCTCATTAATCCACCTTGGCTCAAAACAAGACCAAGGCAAGCTGCCATGAATACTTTTTTTTAAATTGTCCTCACGATATCGACATCATCGTTTTTCCTCTTTCTGCCGAAAGCACCGTCATTGGTCCTGCTGCAGAGGCAACGATGTCTGATGGTCTGGAAGCTTGTGATGCTAATAATTCAATCAAATCAAGCAGGTGACATTCCAAAGTAACAGATATGTACACATCCTGCTGTGATCATGCTGGTTATTAACTCTGAGCTTCCTTCCATCAGTGTCAGCTCTCCAAATTGTGTTAATGATCTGACTGCTTCTTTCGTGTGCTCTGCTCGTAGTTGCAGCCATGTTGGTGTGAGGCTGCTGACGGCTGTGAAGATTTGCAGTGAGCAGCTTTGGCCCAACAAGGCTGTAGGTATTCTGCAAAGGACTGAGAGCCGATAGTCTCAGCTATTGAGACGGAATGCAAGGGCATCACTGGATGGGATGGGATTACAAATGTTGTCTTCCTTTTCGATTAAAATAGACTTGCAACCACAGATACACCACTGTGCTCCTGCGATGAAGACCAAATAACCTTGTAATCTGACTCTTCCGTTTTGTTTTATCTTTCTGACTCTGAATTGACCAATTCACCTTGCATCCTTCTCCTCTACACTTCTGTTTAATCCTCTATCCTTGTCTCTTTTGTTCTTGAATATTGTTACAACCCATGATACCTGAGCATTATTATCTATTTTGAATCTACTTCAGCTCAAAAAATCCACAATTCATGGCGTGTCATGACTGCAGCAAATTCTGGCACTTTAACCCAGTAAATAATGGCCAATCTACTGGTTATTCTGCCAGCGGGAATGTTTGCAAAAAGGCACGCAGGCACTTGATCGCTCCGGGGATCAACAGCCTCGGGAGGGTGTATCATTGCCGATTCGTTTTTGAATCGGCGTCTCGGTTCGCCCAGTGTGAAAGGGACAGGAGGGTAGGCAGGACATTACGTTGGAGGATAGGCGCCCCTTTGTTTTGGGATGCCAGGTGGTGAGTGCGACAGGGCACAGAGAACCGCTTAACATTGGTCCAGAGCGAGCGGCAAAAACACTCTTTTGTACCGGTTCATTGAACTGCCAATTTACCGGTTAGCCAGTGTGGAAAAGGGATAGTGTCTCTTCTAAAGTTGCTGAAATCCAAATGCAATGGAAGACTGACAGCTGAGCCAAACCACTTAAAGCTTCTTGTATAGATCAAGATGACGGGGCTTTACACCACTGCCTGGATAAAATAGTTACTATTCCATCACTTGGCATAAATTAACATTGCACCTGTTTTGTTGTCAATTTATCTGAATGGTTATAAACAAAAGCTGATTCTTGTCGATTACCATCAAGTAAAAAGGGTGCAAAACAACATCTGAAGTAAAACATAGATTGAAACAGGATTGAGCCAAAAGTTTGGCCAGTTGCACGTGGCTAAAACTTGCTCTTTGAATAGATAATTTATATACTATTTATTTGTTCACATATTAATCTTGGTGCCTGCCATTGCTGATCTCGCCTCAAACCGTGCATCTTGGCGCCTCACAGTTCAGCGGGCAGCAACCTCCTTTGAAGAAGACCGCAGAGCCCAGCTCACTGACAAAAGACAAAGGAGGAAAAGCCCAACACCCAACCCCAACCCACCAATTTTCCCTTGCAACCGCTGCAACCGTGTCTGCCTGTCCCGCATCGGACTTGTCAGCCATAAACGAGCCTGCAGCTGACGTGGACATTAATCTTCGAAGCCAAGCCAAAGAAAGAAGAAGAATCTTTCTATAACCCATACACTCTTCAGAAGTCACTAAAATAACTTGCAAATATCTGTGCTTGAGAATCATTTCTTGAAACTATCACAATCATTAGATTTATTGAAATGAGTTCATTATAACATTATGTATAACTGCTGTATATTAAAAAAGTAGCTAGAATAGACAACAAAATTAAAATTGATTTAAAATGGTACCTGCCGTTTTCTATTAGGTTTAAATCATCTGGTTTGTGCCTTTCAATTGATGAGGTGAATATTGAGCACATCTCGAGCTTGAGAGGAAAGCTACAACTGACTTTATTCCAAATGCCAGCAGCAAATATGTTGAGAGGATTGCCATGGGATTCTTAGCATTGCAGATTGGCTTTTCAGTCAGTTCTGTTCCTCAGGCTATGCTGCCATGAATTGTCAAGATGCGAGGGGCTTTTCATATAAATATAGCGCGAGATTTTTCAGTGAGGTCAGAAATGGAGCCATCTAGCTGAAATGTTTCCAGTTGACAGAACATTTTTGAAGTTTGATTGGCAGGTAATTGCATAATTTCACTGTTCAATGGACCGAGCAACACTTTTAAGTGCAACCCTGAAGAATCTTCAACTGCAAAGGTTTGAAAAATGTCCTGACGCGATGTTTGTTCACCTTGTGTACATTTCACATAAAATGGCGGCACTGCCGGACCCACTTGTAAACGCACCAATGCCGTTGGTGCAGACCCGCGGGGAACGAGGAGCGGAGATACAGCGCTCCCGCAGGATCCAACTGCCGCCAGCTCTGCACAGTCTTTGACCTGTTAAAAGAGCCTACAGTCGTTTTATTTAATATCCTACGGCTGCGGGGTCTGCGCCCAAGATGGTGCCACCTCTGATCGTCAGCAGCCATGAGGGGTTGCAGACTGCAGCAGAGTGGAGGATTGGCACAGGGCACCAGAAAATGGAGAGACGATGTGAAGCAGAAGCAGAGAGACGATGCACGGGGACGGTGACCACGGTGGCAGGCAAGCGAGGGGGCTCTGCGGCTGAAAGACCAGTGTGTGCAGTGGGCTGCTGATCACTCGATGAGGCCACGGAGGCTGTGGCCTGCTGGAGACAGCTGTCATGAGACTCACACCAGGATGCGGACTGCTGAAGACTAGTTCAAGGGTACCAGATATCTGAACCAGGATGCAAGGGAGTGCCAAAAGTGCTGAAGGGTTCCTGTGCATGTTGGAGGTTCAGATATGGAACTCGGGTTGCCAAATGGTTTGGACTGGACTCTGTATGGCTGCGGAAGTGCTGGAAATGAATCTACGGACACTCGGTGACTCGGGGGAGGGGCCTCTTTTGCTTCTCTTTCTCTGACTATAAGAGGTGCTTCAGGCAATTTCTGCCAATGGCGAATCTGTCTGCCATATGGCAGATGAAAGCAAATTTATGTAATATGACACTGTTTTATTACAATGACTAAAACCTGAATCTTGAATAAACACTTTTTTCCTAAACAGGACAAGATGTCCTCAGTCGTGCTGCATGTAAATTTTCAAGGGACTTCTATTCTTCCTGCAATTAATGAAAAAAAAAGTTCAATAACGTTGGAATGTAATATATTAAAATAATTCAGATGTTAGATAACAGACGAACGCGATGCAAGTACAATATTTGATTTGCATTCGTTCATAACAAAAACATGTGATAAATAAATGATGCTTAAGTGGCCTTTTCATGTTTCTCTACTTTATGGCAGGAACTTCATCCTCCTGCTTTTGAAAAGGTGATTCAGAACCTAATGGAAAACAATTGCCATTATTCTTTGTGGGTTCATCTCCATTGCCTGTTTAACCCAATGGATTGCATGTTCAACTTGATGATGTGATATTTCAAATGACAGTTATATTTTCTTCCGAAGTAAGCAGACTGAACAGTTGCAGTCGAGAGTACTGGCAGAAAGTGGGTGTGACAATTTGTCAGCGCCACATTTGTCAGCACGCTGTATGCTAAAGAGATTAACCCCTTGACAACTCTTCAAGATAGACAGAGCCAAAACTGTATTGAAAATCAGAGTGTACATCATGAATTTGCAAGTGAAATGACCCGTCAGCTTTTCAATGTGAGGTAATAAACATTTATGCAACTCTGCAAATGGGATCAGGTTAAGATATTCTGAAGATATTTCGTATTTCAGCACATGAGGATGAGCCCGTTTTATTTTGTGCTTGCAGTCATCCTACATAGTGACCTGAATGTATGGTCAGTGACAATACAAGGATTCCCAAGGACCTCTGCAAGCTCTAGGAAATGCCATGTGTGTGTGTGTTTTGAATGAGTTAAAATACTACAGGACACCACATGGTATTTATATTGGAAGTTCAAATATTATAAACTTCAACTCTTTTCAGAAGCAAGAATTCTGAAATATTTATACTGAGCGAATTAGACTTCACAGGTGAGTTAGCTGCTTGGAGCCAGAGCGATTTTTAAAAAAAAATTGTAGCTGAATATGACATTTTTTAAACCTCACTGAATGAGGTTTTTAAAGTATCATTATGGAGGTAAATGATTGCTTGAAGAAAAAAGATCCATCTGCAAGGATTTAAAATCGACTCTTTGTGAAGGACTAATGTATCTCAAAATATTTGCACTTTCTCCGGAGTCCAGAAGTTTATTTCACTCTCACGTAAGGATGCATTTTCCACTTCGCTTCATCAAAGTGACCTGAATATTATTGCCTTGATTATTGCCGCTAATGCTGGACAATCTGAAGTCCGTGAATCGGGAGTAAGAATTTGCTATTCAAAATTATCAGCCTTGACACAATCTGTGCTGCCCAATTTAGACCCAATTAACTTACACCCCACATTTTGAATGGTGGGAGGAGACTGGAGTCTCTGGCAAAAACCCACGCAGACACAGGGAGAACGTACAAACTCCTTATAGACAGCGTGAGATTCAAACCCAAGTCTGGTCTTGATCATTCACTGGCACTGTAAAGGTGTTGCACTGACCACTATCCCAACTGTGCCCCCCCTCCCCCCATAGTATGTAAAAGCTTTGTTGTTACAACTGATCAGAAAAATAATGGCCAAAGCAGAATCACTTGCAGTATTTAATATATAAATAAATGCAATACAGTGTAGACATAATGAAACCAAGTGGATAACATTCATGAATGACTTAGCTCATTTTGTATTACTAACATTCCTGATCTAACTCCTCAACTCCGATTGAACAGAGGCTCCATTTACTTGACTAAATTAAATGTTGTGGCCTTCATAAGATCTTAGCTGCAGGATAATGCAATTTATACTGGGAGTTCTAACTGCCTTGTTCTTAAAGCAATGCACCTTCTGTCCATCATGAAGAGAATCAGTGAAGATCTACTGATGCCCATTAGGCATTACTTTGAGCATGTGAATCACATCTTGTTAATGAACTCAATTGCTTTCAATTTGAATCATGAGTTTCACTAAAAATTCATTACTAGCACCTCTCTCTTGTTATCGGTAGTTTTGAGAGTTAAAGATATCACTTAGTATGACACAGAATTACTATATTTAGAGCAGGTACATCTACCAAGGGTTTATCAGTCTTGCCATTTATTTCTCTTTATTTCTGCTTTATTTCTCTGAGTCACTGAAAGGTATTAATTCTTCATTAAAGCCACTTTTTCTTTCAGAAAGCCATTTTATTTTCTGGCCCTAAATGCACAATGAAAAATGAGCTGGAACGTCCAAAACTTCAGAAACAGGCTTTTAAATTTTAAATTTAGACATATAGCACAGTTACACGCCATTTTGGCCCACGTGTCCGTGCTACACAATTGACCTTGACCCCTGGAATGTTTTGAATGGTGGGAGGAAACTGGAGCCCTCGAGGAAAACCCACGCAGACATGGGGAGAACGTGCACACTCCTTTGTTACGAACTCACAAATCTTGTTATGAACTATAAAAGGAACAGCAAAGGAGAAATTCACCAGGCAATGGTAAATTCAAAATATGAGTTTTTATTAAACTATTAACAACATTTCATACTTAACTTTAAACTTAACCCCACTGTGCACAAATGGTATATATGTATATGGGTGTGAGAAAATCCCAAATGATTACAGTTTAAGCTTGATTAAGAATAAAGTCAGTTTTAAAGTCCAGTTTCAAAGATCTTGTTGAACTTGAGGATCTTTTTAAATTGTGGTTCAGAAATAATTATGAAACAAGAGTGAAGCATCAGATTTCTTTAAATTGTTGTTCAAAAGCAACAATAAAGTGTTTTGAAACATCAAATCATCAGACTTCTTTAGAACTCACAAATTGTTTTGTTGAGTCACTTTCAAAACAATGTTCCTTCATATGAACAAAATTCTTCAATCCTTCACAAGTGATTTTCCACAAACTTCCTTCTATTTTCTTAAGGAGTTATGGAGTCTGCATCTTTCACAATTATCTCAAACTTCTTTTTTCTGAAAATTTTATTTATGGTTTTATAGACTCATATTAACCAAGTTGTTATTGGGGAACCATCCTCCCCTTTTACAGATCTTTGTTTGCCAAGTCTTCTCTTTTCCCTCCCCACCCCCCCAATCTTTCCATACCCCCACCCCCCATTGTTCACCCTCCCTCACATTTACCTCAAGCAAAAACATAAAAATCAATTATTAAAATTAGTAATACGAATATATAAGGAAGGAAAGAAAGAGAGAAAAAAAAGGGGAGGGGAGCTGGTAGTATTTCCAAGTTGTCTCAGGACTTGTGAGATCCAATTGTTCCTGTTGAGAATGGCTCTGGGGAGACTAATGATATCTGTGTTTTGACGTACCGCAGTTATGGCTGCCACGCCTAAACCTATTGTAATGGTATGGATTGTATGTACTCATTGGCTGGTAAAGGCTTGGGCTGGCCCGCCCACTGATGATACTCTCCCCTGGACTCCTCCCCTGGGACCCAGGACATAAAGTTCAGTCCACCTCGCCCTTCCCTGCACTTCTCTAGCTTGGATCCAGACCAGCTCAAATATTATGTACAATAAAGCCTATTGTTCCCCTCAGTCTTTGACCTTGTCATTATTGGGGCAACTGATAGTGCCCAACACATATGTGTTATAAGTAATTTTCTCCTGGGGAACACAGCTCTACATCTCCATATTCTATCTTATGCTCAGCTGAGAGTCAGATTTCCAGGTAACCATTTTGCATTTCCTGGCCACCGCCAAGGTGACCTTCACAAATTGAATTTGATGTTATGCAATCTCGGACACACGTCCACAATGTCTCCTGCAGGAACAAGGCTGGGTCCTGCAGATATTCCATCCTTGTGTTTTTTTTGAAAAATTCCCTAATTCTACCCTAAAGGATCTTCACCCTGGCTCATAGCCACGTTGAATACACAAAAGTTCCTGTCTCTTTGCCACATCTAAACATGTCTTAGATTTCTGGTTTGAGCTTCAGTAATCTTTGGAGCATGAGATATAACGGGTGCAAAAATTGTATTGCACCATTCTATATCTGACATTAATAACCACCTTCATACTGTCCCAGCAGAGGTCAGACCAGCATCGTTCAGAAATTGTTCTTCCCAATTCCAACTCCCATCTCTGCCTCACATTATGGAGACCCAGTTTCGAGCTCTCATTTTGGAACAGGAGATACATAGCCGAAATAAACATATGTGATTCCCCCTTCAATTAGAGCCTCTGCATCACTACACAATGGCAGGGCCATAGATGGTCCTAATTTGTCTGGCAAAAAAGATCTTAGTTGAAGATGGCAGAAGAAAGTCTTTTATGATAAGTTCAATTTATTTTTTACTTGTTCAAATGGAATGGACACTTTTGACTAAGAGTTTGAAATCAGAGCCATTTCAAACTTCTTAATCAAAAGTGATCATTTGACTGTATGCAAATCAGGCTGCCTCTATTTTATAAGGGCAGTTGGAGTTGCTATTTTCTTTTGAAATACTATGGGGTGTTCCTTCTTTCAATAAGCACATGGATCATTTTTAAAGGATTTTTCAATGTCTCTTGACATTGAAAGCAATTCTGTATACACAGGATGTATTGTTTCTTCCAACTGACTCAAAATGCCTGATTATTCTCAGTAAAATCCTTTCTCAGCATCATGTGACATGACATTATCACTGATTCCATTTCATTTCTTCAAAAAAAATTTGACTTTATCTTAGTCCAAAACTATAGGGGAATGACTCCAAGTTGTCTGCACAGGTCACTCAAATAGTACTTGAGTTTTGAAACAGCTGCCAGCATATTGCTGAATGTACACAAAAATGCTTTTAAGAACCATACATAGTACTTGAGTTTTCAATTAAAACCACTTCAATTCTTCTATAGCTCTGCCTTTGCAAGACACATTGACTCTGAAAATGACCTCACTTCTGAGTGTATTGTGTATCTGTGTGTGATCCTGTTCCAAACCCACAATAACCTTACCAAAAATATATATATAATTCTATGATTTAACTTTAAATATTAATATTAACACATCCGTAACTCCTTACAGACAGAGCAGAATTCAAATCCCGATTGCTAGCACTGTAAAGCCTTTGCACTTACCTCTACGCCAACCATGCTACCCACAGTTGTCTCTCCATCTCCACTGGACATCTTCAGCCTGCACATGGCACCTGTCCATTGAGGTGGAGTTGGTGTGAGCAGGATTCAGGAGTTGTACATTAAAACCTGGCCTCTGAAATTCCCCGACAGGTCGTTTGTTGTGTAAAAAGTTGAGTGATGATTTTAGTTTTCTTTAAATGTCCCTTCTCTGATATAAATAATTAAAATTTAACAATTAGGTAAAAGAATCAAGAGCATAACAGTTTAAACAGAGCTTAGAAGGAATTGGACCAAATGCAGGGAAATCGGACAAGCCAAGAATATCAATTTGATAATCATGGACAAGATGGATTGAAGGGTTTGCTCTGTGCGATATGATTCTGTGGTTCTCTCACATCAAGCATTTTTGTTTTTTCCTCTTTTCACTATGACTACTTTTCAAACAAACCTCAATTACTCTCTTGGTTACCATCCCCCTCTCCTAATTTAAAGGTGGGGGTGTGGGAAATCAGCTGTGATGCGCATCCAGAATCGCTGATCTTTTGTTGAATTTAACTGGTGGTAGAGCAGACAGGTGGATGTGCTGCAGTCTGACCTCCAGGCATTTGGTTTTGCATATATGGAAATCCAAGACTGTATGATTTAGGCTGTTGCCATAGGAACTACTTGCTATCACCCAGCACAATTCACTATAAAATAATCCCAAGAATACATAGCAAACTTTTTTATCATTCTCATTTCATTTTATTTGCTAGCCTCATTCTCAGCATGGTCCTGGCCTTGGTGTTGATATCTTTGAATGGACCTGTGTCTTTATGAATTAATTTTGGATTACATTGTGATCCATGTATTCCATAGGACATAGGAGTAGAATCAGGATATTGAGTTTGCTTGCTATTTGAATCATGGCTGATATATTTTTCCCTCCCAAACCTATTTGCCTGCCTTCTCATGTAACCCTTAGCCTCTTTTACCCAGAGCTTGAAAGCCAGGTTTTATCCACCTTTCGAACACTGTTTGAAAGAATCGCGAGGTGAATTGGGAGGGCTAGATGCCCTTCTTCAATTCACTGAGATAGGGTAGTCTCAGCGGTGGAGCATATTTGATTCGCGGAGCCGACCTTTTTCAGTTCTGTGTTAACACGCAAGCTGGCTTCCAAAGACAGGTCATGTCTATGGGAATACCACGGCTTTGCAGTATAAAAGGACCTCTTGATACCCTTACCACTCAAGAACGTATCAATTCTCCCAATTAACGTAAACTAACCCATTTCTTTAAATGTTGCTCAATCTTTTTAAACAATGGAATATAATTTAATTTATATATTAATTTTTCAAATTTAATATCTCTCTCTAAACACTTAATCTTATCTGTCCATTTAAAACTAACCTCTTGTCTACATTGTGAATAATGTCCTTCCACTAGCTCCATTATTTCACTTTTATCCCAATTTATCATATCGCGAAATTTTCCCATAATCTAATAACTTTATATAATATCTTGGTAATGATATTTGTGGTTGAGTTAAATAAACTAATACATCATCAGCAAATAAACTAATTTTATGTTACACCTGATTTACAAATCCCTTCAATTGAGGTTGATCAACTCTAATTTTATGTTCCAGTGGTTCTATAGCTAAAGCAAACAAAGCTGGTGATAAAGGACACCCCTTCCTAATAAATCTACTTAATTTAAAAGGTTGAGATATCTGTCCATTAGTAATCACTTTAGCTTTAGGTCTTCTATATAAGGCCTTAATCCAATTTATAAAATTAATACCAAAACCAAACCTGCTTAACATCTTAAATTTAAAAAATTCCACTCTAACCTATCAAAAGCTTTTTCAGCATCTAAAGCTACAATAATTGTATTAAAATGAATATTTTCCCACAACTTCAATATTTATTTCAGACTTTACCTATATCTATACCTCATAATTTTTTTTCAGAATGTAAATAGACAAATTAGGAAATTTCTTTGGAAAGGGAAGATGATAAGAAAGTCATTAGAAAAATTAACATGGAGATATGAGCAGGGTGGATTACAACTTCCCAATTTTAAAAATTATTATAGAGCAGCACAATTAAAATTTTTACTCTTTATGTTTGGTAAAATTAAACAATCATGGGTGGATATTGAACTAAATAAGATAGGTTTAATCAGCTGAGTTTATTTATCAATGGGATTTTAAATCTAATGCAATAGATAAGAAAGCTCTGATATTAAAACATTTGTTGAATATTTGGAATTGGTATTCATTAAAAATACTAATAATTAATCCTTTTTGTTTTCAAAAGAGTATCCTTTTTTAAATATATGGTGCAATAAGGGAATTTCTAATTTAGGGGATTGTTATCATAATAATAGATTGATGTCTTTTGATCAATTAATGGTTAAATATGATATGTCTTTTAACAAATTATTTTGTTATTTTCAATTGAGGGCTTTTTTGAGAGACAAATTGAGACCGGAAAAGATTTTCAAAGATCTTTCAAACTTGGAACAAATTATAGTTGATGGAGTGGTTAAAAAAATGTATTTCAACTGCATATATATTATTACAGGAACAGATACCTAAAATAAGTTTGTTTTATTCAAAGGAAAGATGGGAATGAGATTTGGACACGACAATAGATCAACAAATTTGGCAGAATTTGTATAAAGAAGTTATGACAAATATTATTAATGTACTGTATAGATTACTTCATTATAATTTTTTACATCAATAATATATTACTCCTCAGTCCAATGTCCACCTTTTTGCTCTGTATATATCTTAAAAATATTTTTGTATCCTCTTTTATGTTATTGGCAAACTTCTTTCATTAGTTCTCCTCTTATTGCCTTGTTTTTAGTTGCCTTCTGTTTGTTTTAAAAGATTCCAAATCCTTTCCAATGTGAGCCCTCCTCTGTTGATTTTACGCTGTCTTTGACTTTCCTTGGTTAATCACGGTTGCATCATCCTCCCATCCCTTTCATGGTGCTGGTGATCCACGGCAACTTTCTGCAAGCTGCAGGGACCCCTGCTACCTTTCCTTTCAAATAAATCCCCTTCTGTGGATTATTATCACAACTTGAAGATTTCAGGTGTACGAATGCTCCAGAGACTCTCTGTCTGGTTATCAGAAAGTCATCATTCGATTCATTTCTATATAATTTATTACAAGTTAGCCTTGTTTTGAGGGAGGGGTTTGGTTTTAGGTTTTTTTTTCCTTTTTCCTTTTTTTTACTTTTTTCTTTTTATTAGTAGAAATAAATAAACTAGGTAAACATGGGTTTAAGTGTGGATCATTAATAGTGATCATATTACAGAATAAGATAAAAATACATGAGAAGTATAAAATCCCTTTTATTGATGTCAGGGATTCTTAATTGTATCTTATCTATTTTCAACTCAACATTAATTTGGTTATATTATGAGGAATGGACTAACTGTTAACTCAATATAATCACAAAATTTGATGTTTTGAATAGGACAAGTTAAGTAAATAATTATGGTTATACTTCCCATTTACAATTTATGTGTGATGTGTATATGATTTGATTTATGTTATTAATTAGAAGACCCTGTATAAAGTGGGTTATTTTCTATTAAATAATTTAAAAAAATTAAAATATTCCCTTTCCAACCACCTGGCACTGAAATCAATGACATGCAGTCTTCTTCTCAATGACCAGCTGCTGAACCACATTAACAATCTTCAAGTCTTGCGGAGATTGGCTGAGTCAGGTCGACTGGAATGCAGAGGCCTTAAAAGGCCAGGACACCACTAAGGAGTGGGCTTGACCACAAGCTGCTCTTTAAAAAAAAGTGAAATTTTACAAATTCCTTCGCTTGGGATTTAGCGGCAACCTGATTTTCCCAACCGAGTCACATCACCGACACTCCCCACCTGCCTGTCTTTTTGATGGGATGTGTATCCTTGGATGCTTAGCTTTGAGTTGTGATCTTCTTTCTGTATTTCTTCTCCGTTATGCCAATAATGCATTTTATTAAAGGTTACGGAGAGAAGGCGGGACGGGGTACTGACCTTTAAGATCAGCCATGATCTCGTTGAATGGCGGAGCAGGCTCGAAGGGTCGAATGATCTACTCCTGCTCCTATCTTCTATGTTTCTATGCTCTACCTGCCAATTTCTAAATGAACACCTACCTTATTTTGTACACTGCATGCAGTGAAATACAACAATTTCAGTCCTGTATTTACCACCCTTCTTCATTGATTTGTCTCCATGCTGCCAGAGGTTGAATTATCTTTTTTTTAAACATTTTTCTTTCATTATGGAGTGTTCAGTAACCAGTAACCTCTCCTGCTCACTCCTTCCCTTTAGCTTTATCTATACGTTGCTGATCTGTTGAACCACCTCTGTAGTATTTAGATTCAAGCCATATCCATAACTCAGGTTATATGATTCAGCAGGAGTCCGGACCCAACACTGTTATGGTGGACCCATCCCATCAGAACAGCTTCCTCTCTCCCCAATACTCATGCCATGAATTCAAACCCAATTCTCACACACCAACTTGAGAGCCATGCATTTCCAAATCTTGTCAACACTGTGCCAATTTGCATGTGGCTCAGGTAGCAATCTAGTGATTATTACCTTTTTGGTTCTGCTTTTTCATTTAATCCGTCACTGCTCAAGCTGTTCAGTCAGATGGAGGTTGAGAGAGTTTTTTTTTAACCTCCCTTCATTTTCATGTAATTAGTTTCCTTTGAATTAGGGAAAGCATTTAAAAGATTAGTTGGGAATTTGTCATTTATAAATGCCTGAAAGATAAATAATTGAAATAGGAAAGTGAAGGAGAGGGTCAAGATGTAGGGTTCAATTTTTGTTATTATGCACCAGTTCAACTTTAAAACCAATGATTTGCTCACACCAATGTTTTATTGCTGGAAATGTATGAGTTCGTCGTGGATGTAGTGACAGAGTGCTACCATCAGGAGGAGTCAGAGATGGAGAATGCTGTTGGGGAATGATGTTGAATCTTGGATAGATTCAAGATGGATGCCTCCACCTAAGGTCTGACATGTGTATGTTCTGTTTCTTAGTGCTGTTTTCTTAGTTCATAACCTAGTTGTTTTAAAAGATCCCAAATTTCTTTATTGTAATAAAAGAAACCACATGGTACCAGGAGTGGAAGAAATAGCCAGGTTCTGCTGTGAAAGGAGAAAAATAAAGAAAAATCTCAGTGTGCATAGTGAGTAACCCGTCCATATCAGCAGTGAAAATATGGAGAGTTTAAAAACTCCTGATGCTGTAAAATGGACTTCAAATGTCATCGAGGAGTGGAAGCTGTTTAAACAAAGCTTTATGATGTATCTGCAAGCCATTGGAATCGATATCAAACAGGATACACAGAAGCTTGCACTGCTACTTACCGTGGTGGGACCTCAAGCACTAGAGGTTTTCAACACGTTTATTTTTGCCGAGGCAGAAGACCAGAGAAAATGCAACAAGGTTATCGAGATGTTTGACCAAACTGTTCACCAAACCAAAATGAAACCTTTGAGAGATATGTGTTTTGCTCGCGCATGCAGCTGCAGGGAGAGAGCTTTGATACTTTATTAATGGACTTAAAATTAAAAGCAAGAACATGCAATTTTGGATTGCTGAAGGATTCACTGATCTATGATCAAATTGTGTTTAGAATTAATGATGAGAAAGTGAGAGAGAGGTTGCTACAAGAGACAGAGCTTACCTTAGCTGGAGCTGTGAAGATGTGCCACACCAGTGAATTATCTCGGCAGCGTGTAAAAAATTCTGTGATAGTGTAAAGCCAATGAAAATGAAAGCATAGTCATAGCCACAGTGACTGGATATACACACACAAACAAAAAGTGAGATACAGGAACCAATAAAAAGATAGAGAGACATTCGACTGTAAACAATGTGGCACTAAGCATGTACCAAATCAATGCCGAGCTTATGGAAAAGTCTGTAACAAGTGCAAAGGGCAGAATTACAATACGAAGCAATGTTTTTTTCCAAAGGGAAACTAAACAGAAGTAAAAGTGTAAATACTATAGAAGAAATTGCTCACAGTGATACACTTTTCGTGGGCAAGGTGGTGAACAGTGTTGAGCAGAATAAATGGACTGTGTCATTGCATAGAAATGGAACAAATATTCCTTTCAAATTTGACATAGGGGCAAAGGTTAATTTGATCTCTGAGTGCCACATCAAAGCAATGAAGATAAACCTGTACATCCATGCAAATCCTGTGCTGTTCCCAGATGGATATTATTCACTGCTTGGTGACGAAGCATGAGAAAACTTAAACCTAGTCAAGAGGTTCTATCACATGAACACTGACCATGCAGAGGACAGTGTAGAGGAAATAATGGATCAATTTTCCGACATCTTCAAGGTGTTTGTAGTTCTACCATTCACCTATAAGATACAGTTAAAGGAGCCAGTAGTACATGCTCCGAGGCAGCTTCTAACACCATTAAAGAAAAGCTCAACCAGGAACTCGACTGAATGACCACACTAGGGGTCATTAAAAAATTGAAGGAGCCCACATAATGGGTGAATTTACTGGTGAGTGTCAAAAAGATCAATGACCTACATGTGTGCATGGACCCAAAGAATTGAATGCCAATATAAAGAGAGAACATTATCAGGTTCCACCCAGGGATGAAATTACAAGTGAGATGGCTGGTGCAATATTTTTCACTAAATTGGTTGCATCCCAGGGCAAATAAAACTACATGATGATAACACAACATACTGTACATTTAATACACTGTTTGGCCAATACTCCCATCTAAGGATACCTTTTGGAATTCCTCAGGACCGGAAGTGTTCCACAGGACAGTAGAACACATCATAGAAGACATAAATGGGGTACGTTGTATGTGGATGACGTGATCCTATGGGGATCCGCACAAAAACAACATAACGAGAAGCTCATCAAAATGCTACAATGCATCCAGAAGTGTGGATTAAAGTTAAACAGAGCAAAATGTCAGTTTGGTGTGAAGAAAATCACCTTTTTGGGAGATAAGCTGCCAGACAAGAGTAAGGTGAAAGCAATTTTAGAGATGCCCAGACCCACTGGCAAAAAAGGCATATTGAGAATGCTGGGAATGATCAATTTCATTGTAAATTCATACCAAACCTGTCTTTCAAAGCATCAAGGAAGAATGGGGATGACTGAAGACCATTCTCGCTACAGAACCAGTATATTTGACATTCTTTGATTCATCCAGCAAGACGAAAATATCCACGGATGCTTCAAAAGATGGAATAGGTGCTGTACTACCTCAGGGTGTAGAAGATTGGAGGCTAGTTGTATAAGCCTCAAGGACGATGACAACATCTGAATGTTGATATACACAGATCAAGAAACAATGTCTAGTTCTGGTTTATGGACTTGAAAACTGATTGATAGAAAGAGACTCCTTGGAAGGGAGAATGACAAGGAATGACAGATGTGGTGAAACAAGGAGGATGTAGCTTAACAGCGAAGTGATGTAACTAGGGGTGAGTCAATGGTGGGAGGGGGAATGTGTGAAGAGGGGAAAGCAATGCAACACAAGCAAGAGCGAGTGAGTTTAGGAGGAGAAATCTTAGAAAGGCAGTTCCCTGATTAAGTTAGGGCTCTATTCCTGAGAGCTGTCCATAAACCAATTTTATTGCAAATCAGAAATGTCGCACTTCCTCCAAAATTAAGATACAAGTCCATCACCAAAAATAATTGAGGCTCCCCCTTCCTGATGCATTACTGTTTTCTTTCAGTACTTCATTGTGATTTCATCTGTTCTCTATAGCTACCCATATTCAATCATCCTGCAAGCAGTTCTGATAATTCAATCAAATATCTTCCATGTTCACCCTAACATGACCCACAATTAAGCTAACAGAGCTTGTAAACCATTTGCAGAGATCGATGAATGTATTAATTGAATAACAAGTTTGCATTCCTGTAACAAACTTTCTCGAAAATTTGTTTCAAATATTCTGGCCAAATTTGTGTAAAGATGGATTTTCATAAATCAGGCCTTAAATAACCTGGGGAGCTCCCTGTACATTGTTCACAGATAGGAGATGAGGGTAGGATTAGTTCATTAATTTTGTTTTGCTCCAGGTAATTTTTTTTAATAGCACTTTGCAATTCTTACCGTAACTTTTGAAGCCTGATGTTCTATTTTAATCCACTGAAAATCTCTTATCCTTTCTTGTCTTCCACTTTGCTGTGGTGCTGCAATGTTTTCCATACTGAACTTTGACTCCAGACTGGCAGTTTGAGGGTAAGATGGTGAATAACACAGTTGTGTAATAAGCTAAACATTTTGAAATGTTCATGCTCTGCTAATTTTAATAATTTACCCTACCTTTAATCTGCCTGTTCAATGGTACATTGTGAATGTGTCCAATTGAAATCCATCTACATTCAAGTATCTGCAAGAAATAATTCTAATACAATTTGTCTTCTATAAATTGATATTTTTCTTTAATTGCTGTACGTCACCTGTATAAATAACAATCCAATATTTTAACTCACACAAGTACTTACATGTTTATTCTGTCCCTTATTATAAATCAGTGGGTTTACATGAAATGTTTTGTTCCCACTGACAGATTGCAAGCTGGCGAGATCTGGTCCCCCAGCGACCATTGTTGCAATTGATGAAGAAAGTCGGAATGGTGAGTGGTTGTGTTACGTTTAATTGACCAGATTGTTTGCAAGTATGAATTCTGACACAAATTTCTGACACAACAGCAATGTGGTATCACTAAAAGCGTGAGTGTAATTCAAATGCATTGTGATCGGTTATGTGTAGAGAGCGTCCAGTCCTGAAGCCAAAGTTACACTTAATCATTTCAGGCTGGAAATGCTTAATATGTTTGTATGACTTTCATTTGTCTGCTCTTCTCAAAGAGGTATTAAAGCAGCAGTCATGATTCCAGGCCGAGGGTACTGACTTTTATTGATATATTACAATGAGGTTATATTGATGCAAAGTAGCTTGGAGCGTACATAGTTCATACTTGAAATAGAAAATCATTCTCAAGCAGTGGAGAGGGATGAATAGTTGTACTCTCTAGATTATTTGAGGTCACCAATGCATTTCTCTTTGCCCATATTTGTTATCAGAATGACTGCATTGCAATGCAAAATCTTGATTCAACCACTTAACTGGGGATTGGTGCAGTGAACAAACAATATCTCATGGGAAAAGGTAATATCTGTTCCCAGTTTATTGGCCCTCCATCCACTGAAGAAACTGAATTATTCACAAGTCGAAATAAGCAGTGAAAATAACAGGGCAAACTGGGTGTATTGTACTAAATTGAATCAAGGGATGAGTTTAAATCTACTGGTGATGGCGATAACTCAGCATGAATTGTTGCATGACATCGTTCTGATTATAACTGTAGGATATTGGATATGTGATTAGCACTGAGCATTAGGATATAAGTATATTTTAAAAGAAACTTTTGTAGGGCTATGGAGAGTCAATGCAGTGATAAATCTAATTGGATTATGCATTCTAAGACCCAGCAGAGGCTTGATGGCTGAATAGTCTTTTTTGGAGCGATTTTCAGAAGAAAGAAAGCTCATTTTTATAAAGCAGAACCACAGAATGTTACATAATGTCTCTTTTCATCTGTTAATTAAATGTGATAGCTGCTGTTTGGGTGTCAAAGTGGTGCAGTTGATTGAGGTTCTGCCTCACAGTGTCAGAGGCCTGGGTTCAATCATGACCTCAGCTGCTGTCTTTCTGGAGTTGTCACTAAGTTCTGCAAGGGGCCGAGCGGGCTTTCTCCTTCCTAAAGGCACTTGGGTTGGTTGGATAATTCATCACTGCAAATGTAAATGGCCCCAAGTGTACAGGCATGTGGTGGAAATGGCATCAATGCAGGATTGATATGACTGGTCGATGGTTTGAGGGACTTGTTTCCATACTTCATGATTCCATAATAACATGTCAGTTAATATAGGGACTCTAAGGAAGCCCAAGCAACTGTGTGAGATGGTGGACCACTTCCTTTCTCTTTATTGATATTATCTGGGAGGTGAATGTTGTTTTGGAGGTGCAGTTCATGGATTATTTGGCATTGATCAAATGTATAGATGCAGAATGAGTTTACCACCTCCTTTCAAATGCAATGTAAGTTTTCCTGGAAATCTCTGTTTAGCATCAGATTATATAACAAGTTTACATCCCAAACGGATGCTGAAGTTTGTAATATTCTGTCTCCGTTAGGATGGTTACCACTAGTTTATACTGAAACCTGATTGAAATTTTCATGTGTTTACAGCAATACTAAATTTCTGTGAGATTAATATTTGTATTTTCATAAATGGGTTGTCTTAAAATGGCTACCAGCAACAGAGTTTCCTTTAGATACCAATAAAAGCAAGCAAGTTTTTAAATTGCATTAACATATTGATCATTTGTAAACAGCAAATTATTGAGCTGCATGGATGGAAATGCTGCTATTTTGTTAAAGAAGTGAAAATGTAGTGGTCTCAACTTCTCTGGTCCTTGGGTTGAATCAAAACAATGGATGGGAGCTGTTGGTTGTATCAGGTGTTCAGCAGGAATGCGTTTGAGGTTTGGAACATTATGTGCAGTCAACTCTGAATTTTTTTTAAAATGGATCTGAGCATTGCTGGTGAGGCCTGTGTTTATTTGCCTATTCCTGATTTCCTTAGGCTGGCTGTGGATCACGATTGCAAACTGCGGCAGTCAATCTGATGAAGGTACAGGCGGTCCTCAACTTACAACCTATGCAAGTTCTGTCCACCCGCACGTATGACTGAATTTAAAAAAAAATACTGAACATATGCTAAGATTCTTCATTAAAGGTTCATTTGGTTTTTTTGTTTAAATTGCATCAATAACACTTTAAGAAAGGCTTTTTCGGTCCCAATTACGGTCATAAGTTGAGGACCACCTGTGCAGGGTTATTCCCTAGGCAGTTCAAAGACCAATAGTGAAAGAGCAGGGATATGTTTAAAACTGAGGATAGTGGGTACCTTCGAGGGAATGAACAATGTTTCTATGTATATTGACAGATGGGTCAATAAGCTATCTTATTTGAAATGTAAATTGAAAGTTTCTGACAAACAAGTAAATGTACAAATTCATAATAGCATTGAATATAAATAGAAGATTTCCAAAGTCATATTTCCTTTGGGTGATGAGACGTAGATGGAAATGGAAGTGGTCTGATTAGTAAGTTGGCAGATAATACAAAATACTGGCGAAATTGATAGTGAAGGAAGTTGTCAAAAATACAGCAGGAGAAACTTGTGCAAGAGTTGGAGATGGGGCGGAGAAATGGCAGGTCAGTTTAATTCAGACAAGTGTGAGATCGAATGTCAGGGCAACGTATACACTGAATGGCAATACACTCAAGAGCATTGGTTGACAGAAGAATCATGGGGTATAAATTCATAGCTTCCTGACAAAAGCAACACAGGTAGATGGTACTGAAAATATGGGTGACATACTTGCCTTGAACAGTCGGCGCATTGCATGACATGGAATCCTACAAAATTGGAGTAGGCCATTTGGCATTCTGAGCCTGTAGCAATTTAATGAAATCATGGCTGATCGTGCAGCATCTTTACCCTATTCCTGCTTTCTCTGCATACCCCTTGCTCCATTTAGCCAGAAGATCACAGCCAACTCCCTTTTGAATATATCAAATGAACTGGCTTCTGTGGTAGGGAGTTCACAACTCTGAGTGCAGAGGTTTCTCCTCACCTTAGATCAAAATAACTAACCCCTCATCCTTTAGCCCCTTTTACACAGTTAGTTCAATGTGGGAATATTGCGCTTTGATTGTGCCACACCTGTGTAAAAGGTACAAATACAAAATTGGGAGGGGGGGGTGGGTTCCATGTAGTCCTGCCTTTAAGCTGGTAGTGGAGGTAGTCGCAGCGCCGAATCGACGTCTGTGTAAAAAGGGTGAGCCAGCAAGCTGAGAACAGGATGGGAAAGGATCTGTGTGTCACAAGCAACGCCAAGGCTGTTGTGTTACACGTCCCTCCTCTTATTATGCTGGTGCTGTTTAGTTCAGTGTAAACAAGCAAAGCCAGCTTAATGACAGCACCTCTTTATAGCAGTGTCTGTGTAAAAAGGGCTTTTGGCAGTGATTGGTGGTTTTGGACTTTCCCATCATCAAGACCCTTAAGACCTTCGGTGTCTTGTCCTAGAAGGGAGTATAAAGTCTAGAACTCATGTTGCAGCTGTAAAACAAAAAGATGGAATTGGCATAGAGTGTACAGTTCTGGCTGGCTGCTCCATAGAAGACTTCAGAAGGGGTGCAGAACAAGTTCTCCAGCATGCTTCCTGGATTGGAGTGCATTAGGTACAAGTGGATCAGAGGTTGTGGTGCAACCTAACAGAAATGTATAAAATGTTGAAAGGCATTGATTAGGAAGGCAGTTAGAATCTTTGTTCACCATGTGAAAATATCAAATACTGGAGAGCATACTTTTAAGGTTAAAGGGAAAAAAACTTATAGGAGATGCACAGGGCAAGTTCTTTTTATGCATGGTGGTAAATTCCTGGTAGGCAATGTCAGGGGGTGTGATGATAGTTTTTCGAAGCACTGAGACATACGAACATGCTGGGAATGGAGGGACATAGACCATGTGAAAGCAGATGTGATTTGTTTAAATTGGCACCATGGTCGTTACAGACATGATGGATCAAAGGTCCTGTTCCTGTGCTGTACTGTTCTGTGCATATTGTTTGAGAAGATGAAGTGGTTCGGACAAGGTAAATGGAAGCTTCCAAAGTGTTAAAGGGCATCTGAAGTGACATGGATGAAAGTGGGAAGGGGCTAGACTAGGGGAAAAGAATGGAGTCAAAGTAACGAGAAGTAAATTTGATGAGGTTGGAGAAGGCAATGGGTTTGCCTGGACATTCCTGCTTGGGCAGGAGATGGAAGCAGACTATATGATTCTGGGACAATGCACTGTTGGAAACTGAAGGGAAACTCTGATAAAACAAGATCTGTGACAGTATAGAAAACCATGCTGAGCTTATGGTCCATATGTACCGAAGAGCTGATGTTTGGGTTTTACAAGGTAGAGATGAACATGAGGGTTCCAGCCTGAAATGTCGATCATCTTTTCTCTCTGACTGATGCTGCTTGACCCACTGAGTTCTTTGTGTATAACCACCCTTGTCAGCCAGTTTGATGGTAATGTCAATATTAGTTCTCAATTGCCAGTTCACAAAGAAGCAGGCTGAAATGAGGAAGGAGAATAGAAGACCACTTTTGAAATGTGTTAATAAATGCCTTTGCAATGAGATCCCACAGAGAATGGATGCTAAATTATTTGTCCAAAAGTACACTTTTTAAAATCTGTCAGGATTGCTTTTAATTTTAATATAGGTTATCAGAAATAAAAGTTAAGGAGGTACAAATGTTCCTAAAGTATTGGCTTCTGTCTATTAAATAATTCATCCCTGCTAGAAATACCAAATACAAGTGCTAGTGGATTGCATTCATTTAGCCTTTAAAATTAATTTCTATTGAAGTCGCTCTGGAAATGTGGAGTAGAACTACTGTCACCTAAAATTATACCTTTAGCTCTGCCAAGTGGAGCTGAATTTTGAAGCAGTCAAATGTTCGCAGATAGCAATCCATATAATCGAAACTCAAGATTCAGATGGGCAATTCATCAGATTACTGTCACTCCTCTCCACTGACCTCCACCTGACCCCAAGTCTTTTATGAGGCTGCGCTTAACTTTTCCAACTCACTTGGTCCGGAGCAAGCTGTGAGCAGTGGCTAGGCCTCAGGCAGCAGACCATGAATTAGCACACTGAGCTCGCTCCTGCCAAGGCTTTCAAGTAGTTTATATCTGTATTAATTAAAGGCATATAAACATTCTTCATATAGTTGCAAGAAATGATTTCAAAGTTCGAGAAATTAAATATTCAAGTTAAAAGTTCAGATTTGTTGTCAGAGTACACATGTGACATCACATACAGCCCTGAGATTCTTTTCCCTGCAGGCATGGCAGAATTACCATTTATTAGTCGTGCAAAAAAAAACTGAATTCAAAAAGATATGTAGACCAGCGAACAAGTAAAGAAATGTAAACAAATTATGCAAATCAGAGAGAAAAAAAATCAATTAAGTGCACAAATAAGAGTCCTTAAATGAGTCCCTGATTGAGTTTGTTGTTGAGGAGTCTGATGGTGGAGGGGGAGCAGCTGTTCATGAATCTGGTGGTGTGAGTCTTGGGTACCTAGACCTCTTCCCTGATAGTAGCAGCGAGAACCAAGCATGTGCTGGATGGTGTGGATCCTTGGTGGTTGGTGCTGCTGTCCAACGGCAGCATTCCTTGTAGATGTCATCGATAGTCGGGGCGGCTTTGCTTGTGGAGTTCTGGGCTGTGTCCATGACCTTTTTGCAGGGCTTTACTCTTGCGGGGGGGGTTTGGTGTCCCCATACCAGACTGTGATGCAGCCGGTCAGCACACTTTCCACCACACATTTGTAGAAATTTGTCAGGGTTTCTGATGTCAGACCAAACCTCTGCAAACTCCTAAGGAAGTAGAGGAGCTGACATGCTTTCTTCATGATGCCATTAGTGTTTTAGGTCCAGAAAAGATCCTCCGAGATAGTGACTCCCAAGAATTTTAATTTCCTCGCCCTCTCCACATCTGATTCTCCCAATGATCACTGAATCGTACACCTCTGGTTTTCCCTTCCAGTTCTGCATGTCATTGATTAGCCCTTTGCTTTTGGTGACATTGAGTGTGAGGTTGTAGTTGGTGCACCATTCAGCCAAGTTTTCTATCTTGATGCTGACTCATCACCTTTCTTTATACAACCTACTACCATGGTATCGTCACTCACACAGTCATAGGTGTATAACGAGTAGAAGAGGGGCAAAGTACGCAGCCCTGCGGTGCTCCAGTGCTGCTGGAGATTGTGGAGGACATGTTCTTTCCAATCCTTACTGATTGTTACCTGGAGGTGAGGAAGTCTAAAATCCAATTACACAATTGGGTATTGAGGCCCAGGGCTTGGAGTTTGCTGATCGGTTTTGATGGTGTTTAATCAAGAGTATCCTGATGTGTGCATCTTTGCTGTCCAGGTGCTCTGGGCTCTGTGTAGAGCCAGTGAGATGGCATCCACTGTAGACCTGTAGCTAAGGTGGATGAATGATCAATGTTAAAATTAAAAACAATTACTTACATATAATGAAAAAAGATGGAAGAACCAAGTAGGTCAGGAAACATCTGAGGAGAGAGAGAGAAGAAAATGGTCCTGTTCACATTTTAACATTCTGACTTGCTGTGATTTAGGACTTCCAGCAACTGCAGCTATTTTGATTTTCGCTTGCCACCACATCTCCTAAGGAGATGAATGTGAACCTGGCCCCTCTGCTTAGGACCTCAATAGTCTTCCACTGGACCCATCAGACGGATTGGCATGGGATTAAGAGCTGCGTTGCTCCGGAGGAAGAATTCACTGGCAGTTCACCATGGCTGAGTACATTTCAGCCCAATTACCCATCAACTCCCTGAACTTTATTTGGCTGCTCTGTCCAGCCAGATTATAACCTCACTTGTTTTGGAATGGCTGCTCCTTTGCCGTACAGACTCCTGTCACACAGCAGTGGATTCGAACCCACGTCTGTAATAGTGTTGCGCTAACCACTAACTAATTGTGCTGCCCTATAAATAACAGGTTTCCAATACCCTTTGGTAGGCAGAGATGCTGGCAGAACTCAATAGAAAGGTAGAATTGGTCAGTTAATGTTTTGAGTCTGGTCCCTTATTTTTCTCATGTATCTAGCCCGGCCGCAGCTAAACAATGTTTGACATTTTCCCAACAGCCAATCTGGGCCTTCTGATCCCTGCCTATGAGCTGCCTAGCACAATACCTTGTAAATTCAGTCAACCTTCCTAACTTTGCTGTCAATCTGTCAGTAAACAGGTTTAAGTTAAGAAGATGGCCTACATTGACAAGGCATCCCTTTTGCTTGGCGTGGTTACTACTCACACTAACCATCTAAGACTCTCATATTTATGAAACTTTATTTATTTGTATATATGAATTCTTGCCCTGGATTGTATTGTCTGTCTGTATGAGTGTCTGTGAGTTTTGCACTGAGGATTGAAGAGCGTTGTTTGGCGGGTTGTGCTTGTGCAATCAGTTGACAGTAAACCTGACATAACTTGATATTTCCACACTGGTGTTGATTGGAGAATGCTTTCACTGTACATGCAGTGGTTTTAGTTAGGCTGTGAAGAATACACCTGTTGTCAACTTTGGCTGCTTTTCCATGCAATCCCAATTGGTAAAATTAATAGATTAAAGAAAAATATAAAAACGTTAAGATCTTTGGGATGGTAGATGGAAGGAAATTCATGGAGTGAGTCAAGAACATCTAAGGTTGGATGTGCGGCCTTTAATCATAAGTATTCAGAAGTGAAGACTGCAAGTACCTTTGCACTTGAAGGGCAATGAATATCTGAACTCTCTAGCTTCCCCAAAAAAAACCCTGAAGCTAGGCCAAAATGATATTTGAGATCCTTGCGGAGGCAAAATTATACTTGTTGATTTTTGTTAGGCAACTCAAGGGCATCAACAGTGATGGGGAGGGGAGAAGGCCAGGGAGTGAGGCTGAGTGGCAGAATGGATCAGCTCATGATTAAATGGCTGGGCAAACTCGATGGCCTGAATAGTCATTTCTGCTCTGATGTCTTATGGGTGTGTCATTAAGGGTTGCAGGTATGCAGGTAGTTCCAAATTAAGTTTGATTGGTTCTGATCTAATCAATTGTGAGATCAAAAATGAGTGATCTACTGTCGTTACTGTGCATCCCTGTGTTCTTGTACATGAACCATTTTAATCCAACTAAGCTCTTTTAAAAGGGGATTAAGCCAGGATCTTGATCCTTCTATTTTTATTTGATATTTGTCCAAAATAAATAGGCATTTATTTCACACTTGCAGTCTTCCACACCATGTGAAGCTGCTGGCATAGCTTTCAATGCAGGAAGCACCCAGAATCTTGTGCAAAAAGAATCTTCTGGAGGAACTCAGTAGGTCAAACAACATCAGTGAGACAAGAAAAGTATTATCAATGTTTTGGATTGGGATCTTCAATCAAAGTTCACTGGTGCACAAGCACCACCCAGCACTTCTGTACATCTTCTTGTTCATTGACTGGTAATCGAGGACATAATATGTGCTTGAGGTCAATGTGATGCTTACTCTCCAATACTGCCGGAACCTCGATTCTTCCAGATGTTGCATGGAGCAGGTCACGAAGATGCGACTGAAGAAGTGTAGGCGGGATGGTACAGAATATCCTGTTGATAGTCTAAACTACAATTGCGGTGCTTTGGAGCTGGAGGCGCATTGGGGAGAATCATAAAAATGAAAACAAAGACATAGCAACAAGTTTGAGGAGGTGTGAAGCTGCTCATGGGGCCTGAGCTCAAAATGATTGGTTGCCTGTCATTGAATCAGATTGCTTTGAGCTTCTTTTAGTTTTGTTTAACGTGTAGCCAATCCATGCAAAACTTCTCACAGATATTCTCCATCCCTTTGCTGAATCAGTCAGATGCTCATTAATGTTGTCTAACCCACACCATGAAGTAAGTAATGGGGGTCGCAGATATACATGACCTTAGGTACACATCACATTCAGAATCAAAGGTGAAATAATGCAGGATGCTGGAAACCTGAAATGAAATCAGGAAATGCTAGAAATATCGACAAGTCAGGCAGCAAACTGTGGAAAGAGAAACAGTAAACATTTTCTGTACTGAAACCCAAAGTATCTCGGATGTGAAACATTGTACAAATGCTTCCTGACTTGCAAACTGTTTCCCACATTTTCTGGGCCTATTTTTTTTAGATCAGCGCGAGAGATAAGAGCCGCAAATTATTGTTTACCCAGTATAGTTCATGCTGGAATGGCCCTGCAATGATGTATTTTTAATATTTTTTCTTATTGTTTGTAATGGAGTAAAAATTAATTACTCTTGTCTGGACTAAATACATGATACAGAAATCTTATTAGACCTGAGTTTCAAAAATGTAGTTTAATATGCAGTTGTAGTATGTTGTGTATTTAATGTATGTGAAATAGAACGGGTTTCCACCTCCACCTGTCTGAAGTTTGCTGAACGTGTTTAGTAATGAGATAATAATCACCTACGGCTCCTAGAACGCTTCCACCAGCGTTGTATCCGCTCCATCCTCAACATTCATTGGAGCACTTTCATCCCTAACGTCGAAGTACTCGAGATGGCAGAGGTCGACAGCATCGAGTCCACGCTGCTGAAGATTCAGCTGCGCTGGGTGGGTCACGTCTCCAGAATGGAGGACCATCGCCTTCCCAAGATCGTGTTATATGGCGAGCTCTCCACTGGCCACCGTGACAGAGGTGCACCAAAGAAAAGGTACAAGGACTGCCTAAAGAAATCTCTTGGTGCCTGCCACATTGACCACCGTCAGTGGGCTGATATCGCCTCAAACCATGCATCTTGGCGCCTCACAGTTTGGCGGGCAGCAACCTCCTTTGAAGAAGACCGCAGAGCCCACCTCACTGACAAAAGGCAATGGAGGAAAAACCCAACCCCAACCAACCAATTTTCCCCTGCAACCGCTGCAACCATGTCTGCCTGTCCCGCATCGGATTTGTCAGCCACAAACGAGCCTGCAGCTGACGTGGACATTTACCCCCTCCATAAATCTTCGTCCGCGAAGCCAAGCCAAAGAAGAATAATTAGGTGTATGATCAGTTTGTTACTAAAAAGCTACCAACTGGCCATAAACATTGCACCTTCAGGCTTCTCTGCACAATAAATGACCTTGTACCCTTTTTTGTCACACTTTACCAATATCAGATGAGACCAACTGAAAGCATATTCAGAGCTCTTCCCATGATGGTGAGCAAGTCTGACACACAGCACCCTCCAAGCAGGAGTCACTCTCCATGTGCCAGACTTGATTTGCAATGAGAAAAAGAAGATTTGATTTAACCAGTTATTCCAATTTTCTACACTTCTCCTTGGCTCACTGCAAGTTGAGATCTATGCTTTTACCTGTAATCTGCCTTCTCCAGGCTGGCAATTTTCCTTCTAGCTGATCCCTTTGTGATATCTCTTGTTTAATAGCCTTCTCTTTCCTCTTCATCTCCTTATGTGACAGAGAAAATTGCAGGGAAATTCAGCAGAAGGTGCTTGAGTAAAAAACTGGAAAAGTGTGGAGTGGAGGGGCATTGGGGAGAATCATAAAAATGAAAACAAAGACATAGCAACAAGTTTGAGCAGGTGTGAAGCTGCTCATGGGGCCTGAGCTCAAAATATTATGGTTCCCTGATACCTTAACACCTGCCATGTAGAGGTGCCCATCATGGATGATCGAACTAAAGTGATTCACGTAGGGACAAAGGTCCTTGAAGATGAAGTTTTATATTCGCAAATGTATGTTTCTTCTGTTCAATAGAAAGAGGGGAGGTGGTGGATGGTGGTGGTGGTTGTAAGAATATTTTAGCAGCTCTTCCAAGACAGTGAGAGGAATAGATAGAGCTGATGGAAGGGGAGCTTGGCTTCTGGGTTGCCCAGAGCTGTGTTTACTGCTCTCTACCATTTCTTGCAATGCACCCAGTTTTGCCACAAAATACTCCTAGTTCACTACATTAAAAAAAAAAAATTCTCTGAACCTGTCATAAACATCAGAAGCAATGAAAATGAAATAATCCTGTTGATGAATGTGTTCAGATGCAAAACTGAAGGGAGAGGATTTGGGGTTTGAAGATTGGGTGAGTTACATTGATCAAGGGATTAAACATATCTCTAGAGAGGGATGATGTATAGAAGTTCCAATGTCTGAGTTAATGTGTTAACACTAAAAATTGGGAAAGTATTATTATAGGAACAGCACTGTGGTTCAAATCTTAAACCGTTCCTTGGTTTGGACACCTGTGGAGTATCGTTTGGAAAATTGTGTTTGAAGTGATACTCGTTGTTGCAAACTCTTGAGAGACAGCGTTGATGCCATCAGGATATTGCAATGAGGCTGTTGCATGCCAGAGAAATTGGAAAAGTCGAAATAGGCTGAAATGCACTTTGAGAGCAATGATTAGAGTCGTGGTGAAATTATACTGATGTTGTACTGAGGCAAACGGGAGAAGTGGTTCTGAAGAAGATGAATGAACTAATGATACATATTCATGACTGAAAAAAGCAGGGCAAGTTGAAAAGATTTTTAATAAGAAATGCAAGTGATACAGAATTGTAAATAGGAGCACTGAATGTGTAAATTAAGAATTTTAAATCACTTGTTGGATCTTGACTGTGGACGCTGTTGTGACCTAGTTTGTGAAAAATTCTATGTTAAAATCTTTGCTCATGGTGATGAAATCGTTTGCATTTTTTGTCATGTTGGCTACTCTCATCTCAACTTGGGCAAGGTAGATAGCCATCGTCTTCTTCCCATTGTAAGGGGACCCCAAACTAAGAGGCATGCATTAAAGATGAGGGAAAATATTTAAAAGGGACCCGAGGGGCACTTTTTTTTTAAGAGACTGGTGGGGAAATTGAATGAGCTGCCATAGGATGTGGAAGTGGGTACAATTGTTGCTTAAAGGACATTTCGACAGGCGCATGGATAGGAAAATGTTTGAGATGTGGGTGAATTTAGTCAAGTGGGTCTAGTTAGACACCCTGGTCAGCATGGACAAATTAGGCTGAAGACATATTTATAACACTCTTAATGGTTTCATGGTATTGTCATTAGTTGTTCAGCTTGCCTAATCATATGCTTTGATATTAAAGGCCTCGTTCTGAATTTCTATTGTAGTTTATTATCCTAGCTTTAATTTATCATTTCCTGTGTCTATCTATTCATTTTTAAATTAATACAAATGCCTGAGCTGAATTCAGAAAGAAGAACTTCTATTTAACTATTACCATGAGTAATATGAATATTAACTCAACTTCTCCCTCCATCAATCTTTTTTAACCGTTTGAGCATTTCCAATTTTTTTTTGTTCTTTTTCATCTTGTGCTCAGTAAGTGTACTCCCCACAGTTTTTTCTCGAGGACAATGGAATATGTTCCTTTCTTTTTAAAATATTTTTATTGAGCTTAAGATATAAATCCTACATACATAGCCTTTAATAAAACAAAAACAGGTCATGTATACATATGGATAGACAATATGTAAAACTACGTTAGGACTATCTCTTGATCTAAACAAAAGGCAAGTTGTAATTTATTGAAGTGATCTTTGTCAACTATATTTAAACACATACACAAGTTAATAAAAAAAACCCTAAAACTAAATCTAATCTACCCCCTCCCTCTAATCAAGGTTACCTTGTAGAAAAGGATGTTAAGATGTGTATCAAATAGCGATCTTCAGAAACTAGACAGAATCACCGGAGCATCCAAACTTATTAAACCATCCAATCGTGATAGCAGTCTATGAATGGGCCCCACATCTTGTCAAATTTAAACTTCATTGTTGTATCTAATTTTCTCCAAGCTTAAATAGGATATTAAATCATATAACTGCTGTATATGAATAGGTGAAGAGTCATCTTTCCATTTCATTAAAATTGATCATCTGGCTATCAACACAATAAAAGCTGAAACTTTCTCCTGGGACGCAGATAGAGGTATATCCAGTTCACGAGGAAAAACCTAACAAAGCAATTAAAGAGCATGGTTCTGTTTTGATCATAAAAATCATTGCTAAAGTTTGTAAAATGTTTCCCCAAGATCTTACTAAATTGGGGCACTCCAAAAATATATGAATCAATGAAGCTTCATAAATTTTACACTTCTCAATAATAGATCAATATCGAGATCGTATGAGTTTGGACATATTCTATATACCACCTTAAATTGTAATGAGGAATCATTAATGAAGCTAAGAATAGAGTACCAATCTTCATCTGAAAATGTTATGTTCAAATCTCATTCCCAATCATCCTTAATCCCAGCCATTGAGGCTGATCTTAATTCCAAGAGCAATTCACTAATTGATCAAAATGTAATAATAAAATTAAATTGTGTTGATTAATCATCCAATAAAATAAAATATAATGTTTGGAAGTGATAATCCTCCATTCCTTTAGTCTTTATTTATATGAGGTTGTTTTCCCTGCCATATGTATGAAGAAATAACCAAATGCAATGATGAAAATTAGTGAGGCTTGAAAAAGATACAAAAATTTAGGTAAAATGTTCATTTTAATCGAATTGATATGTCCAATCATTATCAAATGGAATATGTTCCAAACTGATTTTCTTCTTAACAGGCAGAATGGCATTCAAAGCTTGATGCTGTCAGGAGAAAGCAGCCTAATTGCCACACATCTCATCCGCCACTCTTGAGCTTTCATCCCTTCACGCATGACGAGAGGGCCATTTACCACATGCATTTTAGCAGCTCTTTAATGCTTCCTTAATAGTACTTCCCAAATCCACTACTTCCACCCTGGACAAGGAAGCATGCATATTTAAAGTACCTCCATCTTCAGTGTCCCTTCCATACTACTTGAGAAAAGATCACAGTTCCCTCATTGTAGCTGAGTGTAAATACTGGAGCTCCTGATCTAACTGTAGTATTGGAGTACTTCCATGAGAAACATTGCAGTTGTTCAAGGCAGCTCAAGGGCATCTGAAGGTGTCCAACAAAGGCAGTGCGATTAGCGGAATGCTTTTACAGCGCTAGCAACCTGGGTTCAAATCCAGCGCTGTCTGTAAAAAATGTATACATTCTCCCTATGGAGCACCAAAAAAGTTTAAAATTTGTAATGGTTGTCCTAAGATTTAATTTTAAGTGATTGGGTAAAAACCTGGCAAATGAAGAGCCATGGATTGGATGCAGGTCATTGAGACGAGACATAATAATAATTTGGCACAGTTTAGAATGAATGAAGGACCTGTTCTGTAATGTTCCATGGGAAAATTCGGAAAGAAGCCTCTACCCTCATGGACCCTCACGAACCTCTCACACATTGTTTATCAGCCGCAGTATGGTGAAAATATTGGTATAAAATTACATTTAAAAGTAAATAATTGAGTGCAAATATTAGAGAAAGTGAGGTACTGTTGAGTGTATATTGTCTATTCAGAAATCTGTGCTTGAAGTGAAGAAGCTGTCCTTGTGCTGCTGGGTGTTAGTGTTTGGGCTTCTGTACTTCCTTCCTGATGGTAGCAGTGTGAAAAGGGCATGGCCTGGGTAGTGAGGGTCCTTGAGGATAGAGGCTGCTTTATTAAGACACTCCCTCTTGTAGATGTCCTCAACAGAGTGGGGACTGATGCTCGTGCTTGTGCTGACCAAGTTCACAGCTCTCTGTAGTTTTGTTTTACTTGACTTGTGCATTGGGACCTCCATACCAGACATTGATGGAACCAGTAAATATGCTCTTCACGGTACATCTGTAGAATTTTGCAAGAGTCTTTGGTGACGTACCAAATCTGCTCAAACTCCACATGAAGTAAAGTTTTCTTCGTGATGGCATTCGCATGGAAGCCCCAGAACAGATCCTCAGTGACATTGAGGCTCCTAACCCTTTCCACCGTTGACCCCTCGAAGAGAGCTGGTTCATGTTCAATAGAGAGAGTCTGAAAAGAAGTGCATCTAGGTGCTCTAGGGCACAAATCAGAAAAATGTTACCAGTAGATCGAACAAGTAGTTAAGAAAGAAAATGACAAATTGATTGCTATTGCAAAGGGATTGGCAATTAATAATAGATTTTCCAGCACTCACACCCGACACTGCAGCTACTGGAATCTGGACCAACAATTTATCTGCTGGAGGAACTCAGCAGCGTCAGTGGGAGAAAAAGAATGGTGAATGATGGAGCCCTTCATCAAGATTGTTTCCCAGTAGTTGAACAGGATGTTGGTGAGGTCCCACCTGAAATACTGTACACAGTATTGGTTCCCTTAGCTAAAAAGCATAAGCTAGTATTAGAGGCGGTCCAAAGAGGCAGTTCTTTGGGCTTCTTCCAGGGATGGAAGGGTTGCCTGATCAAGAGAGGCTGGTCTGATCAAGAGAGACTGCAGAGTTCAGTTGTGCAGTCCTTGGAACTTAGAAGAGTGGGGGCTGACGTTATTTAGGATCTGAAGGGGGGGGGCTTCAGAGTAAATGTTCAGATATTTCATTGGTGGGAGAGCACAAACACTGGAGGTAAGTGACTGATCAAACAAAAATTGAGTTGTGTTGGAATTTCTTCTCTCAGCGGGAAGTGAATCTCTGAGACTAGATCATAAGATAGATTCAAACTGAAGATGGATAATTATTTGAATGATCAAACAATTGAGGGTTATGGGCAATAGCACAGAAGAGAAGGTGAGGCCAATGTAGGTCAGCGATGATCTTGTTGACTGATGGGGTATGATCTTGTTGACTGATGGGGCATGTTTGTTATACCTGGTACCCTAATTATGCTCCTATTTTTTTTACGTTCCTGTGAACATATTGGGTTTTGGTGCTTCAAGTTTGATATTTTCTGTGAATGTGAATAATGCACAATTACCGGTGATTATTCTGGGCTGCTTCGAACAAGATTTTTTTTATCATCACGGCATTCCCTTTTTTAAACATTTCAAGTAATACACTGTGGCTAATATTAGTACCATCTTAACCATTTGAACAATGAAAAGTCCTGCATTCTATATTATTGAACTTTTATTACATTTCCTTTTCATGAATCATACCGTGGCAACAACGTGCACTTTGGCAGAGTCTGAACTCCTGTGAAGAACTTCAGAGCATTAGGACAGTAATGGAACTTTTCAGGAGGTCAGAAGTAAGTGAATTTGAGGGCCCATTGATGCGTAAAGGAAATATAAGAGCAGTCTTGAAATCTAGCTGAAAGCACCTCGCATTCTTATTTTAATGTGAACATCACTAGCAATTGTCTCCATGCTTTTATCCACATTTTCAATTCAGTGCAATGCTTATTTGAACATGTTGCACTGGGTGTGGGATATTGTGAAGTTGCACACAAAAGCCCCTTTCACACCAGCACCTTGTCCCAGTAATTGACTTACCGTTGAAAGGTCCAGTGTGAAAGCTCTTTAATTGGCACACAGAGATGATACAATCATTCCCAGGATTGATGATGCCTGCGTGCCGATTAGCCCAGCATGAAAGGGACATAGGGTATCCTGTGATAAAGTAGTGACATGTTGATTATGTTTTTGCTTCAGTGCAGTCACATGAAGGAACCAAAAATTAAAAGGGTATCAAACTTTGCTGACCTATATAAATCTTAATAAATGTCCAAAGGACCATGGGAAAGTCGCAGAGGGAGAGAGAGAGATGGCGGATCTGCCATCATTCCATGAGTGCTCCGTCAGCCCTTTCTCTGCCGCACGGAATCCTGGGTGGGCAGGTCCACTCTCGCTCTTTCCTACAATCGTTATAATTTGTGCGCTCTTGCCTCTAGGGCTTCCCCCTTGGCGTTGATAAATTGTGCGGCCATACTTTCCAGCGGTCCTTTATAAATTGATAAAGGTTTCTATAGGTCGGCACAACAGAAGCTGAAGGGCTCATACTGTGCTGTACATAATGCTTAATTATGTTATAATTAGGCATGATTAATTTTTACAAGGTCATACATAATACATTGATCAGGAGTTAGGGCAGGTCCACCATCGCTCAATGCTTCACTCACACATCACCAGTGCAGGATAGAATCCCCGGGGACACCTTGTGATGAGTGTGAAAGGACACAGAGAACTGGTTAACAGTGGTCCAGTGTGAAAGGCAAAAATAGCTTCCTTAACTGGTTCACTGAACACCCAGTCTATTGATTAGACAGTGTGAAAAGAGCTAAGGACTAGAACATCAGCCCAATGATTTATGATGAATAGATGATTCTGGAACTAGATTTGGTTGACAGCAAATTGTATGAAATTTATTCACCTTAGAAAATTTGCAACCCCCCTCACCCCACTACCCAGAATCATGTTTTTCCCTTTGGCAATGCTGGCTTAAATATTGGCAATGTCATCACCTGACCAATTGTCATGAACGGGTGTCACAAAATTTGTGGTTTTGCAGCAACATGATTGTGCATTACGGGTGCAAACACTGCTATAAGTTACATTTCTGTAAATATGCTATTTAAAATAATTAATTAGTGTTATTTTGAAATTGGTGATTATAGGTGATTTTGAGTAAAGTATGAGCGCATGACATGGAGCTAGTCCAGTGTCTAAAATTGTAAGATCTATATTTTACAGTAAAAGGGCAAATTCTGTTGGACTTTGCTTTAACTCACAGAGGTGACTAAATTTGCTGGTTAACTGAGTTGCTTATGCTCATGGATCATAAACTTACCTTTCAAATTACGAGAGTTGCAAACCCAGCTGTCATTTCTTGCTGCTATTTTTTCTTGACATACTAGTTAATTAGTATATCTTTGTAAAACAAAGATATATCTTTGTAAAACAAAAATGTTGGTTTCAGACTTTTGTTTGGAGAGATAGTTGCTTTTATTACGAACTCAAAAAAAATTACTTGAGAGTAAAAAGCAAAATGCTTCAAAGGCAATTATGTGTGCGACTCTTATGAACAGCTATTGTCTCAACCAATAAACACCTAGCTGTTATTAGTTCCCATGCTGCAGGTTACTGTGAACTAATTAAAATTATAAGGTCTAACTCATCTGTGACCCATACAGTACTTCACAGGAATATAACCAAATAGAACAGGCTTATTTCAGTACTTATTTGAGAGAATTTGGAAACATGGTTTCATATTCAATGCTTATTATTTGAATATATTTAATATACACACAAGGTTTAAAAATTTCTGATCAATAGTATTTATTTACAAAGGAAAGAATATGCAAAGTTAATTTAAATTGTCGTAATTCCATAGTGACCCTTGCACTGCAGAGAGACTATTTATTGGCTCATTTTAACATGCTGCAATTACTCATTGGGAAATGATTCAGCATTGTATTTTAATTTGACATAGATATTGCATCTTTTCATTAATTTTAAATACCAGTATCTGTCAGGAACAATTTAACATTACTGGAGTGCAGCTAAATTTTTTATCATGTCATGTCACCCTTCATTTAATACCACTTAATTTTTGTTTCCTTTACAATACATGTTCAAGCTGCATTTATCCTCGTTTTAAACAACTTACTCATGTTATTGGTCTTGCATTGATTCTTTTCATTGAACTGATTGAAGCCTTGCATAACCTAGAAATTCTAATGCCACGTCTGCGTGATTGAGCAATTCATTTAACTGAGTAAAACTTGATTGAAAATCAAGAGCTTTATGTGTGTTTAATTTCCCAGTCCTCCATTTGTCTGTCAAGCTGAACACGGCCGGATGCTGGACATGACCACTGCACTTTTAATGTTTGGAAGCCACTTCTGCAATGTCCAAACATATTCCCTCTGCTGTTTATAAGCCACACATGCATGAGCAAACAAGTTTAAGACACCTTCAGTACTTGTTCTATTCATTTAAATAGAGCACCATCTGAGGTCAAATCTGGGAGGCTGCTGTACGTAAAAGTTTGTGGAATTGGCTCCTCACTTGGTTCTGCAGCAACTTTCCCATCCTCATCCTGAACCAGGCAACCCTCAGAGGCCGAGGGGTGACCCAATAGAAATACATAAAATTATGGGAGGCGTGGATATTGTAGATGGTCTTTTTTTTTTGGCCAGGAGGGAAATGTCGAATAGTAGAAGGCACAGAGTTAAGAAGCGAGGGCGATGTTAAAAAAAAGATGTTTGGGCAAGCCTTTTTTTTTTACATAGACACTGGTAGATAGTTGAAATGCACTCCCAGGAGAGTTGCTTAAAAGCACAATTTATTCAGGCTCATTAGGACAAGGGCCATGTGCAGGCAAATGGAATGTTAGATTTGGATTATGGTTCGCACAAATAGGACAGGCGGAAAGGCCAATTCCTGTGCCTTGTTTTTCGATGTAATAAGGTTAATAGAACTAGTTGATATTTCCTAGCACCAAATGTGTCGAGGTGAATGGATTTCTCCAAACATTGTGTGAATATTTCAAACCACTAATCCTTACTTCCTGACACAATAAACTGAATCATCTGTGCCTTATATCCGTCAATAACAGTGCGGACCATTCTGTACTGATCAATCTTTCAGGCAGTTCTGGAAGCTTTGAGGAAGAACTGGATGCAAGCAGTTCAAACTGGGCAATAAATATGAGTGAAAGGTTAGCTCCCAATCTAGCGGAGCCAAGATTGTGCAAGCCTGCTCTGCCCATAAGGTAGGATGTTTTTTTTGGTTTCTGACCATCCTACAGTCATACAGCATGGAAATAGGCCCTCTCCCCAACCTCCATACTAGTCAAGTCGCCAACCTGAGTTCGTTCTATTTGACTGCATTTGGCCCATTTACCTCTAAACCTTTCCTATCCAAGTATCTTGTCTTTTAAACACTGTAATTATACCCAGCTCCACTACTTCCTCTGTCAACTCATTCCACGGTGAGACAGGGTTTAAATTTAGTTTGTAGCAACTGACATTTTTTTTTACTGAAATACACTTGTTCCTCTCAGTCCTGGATTACAAGATGAACATTCATTGCAATAAATTAAAGCAAGCAGGTATTCAGTTATGATTGGAAAAAGTTAGCACATTTAAAATATTATGTTATTTGCCTCTGTCAGACTTTACTGCCCATCTTCCACAGAAAGGTTAGTTTTCTTCATATTAGTTTTAAATACCATAAGGTTGATATTTATAATATTCCATTTGGCTTATATCCAGATAAATCTCAAGCACGATTGCTCTGTTGATAAGGTAAAGAGTTTTGTTTTAACTATGGAGTAGCTTGGAAATTGCATTCAGAGCTGTAGGTGTTTTTCAGTGCATACTTTGTTTCCTTCTGCAGGTCATTTCATTTCAGCAAGTGATGTGGTCATCCACGATGCTTGCAACAACAATGCCACATTCGGTCCGTTTCTCTCTCTGTCTTTTGCTTCAGGCTTTCCTCCCGTTAATTTCCCAGAGTTTCTGATTGGCCAGCCCTCACTCCTCAAATTTACGGCCTAGTGGAGTTCATTCTGTCTCATGGCATTATCCTGGAAAGCACAGGCAACTTGGCATCAAACAACCATCTCCTTCAAACTTAGTTTTCTACTAACTGTTTACAATTCTTTAAGAAAGTATCGCAGGATTGTTGCTGCTCTTTGCTGCTTGACTGTTTATTTTGAGGTGGGTTACCATGTCTAATTAATTACCAGAGTTTTATTTGAGCAGAAAGATGCAGTCACTTTGTTTTAAGTGATAGAGCCTGCTCAATAATGTGAGAGACCTTTCATTCTTTGTACAGTTTACATGCCTGAAAATCCAGCAACTCAGACATAGAACATTGCAACGGTATCGGGCCTACAGCCTACGATATTGTGCTGGCCAATGTAAACCTCATCCATCCCCACCTCACACCCTTTCTTTTCTTACATCCATATGTCCATGTCAGAGTCGTTTGAATGTTCCTATTGCAGCACCTCCACCAACTGCCTCCCCCACGCATCCTCCGGCAATGTATTCCAGGCACCCACCACTCTGTGTGTGTAAAAAAAATACATCTTTATTTGTTTTATCTAATTTCACCTCAGCAGAATCACATAGCTTGTGTGTTCTTGGTGTATGCCCATGTGCTGGTAAATGTTGTATTAGGTATTCACTTTGCATGGTTTTATGAATCAACATTTCTGACATGTCTCAATATTACCATAAAATGCTGGAAAATAATTGATGGTTCAATTTAACAGCAAGGTCACTGAGATAAGTGAAAGAAGAGTTTGCAATGAAGACTGGATTCTTTCCTATGACTTTCATTCTGATGTAAACTCTTTCTACCGTTTTACACTGAAATATTTTGTATCAAACAACAGTAAAAGAAATTGGCCATACGTTACAATTCATAAAAGGTAGTATTACGAAAATTACCTCCATAGACTCCAAAATGTTGTAAAATCACATATCATTTTTTTAAAATGCCAATTTAAAAGGAATCTTGACCACTTCTAGATGAACACAAGAGTAAACAAGGAATAAAAGGATATAAACAAGCTGCAGGGTTTTAGTTCATTTAACTGGAGGATCGAGCAAAGAATTGTTGACGTTTTGGGTCGGTCTCCTTCATCAAGACATCGGTTTTGATGAAGGTTTAAATTTCCTTTTTATTTGCGTAATGCACAAAATTTGTTTACTTCTGTTTGCTCGTAAAGGCACACAAAGTGCCCCTCGTTTGGCGCAGAGACATCGAGTGTCCAAGGATCCCACTGCCTCCTGCACTCCCATAACCTCTGTGGTATCACGGCCTCCTTTCTGTTGCAGCAGTGAACCTGAGCACACTCCTTGCCCCCGGTTCTGAACCCATGAAACAATTAGATAGCTGTCAATGGCAGAGATCCTTCAGGTGTACAGCTCGCAAATCTCAGTCCTGATGCCTCACTCTCATGAGTGGGTCTCTGGCAGTCTGCAGCCTGATGTGAGTCTTTGAAGAAGGGCTCAGGTGTGAAATGTTGATTACTACCTACAGATGTTATGAGAACCTGCTGGGTTCCTCCAGCATATCTATGTTTTCACCACAATCATGGTGTTTGCAGACTTTTGTATTTCTCTCCAATCATAATCTACTGATCATCTTCATTTAAAATTTTTAAAATTTAGACATACAGCACGGTAACAGGCCATGTGCCCGTGCCGCCCAATTTACACCCCATCAACCTACATTTTGAGCGGTGGGGGAAAATTGGAGCCCCTGGAGAAAACCCACGCAGACACGGTAACAGGCCCTGCCTCCACCATAAGCTTACGCCACCCAAATAGACTCTTGCGACCAATGAATCTACTCACATCTTTGGAACACGCGGACACGGGGAGATTGAATAAACTCCTTACAGACACCGGTTGATTGAATCCTGGGCCACTTGCTGCTGCAGAGGCATTGCACCAACCATTACACTAACCGTGCTGCCCTCACTCTCGTAATTGTGTGTCTCCACTCTGCTACCCGTATCCCCCTTGAAGTACAGACCTTAGAGGTGAGCCTATGAACCACAGCTGCATACACCAGATCTTTCATTCTGAGTCTTCTTCAAGTGCTTTGGAAATCATGGAGCTTACTTTCCTCAAGAGTATAATGTAAAGCATGTTGGTGCGGATCAGAGACTTCTCTAATTTCAATTCATAATTTTCTGCCACAAATTACAATCGCAACTTCCATCTTGCACATGAGGCTATGGTAATAGCAAAAGTAAAGCCACATGTTTTTATGTAACATGCTGACCTCTTCAAATTTTACTTTTGTCTTTGGAAGGTCAGATATAGTTTTAACTAACTGCATATGACCATCTGGCATTCTTCACATTTGGAGAGAAAAAAAACCTTTGTTATGCCTACTTGCTTTTGAGATGCCTTCTTGACCAGACAGTGTCAGAATACAACCTTGGGGGCATGCATTACAATGTTGTATTTGGAGCTCAATGGTGAAATTCATTATTTCAATGCATTAAGTGTTCCTTTGAGCCTATTGACAATCCATTTTGTATGAGGAAGAAAAAAGTGAACAGAGATTCCTTTAGAAATACTTGGATCTGAAGCTGCCCTTCCAGATATATTCCAAGAAGATGATTGTGTTGTGATAATAGAAATTATTGTTTAACTCTTCTAGAGAAATAAAGTTGGTATTGTAGCTAGCTGCTATAAGCTATGGCTCTGCGGAGCCTATATGTGCAGTAGAGATTATAGCTGTATGCAGGTTAGCTCAGAAAGAACACGCTGTTCCCAGGAAGTGTGACACGATCCCCAGTTGAGTGTAGTTAACACTGAGCTTTATTCCCTGCTTTTATTCTCAAGATGAGGGGCGTGGCCAAAGCCCCCCCTCGCGCTGATTGGTGCATTTGCGATCCACTTTCCTTGATAGGCCAGTCAGGCTCCTTTAGTGGTGGCCAATTGGAGGGCAGTGCTGCGGGCCTCGTGCAGCCTGCTGGATCGTCCTTCATTTTCTGAGGCACCCCGAGGGAGCTGCAGGGGGGCCATCACAGTATACTATATGTAACCAAACTTGAAGCTATAAAAGCCTCAAGTTTAGCTCTCTATCCCTGTTTCTCTAGGTGCATTGCATAAAATACAAATTCAACATTTAAAGAAAATTCATCGCTATTTGCCCCAGAAAATAAGGGTATTCTGTGGTCTTCAAAAAAAATCTATAATTTGCTTTTACTTATTCTGTTAGGAAACAAATTCCATGGTGTTCCTTTTTGATAACTTTGGTGTGTATTTCAAGCATCAAACGTACATGAGAATGAGCAGAATAACCAATGAGCTTCTTGACAGTTATCAGTTACACAATATGATCCCATTTCTTGTGGCTTTAACTGTACCGATGTGCCAGAAAAAAAATTATCGTGCGCATGGTTGAAATACTCCATTCAAGAAGGAAAGGCTTTCCCATTATTGATCTCTGTGTGATTGAAATGTTCCCATCTGTTTTAAAAAAAACTCATGATTTGGAATATATGTGTTCTGCATTTGTATCATACTGGTACAGTCTAATATCTCCCAAAATGAATTTATTAAGGCAAAGCTGCCAATTTTTAGATCCAAATTTAAATAGTCCTTAAGCTATGAATGATAGATGCTAAATCACTTTTTATTTAGTGGTAATTGTGGTTGCTAAGGATACTTGGATTGTTTTTTGAAGAACATTTATTTTGTCAGTAATTGGGTCGAACCAAAATAAACCTTTTCATCCATGGTTAATGACGGATTGCATTTGCAAATTAAAACCACTTTGGTATAATTATGATCCCTTTTGATGCAATGATTACCCATCATCTGCACATTCTGGGTTATACTCTGAATCCCCGTCTACCTTAAAAGCAGCTTTCAAGAATGTCTTTGTGATTGCAATTACAGGAGGAGGTAATGTTGAGGAACAGATCTGATTCTGTCTCTAATTAGTGACCACAGACTAGGTCACCCCAAGTTCTATGTGTATGACTGAGAATATTAGCAGCCTGTTAATTGCATGTTGGCTCTCAAACAATTATAATGGAGTTGTTAGTTCTTAAAGTCAGCATCATGCCCAAAACACAAGAATTTGTTGAGAAAAACCTGGCCAATTATTGAAAACAGATGACACAAAGTTTCTCATAAGGGCACTATCAAAGGATACAGCAGGATCTCGATCAGTTTCAGATGTGGGCAGAGAAATGGCAAATGGAGTTTAATCTAGATAAAGGTAGGATATTGCGCTTTGGGAGATCAAATAAATGGGGAAATAATGCAGTTAGTTGCAGGACTGAACAGCATTGATGCTTAGAGGTTTTAGATACCTTGGTCCATAGCTCTGTCAAAGCAGCCAGACAGTGAGGAAGTGTACAGGAGGGAGATAGATCAGCTATTTGAATGATGTAACAACAACAACCTTGCACTCAATGTCAGCAAAACCAAGGCAATGTTTGTGGACTTCAGGAGGAGGTCGGGAACACAACCCAATCCTCATCGAAGGTGTCAGAAGTGGAGAGGATCAAGAACTTCAAATTATTGGGTGTCAACATCTCTGAGGATCTATCCTGGAGCCTCCACATTGATGCAATCACAAAGAAGGCTCACCAGCGGCTATGCTTTGTGAGGTATCTGTGGAGTTTCGGGATGTAATCGAAGACTTGTAAACTTCTTCAGGTGTACCGTGGAGAGCAGTCTGTCTGGTTGGATCACTGCCTGGTATGGAGGCGCCAACTCTCAGAACAAGAATAAACTCCAGAGGGTTGTTAACTCAGCCTGCGACATCACAGGCACCAGACTGCACTCTATTGAAGACATCTTAAAAAAGTGGCCAGTATCCTCAAATACCCCCAGCATCCTGGCCATCACTCTCGAGAAAAAGGTGCAGGAATCTAAAGATGAGCACTCAATGGCACAAGGTCAGCTCCTTCCCCACTGCCACCAGATTCTTGAATAATCAATGAACCAAAGACACTGCCTTACTTTTCGTGGACTAGTACTTTTATAGTAATGTTGTAAGATGGTCATAATGTGAATGTTTGCATGAAGACGCTGCCACAAAACACCAAATTTCATAACTTGTTCGTGACAATAAATTTTGATTGTGATGAATAAATGTTGGTTTGAAGCTATGAATGTGGTAGGATGTGTTAGAAAGAAAAATATCAGAATGAAGCCCAGATTACCATGGCAATAAGTGTGTAAGGAATTCTTGATGCAAGGTTAATAGGGGAGGGGGGGTAGAAATGGAGAATATGTACAAAGTAGCACAAATATTGAAACAAGGATACTTGGAAAGCTCGGATTGTAAAAGTTGAAAGGTAGTAAGACATGCCTAGCAGGTCACACAACACTGAGAGAAAATCTGACCCATTCCGATGAAGAGGCTTTGATAATAAATGTTAACTGTTTCTCTCTTCACAAATGCTGCCTGACTTACTGAGTGTTTTCAGCATTTTGTTTTTATGCAAATTGATGCATCCATGAAGAGTGCTCAGCTTTCCCATTGCTTTGTGGCTTAGAAATATTGGAGCATCAGCTGGCCAAAAATAGAGCTATAAATCATGGAAAAAAGGCCTTTTGGCCCAACTCACTCATACTGACCAAGGTGCTTCCCTTTGCACGTCCCATTCGTTTGTGTGAGGCCCTTCTCGCTCTAAAGTTTGACAAGGGCAGGATGTACACAGTGAATGGCAGGTGCCTGAGAAGGATTAAACCAGAATGATTTATTTTTATGGTCATGAACATGTCACGAAATGTGTTGCTTTGCAGCATCAGTGCAGTGCAAACATTTCTACAAACTCCACTTCAAAATAAATAGAAATAGTGCAAGACAAAGTCGAAGTAAGTTGGTGACTGTGGTTCATGGTTTATTCAGAAATATGATGGCAGGGGGTAGAAGCTATCCTTGTGCCACTGAGAGCTCACCTTCAGGCTCCTGCACCTTTTTCGGAGAGACCAAGGTATAAAAGTTCATAGTTCCCTGAAAGTAGCGACACAGTTGGCCAGGATGATGAAGAATGCATGCCTTTATGGGTCGAGCCAATTAAGACAGGAATTGGGACATCATGTTGCAGTTACACAAGACATTGGTGAGACCAGACTTGGAATATTGCACTGGTAGCCTTGCTGTTGGAAGGATGTTATTAACTTAGTTCTCTAACTAACTAACTAAAAGTTCATAAGTCTATTATATCAGCCAGCTCCCCACCATGACTACCAGCCCCCCCACATCTCCATCGGGCACACAAAACTCAAAACGGTCAACCAGTTTACCTATCTCGGCTGCACCATTTCATCAGATGCAAGGATCGACAATGAGATAGACAACAGACTCGCCAAGGCAAATAGCGCCTTTGGAAGACTACACAAAAGAGTCTGGAAAAACAACCAACTGAAAAACCTCACAAAGATAAGCGTATACAGAGCCGTTGTCATACCCACACTCCTGTTCGGCTCCGAATCATGGGTCCTCTACCGGCACCACCTACGGCTCCTAGAACGCTTCCACCAGCGTTGTCTCCGCTCCATCCTCAACATCCATTGGAGCGCTTACACCCCTAACGTCGAAGTACCTGAGATGGCAGAGGTCGACAGCATCGAGTCCACGCTGCTGAAGATCCAGCTGCGCTGGATGGGTCACGTCTCCAGAATGGAGGACCATCGCCTTCCCAATATCGTGTTATATGGCGAGCTCTCCACTGGCCACCGTGACAGAGGTGCACCAAAGAAAAGGTACAAGGACTGCCTAAAGAAATCTCTTGGTGCCTGCCACATTGACCACCGCCAGTGGGCTGATAATGCCTCAAACCGTGCATCTTGGCGCCTCACAGTTTGGCGGGCAGCAACCTCCTTTGAAGAAGACCGCAGAGCCCACCTCACTGACAAAAGGCAAAGGAGGAAAAACCCAACACCCAACCCCAACCAACCAATTTTCCCTTGCAACCGCTGCAATCGTGTCTGCCTGTCCCGCATCGGACTTGTCAGCCACAAACGAGCCTGCAGCTGACGTGGACTTTTTACTCCCCTCCATAAATCTTCTTCCGCGAAACCAAGCCAAAGAAGAAGAGAGCTTGAGTAAGAAAGAGACAATGCTCTAATATTCTCAGGCAATCAGAAAGGGGAGCATTCATCATGGACACATTATCAGGTGCTCTGCTGCTCAACTTTCCATGACTATTTTAAATAATTGGTGAACTTTGGACATGCAGGACAGCTGCACTGTAAACATCCTTGTTCACCTTTGTAGAATCACTTCATGGAGATGTAGTACATCGGCGTACCTTGGATGAGAGCAGGTTAACTATTAGGATTTGGCCTTCACCGTGGTCATTTTCTGAATTTCTATTTTTAAACAGGTCCGTTGCATATTTGCCAGCAGCTAATTCATGGTGTGAGGCATTGACGTACTTGAAAGCTCACAGTATCTAGTGATGAATTCAGGGATGAGCTGGGGCATAATTGTGGCAGAAAATATTTTCAATTTGTCGACCTCATGGGGAATCAGCAGATCACTGTTTTATAAAAATAGAAAGTGCCATCAGGGTTGCGAGTTTACAGGAACTTACGAAGCCCGTTTTTAATACATTATGGGACTCATTGGATACTTTAGGTTCATTTTGATCTTGTTAGTAAAATTATATTTGGACCTTTTGAGTTTGTGTCCTTTGATCCGACACCAGTTTGGTAGGAGTGTGTGGTTGTGGAACACAAGAAGGACACTGGAAACACCCGTGGAGCTTGGTGTTTGAATTCTTGGCTTCCCACCCATAGGCAAGGTTGACAAATCTCCCCTGGTGTGTTTACTTGGTTCATATTATGGCAAGAAGCTTTAATGTATCAATTTCGGCATCATCCTAATATTGATTTTGTTGGATTGTGATTGGTTCTGCAGACGGCACCAGCGTTGTTTGGCCCCCTTGACTGTATTTATCGGAGATTGTTTGTGTTTCCCTTCCTCACTCCTTCATTTGCCTGATAGCAATAGCAGCTGGTATCTCACAGCTTCAGAGACTGAAGTCCAATTGCTAACTTTTAGCAAAAATTAGAATGGGAGCCTTTTAGAATTCAAATTATCTGTTTTTATTTGAAAATGTAAAAGGACAGTGCCCTCTCTCTCTTTGTTCCTGTGTCTGACAATTATTAGACTTGTTAGTTGAACATCTGTTATGGGAAAATTACTGGAATCTATAATGAGGATGAAGTGACTGAGCATTTACAGAAATTTAAGCTCACGGCTTCATCTTCAGTAAACCAACAATATTTATGAACAAGGTATGTAAATCGCAATGTCTATGGATATATGTTAATGTTTGTTTTTTTCTGACGGGTCCAAGAGTGGATTACCCATATTTACAATTTATGAAAATGAAGGCAGTATCCATTGGTACAAAAACAGCTTTAGATTTCTCAATGGACAATGAACCACAGAGACTACCTCAGTTTCTCTAGTTTTGCACTAATTTATTTTAAAAAAATATGATGTATAGTAATAATTGCACCTGCAATGCTGCCGCGAAACAAAAATTGTGAAATGTTCATGACAGTAAATTCTGATTATGATTTCCATTTCTGATTCGGAAGTTATTGCTTTATTAAAGAGATTGGTGAGGGGTAGAAGGCAGAATTGAGGTATATTTTTGAATTTTCATGAATTAGGAGGAGAACACTGATGTCCCATGAGCATATGCACTGGTGCTTCAACTGTATATGATGTTTATTAATGAGAAGGATAACATATCTAGTTTTACAGGTGACACAAAGATTGGTGACTTTGTAAAGCATGGAGGCAAAGTATAGCAGTTAATTGAGACGTAGAATAAATGAGAGGGCAAGTGTGTGAGATAGGCAAACTAGTGTGAGGCTGTCCACCTCGAAACAAAAGGGATACATCCAAGTTTTTTAAAATGTAGAGAAAATTGGTATAATTGAAATCTGAAGAGGTCTGGAACTTCATGTACATAGAATATTTTGAAATATTGTTTCTGTTCAACAAATTGGCTACCAGAATCTTCGTCTAAATATATTGATTTTTTTTTTCCCTGCAAAGTTTATATATGAAACCATGTAGAGATGGGTAAGTTGCTCATGGTCTTGGCACTTCACTTTGGAAAGCATGGCTTTGGAGAAATGGAGCACAACTTCACCACTAACAGGTCATGCAGCATCTCAATAGATGAAAAAATATATACAATTAAAATATCAGAGTCTGACCATTAAATATATATGCACTTTGTATTCCAATTTGCACTTAAATTGGTTCACCTTTCTCTTTGATTTTAATAAATACATGAACATTCCAGTTTCCCAGTGGTTACAGCAGTGTTGGGCTAGTTCTTTCACTCATGTTTCCCTTGGGATAAGTCAGTTCTCTAAAGGAGAATTGAATGCACAGCAGGCTTTTGAAACATGCTGACAGTCCTTTTGCCCCATGTGCTGCCATTTAACAGTTTAACATCTTCATCAGTAGTTATTCAGACCCGTGCCCTTCAGGGTTAGTGCTGTGCGTGAGTGGGTAGTGACGTGCAGCAGGAACCGGTGCTGGGCCCACAACTGTTTCCAATACACAGTACATAAATGACTTAGATGAGAGGATCAAGCTTTGCATATCTAAATTGAGTGGAGAAACAAATTGTGCAGAGAACACAGAGTCTGTAGAGAGATACAGATAGATTAAGTAAGTGAGAGGGTCTGGCAGATAATAGTTCATAAATGTGAGGTTCTCCACTTTGGATGGAAAAATAATAATAAGAACAGCATGGGAGGAAACTGGGACAGCTGGAGGAAACACATGTGGCCACAGGGAGAACATGAAGCTCCGTATAGAGGTAAAGGTAAAATATGGGTCACTCAAGCATCAAGGTAGAAGCTCTGCTGCCACAAGACTGGTTGTTTGGACTAGACCTGTCAGATCTGTTCTGTATCATTTGTCACGTTGGTACGTAACAGGATGGAGGTTTTCGATGTGGTGACCAAACTCTGTCACCATGCAGACTGTTGTGGCGGTCACTACAGCCGATGAAAATAATGCCTTGAGGGTTGATGATAAACTACTATTGAGAAACAAAAGAAAACTTGCAGATGATGGAAATCTGGCATGAGAACAGAAGATACTGCAAGAACTCAGCAGGTGAGGCAGTATATCTGCAGTGAGGGAAGCTGCCAGGGTTTCACGACTGAAATGAGAAATGTCTTGAACACCTGTGAAAGTTTTGTCGGACTCTGGCTTTACCTTACTCTTAATTTAGTCTATGTGTGGTCTGAGTCCAGCGTGTTCTTTGAATGAAGTGATAGGAGAAGGTATTCGGTTCAACAGTCAGTTTATTACACAGCACAAGAATAAAACTTAACAGAGCTCTGGGTCAGTCGTTAGTTCATAGGTCACCTGCACAGTGAGCTATTCCCCAAGACTGACCCCTATTGTCCAGTTGGCTCAGTTTATATAGATCAACCTTATCATACAGAACAAAAGTTGGCTTCCTTTGCTAGATCTTTTTGCATAAGGGTTATCACAAGTCATCTCCTGTTTTGCAGATATCTGGGGTGTAGCACTCCCATCTTAATCCTCCAAGCCAGACTATCCTGTTGATTGGATCAGAAATTAATTCATCCCCAGATATTTCTAATCACCATTCTGTCCCTGTCTGGCCAATTTCTGCTGTTCTCTTTAACACCTCCTCATGCCTTAATCTTCCTCCTAGACTGGTTTTCCATTCCCTTTGTTTCTTGCAGGCCATTCTTTGTTCTGGTCTGGCCTGTGTCTCCTGTGCTACTCCCTACCTCCTTCAGTTGGAGCATTCCTCCTAAATCGTTTTATGCATTTCCTCTCCCTGTATTTGGGAGCAGACCATTTTGCTCAGCCAACTTTGCTCCATGCTGTGATTGCCACTTAATCACATTCCTCTTTTTCCCTGAACCATGCAGTACATATCAACTTATTAATTAATCATTTCTTTCATAATGTTTTAACCCCTAGATTCCAACAGTTTCAACTCCACTTCCAGAGAAATCTGTTTTTGCTGTTTTTATGTGTATTCCAATCAGAGGTCAGTGGACTCTGGGGGAAATAAAAGAATAGTGGATTGGGAGGGAAAGTGAAGAAACATCAGATAAATGGGTGAGGATCAAGCAGGTTGGTGAAGTATTCCGTCCGGTTTCTTGTGCTCTGCGATTGTGAGTGATGTAAATCAAGGATTAATTTCATTGCTAACTTTGGAAGGAACAAGTTTTAGATTGACAAGATGGATTTCAGGTTGTGTTGGCATTGTTCAGAAACTACAGTTACATTCCATTGCAGAGTTGAACAGATGACAGATTCATTGAAGTGCAGGAGTTTTGAACTGTGATTGCTATTGTGAAGCAACAATTGTTAAAGAACAGAGGCATATCCTTTGACAGTTTAGCAACGTGCAGAGATGGTTGTATGGGCATTATTGAAATTCTCTGCACCCGGGCGGTGAGTGCTCAGCGTCGAGTGTAATTTCAATCAATACTACATTTGACAGATTTTTGGGCTCCAAAGGAATCAATGCAAGGAATCATTCCTTCACATCCCCTGGGTAAACCTTCCGGAACTCCCTCCAAAAGAGCATTGCTGGTATATTCAGGCCTGAAGGACTGCAGCAGTTAAGAAGACAGCTCGCCACCACCTTCTCAAGGGTCATTAAAAATGTGCAGTTAAATGTGAGTGCAACCTCTGAAATCCACAGCCCTTCTCAATGATTACAAAAATGAACAAATGATAGGGTAAGAAGGTTATATTGATGTGGCAAATCCCCAATGATCCGAGGGAACAGCGAAGTGAATTTGTGGTCAGAATTGAGAGATGGGGGTTATTGAGTGGCTGACTGCTGCTTAGATTTTTTTATGTTTGTACATTTTTCTTGCACTAATGATGTATTGTGTTAGATGAAGATAATTGCAGTTTGTTTAAATATGATATCGTAATATTCATTATGTTAACAGTTGCTACATAGATTAGATTGGAGATTATTTTCATGTGTGCAAGAACAATGAACAGATGGACTGAAATTCTTGCTTGGCACTGATATGTAAAACGAGCACAAAGTAAAAATTACCACACCAAAGAAAAATATAACATAAAAGGATAAATAAATTTTCACAGTTGCGTTGAGTGTAAAAAAAATCCATGATATTACAATAGTACAGACAGATCTTTGATGGTTCTGGTGTAGTGTTGAGGTAGTCAGGGGAGATTCAAGAACCTGACAAATGCTGATTTTAATAAAAGTTCTTGAACCCAGAGAAATTTTTTTTCCAAAATTTGTCTCGACCTTGAACCTAGAAATATTAGATTTTGGATTTCCGCAAGTTGTGTCTATCAAGTAATTACATTTTATAACATTAATAGAAACAGCTACTGGACACTTGTTCTCGTGTTTTAAACCATTTTCATATTTCCTTCTGTTTTTGAGTTGTATTTTAAATTTGCTGAAGGTGGTTTTCGTGGCAGGGAAGAAGTGAAAAAAATGGAATGGGTGTAAATTTGCCCAAGTGTAATGCCTCGGGTCAGTGTAAATATTGGACAATGGTGCAGTAATAACACACACACACACACACACACACACATTCTGTGAACAAGTTTAATGTAAATTAAACATGATCAGATTAACATAATTATTGAATGTAATATTTGCTTAATAATTATGAGTGCAGAAGGCTGTGTGTATTAATCATCTCAGCATCCTAAACATCTTCATGTATATTAGCAAATATTTGATTCCCAAGTTTCATGACAGATATCTTCAAAACATACATAATAAAGCAGAATTTAGGAAAATAATCAAGGTTAAGGAGGAAATCCCAGTGCTTTCTCCCTGAGCCTGTGAAGACTGTTTTGAGTGTTGGAGCATCTGGGATGAGAGTCCAGTAATTGGAAAAGCTCAGAAGTTTGTAGGATTGAGGAGATGGAGAGGTTTACAATGGTGATGCCATGGAATGATTTATTTCAGATCTGAATTGTTGTCACATCAGGAGCTCCTATACAGGTACACAATCCTTTATCCGGACATCTAAAATCCAGAAAACTCCATAATCCGGCAAGTGGAGAGAGAGACTGGCAGCGCGAGATGGGCGGGCGATGGGGAGAGACTGGCAGCGCGAGTCAGGAGGGCGAGGGGGAGAGACCGGCAGCATGAGTTGGGCAGACAAGGGGGAGAAACCAACAGCGTGAGTCGGGCGGGCGAGGGGGAGAGACTGGCAGCATGAGTCGGGCAGGCGAGGGGGGGAGGGGAGAGATGGCAGCGCGATTGGAAGGGGGTGGGAGTGGATACCGCAGCACAATTCAGGTGGACTTAAATCTGGCTTTCCGAAATCCAGAAAAATCTGAAATTTGGAACACACTGTCCCCCAAGAATTCCAGATAAAGAATTGTGTACCTGTATTGCAAATCAAAACAAGATTATCTTCAGCTTCTGGAGTTTTGTGCAGTCCGTGAAAGTGCTGGAGAAACTCAGCAGGCCACATAGCATCGATAGGAAGTAAAAGGCACTCAATGTTTCAAGCCTGAGCCCATCTTCAGGCAGATGCATGAGTAAAAAGGTGGGAGAAAGGGCACAGAGCACAGTTAACAGGTAAGGGGTAACAGGTAAGAGGTAATGGTAGAAGAGAAAGGAGCTGAGAAGTGATGGAGAGATATGCTGATTTGCAGCCTCCTCTTTGTCGAGGAGATTGGACACAGACTGGAGGATTTCTTCATTGAACACCTGAGCTCGGTCTGCAGACACAGAATGGATTTCCCAGTGGCCAACCACTTCAATTCTACATTCCACTGCCAAACTAATGTGTCTGTCCAAACCAAGGCTACCCGCAAATTGGAGGAAGAACATCTAACTTTCTGTCTGGATGCTCTCCAACCAGAAACTTCTCCAATTTCTGTTCATCCTCCTACCCCACCCCAAGTCTTTCTCTTTCCCTAACTCTCTGCCATGTTGAGACCACCCACATATTGGACGAACAGCATGTTATATTCCATCCCAGAAGTATCCAAGCAGATGAAATCAATACAGCTTCTCCAATTTAACTGCACACCCTCTCTCTCTCTCTCTCTCTCTCTCTCTCTCATATCCCCCCCTCTCCTTTCTTTCATCTTCCAAGCCCCTTGCTTCTCCGATCAGATACCTATTTTAATGAGCCCGCTCCCCTCTATCCATCTATTAAATTTTACTTGTTAGCCTGTGCTCCTACCCTACGCCCACCCCTCACATTTTTGTTCAGGTGTTGCCTGATTTTCGGCATTATTAAGGAAAGCCAGAAATGTCGACTGACCTTTACTGCTTATGGATGGTGCCTGACCTGCTGAGTTTCTCCAGCACTTTTATATACTGCTAACACAAGTAACAGATCCATTAAAGTTTTCCAGGGAAGGTTATGGAGTTTAGGAAACTACAAATCAAAGCTTATGATGGGGCTGAAACATTGCCTTCAGTTTTCCCAATAATTGTTAGAGACATTTCAAGCTTCACCACTGAAGCTAGAACGAAAATAAACTGCAGATATCAGAAGTTTAGAATAAAACCAGTGTTTGCTAGAAACACTTGGTCGGGTCGAATGCAGGGCTGAATGTTGGAAGTTGAAAAATCTGAGGGACATACTGGTGAAATAGAGCTGGGAACTGAGAGTGTTGTGTTTTAGATGACAGACCTTTCATGAGTAATTTCAACTCCAGATTTTTAGCCTGGATTTGCTTGCTGCATAATCGAGAATAAGTACCTTTTGAAGGTTTCAGAAGAGATGAGCGGAGAAAGTGACAGCTGAAAGTAATTGTCATAATGTTCTCTTGAGGAACATCGCATCTTTTCATCCGCTGCGCTGGTGAAGGAGGAAGAGCCTGGGTTCAGAGGTCGGCGAAGACATAACTTTGGAGGTTGGGGCGGCCGACTTCATTGTGCGAATGTAGTCCTTTTTTTTCTATAGTCTTCATAAGGAGCTTCTCTGATTCAGCTCAATCTCAGTATTTACTTTGCAACTAGGAGGATCACTTTGAGGCTAAATTAGGAAACTGTGATGTTTCTTTTATTGTAATAAAGAAACTGGTTCTTTTATAACTCTGTCCTTACATAAATCTCTGCATGGAATATCTTGTTCAAGTATGGATGAGAGGGGGGGGGGGGGGTGGGGGGTGGCTTGGGAGGAGTGGGGGGGGGAGAAAAAGTCACTGTATATGTGTGAAAAAGAAAAAGTGTATATCATGGCTAATGTGATTTATGGTGTGAAAAATAAAAAATTTAAAAAAAAAGTATCCTTGTTGATAGCAGATAGCAATTAGATGGATATTAGTGCATTCATTACAACATCACAGAGAAAATCAGTTTCCTCCTTATATATTGTTCATTATTGGGGCAGAGTTAGCACTGTTCTCAAGACTACAATTTATTGCACATCACTAATTGTCCTTGAGGAGGTGGTGGTGATCTGCCTTTGTGAATTGCTCATTGGGGAGAGAGTATTATGAGGCATTGAATTCCATTATTTGGGCGGACCCAGTTGAAGCAAAGGATTACTGATGTATGTCTATGCCAAACTAGTACAAAACTCTGAAGGATGCCTGTGAAGTTTTTGCAGTGGATTTTGGAGATGATCGATTACGCTACTTGAAGATGAGTGTTTAAAAGACATTGTCCTGATTTATTCTGGTCACAATTTGTTTCTGAAGAATAAGCCCTTTTTTCACATTTGCTTTCTTCCCAAATATAAATAATGCCTTGACTTCATCATTCGAATTGTCGGGTAAATTGAGTAAAGCAGTAGATCAGAACACCTTAATTAAGCTCGGGGGCAGTTTTCAGGAAATGAATGGACTTCTTGAGTTTCAGTGAGCAGCTCCAGCAAGGCGGGCTCAGCCTTGGCCACAATGCCGCCCATGTGGTGTTTACATGTTCTCCTGGTAACCATGTAGGTTTCCTCCAAGTGCTCTGGTTTAGTTCCACATCCAAAAGATGTGCAGGTTGGCAGGTTTAATGGGCCACTCAAAATTGCCACTAAGGACGGAATCTGATATCCCTCTGTTGTCCTCGTTTCTTGCAGATGGTCACATTTGCAGTGTTTCTGAGTTTCTCTGAAGTATCCTCTTTACCAGAAATATTATGGAATATTTGATAAATGCACCAAAAACTAGCGGTTATTTGTATTACTGAATCCTAAAGGGATTGGCGTCCCATTTGATAGGCACGTGCTCATACATCCCACACACACTGTACTGTTCCAAGAGTCTAGATAATGCACTTAAGTGGAATCTACAAAGTGGTGAAATTAGTTGCTGTGATGAAATGCTTTCAATGCCTTCTGATTGAAGTTGATCATCGTTTTTTTTTGCCCTGTAACTGACCTCAAGGTCAAGCCTTAATTGAAAAACCAATGCAACTTCAAAGGAGCACAATTTCCTCGATTTGAAGGAGTTGTTTGATATTGCCTCTTGATGCTGTTTTCCCACATCTCCGATTGATGTTATTCATAATGTGATGAGTAGAAGTTGAGATTGGATGGAGAAGGGAAAAAAAGATAAATTTAGTTTCTTTACCATTCAATTTTGATATAATGATAGAATGAATGGAACCATGCCAATTTAGGCAAATGAATCAAGCCCACAACCAAGCTGTGCGATCTCATCTGAAATGAAGGACTCGATCATTATGCTGCTGTGATTCTCATTTGATCTTTACCTTGAGGAAAGTTATTGTCACAATTCCTTGTCCAGTAGTTCCCTTCATGTGAAGTGTACTCTAATTGTTGGCTCTGATAGCTCAGTGGTTAGAGTGCTGGTTTTGCAAGCCAGGGATCGCGAGCTTGATCCTTGCTGGGGCCTCATTTCTGTGAGGGCCGCTGGACAAAGTGGCAGCTCTCTGTCTTCCTTACGGCAGAACAAGTTAAAGAATTTCATGCATGTTGCATTCTGCATTTCAGAACACGTAGCCAGGTTGCTCTCAAGCATTTTGAAAGAAACACACAGCAGGATAACATGGTCCCTTAGAACATTTGTTCAAGAACCATAAAATACTAATATCAATATCTAGATAATCACATTACAATATTTAAATAATTTCTTCATATTTGCCATTGAACAAGTATCAAGCTTGAAAAGCTAAGCATAACTGGATGATGTATGATTTGACAGACATTTCCATATGGGGTGCAATTATTTAAGAGGGAAAAATAAAAGGAAATGGACACAGAAATTCCACACCCACACTTTGGAAGGTCAGACCACCTGGCTCTGCTTCTCCATCCTGTCCATAGACAGAAACTGAAGAGCACAGAACCAGTAGCGAACATTGGCCTGGGGAGGCCAAAGAGCAGCTTCGTGACTGGCTGGAGTCGATGGATGAATATGCCACGCTGGTCAACAGCTTTATCAGAAAATGCATGGACAGGTGTGTTTCTACTAAGACTGTGTCCCCTAGCTAAAAGCAGTGGATGAAACAAGAGATCCGCAAACTGTTCAATGCCAGATCTGTGGCATTCAGATCAGCTGATTCAGAGAGATATAGAAAGAGCAAGGTACAAAATCCAGGAGGAAACGCAATAAAACAATTCCAGACATTACTGGAGTCTCTGACAGCTGTGGCAGGGCTTGCACGCCATTGCATCCTTTAAGATGAAAGAAGGTAGCAGCATTAGCATTAATGCATCTCTTCCAGAGGCTCAATAGCTTCTCCGCTTGCTTCAAAATGAAAACCATGAATAACTCTCGCGAGCCCCTACAGCCCCTCATCAACTCCCGGTTTCTGAGGATGACGAGCACAGAACCTTCAAGAAGATGGCGGCTCAAAACTAATTTCTCAAAATATGTACCTGGTTGGGTCCTTAGAACCAGCTTGAGTAATGGGCTGGAATGTTTGCTGATATGCTCAACACTGCTATGATCAAAGGACCCCACTCGCTTCAAAAGGACATCCTTTAGTTGAGTGTCCAAGAAGAGCACATAACTGTTGGCCAGTGACGCTCATGAAGTTTCTTTGAGAGGTTGGGAATGGAGTAAATCAACTCCTATCTCTGGAAGGACCTGGACCCACTTCACTTCACCTATTGTCATAACAGGTCAACGGCAATGAACTAACTTGCTAGCTCTCCACTCTGCATTGATCACCTTGATAATAAGAACACCTCGTGTTCATGGACGAGTGTTCTGTTTCAACCTCTGCAGTTGAATTCTTGACTTGCTCATCAGCAGACCCTGACGAGGGCGGGTCAGCAACGTCACCTCCTCCATGCTGACCATCAACCTTGGCTCCCCAAGGCTGTGTGCTTTGTTCCTTTTTGATTCCCTCTAGGATGGTGTAGCTAAGTTAAACTCCAATGTAATCTATAAATTTGCTGATGATGCCTCTGTTGTTGGCTGAATAAACTGCCAGAACAACAATGTTTCTCTCAATGTCACCAAGGAGCTTAGGTTGATTTTTGGAAGGAGAGGTCGAGGGGCCCCACACCTGTGTGAATTAAAGGTGGAGAGGGTTAGTACCTTCAATTTCCTGCAAGTCCATATATCAGAAGACCTCCCCTGGAGTCAGCATGTTGCAGCAACTGTGAATACGTCGCACCAACACCACTACTTGCTAAGAAGTGTGCGGAGATTTGGCATGTTATTGAATATGCTATTAAACTTCAATGGGTGCACTGTGGAAAGTATATTGACGGGTTGCAGCTTGACAATTTGAATGTCCAGGAGACTGTGGAAAGCAGCCAAAATAGCCAGGTCCATCACAGGTTTCGAATTCCTATCAATTGAGGTGGTCAAGAAGGCAGCCAACATGGTTAAGCACCCCAATTACCCTGGTCACAACCTCGTCTTGCTGCTACATTTGAGTAGAAGGTGCAGAAGCTGAAAGACCAGCACCTCTAAGCTCAAGAATAGCTTTTTCCCAATGACTATCAGGTTTTTGAACCTCCCTTTGAAATACTAATCATGGACAGATCGGAGACCATTAAAAGGTCCATCTGCACTATTGAAGCACCACTTTTTCTCGCATTAGGATAACCGTGAATATTTATCATCTACATCTCTTTTGTATTTATCAGCTCTGTTTAATGTAATTTTATGTAAGTTGCTGGGTTTTTTTTTTAAATGTAGTACCAGTTTGGCTGCGGTAAGTAAGAATTTGGGTGTGTACATGGCAATGATCTCATTATCATGCATTACAGGTTCCAGAAATAGGTGATGATCGAACAAAGTGAACAAATTCTTGAAATACATTGAACTGGTAACCTAGACACATTGAAGCACAGATTAGAAGCCATCAACGAACTATCACTGGTTTGTTAATGGAAACTTTATTACAGGTTCCAGAAATAGGTGATGATCGAACAAAGTGAACAAATTCTTGAAATACATTGAACTGGTAACCTAGACACATTGAAGCACAGATTAGAAGCCATCAACGAACTATCACTGGTTTGTTAATGGAAACTTTATTCTGAACCCTCTTGTTTGAAAAATGCTCAACTCGCACAAAAAAATTAGTATTTATGACATCAATAAAGGGCATTCAATGAGTAAATTACGCTGACACCATGTAGATTTATGGCTCATTAATTTTTCTGCATTATTGGTAAACGTATAAATTTTATGGTATGTTCACAGCAATAAAATAATCACAAAATAGTCAAACATCTGCACTTAATAGAATGATATTGCAGGTAAAAAATTTTAATGCAGTAAGTGCAAAAGAAAAAAAAAAGTTTAAAATTTGGTTGGGCCATGAATTTTGAATTGAATTGTTTATTATCACGTGCACTGAGATTCAATAGAAAAAAAATCCTGGCAAATCACCCCATGTGCTGAGAGCGACGGTTCTTGATTCACGACTATTATAACATCTGATGTGTTTCCCCAGCTGTGGCATGAGTGACAGCAGCTGCATTGCCATAGGGACAAGTAGCACCCACCAGAGATATGTAAATGAAATAGAGTGGGGACATCATTTGCTGCACCTTGTTGATTTGGAGCCAATAATGCAACCTGACATTCCAGGCAATATTTTGTTCTCAAAATTTAGCAGGTCATGCAGCGTCCATGGAAAGCAATTGGCAGCCAACCTTTTGGGTCTGACCTCTTCTCCGTAAATCACTGCATAAAAGTGGACGGGAGGCACAATTATCAGGTGATAGATGGTAAGATGGGGAGAAAGAAAAAGGAACTGAGAGATGGTAGGGGACTGAGAAAAATGCACTCTGGTTGGAGAAAGGAAGAGGCTTGGTAGCTGGAAGTATGGATTCAGAAGGATGAAGGGAAGTGAATGATTGGCAGTCAACGTTAATTGCAGATTGCCAAGACAGGATACAAGGTATTGTTCCTCCAATCAACCTTGCAGTATATGAGGCCATTGATATGTAAACATGGTAATGGGGTGTGGAATTAAAGTGGCTTGCCACTGGGATGTCCTTGCTGTTGCAGCAGACAGACCAAAAGTGCTCAATGGCGATCCCTGCTACTGCATGACCTGCTGAGTACACTTTTTTGTACTCTGCACAGGACCCCAGCATCTGCAGACTTCTTGTTCTCACCTTGACTAGCCGAACGTGTCCAGCAATGGGCAGAACCTTCCACCAGTGCTACTGTGTGTTGGGAAGAGTATCAGATTCAGTGGGTTCACAGAGAGGCAAGTCTGGAGACAAATCTTGTAATCACTGGGAATTTTGTTGAACAACATGAGACAAACAGAAGAGAACATTATATGATACTTAATTATTATACAACTAAACAACTATATTGACATTCACATCCGGACCCAGGTTATACTCTGATACCAGTGGCCGCCTATCTCCTACATGCTCATGCATGTGTACACACTCGACAGTCAGGGACTTTCAAACCCACTCCTGGTTTCCTGCACCAATGTGGGAGCAGCTCTCTGCAAGCTCTGATCTATCACAGTACTGCGGCTCATCCTAAGAGTACCCATGATTCTTCCAGCAATGTCCACAATAGTGAGCTTACATGGAGCAATGCCCAGGGCTTGGACCATGAGGCAGAGAGAAAGAATGTACTGTGCATTGATGTTTTATACAGCTCTAATCTGGGCACCTAGCCAATAAGGTAATTTAAATGAGTCAATGGCAAGGTGTGCACTAATGGGTGGCAGGAGTCCAACCTTGATTGACGAGTGATGTGATTTCCAAATAAGTTTCAGATAAGGAGGACACATGACAACGCACAATCCACAATATTCTAGATAGGCACGAGGTCACCTGTTTCTCCACAATCCACAGAGAACAGCTTCTAATAAGAATCATCCATTATTTGATGATCAGAGATTTTCTGACTCATCTGGGAATGGTGTACCAGAGGGACCCTGGTGGACTTCAACTTGAATTCAGAACTGCTGCACAAATCAATGGTTCACAAAAATTAGAATGTGGCTTGGCTGGTGCGATGAGCTGAGGGCACGATGCAGGATTACGTGCTTGAAGAGTGTCTGAAGAAGTCCGTATCCATCCACTTTGCTCCTGTCTTCAACCTGATTAGTGCATTGTACCTCTATGCTTCTGAAGGTGTGCCTCCATGGAACTCTATCACTTGCTCCTGTAGACAAAGGCTAATTTGACAGTAGTTAAACCATTATCTTAACACTCGACTCCTGAAGTGGAACTAGAGATGCTTATAGAATTTGAGTTTTCCATCCACTGTTGCACAGGAGTTCTCGGTAGCTCAGCATGAAAACAAATCGTTTGACGGCATAATACACGTACAGTGAAGAATTTCATCAATCATGGTAATGTTGGAAGGCAGATTATTGGAGCCTCTTTAACGTTATTCTGTCTATCGTCCCTGATGGATCCAGTGCCATGATGTGGTTTTACCAGCATATCTCGCACAAAATGGGGATCAGTGTCTACCCGCAAGGGGGCAAAGTGATGTGCTTGTGCATCGCTCTCATTGGTTGGTTGCTGCTGCCTGGTTTTACTCTACCCTATCACATATGAGAAGGGGAGAAATGTATTGGTGAGTGCCGAGTAAACATTCAGGTGGTGTGGTCAAGTTCTTGAAAAATTGGTATGTGACATTCTGTTAGACAAAGGTGTGAGGTTCACAGCACTGCTAAATGAGGAAGGATGTGGTGGAGCTTCTGAATGCTAGGTAAAGATCCTGAAAAATTATTTTGTAAGGAGTAGTGTTCGGAAAGGTGAGAGAGAGCGGACCTTGGATACTTCACTTTAAGATGCACCCAATGATGTTTTATCAATTTCACCAAGGCCTTGAATAATTCTGAATGATTGCATTCTCAACATAAAGAAAATCCTCTTTCATGAAGAAAATTATTTTCCAATCTGTATCTGAGGTATTCTGTTTGAAAAAAATTGGAGTAGCTATTGACATGGTTGTTTTTGCAAAAGAAGAATACTATTCTGCCTCTTCCTGCACTGTGGTGGTAATGGTTCCATTGATAGACATTGTGGTGCAGACATTCCTTCATTGGTCAAATCACCATAATCCTCCTTGTTTCATTATTCATAGAATTATTCAGCATGAAAAAGCAGGCTCATCTCTCAATACTTATGAATTAACTCCATACTTCTATAGTATTACAATAGTTAGTATACATCATGAAACATAAGCCACTCCACTGATCTCTGATGTAAAGTGGCAGGACATCAGGAACCATTGGAGGGTGGAACTGCATGGTGGTGTGAATTTATTTAGCAATTGAGCTTTCAATCAATTGGTTTATTCTGCTGTATCGACAGGCTTGTGATGGAAAAATTAAGGGATTGAATTGACTAAGCTAAGAAAGCAAACGAGACTCCTTTTTTGTGACTGAAATCAAAATCAAAGTTATTGAAGTAAAGGATAAATATCAACCGTGAATAAATAAGGGTGGCTCAGTTAGTGGCACATAGCAGTTAGTGCAACGCTGTTACAGTGCCAGTGACCGAGGTTAGAACCCGGCGCTGTCTGTACGTCCTCCCCACGGGTTCCTCCAGGCACTCCGGTTTCAGCCCACCGTTCTGAATGTACTGGGGGTGTAGCAGGTCCATTGGGTGTAATTGGGCGGCAGGTGTATTTTTGCTGCGTGGTTAAAATTGTTATGTGCAAGTAATTTTGGGTGCTTTAAGTTGATTTTTTTAATGACTAAATCATAATAAAAAGGGAAATTAAAATTTTGATTTCAGTTCCTTTATTGAGCGCATGGTGCCGAAATCACAGCATACAGGATCAACACCATTATGTTACATTTAGCAGCAGGTTGAAATTTGGTGAACGTGCAGTAAATAGCCAATCAGCAATATTTTATTGTCCAATCGTGTTTTTCTTTGGTGAACCTGAATGTAAAAATAAAGTTCACTAATTGTGGAGTGGTACAAACATGGATGTAAATCATTTAGATCCCAGTTTTTTTTTTTCTCTCCCTCAAACTCCAAGGATGCAACATCTCCAACGTAATCTGTCATAATATTTTAAACCAGCAAATGGAAGCTTATCCATGATCCTGTTATTTGGTGAATTCACTGGTTAAAGAATCACTTCAACATATACCAAGCTATTTTGCCAGTTGTGCATTGAACTTGGACATGAAAGAAGTCATAACTTATATCACATCAGAAGGAGCCAAAGGAATGTTGGGCTTCTTCCAGCAATGGTCTTTAAGTCCAACCTCTAATTTATTTATTATCCGATTGTACAAGTATAACCCAATGAGACAATGTTTTCCGATGTGTGGTACAAAAATATGCATACACACTAAGAGCCAAAGGCTCATTGCTTACTGTTGTCGGTTTGGCTGCGGGCGTCGGCAGCGTCCTGGGGTCTGGAGGCTGTGCACACTCAGTACCTTCTAGTGCGCATGCGCTATGGGCTTGGGGTTGGCACATGCACGGTAGTTGGGTAGGCTTAGACTGTAATGGCGGGTTAGACAGTGGGTGAGTGAGGCTTTGATATTTTCTGTTGACCATTATTGAAGAGACTGGTCATTATATGTTAGACGTTAGACATTGACCATTGCCAAGTTTAAGATGTTACAATGGACATTACGAGTCCTTTTATGTTCATTAATAAACCATTTTAAAATTCATCTGGACTTCATCATGAATTCCTTGAATACATAAAAGTAAACAGCCTACTTATTCTCCGGGTGTTTTTTTATAGATAGTAATCACTACATTTAATCAACAGAAGGATATATGTGGCCATTATTCAACAGAAAATAGTTGCAGCTACAATTGAATTTGTTGGAACGGACATTGTTGAAACAGTCCTCTTTGGTTTTGAGCGATACTGAGAACAATATGGTGGCTATGTTGTAAATGTCTAAGCATCGGCCACACAGGGATCCAGGTCTGCTAATCCTAGAGCAGAACATCCCATGAACCTACTGGCAGAGTCATTTGCCAAGAATCACAGTGATATCCATAAGTGGCTCTGCCGTGGTGGAAACTTGTTCGTCGACAGCAGCGCGTCAAAGCCATCAGAAGCAGTGGGATTAAGTTTGTGAAATCCTTCTGTGCATTTATTTAGTTGGAGCACAGTTTGGATGTTCTGCCCGCTTGTTCATTGGGGACTGTTGATTTAGCGCTTGTGTTGTGCGCGCTTGGTGTTCAAGCTTGGTGGACGGTCAGATGGAGACGCGTAAAATGACTACCACTGACATGGCTGCTGAAGAGAAATTAAAACCATTGCCGAAGACATTGACTGGATTGAAAGTCGGCTACTTAGAAATGGCTGAAGGCACATCACAAAATGGTGACAAGAGGATGAAAATGCAAAGGATGTGCGATTCAAACTGGAGAAAGAATCGAGTATTAAGGCAACATCTGACCTGCAGGATGGAATACAACCAGGCGACAGTGCCAAATGATGGGAGTAGGAGAAGCAAACAAGCTTCTTCTGGATCGAGCTCCGGAGTTTGCAGTCTAACATCTGAAGACTGAAGTGGCTGCTCAGGTTACGCGACAAAAATAGCTTCAGGATAAACTTTCTTAGAAGAGAAGGAGCCATGGCGAAGGAGAAAGAGCGGGCAGCTAAAGAGGAAAAGAGCGGCTGGAACTGGATACAAATGTTGCTGCTCATATGACCAAGGCCAGAGTACGAGAACCCTCAAAGGGATACTGATGGTAGGAAGTCGTATTTTGAGAAAGGACAACAGGAAACGAAAACATTTAATGTTCAAGCAAATCCTTTTGTACCACAGTTACAAGACATGTATACACATGGACATATCCTCCCAAAGCACAGTGTTACTGATCCACAAACAGCAGACAGAGCTGTAGCTCAAATCCAATCTCTCACCACAGCTGCCTTGACACTCCAGTCAATCATCAGAAATCCGGGTGAACATCCACTTGTGGCATCTCCAGCTCCATTACCTGCTACAAGCAACGGAGAACAGAGCATCGTATTCACAGCCATGGAAAGGCAAAATGAAATCACTGCATTATTAATCTCTCTTCCACACCCAAAAATGAGATTCAAAGTTTTGATGGTGACCCACTTCAGTACCAAGCGTTCATTAAAGAGTATTGAAAGCAAGAACAAAAACTCTAGAGGTTGTCTATATTATCTGGAACAGTGCACAAAAGGACAGCCAAGGGAGCTTGTAAGGCATTGCCAGCACAGAAGCTGCCTACCCCAACCACCCCAGCTCAGAAGGGGAAGGGGAGAAGAGGAGAGTTATGGGACTCATTGGTTAGGAGAGCAGATAGGAGGTTTGGTGAATGAGATCGAGGCTCCCGGATGGTATGTTGCCTCCCAGGTGCCAGGGTTGGGGATGTATTTGATCATAGCATTTTGGAGGGGGAGGGCAAGCAGCCAGATGTTGTGGTCCACCTAGGGACCAATGATATAGATAGGAGTAGGAATGCAGTTTTGAAGAGGGAATGTAGGGAGTTAGGAAAAAAGTTAAAAAGCGGGACCTCAAGGGTGGTAATCTTGTGATTGCTGCCTGTGCCATGTACCGGAGAGGGTAGGAACAGGAAGATGTGGCAGATAAATGTATGGCTGAAGTGTTGGTGCAGGGGGCAGGGGTTCAGATTTCTGGATCATTGGGATCTCTTCTGGGGAAGTTCTGACCTGTACCAAAAGGATGGACTGCATCGGAACTGGAGGGGAACCAATATCCTGTTGGGCAGGTTTGCTAGAGCTATTGGGTAGGGTTTAAACTAGTTTGGCAGGGGAATGGGAATCAGAATATGAGTGCAGAGATTATGGTAGAAGGACAAAAGCATCATATTATGTGCTATGAATTGGTGAGGAGGGACAGGCATGGGGAAAAAACATAAAGATAACCAGTTCAAAGGTTTCAAATGTGTCTATTTCAATACTAGGATTATTTGGAATAAAGGGGATGAACTTATAGCATGGATCAGTATGTGGAATAATGATGTTGTGGGCATAACAGAAACTTGGCTGGAGGAAGGACCAGATTGGCTGATGCAGGTACCAGGGTTTAGGTGTTTTAAAAACAATAGGATGTGAGGTAGAAAAGGTAGCATTTCTGGTCAGGGATAGTATCACAGCTATAGAAAGGGAGGATGCTGTAGAGGAAGTGTCCACTGAGTCGGTGTGGGTGGAAGTCAGAAATCGGAAGGGAGCTATCACCATGCAAATAGCCTTCGGGATACAGAGGAGCAGATACGCAGGAAGACTTTGGAATGGTGCAGGAAATACATAGTTGTAGTTGATTTCAACGTCCCTAATATTGACTGCAAGAGAGATAGATGGGGCTGAATTTGTCAGATGTGCTCAAGAAGGATTCATGACACAGTATGTGGACTGGCCAACGAGAAGAGATGCCACACTGGATCTGGTTCTGAGGAATGAACCTGGTCAGGTGGTGGACCTCTCAGTAGGGGATCATTTTGGTGAGAGCACCACAATTCCCTTCAACGAAGCTATAGAAAAGGATAAAACAGTCAAAATGGAAAAGTGCTTAACTGGGGAAGATCTCATTATGAAATGATAGTAAATTGGAAACTAATGTTTAAGGGTGAAAGTACAGAAGTAATGTGGAGGATGTTTAGGAACTACTTGTGCAGGTTCAAGTTAACTGTATCCCACTAGGACAAGGTGAAGAAGGTAGGAAAAGGGAACCGTGGCTGACAAAACAAGTCAAGAGGAAGAAGGAAGCATATATTAGATATAGGAACCAAAAAACAGGAAGGGCTCATGAGAAGTATATGGTAGCCAGGAAGAAGCTTAAGAAAGGACAAGAGAGTTTGAAGGGGGGATGAGAACCCCAAGGTGTTCTATGCTTACATGAAGAACACAAGGATGACGAGAATGAAGATGGGGCCATGAAAGGACAAAGGAGTTAACATCTGCCTAGAGGCAGAGGAGATTGGGAAAGTCCTAAATAAATACTTTCCATCAGTATTCTCGAGAAAATGACCTTGATCCATAAGTGTAACTAGGGTATAGCAGCCAGGGCACATGCCCTGCACCCCACTTGAAGGGGGTTCCACTGCCTTTGCCTCACCCAACCGCCTAACCCCGGTTGTCCATCCCCTCCCCCCCACCCCCTCAAATCTAACTCCCAATGCAGCAGTGGTGGATTCACAGCATTGGTTTGATTTGTTTACCGGGTTTCAATGCAGACCAGAATTACCAGCTGTTTGCATTGTCAGTAAAGACTTGTCCTTGACTCCTGATAGATGACAGATAGTTCTGGACACAATGAAAACCATCAGAAAATGTAGAACTTTGTTGGCGGTGGGGTTAAACTTGATAGCTCTCTTTTTCTCAACAACTGCTTTCATAACAACGTACTGTTGCGAGGAGACCCAAAATGTGCCCAAACCAAACTGCAGCAAAGGCATGGAATTGAACTGTATCAACTTTAACGGCAACAGACTGCCTGTGGCTCCCGTTCCAACCTGGTCCATTACAGCTGGATACAGAGAATGATAGGTTCTCTTTCACTATTTCCACATGGAAATTTGGTATTCTCGTAAAGAAAACATAAATAGTATTAGTGAGTGTCTTTTATCGTCCTTCTCTGATGAGCGAGCATTAGCCAGATTCCACAATGGTCATCTCTTGAACCAGCTCACGGTTTTATTTCTGGTCAGAACTAAGGTGTCCACAAACACCTTTCAACTGTTTATATGCAGCTGTCCTCTTTAGTTCATAGGTTTTGTAAACTGGTTGTCTTAGACGTTTGCTAAGCAATTAGAAAAACTACAGTGGAGCTAGCTAAGTAGGGGCTTGTGTTCAATCTCTGATGCTCTTCGGTCCCAGAAAGTCTGAGTGATGCCACAAAGGAAGAGGTGGATCAGATCTCGGTGACAAGGGCACACCTTCATCTTTGTGATCAAGTCCCTTTCAATGCCAAAACTGTACAAAGTCATGGAGAATTTGGAGCACTGTGTGTTTTGAAAACAGTAGCCCTTAATCTTTGCATTTGACACATCGATTCTGTGAAACTGGCGATTTCTATTGTAATTATTAAATGCAGTTTCACTATTTCCTTATAATTGATTCATTCAATTAATATTTGAGCCTTCCTTAATATTTTTATTGAATAAAGAACATCTGATTTGTGTTTAAAGCTGAGGATGGTTGTGGGATGAAGGGTTGAAGTGAATACATTTTAACAGGTGATCACAATTTCAATGCTTGTCATAGGCGCCATTTTTCCTCGATCACGGTGAGGTTGAAATTGAACAGATCTGTGTGCTGGACAATGTGAGATTAAGGAAGTGGAAGTGTTGGATCATCTTAAAAATATCAACATTGAATTCCCTGGGGCCAGACGCGATATACATAAAAAAAAAGATAGCTGGGGCAGTAGGTATGATCTTTGAATCCACTTTTTCTGCAGTGGACGTGCTAGAGGACTGGAGAATGGCAAATGTAGTCCCCTTGTTCAAAAAAATATATAGGGAGAATCCTGGGAATTATAGACCAGTGAGTCTTACATAAGTGGTGTGCAAATTAATGCAGAAGATTCTTAAGAATAGGATCTATAAGCATTTGGAGAAGTACAGTCTACTCAAGGATAGTCAGCATGGCTTTGCAAAGGGAAAGTCATGCCTCCCAAGTTCAATAGAGTTTTTTGAGGAGATAAAAAAAAATGAATTGATGAGGGTAGGGTGGTAGATGTGGTCTACATGGATATTAGCAAGGCATTTGATAAGATCTCCCATGAGAAACTCAACCAGAAAGTCATGAGGGTCGGGATCAGTGGAACCTTGGTTGTGTGGATGTAAGATTGGTTGTTGGAAGAAAGCAGAGAGTAGTAGTGGAATTAAAGTATTCTACCTGGAGGTTGGTAACTAGGGGAGAGCCACAGGGATCTGTTCTGGGACCCTGCTCTTTGTGATTTTTATAAATGACCTGGACAAAGACGTGGAAGGATGAACCATAAGTTTGTGGATGATACAAAGGTTGGAGGAGTTGTGGATGGAGCTGAAGGTTGTCAAAGGTTGCAAGAGGATATTGGCAGGATGCAGAGTTGGGCAGAAAAGTGGCAGGTGGATTTAAACTGGATAAATGTGAGGTGATGCATTTTGGAAGAACAAACCAAAAGGCTATGTGGATGAACAGAGGGACCTTGGGGTTCAAATCCATGCATCCCTTAGGGTCGGCTCCCAGATTGATACGATACCAGACTCGATTGTACAGGAATGGATGTGTTGGATTCAGGATCTTCATAAGCCGGTAGACTTTAAAGTTGAAAGATGCTTGAAACCCACAAACTTTGGAACGGTGACATCTGTTCAACTGCATCATTTTACCAATGTATGTGAGGACGGTTACAGAACTGTTAGTTACCTGTTTTTGCATAATAACCATGGTCAGAAAATGAACATACATAAGAAGAATTATCCAGATCCAATTCACATTGTTAACACCTATGGTGCAGATGCATTGAGTTTGCAGAGAATGTATGGTTTAAAGAAGAAAGAGTGAGACATGTTCTCAAGGATGTCTTCCTACCTTGGTACAATCCATACAGATTCCTTATTCAGAGATTGGAGAAGGATGAAGACATTCAATTTATTTTCAATGAAAGCACAGTTGAGGGCAGAGACCATATCCAAAGCAAAAATTGAACCATATAAACTCTACACTGTGATGTCCAGACTAGTCAAATTTGTGGACATGCTCACAAACTGGTATGTGCAAATGAATCATAAAAGGTGAACGTGGTACTGAGAATTGTGAAAGAGCTTTGGAAATGTTGCTGGTTTATTCAATGTGTGCCGGTTGATAGCATCCTTTACACTATTTATCACTGAGCTTGTACCAAAATGTAGGGCACTTGATTGATCCATTCTCTGGAGAAAATAAGAAAAGACAAAGAATTCACTACTCAGTGGTTTTCAAACGGCTCCTAAACTCACATTCCACCTTCAGCAATCCCTAGGCCATCAGTGCTCTGTGATTAGTAAGGGATTGCTGAAGGTGGGATGTGAGTGGAAAGAAAGGGTTTGAAAACCACTGTTTTAATTGTACCTAATTGACTTGTTTTGTGCACAGTTTCATAACTCCAAAGGAAATGGACCAATGGCAATTTTTCTCAAGCAAAATATTTCAGTAACAATTGGGTCTAGAGCAGTGATTCTCAACCTTCTCTTCCCACTCAAATCCCACCTTAAGCAATCCTTTACTAATCAGTGAGCACTTATGACATAGAGATTACTTAAAGTGGCGAAAGAAAAAGTTTGTCAGTGAAAGAAAAAGTTTGAAAAGTTCTACTCCAGACCTTTCCTATCCTGGTGCTTGTCCCGCTTCTACGTCTTCCTCTGTCACTCATTCCATATACTGCCACCCTCTCTACAAAGAAGATCCTTTATAAATATTTCCCCTCCCAAATCAATGGTTTCTAGTTATAGATTCCCCTACTTTGTGGAAAATTATTTTGACTATTTACCCTATCAATATGCCTGAAGATTTTGTAAACTTCAATAAGGTTCCCCTATGCTCCAGGAACAAAAGTCCTAGCTGGCCAAATCCCACTTTATAATTCAAGCTATCAGTTCTGGCCACATTCCCTCAGTGAATTCAATGTGATTGGTGCATTAAGATTGTGAAAAAAAAATTCAGTTCTGAATGTTTCTCCATAAACTCATGTTATATTAATTAAAAAACAGTCAGCCCAGTGTCAGAATCAGAATTTATTGTCATGAACAAGTCATGAAATTCAGTGTTTTGCAGCAGCGTCATCGTGTAAACATTCATATTATAACCATCTTATGACATTACGATATATATAAAAATAAAAATAATAGTGCACAAAAAGTCAGGCAATGTCTATGGTTCATTGATTATTCAGGAATCTGATGGCAGCGGGGAAGAAGCTGTCCTTGTGCTATTGAGTGCTTGTCTTTAGGCTCCTGTACCTTTTTCCCAATGGTAGCAGCATGAAGAGGGTATGGCCTGGGTGGTGGGAGTCTTTGAGGATAGAGGCTGCTTTTTTTAAGATACTATCCTTGTAGATGTCCTCGTTGGAGTGAGTCACAGGCTGAGTTAACAACCCTCTAGAGATTATTCTTGCCCTGAGAGTTGATACCTCCATACAAGACAGTGATGCAACCAGCCAGAATGGTCTGCATGGTACACCTGTAGACATTTACGAGAGCCTTTGGTGACATACCGAATCTCCTCAAACACCTCACAAAGTATAGTCACTGGCGAGCCTTCTTTGTGATTGTGTCAACATGGAAGCTCCAGGACAGATCCTCGGAGATATTGACACCCAGAAATTTGAACTCTTACAAATGTAATTTTAAACAAAAGAATGCAAGACGTTTGATGTAACTTGAGTTAAAATCCCAGGATTCGTCCTTTACCTTATTATCAAAGCCATAATTCTTTATGCCTTGATAGATGGTTTCAGCCTGAAACATCGACCATTTTTCTCCTATTGATACTACTCAACCAGCTGAGTTCCTTTAGCAAACTGTGTTTAGCGAATTATGTTTGATGTTTCGTGCCATGATACAAATTTGTAATGATCTTTGTCATGTTGTGGCATAAGTCTGGACCTTGCACTTGTGTATATGACAAACACATTACTCGATACATTACAGTTGATTTATGCATGTGGCAACATGCATAAAACAACTGTAATATATTGGTTATTGAATTTTTCATTTGGGGAGATCATTCATGAAAGAAATGAGTGGTGAATATTTATGTGGAATGAATACAGCTTTCACTTACCATTTGCCACATTGTTGCTTCTAAGGGCTCCTGACATTTGTTTGCTTCAGAGCTCCTACAAAGTCAGGGTATTACTTTCCAGTCCTATTAAATGACTTATAGCATGGAGTATCTATGCTATAATGTAAAATTTCAATGCCTCTGTGGTGTAATTGCATTTCATTTTAATAACTCTTTAACCTCAATGAATCTTTGGATATTATTTTGTATGTTAATTATAACTGAAATGAAATCAGGACCAGTTCTTACTTCTTGCAGAAAGCTGCATATGTTTCACATCTATAATCACCACACATTTCTTTGAGAAACAATTTCAGCAATGAAAATGTTAATAGCAAGAAAAATTATGTATTTTTTGCAACATTTGTAAAACATCATGGAAGGAATAATCAATAGGAATTAATAGTTCAAATAATAAGAGAAATGGCGCCTGCTGGGGTTTTATCTTTTTAATTTTGTGCAGCTTTTGTGTGTCAGTAACAATCTTTCCTGTCATTTATTTGAAAAATCAAGGATTTATTGCTGTGGCCATTTGATTTAAATGACGTGTCAAGAGAGAAAAGCTAATCAAGCAAGAAATGTTCACTGTTTTCAGTTACGTTGTTATAGTTGTCAGATTTTTTGTAAGTTTAATCAAAGCAATTATTTGAATTAATGTTTCAGTATTAGGCTCTCATTTTTTTTGTTCGAAGTAATTAAGTTTAATGGTTGGTTAAGTCTCTTGTATTTCAGCTACATCAGGTCTAATTAATTGATAGCCGAGCAACTGATGTAATGATGGATGACTGCACTGTACAGCTTTGTCACACTGGCTAATTCAATAAATGTACATGTAAACTTACCTGGAAAATAGTTTATGTTAATACTGGTATATATTGATGTCATATGGCTTAGTAGCATCATCAGCTCTGATTTATTAAACTGGAGTTCCAATACTGCACCAATTCCTTCACACACTGTTCCTTTTGCTGTCAGCTCACCTTTTGATTGTTTAGTTGGGCAAAGCATTTTCATAGAATTTGGTATTGAAGGGCACTCAGTTACGTTAGTATATGTGAGATTTGGTCCCTTGAGTGCAAGGTTTCCCTGGGAGGATAATTTTGAAATTCTGGTATTAGCAGCACCTAAAATCATGTGCACACAGAATCAATTTCTACCATGAAGGACAAAGTTTGAGCATTATCTCTGAATTTCCACTGAGCTTTGTCTGATTCCCTTGTAAGTTGGGGTAGGATGCCATGAGTTTCTGTACATGATCGACATCACCAACAATCCAATGTAGTACAACTGTTTGGAGGAAGCTGTGCAACAAATGAGTTCTAGTAATAGTGCAGTAAAGAAAAGTACTGGAGAAAGTGAGCGGGCCATACCACATCTGTGGGAAGTAAAGGATAACCAATGTTTCCACCTGTGCCTTTTGTCAGGGTATGAGCAAAATACCTTGCTCATACCTTGATCAATGGCTCAGGCCCAAAACATTGGTTATGCATCTTTTTCTTTTCTTTTCAAAAGATGTCTGGTTTATGTACTTTGCAGCATCTGGAGTTTGAGGTTACATTTCCCAAATGAAAATAATTTTGTTCCTCGTATACTTTTCAAAGTCATCACTCTATTAGATGTGGTTTCAGGATGTCACTGGGATGGCATGCCTCAAACATCAGAAGATTTTTGGATTTGCTTAAATGTGATTAAATTTCCAGTTAAATATCTTACAATGAATATTTCTGAAGTTATTTCCAGTCAGTGAACATGACATTATGTTCAGATGAGTGAAACCATCCAACTGAATTTTGCTCATCATGTAAAATTTTAAAATTTCACTTTTAACCCCACTGGTACCTAAAATATCGTCCATCGTCCTATCCAAATCCTGAAAAGTGATTGGGCTCTGTGAAGAAAATCTCTTTAGTCTGACTTAAAGTTCCTTTCATCAGTTTTCACCCATGTCATCTTGTCCCATTGTCTTGGTATGTTATGTGCCTCATTTCTAACCCTTAATCTTCAGATCTGTACTTATTTTTTTAAGATATACAGCTCGGTAACAGGCCCTTTCAGCCCATGAGCCCGTGCCACCCACATACCCTCATTAACCTACAACCTCAGTACATTTTTGAAAAGTGAGAGGAAACTAGAGCACTCGGAGGAAACCCAGGCAGACATGGGGAGAACATACGAACTCCTTACAGACATCGGTGTGTTTAAACCTGCGTCTCTGCTGCTGTAACAGCATTGCTCGAATTGCTACGCTAACTGTGCCTCCCTCTTACAAATGCTGGATTCAGAGAAGACATTGTTTCAATCTCCCAGGCTGCTCTACCTTGGGAAAGTATTCTTAGCAAATTTCAAATAATCATCCTGCTTTCCAATTTTATTTTCTTTATGCTCCTCTCAAAGGACATTATTTTCCGATTATATTACTTCTCCCAGCTGTTCTTGCATTTCTTCTTTGTAGATTTAACTGCTTCAGTACATTTTGCATACATAGATGGAGGTCACTTGGCCTATCAATCCTCACCCCATTCGTCCCATTCCCCGCAACCTATTCTTACTTGTGTGCCAGTCAATGGCACTTTGATGTTCCTTGGAGTTTCTTACACATGACACTATGTCTATTAACCAATAGCTTCGGGATGTAGGAGGGACATGAAAACCCACATGGTCACAGGGAGAAAATGCAAACTCCACACAGACAGGGTTGAACCTTGGTCACTGGAGTTGTGAGTACAACCTACAGTATCACTGTACCACTTGTATTATTTTTTTTTAATTTGAGAGATACGGAATGGTAACAGGCCCTTCCAGTCCCTGAGACATCGCTGACCAATACACCAATTAGCCCATACTCCATGCTGTTTTGGAGGGTAGGAGGAAACCGGAGTACCTGGAGGAAATCCAGCAGAGGAAGAATGTACAAGATCCTTCTAGAAAGCAACAGAGCTGTAACAGCAATGCTCAACATGCATCTCTTTCTACCTTCAACTTATTCAATTCCTGGATTCTTATTTTCCACCACTTGTCTCATCTTTCCCCCACCCCACCCCCCACCACCTTCTTTTCTCCTGTTACCTCGTCGGTCTTTCCCTTCTATTTTGTGACCTCCTGCTCAATTAATGTCTCCGCTCAGTATTCCGAAAACTCAAAGCACGCAAGCAAATTACATTTTTGGGGGTGCAGAAGGCAGAATTTAGTTTGAAAAATCATTTCAGCATCCTGCAACGCCCAAGGCAGTCAGAGTGGCAAGTAATGGGGCAAGACATCTAAGTATCTACATGGGAAGGTTAGCTGGTCAGAGCCCTGATGTATCAGGAAGAATTTAAAATAGGTAAGTGGGCAGCGAGGATGGATTATACACATGAAAATAAATAATTCGGAGGTACAGAGAAAAGTGTTGCTTTGCATGTTATCCAGGCATGCTTAAGTGCAGTAGTGCAATAATGAAACAAAAGAACATGGTGTAGTGTTACAAAGTGAAGGGAATGCAAAGGAAAGGAAAAAAAAACAGTTAACGCCGTGCAAGAGTATTGTCTTTTACAAAAGAGAGAACCATTCAAGAGCTTGATAACAGCAGGAAAGAAAAGGTCGATGAATCAGGGCATTTATATGTTCATGCTCAAGTTTCTTATGCCTGATTAAAGGGAGAAGAAGAGTCTGATCATGTTGGCATGGATCCTGATATATGTTGGTAGCTTTCCCAAGGTGGTGAGAAATATAGGCGAAGTCGGTGGAAGGGCGGTGGGTTTGGGTTATGACCCTAACTGACTCTTGGGATGTTGGGGCAAAGTAGTTCCCATTCCAAGCTCTGATACATCCGGACAGGATACTTTTTTGTGGTGTCTCTGTAAAAACTGATAAGAGACCTTGGTGACCTATTGAACTTCTGAGCTGATGGGCAAACAGAGAGAGAGAGAGAGATTGAGAGAGAGAGAGAACCACTTTAATTGGACAAGACTGTGCAGGGTGGGCTATATTCAACCACAGCAATACTAGTAAGAGACAAAGAGGGTGGGTCTGGTGGTCAATAAATTTTGCAGCACTTGAGGAGATTCTTATAGAGTTATAACACCTGCATGAGGTCTCTCTGGACAACAGTTCTACTTAAACCTCAACAGTATTTGATTGGCAGCTTCTGCAATATGCTGGAAATCTGCAAGATTTTGTATATTCTTTGGTTTGGACAGAAATAGGGCAGCACTGGGTTCTGCCTCAATTCATAGCTATTTGTGTGAATATTCTGCTACTTGCACTTCCACCTACCCTCAGTATTTCAGTCCAATGAGGAATCTGAAATTCCCGGAGCAATTGGTGATCGAAAAGTAGAAATACAATTACTGAGCAAAGGATGCCAAATTGTGAATTACTAGTTCAATGGTGAACATTGAACCATTTGGAGAAAGGGTATTGCAGCACAAGATTTAGTTTATGAATCTTATTAGCTTTCAGTAGATTTTGTTAAAACAGAAACACCAAGTAGCAAAGATAATCACCTTTTAACTCATCCTCAGGTCTTCCTATTATTAAATAAGATGCATTTATCTGATTATTTGCACCATCATTTTTTTTCTAATAAAAACAATTGCTTTTCTTCATTCTGTGAGGACTTTGCAGACATTCAAAAGTCTTTAGATGCTATTGTGAAGATTAGACCTGCTTGGATTGTTAGATTATTATTCTAACAATTGTTAAATATTGATTATTTATGGACAAAGTAATGCTATTTATATTGTTTTGCTTTGATGGCCTTAATAATTAAAGACATTGCATCCATTCAATCTTTTTAATTTGTTCTCAAAAAATCTCAGGTCGCTTTTGGCCAAAATGAATGTTTTTTTTTTGAAACGAGCACTTGTTTATGTCCTAGTTAAATGAAACCAAATTAAACAAGCACCAACAAGTCAAGAAAATTGAGCAGTTGGGTCATTTGTTTTTCTTCAATGTCCTCCCGAAAACAATAAGTATATCTAGCCAAGCTGAAAGGTAGTTGAACTGCAATACTTGAAGACATTCCGTGTCAGAGAGAGCACAAATGAGCCAGAAAAATAATTGCCAGAGGGAGGCCAAGCAGAGCCTCACATTTTGTTAAGTGTGTTTGAAATGGGAAAAGTATCGAGCAGCTACAGTTGTTTGCTCATCTTTTTGAAAGAGTATTTAAAACTACATGCCCAGCCTGGTATAGAGATATTTTGAAGCTGTTTTGACAGAGAGTAAGGAAATAGAAAGAGAATGCTGAAAGCTAACAAGAAGGCTCAGAGGAACTGGATAGATTCAACAGAATGCATCCAAACAGAGAGAGGGGGCAAGAGTAAACGGAGGAAGTGAATGTGAAGCAGAAAGGGATCACATTGAAAGAACAGTAAGTGGGATGACAATGTGTGCGGGTGTCAAAAATATACAAATCAGTAAAATCATAAATAATATATGAGAACGGGGTGGGGGGAGTATTGAAAATCCGAAGGCATGATTTAACTCATTTTCATTTCAATGCACATCAAGTAAAAATCCACCAAATTAATGATTTCATGATTATACATATAATTTAAATATTTAGACATGTGTTAACCTGTGTGCAATATAATTTCATTATGCATTCATTATTTCTCCAATAGATTAGCAATTTACATTAATGGAAATATTGGTGATAATCACATGCCCGCAGATTTGTTTGTAGCATTTGTAGAAATTATTATCATCATGTGTTCATGCCAACATCAAGCATTATAGCAAACGCCAAGGCAAAGTGAACACAAAGTCGTCAACCCATGCTCACAAGCCCTTGACTCGTTCATTAATGCTTCTCCATGCCTCAAGGAAGACTGATAATTTAAAATATTGCCAACATTGGTCAAGCTCGTTTTGTAATTGTTTTGGATCAATGGAACACTCAGTCCAGAAATCCTGTTCTTCCCTCATCAATTCATTGAAACTACCACCAGAAATGTGTTTTACAGCTAATGGAGTGCAACTCGAGTCGACCTTCACATTTGCAAAATATTATTATTTGCAAGTCACATTGAACATGATATTATGTATCTGCCTCAAGAGATAGAAACAAGAATTTTGTTTCTCCTTTCAAATCTGACAATAATATTATTTGCCAAACATGAGTTGTGCCTGTGCTATATTGACTTCACAATTCAGACTTAAAAGGCTAATAATAAACATTATTATTCAGATTTCTCACCCTTTTGAAATCCATTCATATTTTAAGAATTGGTGGTTGGCTTTGTATGAATGCTGTGGTTATAGGATAGATGCAAGATGAATCTAGCCTCATAACAGAACATTATTGAGTAAGAGCTACTCATAGTCTTTACCACACGGTTAGCATCTTAAGTCGTACTGTCGCAAAGTGACTTCAGCTCGTTGTTGAATCTGTGGCCCAAAATTCACAAGATGAAATAATATCAGAATTTATTGTTATGAACATCATAAAGTTTGGTGTTTTGTGGCATCAGAGTGCAAACATTCATATGAGAACCATCTTACTACATTACTATAAAAAATATAATAGTGGATGAGAAGTAAGGCAGTGTCTTTGGTTCATTGATTATTCAGGAATCTGATGGCAACGGGGAAGTGCAAAATTGAGGCAGTTGTAGCTCACTGAACATCTCAAGAGGAGAATGTAGCTGTCAGTGGTTCTATGCCTACCCACAGGATTCACCATTTTCAGTTTACTCCATTGTTAGCTTTATAAATCAGTTGCACTGCAAGAATTCCAACTGGTCAGTAACTCTTCTGAAGTGGAAATGATCATGCTGACACTAGCACTGTTACTGTGCACTTCAAAATATACTTTATCCATAAAAAAAAGCTTCCGGAATCCGTGAGCCAAGATGTTCAAGCCATTAGCTACATTATGCCCTTTATTTAATAATCAGCTATGATTTACTTGCCTCCTTAAACCAAATAATTTTAGCTGCTCTGTGTACGTTGGCAGGATGGCTATTCCCAACACACTGCCCACAACGGCTTCACTGCTCCCCCACAACGGCTTCACTGCTCCCCCACCACCCGTCAGTTGCAGACAACACTTTGTTCCGGAAAATGGGTGAGCTTCAGGGCCTATCACAGGACATCTTTCATGGCATTCGATGGCACCCCAGCAACAGATGTTATTTTTAAAATGGGCATCCATGGGAATAGTCTACGTGCGACAGAAAGCTGTGCCCGGCTTTGATGCATGAACTGTATGTGTTTTTAATATGCATTCTGATTATAATAACAGCTTAATATATGACCTGAAAATACTCATTTTGTGAGGATAGCCATTCTTTTACATCATTCTTTCAAATTTGTAGTATTTTTATAAAAATTGCTTGTGGAATTTCACATTTTATTTTAATCTCCCACATTAAGGTTAGCTTCAATCTTTATTTCCTGGTCTGTAAATCATTTAAAAAATTCATTAAAAGTGATGATTTTTTTTTTTGTTGCTATTTGTTTTGCTCTGTGTGAGAATTATTCTGTGTGTTTGGCTGTTCAGCTTGTTTTTGTTAATCCGAGTGCCAGACATCAGCTTGTTGAAACAATGCCCCACAATTAACTTTGGGATTGCTGCATCTTTGTGAACAGCCTTCTTCAAGTCTACTTGAGCTGTGCAAAGATTTGCTCCTGTATTTTAAAGAGCAGAATTTATCCTACATGGGGGTCAAGAGGCAACAGTCAGCTGTGAAATAGAACCAAACAGGTTCTTATCAAGACTAAACAATCATTGCCACAAATAGATTCCCTCCCATTGAAATCAAATCATCGTAAAATGGTCACTCTGCTCTGAACCATAACCTGTTGATTTTTCTGTAGGTGAAAAAACTACCCAGCAACCATCAGTGGCATGTGTGTCAAATATACTGAGCTGCTACCCCTATCTATATTCACCTAGCTGTTTGCTCACAGTGTTTGGGGCTAAATAATTAGGTTGTCTTGATGGAGCTACATACTCTGTGCACTTTAATTTGTTCATGTAAGCTTCATATCATTCATTGGTTGTGTCTGTATCTCATGGTGCAATAACACTAGCATAACCAGTTTGCTTTATCCTACAAAATACTATCCTCAGGTGATCATAGAACTTGACTTATAAAGAGCACAGCCACTTCCTTGCTATGGAAAGCAGGATGCTGTCTTAATTTATTTTCTCTTTTCTGCTTCCCTTATTTCTGGACATTATTTCTGAATATCAACATCAATGGAGACAGGGGAATGAAGACTTGTGCAGATGCCAATATACAAAAGATCGTCTGGATTCAAGGATATAAATCAGTGGTTCTCAACCTTTTTCTTTCCACTCACATATCATTTTAAGTATTCCCTATTGGTGCTCTGTGATTACTGAGGGATTGCTTAAGGTACTATGTGGGTGGAAAGAGAAAGTTTGAAAACTACTGTTTTAATCGTACCTAATTGACTTGTTATGTGCACGGTTTCATAACTCCAAGGGAAATGGACGAATTACCATTTTTCTCAAGCAAAATATTTCAGTAACAATTGAGTCTAGAGCAGTGATTCTCATCCTTCCCATCCCACTCACATCCCACCTTAAGCAATCCCTTACTAATCACAGAGCATCGATGGCAGAGGGATTACTTGAAGTGGGATATGAGTGGAAAGAAAAAGGTTGAAAACCACTGATAAAGGGTATTTTGATTCTCGAAATCTGAATATCACTCAATACTGTCCACATTATTGTGAGGTTTCAGGATTTATCGCTCCAAATTATAATCATGAGACTGTGAACCAGTCTGTTTCATTAATACATTAAAGTTTTGCACAAATGGAATGGCATTTCCAAATTAAACTACCAAATCATGTTCATCTTTTAAAATAATCCTTCACTATCCAGTGAACAACGTGAGGCTGGAGAAACTCAGCAGATCAAACAGCGTCCATGGGTGGAAATAGTCAGACAGTGTTTTTGGTCTGAACCTGTTACTGAGGATAAAGCAGGAAGGGGAAACATCAAAGTTTCAAAAGGGGTAAGAGAGGAGGAGGATGAGCAAAATATGGTAGGGCACTGGCCAGAAGATGGAACAAGTCAGAGAAGAGACCATTTCAAAGGGGGTTAGAGAGCAAAATGAGAATGGGAACATATAAAGGAGATAAGGAATGTGGTAAAAGCACAAAAGTTCTGGATGAACTCAGGAGGTCTCACAGTGCCGAGAGAAGGCAAGGTACTGTATATAGCCAATGGATCTAAGCCTGTGCCCTTCACCAATGGGGGAGCAGCACAGACCACAGGCAAAAGGTGATAATTGGGCATGGATAGGAGAACAAGAGAGGAACGGTGGGGTGACTCTGTTAATGCAGACCTACAGGAAAATGTACAGAGGGATAGAGAAAGAGAGATGGGGGGGTGGGGTAATGGAAACCGGAGAGGTTAACGCTAATGCCTTCTACTAATTGTACGGTGCCCAAAAGGAATATGAATTGTTGTTGTTCCAATTTACAGTTGGTCTCACTCTGACAGTACACAAGACCATGGACAGACATGTTGCAAGAGCAGGGGGCAGGGAATTGAAATATGTCACCACTAGGAGATCCCTGCATTTGCAGCGAATGGAGCGTAGTTGCCCAACGAAGTGATCTCCCACTGTGTCCAGTCTCTCTAATGTGAAGGAGATCACAGCAGGGCCGCCTGATATGGTAGATGTCCCCTGCAGATTCACGTGAGGTGCTGCTTCACTTGAAAGTTCCCCTTGGGGTCTTGAATGGTGGTAAGAGAGGAAGTGCGGGTACAAATGTAGTATTTCTTGCCGTCACACCTGTAGGTGCCTTGGGGCGATTGTTGAGAAGGGAGGAGTAGATGAGGGAGTCACAGAGGGAGCAGTCCATGCAGAAGGCAGAGATTGGAGGGGAGGGAAAGATTTGTCTGGTGGTAGGATCATGTGGTAGGATCATGTGGTAGGTGGTGGAAATAACAGAGGGTGTTTTTTTGGATGCAGAGGCTGATGGGGTGACAGGTGAGATCAAGAGGAATTCTGTCCTTGTTGCTCATGGGGGCACAGGCGGCCAGGGCCGATACGTGAGTTATGGGGGATTTGTGGTTGAGGGCTGAGCTGACGGTAATAGAGGGGAAGCCACATTTTTTTTCGAAGAGGGACATCTCGGATGATCTTGCATGGAAGGGCTCGTCCTGGGAGCAGATATGATGGAGTAAACCACGGAAGCAGGTAGAGGTGGGAGTTGTCTAAAATTGGAAAATTCAATGTTTGTGGGAAATGAAGGGTTGCTTCTTAAGTTTGCATTTAGCCCCACTTTGGCAATGGATGAAGTCAAGGACTGACATGTCTGTATGGGAATGGTGAAAGGAATTTAAGTGGCCAGCAGCTAGGAGTTCTAGCTTGGACCACTAGACAGAGTGCATGGAGTCACCCTCTCTGCATTTAGTCTCATTGATGCAGAGAAGGCCTTCCATTCCAGTTCACTTGTTGTTTAATATGTCTACTGAATAAAACTCTGTTCTTCGCAAGGCAAGTCAGGTTGTCCCATTGACATGAATTATCGCAACATAATATTGTCCATATTTCCTCATGATGCTCAATTTTGAAGGATGACAAATTGACGTTTCTTTCTTGGCCAATTCACTGATTTCACTTACTGATAATATGCTCAGCTGTTTCATATCTGTGGACAGATAACGGTGTCGCAAGTTGGAGTAAAATCAGGAGCCACTCAAATGTCACTATTTGCCCTTCTACTGCAGTATAGGGTTCTATTATAATTAATATCGTGGCATATTTCAGCACAGTATGTTGGGTCTGGGACATAGTGGGGAACTGCAATGCCATTCCCTGAAATGAAAGACAAATCATTCTCCCATTGTTCTTTCCTGAGGTACTTAATAATCCCTTAGATGTGGGCTCAAATTTGGGAAGGGTTTGGGCCGATATCTGGATGGGAGAGGTATGGAGGGCTATGGACTGGGCGCAAATCAGTGGAACTAGGGGTTAAAAAAATGGTTTGGCACAGACTAGAAGGGCCGAAGGGGCCTATTTCTGTGCTGTAATGTTCTATGGTTCTCTCATCAAATTGGCTGTGGTCCACCCCCTCACGCCACCACCCAACATACTGCTATTTTTGATCTTTCTGCATTACCCTGAAGGCTGCTTTCAAGTCTTCATTTGCCCCTCAAGCTCATCTTCCTGAGTGCATTAGTCATGTGTTGAACATGCCAGACATCACATTGATTCTCAATATTCACAAAACAGCACTTCGAAAATTACTTCTGCTTACTATAGCCCTTTGACAAATCTCTCTATCTGTCTTTCATTCTGATGTTCATTTATACTAATTCCCTCAGTGCCCTCTGTCCTCTTTGTTTGCTCTTTATTACTTTTTTGTTTAGTTCATTCTGCCTTTTGTATGCCGGCAGCCCTTTCTGTTCCTAGCTTACAAATGGATGTCCGTGACCAAGGACCTACTTCTGTAATGGGTAGCATGCTATCTGGTTCCAAATGTTAAGGAGGTTATTGTTAATCGTAAAAGGTAAACTTTTATTCTGAAACAAAGGAGTATGTTGAGACAATCCTCCCGAAATTCCAATAATTTTATTAACCTCCTTCCACATACTTAACAAATGAAATAAAACTGGAGATTTATAACTACTAATAGTTTTACTAGTCCATTTATAAATAAAATGGTCCATTCTAATCTCTCCAAATTTTTCAATTCAATATCTAACAAAGTTACAGACTACCTAAATCAAACATTCTATTAATAATTTTCGATTGAGCTGCTTTATAATAATTTACAAATTTGGAAGTTGCATACCCCCTAACTCATAACTACAAGTTAATTTATTTATAGAAACTCGTGCCAACTTCCCCTTCCACAAAACTTTCCTCACCAACACATTTAAGTCCTTAAAAATTCTCTTATGTACCTTAAAAGATACATTCTGAAAAAAAATTGGAGTCTCAGAAATATGTTCATTTTTATACAATTCACTCTTCCTACCAACGTTAAATGCAAATCTTTCCATTTATTAAAATCCTCTTTTATTGCAGTCAATAGTGGTAAGTAATTCAAATCTTCTAATTGATTTATATTTCTATTCACTTTAATACCTAAATACTTAATACAATTTGACTATTTAAATCCTGCTACACCTTTACATTCAGAATAATCAGCTTCTGACAACGGCATAAGTTCACGCTTGTTCCAATTCACTTTATAACCAGATAACTCCCCATACTGTAACAATCTTTCCTGCAAAATCTTCAAAGATTCTTTCAGGTCAGTCAAATATACCAATACATCATCTGCAAATAAACTAATCTTTTGTTCTGTTAAATCTAATGTAATCCCCTTTATTTTATCTTCTTGTTTTATTAATTGTCTAAAGGTTGCAAACAAGGTCGTTGACAGAGGACACCTTTGTCTAATGGATCACTGGTAACATGTATCATCCATCTTAAAGGGCAATTCCCCAATATTCCATTTCTCCAAGTTCCTTTCAAAATAGGGATTCATTTTCTCAGAATGCAAAGGTCCCTATTCATCAGAACCTAAATAGATAAATTGGGCTGTGAAATTATTACTACATATCTGAATGAGTACCCTGTATGTCAGTTAGACCTCAAAATCATTGAATATAGAGTGGGCACTGAACTATGTTACAATGTTAGAGTGGACTTTTCCTCAGGGGACATCTTGCAATCAAATGATAAATTTTCTGTGAGAAGGGGATACTTGATCGCATGTGGCAATTCAGCTAATCTGGTATATGTAAAGCTTCCAATACCTCGATTTCTACCTTCCTTATCCTAAAGTATATGCGCCGTGAGGTTGGTGATTGATGATGGGGTTTTCTTATTGAGTTTCCCACATTTATGAAGTAACTATACTAGAGATATGACCCTTATGATATACTTGGTGATTAATACATTGTCTGCCAACACTCTGTGCCCTTCAAGTTACTCTTGTAGAACTGCTCTTCAGGTCAAGCATAACTTATTCAGACATAACATGCCATTAAGCTCTATCTAAGTCATGGTCAGTGATAAGTATCCTTGTTTCACTGCTGACTGTCAAATTTGGGCTAAAGGGTATGGATTGTGAATATATCGTGGGCATTCAGCAGCTTATGACGTTGGGTTCTGCAGCACTTCTACTGACAGATGGTGTGTTATTCCTGAGGCCATCGAGTCCAATGGTAGCCTTTCAAGTTTTGGAGTATGGTCAGAGGTGGCAGGGAGATAGAGGAGCTGCGAAGGCTCTTTGAGATTCTATTTTATCTCACTACTATTCTCCATTATGGTGGACTCCTGAAAGGTGCTCCTTGTTTGAATAGGAGTCACTATCTTGCTGTCTCCCTGCCAATATTTGAGTTGATTGCCAAAATTCTTTCTATCCTACTTAAGTGTTCAGATAATTATTGGTAAGGATAATACTTGGGGAAAGTGCTTAATTGGGGGAAAGGCTAATTTCAAGGGTGTTTGGCAGGAGCTGGGAAGAGTAGATTGGGAGCATCTGTTATTGGATGTCCACATTTCGGAGTTGTTTAAAAGGTCAGAATTAAGGATCAACGTCTTCCTGGGAAGAGGACAGACAAGGATGGTAATGTTTGGGAACCTTTGATAAATGGTGGCGTTTTAAATGTAGTCAAAAAGAAAAGGGAAGCAAAGCTAGAGTTGAAATCAGAGAAGGCCTTGGATGAATATAAAGGAAGCAGGAAAGAATTTAAACATGGTACCAGAGGCCTCAGAAGAGTTGTGAAATGTCTTTAACAAGTAGGATTAAAGAGAATAAGTACATCCCTTAAAACTAAGAGGATAGACAGGGAGAGGGTAAGACCATAATGTAGAAAGGAACCAGAGGAAGCATGTGAGGTACTCAATGATCCTTTCTGTTTGGTAGTCACCAAGGAGAAGCACATTGAGGACAGATTGTGCAAATAACAGGAACCATACTAGGATGGGTAGAGCATTGGCTGATTTACAGGAAACTGAGCCTCAAAATACAGGGATTATATTCTGCATGACTGACGGTTGCTAGTGGTGATCCACAGGGTTCGGAGTTGGGGCCGTTTCTTTTTATGTGGTATATTATCGATTTAGCTTATGGGATAATCTTGGTGGCCAGGTTTGCAGATGATATGAAGTTAGGTGGAGGAGCAGGCAGTGTTGAGGAAAAGGAGGCTGCAGGAGAACTTAGATTAGGAGAATGGGTGGCAAATTAAATACAATGCCTATTTTCTAAAGAGGGAGAATGTTGAAAATACCCAGATGCAAAGGGACCTGGGAGTCCTTGCACAGGACAACCTGAAGGTTAGCTTGCAGGTTGAGCCCACGATGAAAAAAGGCAAGTGCGATGGTGGAATTCATTTTAAGAGGTTTGATAAGGTACTGCTAAAACCTCACGGAGTATTGTAAGCAGTTTTGGGCTCCTCATTTAAGAAAGGATGTGCTGACCTTGGAGAGGGTTCAGAGGAGGTTGATGAGGATGATTTCTGCAGTGAAAGGATTATCATATGACCTATACTCATGGGAATCTAGGCGAATAAGGTGGCCATCTCATTTAAATGTTGAAAGGTATGGACAGAGTAGATGTAGAAAGGTTATTTTCCATGGTGGGAGTGTCTAGGACAAGTGGACAGAACTTCAGGATTGAAGGCTGTCCACATAAAACAGAGATGTGGAGGAATTTATTGGCCAGAGGGTGGTAAATCTGTGGAAATCCTTGCCACTGAGGGTTGTGGAGGCCAGCTCATTGGGTGTATTTAAGGCAAATAGGCTCTTGATGAACCAGAGCATCAAAGGTTATGAGGAGAAGGCCAGTCAGTGGTACTGAGTGGGAAAATGGATCAGCTCATGATTAAATGGCAAGGCAGACATGATGGCCTAAATAGCCTTTTTCTGCTCCTGTCATATGAAATCAGCAAGGGATATGTTGATATTCTTGGGGTGTGTTGATATCAGCGAAAAAGATGTGTGTTGGGTCTTTTGAAGAATAAGCACAGTCTACAGAGAAAGAAAAGAGAGGAGATTGCTGGGGCCGTGACAGAGATCTTTGCATTCTCTTTTGTCACAGAGATTTTTGTTTGTTTAAGTATAGCCATAGGGCCAGACAAGGACACTATAAAGCTGGTGAGCCTTACATGAATCATAGCGAAATGACTGGAGAAAATTCTGACAGTGACACGTCTGTCCTCAACCTCACCACTTCTGCAGTGAGGCACCTAAACTTGAGGAACAATACATCATATTCCTCCTGAACAGACTTAAACCTAGCCGTGTGAACATTGACCTCTAATTGGATTCTACTGAACAAATTTTACTTGGCCCTTTTTTATCTGTCTATAATGTTTTGTTCCACATCCCATTTCCCAATGATTCCTTCCTCTACCCATCCGTTCATCACACCTTCTGACATGCACTCTTATCACCTCTCATCCCCTCCCTCAGCTTCTTTCTCCATTTATATCTGTTATTTTTTTTTACCATTTCTTTCTGAATCTTGATAAAGGTTTTACACCTGAAATGTTGACTGGCCATTTCTATTTGTGAATGCTGTCTGTCCTGCTGAGTTCCTCCACCAATTCTTTGTTTGCCGTATATCTACTTAATTTGTCCATTTCTTTCTTCGCTGACTTCTTGTGGTTTTCGACGACCCATGAGTCAATAATATTCACAACGGATAATTATCGTTACTGAGCCTGAGAGAGTGGCAAGTTTAAAAGCCACTGGGAAAGACTTGAGCGATCTAAACAAACAAAGGGCCGCTGGAACAGACACCCTGCTCTGTGTCAGGAAGACTGCCACATCAATTTATCCTTAACATTCTTGAGCAAAGAATCTCTGGCTGAAAATGTTAGTCACCATCTTTGGAAAGATAGCAGTTGATGCTTCAGCTCTACGACCCATCGTTGGAATTGCTCCTCACCTTTCAAGTTCTTTTTCACACTATCGCAGTAGTTTCCTTTGTTCCACTCATCGCCCTTCCCTACCTTGTCTGCGGCCTAGTCAAACTTGCTGCCCCCTTTCTCAGAACCTTGAACCTCCTTCAGCTCAGACGAATGGTCCCAGATCTAAAACATTGGTGGTTTCTCTTTCCCCAGATGCTGTCTGATCTGTTGACTTTTTCTTCCCAGCGATTACTGTTTCTATTTCAGATTTTTAGTGTCTTTTCTTAAAAAAATATATTAACTTTATCCCCTTCTTTGACATTCTCTTCAAGAAGAATAACTTATTTCTTTCCAAATCATAGTAAGAATGTTCTTTCAGTTTCATTGGCCCAGCATGCATTTTCCTAAATAAACTAAGTAAATATTAAACTCTGGTAAATCCAGAACTCTTGGAATTTTTGGTCATGCCAGATGAGCAGATATCCCGGATGTTACTTTTATTGATATGTAACCGTACTTTTATTTTGATGTTATTTGCAGTAATTGAATAAATTTTGCATAAGGCCAAGAAACATAGGAACAGAATTGGGATATTTGGCCCATTGAGTCTGCTCCACCATTCAAATCATGAATGATGATTTTTTACTCTAACCCCATTCTCCTGCCTTCTTCCCATAACCTTTGACACCCTTCCTTATCAAGAACTTATCAACCTCTGCTTTGAATATACCCTGTGACACCATCCATTGCCATCAGTGGCAACAAATTCCCTTCCCTTTCATGAAGAATTTTTGCCTTATCTCTACACTCATCTTTGTTTCTCCATCCTGTACCATCCAATCCTATAGTCTCCCTCTTCTGGTAGCATCTCCATGTCTACTCTATCCAGCTCTTTCAATTTGTCTCTGAATCCAGTGAGTTCAAAGGAAATGGGAAATGTACACTCAACTCCAGCTCCAACCACAGACCAACAGACACTCTTGGCCCTCAGTGCTGCAGACACCATCCCCAGCTCTTGTCCTGACCACATTCCAGATCCCTGGTTCTGACCAGGTACCTGCATTGCCTGATTGTGTGCTATCTGCCCCGTTCACTTTTATGGGTTGAGTGAGCCAGCTGCTGAACAAACACTTGGATTTCCAAGAAATTGGATGCCAGAGTATCGGAATTTTACTGCATTAGTTTTGCAACACTTTACATGACTTATTTTAAGAACCTACAATTGTGTTCTGCTTGACACTGTTATTTGCAGAGTTAAGATTCTGCGTAATTGTCAAGCAAAAAGGATGAACTTCAAAAATAAAATGAAGGTTACTGTAAATGATCACCTCCACCTCTGTCACCATGTATTGATTTCTCTGCCATCAATGAGCATTCCGGAGGTTTGTTCCTTAGAGAAATCAACTATTACTAATTGCAACACATCCAAGTGTGACACAGTTGATATAGTGATTATTACAGCACCAGTGACCTGAGGTTGAATCTGGCACTGTCTGTATCCCTGTGGGTTTCCTCCAAGTGCTCAGTGGTCAGGCACATGCCAAAGACAAACAAGGTTAATCGTTGATGGGTCACATGGGTGGCCACTGGGTTCATAGATGGGAAGGGTCTCTTACCGTGCTGAATCTCTAAAGTAGATTTTTTCTTAAATGGGCACATCCAGATTTTTTTTTGTTTGCTGCTTGAAGGAAGAACATGATAAGACTCTCTGGGGCACTGAACCTGATCATATGACTTGGCTGAGCATTGCCACAGTTATTTTTTTCCTCAGTGATGCCACATTCCTTCTGACAACCAATGTTTATTCTGCTCATAAAGACAACTTCAAAAAAACACCAAAGAACTCCAAAGTCAGACGGTTTGCGACAAGCAATAATGCTCACTGCTAAATTGTGCTAACGGTCGCTTTAAAAGTTTCTGTTGGTTTGTACTTTATTTTTTTCACCTTTTTGAATGTGGCAAGAAGCAAATTAGTCGGAAATTGTTGCTAAATTAATGGGTTGCTCGGACTAAATTAACACTGTTGTAGGGACTGGTCATAATACTCTGCTTTCAAGATTTGTTTCCATTGATATCAATGGTAGAGAATTTTGGAACCATACACTCCATCTCTAAAATGAGCCGGAGAGCGAGGTAGATTTCTCATCAGTCAATTTTTTTTTAAATCTGCCACACACAGAAGTGCTGGGAGTAACTCAGTAGGTCACACTGTATTTATAAGAAATAAAGGGTAACCAAATTTTCAGTCCTGGGCCCTTCTTCAAGGTATAAGGAAAAAGCAGGCAGGAACCTGAATAAAAAGCTGGGGGAAGAGAGGAGGGAGGGAGGGGCAGGGGGAGGAATTTAGTCCAACAGGTAAGAAGTTATAGGTGGGTACAGGTGGGAGAGTAGAAGAGTAAGAAAATCTGAGAAGTGATGGGGAGGGGGAACAGGATAGCTCACTGAATGGAGAGTGTAAGGAAGTGTATGGATAAAAAACTGGCTATCAAGTAGAAAGCAGAGAGTAGTAGTGGAAAGGAAGTATTCTTCCTGGAGGTCAGGGACCCCTGCTCTTTGCAATTTTTATAAATGACCTGGATGAAGAGGCGGAAGGATGGGTCATTAAGTTTGCGGAAGGTGGGAAGGTTGGAGGAGTTGTAGATGGAGCTGAAGGTTACAAGAGGATATAGACAGGATTTAGAGTTGGGAGGAAAAGTGGCAGATGGAGTTCAATCCAGATAAGTGTGAGGTGATGCATTTTGGAAGGACAAATGAGAGGACTGAATACAAGATTAATAGTCAGTTACCAAAGAGTGTGGATGAACAGAGGGACCTTCAGGTCCAAATCCATACATCCCTCAGGGTTGCTGTACAGGTTGATAGGATAGTTATAAGGCTTATGGGATGCTGGGCTTCATTAATAGGGGGTTTGAGTTCAAGAGTTGAGAGGGTATGTTGCAACTCTACAAATCTCTAATGAGACCACACTTAGAGCATTCAGTTCAGGTCTGGTCACCTCATTACAGAAAGGATGTGGAAGCTATGGAGAGGGTGCAGAGGAGATTTGCCAGGATGTTACTTGAATTGGAAAATAAATCTTATGAGGCAAGGTTAGCAGAGCTGGGATTTCTCTCTTTGAAGCATAAAAATAAAAGGATACAAGGAGACTTAATAGAGTTCTACAAGATTATGAGAGGCATAGAGAGGGTGGACAGTCAGCACCTGTTTCCCAAGGCAGGATTACCAAACACCAAAGTGAAGGTAGGGAAATTTAGGAGAGACATGAGGAGTAATTTCTTTTTACACAGAGAGTTGTGGGGACCTGGAATGCCTTGCCAGGGATGGTGGTTGAGGCCGAAACATTAGGGACATTTAAAAGACTCTTAGGCACATGGATGAAATAAAAATAGGTTACAGAGTAGGGAGGGTCTAGTACTTTTTTAAAGAAATATGTGGGTTGGCAAAACTTTAAGGGCTGAAGGGACTGTACTTTGCTGTAGTGTTCTGTACTGGAAGAAAACAGACAGAGGGATAGGGAAAATGAGGGAGAGAGAAACTTAGAGAAGGGGTTGAACAGAAATTGGAGGTGGATATTAATACTGTCTCATTGAAGAGAGTCCAGGCAGAATATTAGGTGGTCTTCCTTCAATTTGTGGGGGGCCTTGGTACGAGTCCATGGTTAGTTATGTTAGTGTGGAAATGGTATGTGGAATTAAGATGGTTGGCTACTGGGAAGCCCTGATATTGCAATGAACAGAGTGACGGTGCTCAATGAAAGGATTTCCCAGACTGCGTCCAGTCACTCCGATGGAGAGGAGACCACCACATGAGCACAAGAGGATCCTTGCAAATTCTCAAGTGAAGTGTTGCTTCATTTGGAAGGACTGTTTGGGGCCCCGAATGATGGAGAGGGAGGAGGTGAGGGCACAAGCATAACATTTCCTGTGGAGAAAAGGTTAGGCTTGTATCATGGATGTAGGTAGCAACTGAGTGAACTGGGGGGGTTGGAGAGCAAAAATGGAGTGGTGGTGAGGTGATACCAGTTCTGAGATTCATGAGTATGCGGAAATGATTGGTATACTAGGACAGTTGGGTTTGTACATCTTGGGTGGTAGATAGAACTGGACAGTATGGTATGGAGAAACAATGAGGTTAGAGGCTTTGGGAGGGAGATGATTGGAAGTGATAAGACCAGTGAAGGTGTGTGAGACAGTGGCTTGATGTTTTTGGTGGGGTCCTGTGCAAGTGGTAAATAAGACGAGGTGCCTGAGAGTTGTTCTCTGGCCTCGACAAGGTAGAGAAGACTGTGCTACAGACCACAACAGTATTACCCTTGTCTGTGGCTTTAATAATGATGTTGGGATTGGTGTGGAGATATGAAGGTCACTGTATTGCAAGAGGGTGAGATTGGAATAAATAAGGGGAGTAGTTAAGTTGAGGTGATTGATGTCTTGGCTGCAGTTGGAAATAAAAAGATGCAGAGTAGGTAAAAGCTCAGTCCAAGGGGAGGACAAATATTTTGGGTAAGAAAAGTGAACTTTAGTGGGGCATGGAGAATCCTGTTTGAAGAAAAAGCATCGAGATGGAGATGACAGATTAAGTGTTTTGCATCATGGTGTGTATGCAACTCGATGAGGTGTGGGCGAAGAGGGAACAAAAGTGAGATCTCTCCTGAGGATCGAGAATTCCTTCTCAGAGAGGGGAATGTCAGAATAGATTGTAAAGATGTTAGACAAGTGTTAGAATAGGGGTTAGTGACATGGAGATCTTGTGGGGAGGAGGGTAGGGGAAATCAGAGTGGGGAGATGGAGAATTGTGAGTGAGCATGGTGGTTGGTGATAGAAAGGGGGAGCTCAAAGGAGTGTATGGGGTGATGAGAAGAGTGAGAGGAAATTGTGAAGGGTAAGGAATGGTGGTGGTTGGGGGGTGGGGGGAATGGGATCCTGCAGCGGAGGCATCCCAGGTATCAGAATGGAGAAGGTTGCAAAGTCAGCGAGGATGCCAGAGCGTGTTGGCCAGGACCGCAGTAAGTACCTGGATCGGAAGTGGCAGTCTGCTGGGAATCAAGGCATTGGGTGCTCTAGGGTTAGAGAAGGAAGGGCCAGGGTCTCCAGCCTGTGGGCAGCCAGGACCGAAGTAAAAACCTCCATCAGAGGTTGCAGAGGTAGCCGTCTCTCGGGAGGTGCAAACTGGGAGATTGTTTCATTTGGCACTTTTGCTCTCAATGTCCAATTATTTTAATTCCACACCATTCCCACACCGACTTGTCTATCCACGGCCTCACACACTGCCTAACAGAGGCGACCTGCAAATTGGAGGAACAGTAGTCACGTGAACTTCCGAAATGGCATCAACACCAACTTCACAAGTTTCCAGTGAAGCCCTCCCCGTCTGTTTTTCCCTCTCCTTTTATCTCCTTTCCTCCAGCTCCCCACTTTCTTCCCTCTCCCTATCACTTCTCAGCATTTTTCTCTTTGACCCCTCCCACCTGTACACACCTATGTATGACCTGTTAGCCTGCTGCAGATTGCATTCCTTGAAAGAGAGGTCAGACCTGAAACATTGATTACCTTTTAATTCCTATGGATGATGCATGTCTTGTTGCATTTCCCCGGCACTTGTGTGTACTGCACTACAATTTCAGCGTGTGTAGTCTTTCATATTTAAAGGAGGCAGACTGAATTTAGAAATAACATGTCGGATTACTTTGTACATTGGAAAGGGGCAGTGAGTGATGAAAGATAGAGAAAATGTGGCTTGTTGATGTGCCTTATTCACTCTGTTTCAGCACTGGGAAATCTCTTGTTTTGACATTGTACTTTGACACCTCGATGGGTGGGACTGCCTATTTTAGCAGCTTTGTATTCAAACCCTGTTCTACCTGCAGGAACCATCAAGTTAGGCCTGTTTAAACTTACCAGGTATCGTTCATTTTATATTTGCTTTATTCAAAATTTCAGACAAAGAATATTACATTCAACAAAATTAGAGGCTAAAAATTTATATAATGTAGTGAGGTCACTACAGCTAGGCTATAGCTCTCGGTTATAGACCTAAGGTTGTAGCTCGAATCCGCAGGAGGAGAAAGGCACACACACCAGTAGTGTGCATTCGACACTGAGTTTATTCAGTGGCAACTCTGCCTTTTATAGTCAGCTCGGCCGCATCACCACCGGGGCGTGGATTGAGCGGGCCAGCTGCCGATGGGTTATCTTGGATGCCTGGGTCCCCTGTGATCCACTGGCGGTGATTGGCCAGTTTCACTGCTCTGCCGGCAGATTATGGGAACGGCTGTTTCAGCCTGCCCTATGCTTTGCGGTCGCCGCGTTTGGCAGGTCACTACATGACCCCCAACCAGAACTAGTGATCAGGGCACTGTTTTTAGGAGGCCAACACCTGCACCGTGAGTGTGGCGTTCGGTCGGAAAGTAGGTCAGTCGTCTTCCTGGCCGGGCACTGATGACGCTGTTCTATCACCTGCTCGAGCGAAACTCAGGTGTCCCTCTTCACCACCCATAGCAGGTCTGCTCGGGCAGCCACCTTTCCTGGGGTCATCAAAGACTTCCTCCGTGATGAGCAGCCAGATGTCCTCGGGCGGCCTCTCCAGGAAGATCTACTGGAACAGCAGGCAGGAGGTGTGGCCATCATTGAGTGTGTATGTCGCTCATGAGGACAGAAGGGGACCTGTCCCCCAAACTGTCGATATGCAACAGTCGGGCAGCGCGCTCGCGCTTTGAGAGCCCAAAAGCATGGGTTAACAGCTCTTTGATGGCCTATACCTTCCTTGTTCCGGGAGTTGCTGGAGGAGTTCGATGGGGGCTGCGGAGTCCTGATCGAGGGCGCTGACCATGTGGTAGTAGCATGTGTTGTCAGCGGAGATCCATCGAATGGCGAACTTCGCCTCACTTGCTGGAACCACACCCATGGTTGCGATGTCCATAAGCTGGGCAACTTCAATGCTACGGCATTGATTGCAGGTTGCTCTTCCATCTTTAGGTCCAAAGCACCATTTGGACCAGTCGGGGTCACCACTGTAGCGAGGACACTACAGCTACAGCTGGGTTATACCACTCGATTATACCCTTTAAGTCTGTAGCTTGAATCCGCGGGAGAAGAAAGACACATACATCAGTAGAGTGTGTTCGAAACTTAGTTTATTCACTGGCAGCTCTACCTTTTATAATTAGCTCAGCTGTGTCACCACCGGGTTGTGGCTTGAGCAGGCTGGCTGCCAATTGGTTACCAGGCCTCGATTGGGCTCCCTGTGATCCACCAGTGGTGATTAGCCAGTTTCACTGCTCTGCCTGTGGCCTGTGGGATCAAGCGTTTCAGCTCTCATGATGCTTTGCCAGTCGCCATGTTCGACAGCCATTTCCTGTGTCGGCCTGAGGTGCAGTCGGCTGCAATAGATGCTTAATGCATCATTATGGTAAAATTTCATTTTGGTCTTGTTCAGGCAGTGTGTTTGTTTGCTTTGTGTACGATAGATATAATGAAGTTGCTGTCTGGTAAGAGGAAGCTGCCACTTTCACAGAGTGACCATGTTTTCATTTGATTTGACAACTTCTATTCACAAATGCCTGTCAGAAATTGCAGCTGTGACAAGAACAAATCTGTCTCTATATATTTAAAGTAAATCAAGTGAGGCTAGTCTTTCATTCTGTTATCCTTTAAGTAGAAAAGATTGTCTGAATAGAAGAAAATCATTAGGCTCCATTCTCCTCAAATTGCTGTTAACAGACAATTCTTAATGCCTTGCCTGAAGAAAATCTGTAAAAGGTCAAGAGAATAAAAGATATAAAAACAAACTCTTGACATATCAGGTTGAGATCTAGGTAGTGAATAAGTTGAAGTAATTTTTTAGTTAATTAATATTAAGCATTTGGACTAAGTTCTTAATTGATATTGGCTCACATTTCCTCATTACCAACGGGAATATTTTTTCTTGTCTCACAAACTAACAACCCTTTTAATTTTGTTGGAGACTAAAGAGACTTTGTAAGCATTAACAAAGGAACAGCAATGGAAAATTCAACATAGAATGGTAAATTCGAAATAAAAGTTTTTATTAAACTATTAGTAACATAACATTTCTTGCGTATCTCTAAAATTTACTCTAAAGTTAAACCCCCACCATGCACAAATGTAAATATTTTTGTGCGTTTAAAGTCCCAAACAGTGAAAAGTCCATTTTAAAACTTCAGCATCATTTTAGGTCTTAAATTTTCAGTTCAGAAATAACTATAATGTGCTTTTAAACATCAGGCCGTTTTAAACTCACAATTCTTTTGATGAGTTGTCCTTCAGAGAATCTTCAAACAGGAGTGACTGTTTTCTGGCCACAAATGAGAAGTTGTCTTACTTATTTAAAAGTCACAAATGTTGTATCTCCTGTGAAAATAATATAATACAAATCCCTTCTTTCCAGGAGGTCAAATCTTCTGCTCTTGAATGAAGACTTTGGAATCTGTTTTCCAAACGATGAAACTGCCCTCTTAAAGAGGCAGTATGAAATCTACTTATTCTGTGTTCCCCTTTTCTTAGGAGTAACACAATGGCAGCTTTTCCCCTCTCTGCAGGAAATATTGCTACTTTCAATCCTGTCTGCACAGGGTGGTGAGTTTCTTTAAACTAAATTTGTCCCTCATTCCGATAATATATTTCTTGCAGATCTCTCATGTCATATGGTATGTGACATAATTTCTGTCTTTGAAGTTCATGACTTTTCACATGGACATGCTAAAAGCATCTTCTGTCGACTATGTCTCTGCAATGCCTGCTCTCATGAGGGCCAAAATGGCCATGCTATTATACAGATGCTTCTGAAATAACACGTATTGTTTTCAGTGTCTCAAAAGCCATCATAAATGTCTTTATCTGGCTTCTGTCTTCCATCTCAAAGAACCATTTGTTTATGTCCAATATAAATGAGCCCTGTCCAGCCAAAACTAATGAAATAATATCTCGATAAAAATATAGTTTAACATTAAACTAAAGATTTATCATAGCATATTGTCACACTTGACTTATCATTGATGGAATGAGTGACACCTCTCAATGAAAATCCTGATTGTTCCCATTCTACTCTGTCCCTGAAGCTTTCTGTGCTATAATATTTGAAATGTTTTGCATTGGTGGTTGATGGGATATTTCATTTTTTAAACTTGTTTATTTATAAGCTTGGTGTTGCTCTAGTTCATCGGCATTCTGTTGCGATGCCATGTGTGAATGATGCATTGTGGTTCTTTTGTTGTCCAAGCATTGCTTAAGGTTTTTACAAATACAGTAGATGGAAGAAAAGTATAACACTGTAAAAATTGCCTTTGGTAGATGCTTGCTTTATTAAGATATAATGCAGATTTAAAATTAAGAAGCTGTTTGAGTATTTTGAAATTATTTGAGATTTGACAATTAAGTTATTTTGGAAGATCTGTTTTGACCTATTTCTTCTTGTGGTGATAAGATGTAGTTGATATTAAATGAATGTTCTGTTTGAATTGATTCCAAAAGCTGCATGTACATTAATCAGTAACAAGAATGGTGGTAAATTTGAGCAAGCAATGAGAAGCTGGACGGACTCAGAGGATCAAGTTTCACCCAGGCAGAGAAATAAACTGTCAGTATTTTGTGTCAGGTCCTATTATTGAGACTGAGGTGATGACATGTGTAAAAAGAGAGGCTTTTTTCCCTCTCCCCACCCCCTCCCCCTCCCATCCCACTCTCTTGGTCTTCTGCCTATCTCCCAACTCCATGTCTTACCTTCACCCATCCAGTGCCCTTTTACTCCTTGGCCCATCTCTAGATCTTCCACCTTCCTTTTACTGCTTGTCATCTCGCCTTACTACCTTGATATTTGCTGAAGGCTCCTGACCCAAGACCTTGACCATCCAATGCTCTAAACGCAATGCTGCCATGGTCTACTGATTGTCTCCAGCTTCTTGTGGTTGGCTCAAGATTGCTCGTGTCATTCTCTGGTGGTAAGCTTCCCTGGTTAAGATTCTATTTATTGAATTGTTTGTGGAAGAAAGACTAGATAATCAGGCATAGAAATGAGCACAGACGCTTAGTTTTCCAGTAATTCATTTTAATAATGAAGTTAATGGCATCCACTTTCCCTTTTGTTTGAACTGTCCTCCTGGCTGAGGGTGTACAACAGAAACACAAACTCTATCCAAAAAACAATGGTCCTTCCAATAAGTTTTTTTTTATCATGAAGCAAGACAGAATTGCAATTCATTTGTTAATCATACTTCACTGAATTCTACTTTTACTTTGTGCATAACAGGAACACTTCTTGTGGACAACTTGCAAATCACAGGTCACGCGGGTGGCCCAAATCCAACTATTGCCTTGTCGCTGAAAGGAAATAATGACTACTGGGTGTTGCTGGATGCTGTCAACCAGAAACTGTATTTGAACAGCACTGGCAGAGTCCTTGATAGAGACGTAAGTATATACTATCCTGCAGAAGAAAAATATTTTTATAAAATGTTAACTGTATTGTTTAAATTGGGCAAACCTTCATCAGGCTATATCCAGCAAGGATGTTTTTAAACTTTGATTTTTGTTCCCCTTAATTAATTTTATCTTGGTTTTGATTTGCAAGAACTCTGAATAAAAATTTATGGTGCTCATTAAGTGAACTATAAAATTACAGATTGAATTGCTCTATCTTCAACATAATTAGAACTATGCATGTGTGTGGTTAATTCTTATGGAAAGTTATTGGCTAGATATCGCTGGTAAATGAGATGAAAGTTTATTGTCATACATGCTGTTACAATGTACAAATGCACTGAAATTCTTCTTCACTGCAGCTGCACAGGTTTGTAAAGTAGATCCATTAAACAAAATATATTTAAATTACAAGATTTAATATAAAGGAGGGGTAAATATTCACCATTGTAGGGAGAGCAAAATATTCTCCATGTTACAAAGGTGCAGACAGATCTTTGGTGCTGGAGTAGTATGCTGCAGGTTCATGGTAAACCATATAAAGAAGTCATTCCCAAAGTGGGTGGTGGAAAGATCCAAGGGGGTAATGAGGAAAAAGGGGGTGTTCCAAACCTTCAATCTTGTTATTATTCACTCAGCTGCAACGTTTAATGAAGAAGCCAGTGCAGTAATTTTTTCTCCCCGTTGCAGTCTCCGGAAGGGCTGTCAATTGACGCAGCCAGACTCGGGGTGGCAGTCATGAGCAAAATAAACGACGGCCTTTTAATTGAGTTGAGAGTGGATGGGGGGAGGAGGAAGGGTGGAGGGAGGTGCCGAGCGCAAGGGGCTCAGGAGGGAACGCGCTGGGGCAACAGGAGTCGGTCCCAGGAGAGAGGCCCGCAGTCATTGCTGGCTGAGGAATGAGAGGCTGAAGGCGAGTGGTCGAGGAAGAAGAAAGATTTGTGTGTTTGTTGCATGTTTGTTTAGGGGAGCACTCGGGATGTGGCCTGGGAGCCAAGGGGATGGCAGCCCAAGTAAGTTTGGAAACCACTGATATAAATACAAGCAAGTTTGAGATTTCACCACCTAGGGTTATGCAGCAAGTAAGGGCACGATTTGATAGATTCGTGGCTCAGATTCTGTCTTTCTATTGGAACAGCTTGAACTGCTGGGAATCCCACCCCCCTACATTTTTCAAATTTTACATTCCTTCATCTTTATTCTCACTTTCTAACTGTCCTCAATTCAAAGCAATTGTGAACAAAGGACCATGTTCTTCCTCCAAATCTCCCATATTAACTCAATGACCAGATGATCTTTTCCAGCTTAACCCCAGGCAATCCTGGACTTGCCCTATCAATAGCCACTTTCAGGTGGAATAGCCATGAGAATGCGGCTCCAGAGCCGGCTGCAGGTGTGTGCGAAGTGACATTCAGGTGGCAACGCTGAAGGCGCTGTTCTGGCATCTGAAAGGTCTGCAGCAGGGAGAGATGCGGCAGAGCAAACACTAGCTCCTGTCTACTGTGGCCATAGTTCCGCCCACTTTCAGGTGCCTAGGGGGAGCACTTGGAAGCGGAGAATACACCTACCCGAGGTGGGTTGGGTTAGTACTCCTCGGGTCAGGGTTCTCCGCTTTCAGGGGGCCTTCCAACAGCCGCATTCGGGTATTTTAGGGAGCTTTACATTGGGGTATTCTGGCCACCTGGAAGCGGCTTGTGATAGTCCCTTTTTATACCCATCCCTTCTCTCCCCTGCAGAAAGATACAAATTTGCTTTCTTTACTTCCCAATTCTGACATAAGATCTTGTTAAATCTGTTTCTCTTTCTTCAGTTGCTGCCTGATCTCCTGTTTCTATTTTTTTAAATAATTTATGATTGTTTTTGAACTTTTAGAACTTTGGGAAGCATACCAAACTTGCACTTTCGACTTACGGCAAAATTGGGATTATGTTTTGTTGTTATTCACTGCTTTCCTCTGGAGCTTTGTGGGTGAAAGTTTACTGGCCCTGACTACTTTTAACAAGGCAAGGGCACTGCACAAACCATTACTGAGTAAATCCAGGACACTTCAGGCCTGTACTTTGATTCCTTTAAATATCCAGACCAGGTAGTGTGGGGGGGAAACCAAGGTCCATCACAGGCTCAGTCCTCACATCCATTGCGGACATATAGAGGTATTTAAATTTATGAGGGTTATAGACAAAGTAAATATAGGTAGGCTTTTTTCACGGAGGGTAGGTGAGATACAAACCAAAGGATTTGGGTTAAGGGTGAAAGGGGAGGTTTGGGGGGAATATTGGGGGAACATCTTCACACAGAGAGTGGTGGGAGTATGAAACAAGATCCCAGCTGAAGTGGTGAATGTGGGGTTAATTTTAATATGAAAGAAGAATTTGGACAGGTATATGGATTGGAGGGGTTTGGAGGGCAGACCATAGGGACTGGCAGAAAAATAATTTAGCACAGACTAGAAGGGTTGACTGGCCTGTTTCTGTCCTGTTATGTTCTCTGGTTCTAAAGATGGAACATGCTATTGGAGCTGAATGGACCTGTATGATCATTTTGAATGGCAAAGCAAATTTGAAAGGTCGATCAGTGTACTCCTGCTCTTATTTTAGAGTATTACGTTTAGTTCATCGCATTACAGGAAGAATGCAGATGCTTTAGATAGGGTATTCAGGAAATTTACCAGGCTTTTGCCTGAATTGGAGAACATGTCATGTCACAGAGCTTTGGAGCGATGAAGCATGAGAGGTGACTTAATTAAGGTATCCAACATTCTGAGGGCTGAGATAGGGTGGACAGCCAGCACTCTTTTCCTGGAGCAACAGTAGCAAATCCCAGAGGACATCTGTTTAAAGTGAATGGAGGAAAGTTTAAGGGGAGAAGTCAGAGGTAGGTTTTTTTTTATCCAGAGAGTGGTCAGTGCCTAGAATGCATTGCTGGGAGGGGGGTGGGGGTGAAGGCTGGGCCAATAAGGATATTCAAAAGACTCTGATAGGTGCCTGGATGTCAGAAAAATGGAGGTACCAAAACATTATAGTATTGCTGAGTAGATTTATGCAGTTCAACATAACGTTGTGGGCTGAAAGACCTGTACGGTGCTGTATTTTTCTGTTTGTTCCGCTGCTTTCCTCAAATGTTGAACACAGATGTACCATTCCGATTTTTTCTTTGTCTAGTGCAGACAAAACATTTATCCTATATTGTGTAAAAATATTTTCTTCAATGAGGTAGCAGGGTATCTTCTACAGTATAAATCAAGTTTACTTATTACCCAGTATAATTCAACAAAAGAGCGTTCTTTGGTCCACAGTGCAAATTAGTGCAACACACAAGGCAGGCAAGTACCTATATTTAAATAAATATTATTAATAAATAGTGGCGTCTCGGAGAGTTCTTTTTGTAGTTCATCAGTCATTCATGCGTGGGAAGAAGCCAGCTTGGTGGTGCTGGCTCTGATGCCTCTGTCTGTTTCCCGACGGGAGCAGCTGGAATATGCTGCACAAAGGGTGGTAAGGGTCCTCAGCAATTTTACAAGGCCTCTTTAAACAGTGGATCCAGTAAATCATGTTGATGGTGGGGAGGGAGACCTCAGTGCTGTTCTCTACTGCTTTTATGGTCCTGTGATCCAATTCTCCACAGCAACTCTGCCACATAGTGACTGAGCTCTTGAGAGAATGAAGGAAACTTCTACATTATCCTGATTTCCAAGTTTATTGTCAGTTATGTCTTGTAATTCAAGTTATACTCCAACCATACATGATAATTTAAGACTTAAATCTCGTGGGCTACTTCTGGCTAGTCCTTTATCATTCTTTATTTGCAGCTTCTTCTGTATTCTTCATGCATCAATCATGAATAGAAGGATTTATTTTTATTTTTATGGGCAGAAATGTGGCCTGCCTGACTGATTATCTAGTATCAGCTACTTGCATCTATCGCTTATCATCTATCACGCCCTTCGAGCGTGACTTTCCCATGATCGGCAAGTATCTTCTCATCTCTCCTGGTGGGCAAGAGACTAAGAAATGAAGCCTCAAACTGTTGCATGCTTCATTGCGTGTTGCATGTTGTATTACAAACATTGTCTCTGTGGCTGACAGGTGGCATGTTTGGCGTCGCACAGCGACATTACAGCGCTAGTACCCTGGGTATGAATCCGCTGCTGTTTCTAAATAGTTTTTATGTTCTCCCTGTGATTTTTGTGGGTTCCCACTGAATGCTGCAGTTTCAAAGATGTACAGGGTTAATTGATATATAATTGTATGTAATAGAGAACACTTCAGCACACTACAGGCCCTTTGGCCTTCAAAGTTATGCCAACTTATATATTCCTACCAAAAAAAACTAAACCCTTCCTACCTCGTAACGTTTCATTTTTGCTTCATCCATGTGCCTGTCTAAGCATATCCTAAATGCCCATAATGTTTTAGCAAATCTATGACTAAATCTAAATGGGGCAGCAGGGGCTTGAGGGCCAACAGGGTCAGTCACTGTGTTGTATCTCCAAATAAAAATTAGAATGCCAAACATTAGCAGTAATGCTCCCACCCCAATCAGGCACTCATGTACAAGTTAGATATGCACTATGGTTGTTGGGTCACACAGAAATGTTTCAAAAACAATGTCCTGGGAGTGATCTTCTTCCACATTTGGATAACTACAATTGTACAGTCGATGATCTTCTGAATGCAGCTTGAGTTTGAAAGTCTTTTTGGCAGTTGTCTTCACTCCCATTCCATGAAAACTTCTTGTCATTAGACATTAAGTGGGATCTTTATCAGGAATAATTCCTTCCAGCACAACAGTTCTCGAAATAGGTTATTCTAAGTTCATGTCAACTCCATTAATTGCTTGCAGAAGAGCAGATTTTGTTCTGAAGCAAAAAAGTTAAGAAACCTGGATGATCATTAAAAATAGCTAACAGTTTAATGCTAATGTAGGGTGCCTCAGCTCCATTGTACAAGAGGGAAAGTTTGCAGCTGATCGGGAGAGAGTCCAATCTAGTGGTAGGAATATTTGTGAGAGCCACTCAGAAGGGTTTAAAATTTTGTGGCGGGGGTAGTGGTGTGACTGATGGGAAAGTTGAGGCAAATGAGGAAATGACAGCAAGCAGGTCTAGTAGGCACACGGGAAGAGGTGGGACAAGGAGAGTCGAAGGTCCTGATAAGCTAAGCTGCATTTATCTTAAAGCAAGATACCTGACAGGTGAGGCAGATGAAGTCAGGGCATTGATAGGCACATAGGGCTGGGATAAAAGAGCTATTATGGAAACATAGCGAAAGGGTACAGATAGCACAGAACAGTTGTCTTCACTTCCATTCCATGAAAACTTCTCGTCATTAGACATTAAGTGCGATCTTTATCAGGAATAATTCCTTTCTGCACAGCAGTTCTTGAAATACGTTAATCTGAGTTCATGTTGTGACAGAGTATGTAGAGTATGTAAATATGTTATTGGGAGATAAATTGGGAGAGGTTTGTTACAGTAGGACACATACAAACACTTTAAAACAAATCTTTTTTGAAACACTGGAGCTATTGGCTCCAGAGCTTTTGCAAGAGCTTTTGAAGAGTGCTCAAGAGACTTCACTAATGGATTGTTGTTTACCAAAGGCAACAGATGAATGAGCTTATTGGAGCTGCATATTGTGTGAAGGAGAGCTTGCTGTTGAAAGAGGGTCATGTGGTTTGCAAACAGCGAGAGTCAAACAGGCTTTCTCTCTGAGAGAGAGAAAGGGAGACACACAGAGATCACTTATACAGTGTTACAGCCAGCAAGAGCAGCTGGGACTGGAAAAGGACAAGCTGGCAAGAAGCCCCATTTTGAAAGATGGCCTGGTCAAAGCCCTTGTGGTTTATGCAAGAGGAGAGGACTGGCTGTCTAATGTTTCACTTGGAATAAGGGAAACAAAATGGAAATCTGTGGTGACCTGAAAGAAAGAGGTTATCATCTGGAGAACCCTGAAAGGGGCAAGTTTCATCAGCAAGACAATGGAGTGGCTGTGGAAGTACATCAGTTGTGGATGTCCTGGAATAACACATCTCTCTCTCTGAAAACTGACAAGAACCTTCCTGAGTGGTAACCATTTACCTTTCGAGCACCAAAGGATGGTGAACTTTATACATGTTAGATTCTGTGCACAGTATAAGAATTGCCTGCAACCAGTGAACTTGGAGGAATGAGAAGTGAGATTGGACTGTGAATCAAAGAACTTTTCTGAACTTACACACACATTATACACACTTGCGCTTAGAATTAGAAGGGGGTTAAGTTAAGTTAATAGTGATAAGCTAGAGTGTGATTCTGTTTTCATGTTTAAAGATAATTAAAAGCTACCTTTGTTTAAGTAACCATTTGTCTTGGTGAATATCTATTGCTGCTGGGTTTTGGGGACCTCTGGGCTCGTAACAATGTCAACTCCATTAAGTGTTTGTCGAAGACCAGTTTTTTTTTCTGAAGCAAAGGTTGGAGAGGAGAGTGATATTTTGATTAGGGAGAATGGCACAGCAGTAGTTAGGGAGGATATTCCTGGGTGGAAGTCCAGTGTGATGATATTGATTAAACTGAGAAATATGAGGGAGTGCTAACATTGAGGAACCTGAATTAGAGGCCCCCAACTTGTCAATTGGAACTAGAGAAGCAAATGTGTAAGGGGAGAGAGGGGAATCACAGATAGTTTGTATGAATAATAGAGTTGTAATGAGATGTGATTTTAACTTCCTGAAAATTTAATTAGATTTCCATTGTGCTGAGCGGTTATGGCAAATTTATTCAGTATGTCTAGGACACTATTGTTAAGCAGCATATAGATGACTCAACTAAAGAGGAGGTAACACTCGTGTATTCTTGGGAAATAAGGCTGAGGAAAGTGGTTGAAGTTTCAATGGGCGACTTTGGGACTGGTGACCATAATTGCAGATGGCACAAAGGTTTTCAGAGCTTGAAGCAGGATCTGGACCTGCTGGAATAATGAGCTGATAAAGTGTGGGGTATTACACTTTGGGAGGGCTAACCAAGGTAGGACATGCATGGTAAATGGTAGGGCACTAAGGTGTGCAATAAAATAGAAATATCTAGGATTATGGATCCATAATTCCCAGAAAGTGGCATTACATGTAGATAGGGACAGAAGGAGAGCATTTGGCATGTTGACCTTCTTAAATCAAAGTATTGAGTACATGAGTTGGGATGTTATTGGTGAGGTTGAATAAGACATTGGTGAGGCCAACTTTGCAATATTGGTCTCCTAACTACAGGAGTGATGTCAATACGATTCAAAGAAAGTGCAGAGAAGATTTGCATGGATCTTGCCAGGACTTGAGGAAATGGCTTACAGGAAAAGATTAAATAGGTTAGGACTTTACTAAGAATGAAGGGAGACTTGATAGAGGTACACAAAATTAAGAGGGTTATAGACAGAGTAAATGCGAGCAGGTTTTTTTCCACTGAGGTTTGGTGAGTCAAAAACTGGACATGGACTGAGGGTGAACGACATTAGGGGAAACTTCACATTGAGAGTGGTGAGAGGGTAGAATGAGCTGCCAGCCAAAGTAGTGAGTATGGGCTCCGTTTTGGCAGTTAAGAAAAGTTTAGATGAGAAGCGTATGGATGGCTATGGTCTGGGTGCTGTTCGAAGGCTCTTGGCAGAATAATAGTTCAGCACACGTCAGATGGGCAGAAGGGCCTATCTCTATGCTGCAGTGTTCTCTGGTTCGATAGTTGCATGCATTAATTTTAAACTCGTGATGGAGAAAAGATAGGACTGTGTAGAGCTCGTCGAAAGAATCAAAGACTTGTTGATCCAAACCAAGGCTTTTATTAGCAAAAGACAGGAGCTCTTCACAGGTGACCGACCAGTCCGGAATGATCCGACCTGGCTGGGGACACAACCCTTTAAGGCCCAGACCGTAGGCGTGGCTAAGATCTCAGCCAATCGCTGTAAGCACAGTCTAGATACTGTAACTATATACACTATATACATTGGTGATAGATCTGTACTATCACAGACTGATTCTCAAGTAGAAGTCCTGAATTGGAGCAAGGCCTGATGCTGTTTAGTTAGATAGGAACTTCCGAAGGTTGATTGGGAAAGATCATAAGCTGATCAAGGGATAATATGGCAAGCAGGTGTTTTTTTTTAACGCGAGATGGGAAGAGTCCAGGGCCAACACATTCCTGCCGGAGTGAAGAGCAAGGCTGACAGGATTAGGGAACCCTGACTTATGAGGGAGATTGTGGTCAGGACAAGGGAGGCACTTATCGGGTGTAGTCAGCTGGAATCGAAAGAATCCCCATGGAGTACAAGTGCTGAGAGAGAACACTGAGTAGAGGCATATTGAGAGTTATGATCTGATAGGAGAATTTATTGTCATGTGTATGAATCCAATGTACAGATGCACCAAATGAAAGGAACCTATGATCCTTTGTGTGACATTTTTACCCTTGAGAAAAGGTTCTGACTCTGTCTCCTCATGATCTTGTAAACTTCCATCAAGTCTCCCATCAGTCTGGTTTCTCAGAAAAAAAAAAACCTATCCTAGCATGTGTCATGAAACTGCTATTGCCTTCCAAAGTATACCTACAAAATAGAATATAAGAATCCTCCAACAAAAGCAAGTGTCTGGAACAGATGAGCATCAACTGGCCCAAAAAACATCTTTTGTTCATTTGTGTTTGAAAGCCAGGAGGATATAATTGAAGCATGTTATTTGAATGTCTTTAATAACTTCAAGCCACTTTTAGCCCTCTGAACTTCCACCTGATATATTCTATCTGTGGAGGTGGCAAGAGCATATTTTAACTGATAATGTTAACCTGTTGTCGAATCTAAGAGTGTGTAAACAAAAATCAGCATCTACATTGACAATTAAAGAGCTTTCTGCTAAATTCCACTTTCCAGCATTTGATCCACAGCCCTGCGAGTTTCTTTGAAATGCAGTCATGGTTTCTATCTACTACTTCAAACACAGTCGTGGTATCGATCCACAACCTTAAACATTCGCTCCATCAGCCATCACTGGATTAGAATCCTGAAGCAGTCAACTGACCCACATCCCGTGAGTACCTATGCTGTGGGGCAGGGCTGGCCAAACTTGTTTAAAGTGAGGGCCACATTTGATAAACTTCAGATGTTTGAGAGCCACAAAAACCATGTGATCACAAGCCACACCCACTAAAACAACCAATGGAGAGCAGCGGCTCATACAATTCCTTTCACAGCCAACATACTGTACATGCAGGTTGGTGTATTGGACAACTCAGTTTAGGACGACCCAAATTTTTCCCACCTAAAATGCTGGTTTAGAGCAATACCCTTTTCTAGTAAGATGACCTGGCACTTACCGCTGACTAGTGGATGCTGTTAAAAGCAAATCACAATATTTTTGTAACAAAAAGGTTTAAATTTTAATTGGATATTTTAAAATAAACCACTGTTGGCTCCTGTAACAGACTGTTTAAAGCCCATTACAAACCCAACAACAGTGAGACAGAGTGGATGGACCCTGTGGCGGAGCGCTGAGACTTCGCAAATAGCAAACGGGACATGCACGGCGACGGTGAGAATGTTAGGCCCTTTGTATAGGACGACCCGATTTGATGGTAAAAATTTTGAGTTTCAGGATGTCTTTTTATAAGCTGAAGTGGACTCCATTTGTTAAGTACATGTAATTAAGTTTGACTTAAATATGTTTTATGTGTGATATTTTAGATTTGATAACTTTTTTTAATTAGTATTTTTACTTTTTATTTTTCTTTTTGTTTGTCTGTGAGTGTTTTTTTATATATAATATTATTAACTTTATTAATTCTTCACTCTTTATTTTGGGGGGAGGGGTGTTTTTTTATATATGTAGATTTTTTTTAGTGGACGTATATATGGTGGGGGGGGGGTTAGACTAATCTAAGTTAGGTCATTAATGTTGTGTTGTAATAATGACTTTATTTTTCATTTTTCTTTAAATGTAATTTTTTTCTGTTTTATTCATGTGATAAAATCTTAAAATAAAGTTTAAATATAAAAAACAAATTGAGTTTCGCGGACAGTCCTGTGCAATGGTATTATTAATGAAGCATCGTGTGGGTCCTACAGGTTAAGAACCAGACTGAGATTGAGGTTCAAAGCATAAGTTTATTCTCAAGAGATGAAGGGAAAGCAACTGAATCTAAACACGATAATTACAAACACACAGTTCTCAAGTGGATGAATCGGCTCTGTGGGTAATGTTAGGTCTGCTTTGTTCATGAATGAGTGAGACAAACACCAGGCTGAGTCGAAATCAGGGTTCTTTGTTCTTTATTACCGGATTGTAACACTTGCGACTAACCATGTTAGTCGGAGAATGCATTCTGCCGTTATCAGCAAAATGGTGATTTTTTATACCCTTGGATACATGCTTAGAACATCATCATATCATTACTTGTCCAATGACTAAAATTGTTGCTATCCTTTCCCTGCTAGCTTCCTGCCTCTCAATCCATCAATGTCTTTCTTATCTTGTAAGTACAAGGATGCATTCACATCTTGTTACAGCCCTGTACAGAGTAACTCCTTACACATTCCCATCTCATGATGTTTTACCTAACAGGAGTACAAGGACACCTCCCCTTCTTGTTACAGCCCTATACAGGGTAACTCCTTACACATTCCCATCTCATGATGTTTTACCTTACAGTAACGAGGGAAAAACATCAGAACTTAGAAATGGCACAAAACATATAGTAAACAATCAGATCAAAGGTAAAGCCACGTGTCTGGAAGCTGGTTATGGGGCTGGTTTTCAATGGGCACAGTCATATTGCCAGAACAGCTTCCTTCCATTTCATAATTTTTCTACACTGCTCAAAGGATTCTATTGATTTCAGCTGTTTAATCACTGACTTATACCCTTTTTTGATTCTTGACAAGATCCTCGGTCACCTTCGTCATTCAGGGTCCTTTTGAACTAGCCAGCCTTGCCCTTCACTCTAAGAGGGACAGTGTCCCTGAAATTTCCCTATATTTCTTTCTAACAGACATAATTTTACCTACAACCTGCGCTTCTCGATCAGTCTTTTGAAGTTCCTGTTTATTGCCGCCAAAATAGGGAGGCAGGGTTAGGGTAGCAGTTGGCTCAACACTGACACAGCACCAGCGACGGGGTGTTGAATCCAGCACTGTCAGTAAGGAGTTTGTACATTGTCCCCGTGTCTGTGTGGCTTTCCAGCAGGCACTCCAGTTTCCTCCCACCCTTGAAATCATATCAGCGTTGCAGATCTACTGGGTGTAATTGGGCAGCATGGGTTTGTGGGCCAGAAGGGCCTGTTACAGTGCTGTATGTCTTTAAATTTAAATTTGCCTTGCACCAATTGTGGACCAGAGAGAACAGGAAGATTTAAAAGGGGTACATTTTTCACATTGAAGGGAGTGGGGACAACAGTCACATTTAAAAGGTATTAAGCTGGGAGCAGGAATTTGACATCTGATGATAGATTGGTGACCTTTGTGCTGAGAATCAGAAGGAGTTGCCAACCTGCTTTATTACATTAGGAAGAAGATGCATTATCTCTCAGGGTGATAACAGAGGCAGGGCTGGTGGATTTTCTGCTTCTGAATTCGAGTGACTGGATTCAGTCCTGACCTCTTGCTCTTTGGTGGGCACTCTCCCTGTGACCACATGAATCTCCTCCACTTTCTTCCACATTCCAAACACACACACGCTGGAAGGTGAACTGGTCACTGTAAATTGCCCTAAATGCCTCGGTTGAGTGCTGGAATCTGTTGAAAATTGATAGGAATATGCAGAATATAAAATGAAATTAGTGTTTGATGGCGGAGCGAACTCGGAAGGGCAAAGGTCCTGCTTGGATACTCTACGGTCTGTGATTCTGACTGTCTTGAAGGGTTCTGTTGCTCATTTACTCAGCAATGGTGGCAATTTATTCTGCAGAATTTCTTCGTTAAACCTATGACAATGTGTTTCTTGTCATACACGTTGTACAATGCACATTATTTGCTATAGCTGAGCACATACTTTTTTTTAAATGACAATAGTCTATGAAAAAGACAATAAATGCAAAAGACAAACCGCTGATAAAATAGTCATAAAACTGTTAGCACCACAGTTAGTGCAGCGCTATTTCAGTGCCAGCAAACCAGGTTTTGAATACACCGCTGTCCGTGATGAGCTTGTATGTTCTCCCTGTGACCAACATCTGAATGCTCTGGCTTCCTCCCATGTTGCAAAGACTTGTGCAATTGGTTGGTTAATTGGTTACATTGGTGTATTGAAAAAAAGGGTGATTCAAGAGCCTGATAGAAGTTAAAAAATAAACTGTTTATGAACCTTCGGCCTGAAAGTACCAGTGAGAAGATGTTTGACCAGGTTTATATGGAGCTTCAATGGATGGGATTATGTACTTTTGTCCATGAAAGCTTTTCAAAATGTATTGATTCAACAAAACCTTTAACTGCCTTGGCTTAACCTTTTTTTCATTTGCCTCGTGTCACTTCAGTGTGGGAATTTTTGGTCTCATGAACGTTGACCTTTTAATGAATTGCATTGATGTGAGCCATTTCCTGCTCTTCAGAAATTAGAGAATTGAAATTAATTTTGCAGAAATGCCACCACAAATTATTTCGTGATTGATGTAATTTGCTTGTTTCTAAATGCACACATTTCATGTGGAAAATGTTGGCATGCAGTAAGTTACTTTTAAATTTCATAATTGAGTTCTCCGGATGCATTTAACACAGCAACATTAGTCTTGCTATCTATTCAGCTCTGAAAATATAATTGCAGATATACTCTTCCAACAGCTATCAGGCTATCAAATCTCCCTGTAAAACCTGAACCGAAAACTACTCCTGGACGATAAAAAAAAAGATCTGTCTGCATGATTGAAATATCACTTTTTTTTGGCACTAACTGAAACTGTGATTAATTATTTAACTGTGCTTTTATATTTATGATCTTATTTTGCCTCATGGTGCATTTAATTTGGACTAATATTGATGGTTATCTCTGTGAATACAACAAGTATGTATATTAGTGCACCTGTAGTTTGCAGTTGTTTATATTACAATAAACTTTCATATCATATGTCATATATATATCACTGTATCAGAGAATTATGGATTCCAGCCTTAATTTAGTGAAACGCAGATGTACTGGCACACTATCAAGTGCCTCTCCATCACTGATCTGTGTGATATATAAGACACAACTCTCTTGGTTCTACTGATTTTATGGGTAACATGCTTACCAACCAAAGATATCAATAGCAATGATTGATACACCGTTCAAGTATAATTTAATATTTTCAAAGAGGATCCGAATGTCCTGAGTAAATGCTGTCTAAATATAATATGTCAATGTTTAGACACTGTCTTAAAAGTCCAAATTAAAAATAAAAGATGCAGCAACTTGAACTATCCTCCGCTCATTTCCCATCTTGTTTATCTTTCGTACAGAACGAGTGGGCTTATTAAGCAACAGAGGGTCTGTGAATGACGGGTATTTAATTGAAAGGTGTGTTGTTTCCTTGATGTAGTTTGCTTAAAGTAGCAATGGTGTGCAGGTATAGACAGAGGTAGCAATGCGATTTTAAGGAGTTAAACAAAAAAAGTCTGCAGAAAAATAAAATCTTGTAGTTTACACAAAAATGCTGGGGACACTCAGCAAGTCCCACAGCTGTGGGAAAGATAAAGATGCATACTAATATTACAGGCCTGAGCCCTTTGTCAAGGTATGAGCAAGAAGCAGGCAGACACCTGAATGAAATGTTGGGAGGAGGTGCAAGGGTCAGAGGTAGATACGGACGAGAGGGCACAGGAGAAGATAGGGGGAGGGGATAGCTCATGTCTGACCAGGACTTCATTCACTGCAATGTCTGTCCATGGGCTTGTGTATTGGCACACTGTGGCTACCTGCAAATTGGAGGAGCCAAACCTAATATTTCATTCAGGAACTCGCCAGCTGGATGGCATTAACACTGAGTTAACTGGTTTCTGTTCGGTCATTCCCCTATCTCCCTCTCTTCCCACTCCCTGCGTATCCTTTCCTCCAGCTCTCCACGCCTTCCCTCTCCATTTAGAGAGCTATCCCCTCTTCTATCACTTCTCTGCTTTCCTTTCTCGTGCCCTCCCATCTGTATCCACCTATGACCTGTTGCGTGTGGGTCTGAGCTCTACCCCCGTGCCCCCACCATTTTATTCAGGGGCCTATTTGCTTTTCGCTTGGAGCTTGTGAAGGGCTCAGGCCTGAAACATTGGTTTATGGATCTTTATGTTTACTACATAAAGAATGCTGCATGAATTACTAAATTCCTCTTGCATTTTTGTGTAAACTAAAATGAGATTTAAGGTATTTCTTTCTTCCAAAATGGAAAGTGCTGTAAAAGTTACCCTTCCATTGCACAGCCTTTTAACATTAGTCTTGGATTTAACTTATCAGCTTCAAAATAAAAGGACCAAAATATGTTTTTCATTCATATCGAACAAGTTAATGGTCTTTCTGGATATTGTTACACTTTCTGTGGAAGGAAAGTTGGGTTTTTCCGGGTCTGCTAATTTCAAATAATTGCATGGATGCGATTTCAATTACTGGTACAGAATTGAGAATTGTTTGGAGTTGTGTAGTTCAGACAGTGGAATTGAATGTATTGATTAAACGTACTTGCAGCGATGCACTTTCAGGCACAACTTCACTTCATCTCACAAGTGACTTATTGCCTTTGTTTTGAGATTAACAAGTTGTTTTTAGGAATGCTTAGCTTGAACCTGATGCATTTGTCCCTTCTATTCATGCATAAGTCACATCAATTGGAGTTTGTCCCAAATTCCCCTTGAAGTCACACCTCTTAGTGAATTGAATGGGACACATCCTGTCTCAATTTGCCCTAATTCTGATGTCACTTTCACTTATTTTTTGTATATGGTGGCATCATTAATGTGTGCGACTTGTCTTAATTATTTAAAAAATGAAATTGAGCTTTATGACCCACAGAACTTTTTTCTTTGGCTTGGCTTCGCGGACGAAGATTTATGGAGGGGGTAAAAAGTCCACGTCAGCTGCAGGCTCGTTTGTGGCTGACAAGTCCGATGCGGGACAGGCAGACACGGTTGCAGCGGTTGCAGGGGAAAATTGGTTGGTTGGGGTTGGGTGTTGGGTTTTTCCTCCTTTGCCTTTTGTCAATGAGGTGGGCTCTGCGGTCTTCTTCAAAGGAGGTTGCTGCCCACCAAACTGTGAGGTGCCAAGATGCACGGTTTGAGGCGTTATCAGCCCACTGGCGGTGGTCAATGTGGCAGGCACCAAGAGATTTCTTTAGGCAGTCCTTGTACCTTTTCTTTGGTGCACCTCTGTCACGGTGGCCAGTGGAGAGCTCGCCATATAACACGATCTTGGGAAGGCGATGGTCCTCCATTCTGGAGACGTGACCCATCCAGCGCAGCTGGATCTTCAGCAGCGTGGACTCGATGCTGTCGACCTCTGCCATCTCGAGTACTTCGACGTTAGGGATGAAAGCGCTCCAATGGATGTTGAGGATGGAGCGGAGACAACGCTGGTGGAAGCATTCTAGAAGCCGTAGGTGGTGCCGGTAGAGGACTCATGATTCGGAGCCGAACAGGTCAAGCACTGAAGAGCTGGCTCTAAATGGGCAACTAAAGCGGCATCGTCTGCAAAGAGTAGTTCACGGACAAGTTTCTCTTGTGTCTTGGTGTGAGCTTGCAGGCGCCTCAGATTGAAGAGACTGCCATCCGTGTGGTACCGGATGTAAACAGCGTCTTCGTTGTTGGGGTCTTTCATGGCTTGGTTCAGCATCATGCTGAAGAAGATTGAAAAGAGGGTTGGTGCGAGAACACAGCCTTGCTTCACGCCATTGTTAATGGAGAAGGGTTCAGAGAGCTCATTGCTGTATCTGACCCGACCTTGTTGGTTTTCGTGCAGTTGGATAATCATGTTGAGGAACTTTGGGGGACATCCGATGCGCTCTAGTATTTGCCAAAGCCCTTTCCTGCTCACGGTGTCAAAGGCTTTGGTGAGGTCAACAAAGGTGATGTAGAGTCCTTTGTTTTGTTCTCTGCACTTTTCTTGGAGCTGTCTGAGGGCAAAGACCATGTCAGTAGTTCCTCTGTTTGCGCGAAAGCCGCACTGTGATTCTGGGAGAATATTCTCGGCGACACTAGGTATTATTCTATTTAGTAGAATCCTAGCGAAGATTTTGCCTGCAATGGAGAGCAACGTGATTCCCCTGTAGTTTGAGCAGTCTCTCTGTGTAATACACACATAAACACACACACACACACACACACACACACACACACACACACACACATATAGATATATATCTATATCTATCTATATATGTATAGATAGATATATATATATAGAGAGAGATATATATATCTATATATATAAAATAGTTATTCCCATGTATATACGCTATTTAGAGAGAAATCAGGAAAGAAATTAGGCTGTCAATTGTGTGTAAAGATCAAAGCATTTGTGGACTGTTTCCTGCTGCTCACAGGTCTCTCAATATGTGGACCCTAGAGCTAACTGTTGGGCACCAGTCCTGCCTCATTCTTTGGAGATGGTGATGAGAGTGATGTGTCCTCTGCTGGAGGTATAGAGCAGAGAAGTGATTAGGTTCTATTGGCCGCTTTTGAGAAATTAAGCAAAATATCCAGATCCTCAAAGGTACTCCCAGTGCACTCATCATTAAACACTGAAATAGGAGGATGATGTTAATGAATCCATGGCTGGCAGTATGGTGGAGGAGGGACTGCAGTAGATTCTTATGACAACTGCCATTAGAAAATCTCTTTAAAAGTACTTGCTTATTCTACATGGGTCAGTGTGCAAATAACCCAGTGATTGCCATCTGTGAAATCCACAGCTCAGGTTTTGCCATTAACGAAGGGAGCTAACTATTTCTTAAAGCAAGGATGTCCCCATCTTTGCTTTTCTTTTATTTTGAATTTAGATCCATACAGCACCCATTTAGCGCAGCTGCGATTGTTATAAAGCAGGAGGGAGTGCTATAGATTCTCCAATTTCGAGGCGGACGTCTCATTGGAAACATTGAATGAGGTGTGGATGAGAAACAGGGACACTTCTGCTTGCCCCATTTCAAAAGTGCAACAGCCTAATGGTTTTACATCAAAGGGAAGAAAATCATATTTAAAGGAATTGATGGAAAGGGAAGGTAATTTAAAAAAAAAATTCATCCAGTGTCTGGTCTGGAATGATCCGCATTACAGTAATGTTGCTGTGGATACAAAGGGATCAGGACGACTGATGCATTTCAGAACATACTTGATTAAAGTTATTCTGGAAAATAGAAGCTAATCATCTAGAAATTAAAATAGGAACAGAGTCTCAACATTTTAGAATTGATGTAAATTCCTCAAATGAAATAAAATTCCTAAATTTGCTTCATGCTCAGAGATGGATAGGAAAATAAGTTTGTCTAAGGCCTAGTTTGCAGGTGCAGTGATTTGGAAAGTCAATGGTGAAGGGAATAGTATTCTAAAGTAGGGAGAAAACCAAAAGTAACGGCAGATACCAGACAAAGTGGAGATTATATTCTTCAGTTCACACCCAAGCGCCCAGATCTGGAGTGCCACGTACAGTATTATTTTCCTTACTTGAGAAAGGATGCTAATCCATTAGAAGCAGCTCAGGAAAGGTTGGACAGGCTGGACTTGTATATGTTAGAATTTTGGAGAGTTGATTGGAGCATAAGCTTCTGAGATGTCCTGATAGGTTGGATCTGGAGGGAGTTTCCTTTCATGGGAGATTGTCGAACTAGAGATGTGTGGTGGAAAGTGTGCTGACAGGCTGCATCATGATCTGTTATAGGAACACCAATACTCCTGAGCGTAAAGCTCTGCAAAAGGTAGCGGACACAGCCCAGGACATCACAGGCAAAACCCTCCCCGACATTGAGAACATCTACCAGAAATGCTGCAGGAAAGCAACAACAATCATCAAGGACCCAGCAGACATTCTGTTCTGTTCTCACCAGAAAAGAGGTCTAGGTGTCACAAGACTCATACCACCAGGTTCAAGAACAGCTGCTACCCCTCCACCATCAGTCTCCTCTACCATCAGACTCAATCAAAGACTCATTTAGGACTCTTACTTATGCACTTTATTGATTGTTTTTTTTAAATCCTATCTCTACAGTGCACAGTCAGTTTGTTTACATTTCTTTATTTGCTTACGGGAGTACATTTAATAAGTGGCAATTCACTGGAAAAAAAATCTCTGGGTTGAATGTGATATGTATATAATCCAACAATAAATCTAAAATCTCATCTAAATCTCACCATTTAAAATTAAGACCATTTAAAAATAGTGATGAGGCCAGTCTTTGAAAATTTTCAAAGGGTGGTGGAAGCACAGCCTTAAGACTGAGGTGGGTAGATTCTGGTGAAGCAAGTAGGTGACAAATAGATGAGAAACTTAAATCCTCTGTTCCTTTGGATCAGCTTTGAAATTGGAGAGTTACTTGAGTGCCTGGATTGTCATATGCTTAGAGAATGGAAGAGATTACAACCCACATCACATTTAAACATGATTTGGATGTACATTTGTAGACTACAGAAGTCGTGATTATGTTGCGTCGGTTTTTCATTTGGCAGTCCTAATGTCAGAATAGCTTCCTTTCATGTTGTATTTTTTTTTTGTGATTCTGTCCAATTCAATTACAATTAATTAAATGAAAAAAGTAGTTAACAGTTCTCATAACCACAGAAGTGACTGGACCATCTGGTTCGTTCATCCCCTCAGGAGAGTGACACAGCCATCCCATGTGGTTGGTTCTTAAAAGGTCCTCTGAAATAATCCTGAGAAGCCACTCCTTTCCCACCACCATCTCAAACGCCTTTGAGGTTGAGCAATAAATCTGGCCTTGAATTTGTCCTGTACAGGTCCCAAACAATGAACAATTAAAAATAAATGGAGAGCTGAAAATTCATCCCCTGAGAGGCAGAGGAGGAAACTCAGGTTGCGTGTGACAAGCAAGTTACATAACACTGGATTACGTTGGGTGCACAGCTGCCAGCTGACAAGGGTAATGTTTCAGATCAATTATCATCTAATTATACCAGTACAACCCGACAAAACAGCGTTCGTCAGTGCACAGTGCAAAAGAGTGCAAACACACCTACAGACAAGTACAGTAGGTGTACACATATATTTAAAATAAAAATTATTAATAAGTAGTGGAGTCTTGGAGAGTTGTTTCAGCAGGTCATTAATCATTCAGCGGTCTCCCTCGACATGGGGAGAAGTTGTTCCTCAGCCTTGTGGTTTCGGCTCAAATACTGCTGGTATTTGCTCAGCAATGTTTCAATATTTTTATTCATTTCATCTAAATGTTACATCGGTACATGAGAATAGAATCAAATATTAAATCTTATAGAATAATGCAGTTGGTATTGTAACCTATTTTACATTAAAAATAAGTGGTGAAAAAAAACTATGTTTCTTATCTAACCCCACCCTACAGAGGCTATTGGCTTAACATGGACAGACCACTACTAATAATAAAAAGTAACCAATGAGGTCGTAAACCAAATAAAAAGTCAATCTTACAAATTTTGGAAATAATTGAGGAAAGAACCCCATCAAGAAACAAAATTACGATTCATTTCAGTCATGAAACATTTAACCTTTTTTCCAAAGTCAGACAACCATTGAGTGTGACAAACAGCATCTTTCCATCTCATCAATATGGCTCTTCTAGGAATAAGGGAAGCGAGGGCCCACTTATTCCAAAGAGAGCGAGGAAAGGATTTGGAGTCAAAGTAATCTTAAGAATTAAAGACCGGGTAAGAAATACCCCTTCCGAAAAACTGGGAAGAGAAGGACATAACCAGAACATGTGATACAATGTACCTTCTACAGTTATATAGTTATCACTTTTAGAAAAGAGATTAGAATAAAATTTAGCCAATTGAACTTTGGAGTAGTGGGCTCAGTGTAGATGCTGCATAAGAGATGACAGGGGTTCTCGCTGATTATATGAGTCTTCTTTAAACCACCATCCAGTAAATCACATCGATGGTGGGGAAGGAGACCCCAGTGATGATCTCTCCTGCTGTTATGGTCCTTTGGATTGACCTTCGATCCAAAGCTCTGTACCACACTGGGTTGCAGCCGGCCTCGATGATCTTTGTTGAGCTCCTGTAGAAAGGTAGCCTTGCCCACCTCAGCCTTCTAAGGAAATGCAGTCTCAGTTGCATTTTCCTGACAAGTGAGGAGATGTTGTGTGTCCAGGTTAGGTTACTTCTCAAGTGGAGTCTCAGGAACTTGGTGCTCTCTACTCTCTCCATCACTGAGCTATTAATGTGTGGTGGAAAGTGGTCATCCCTGCTCCTCCTGAAGCCCACGATTATCTCCTTTTTCTTGTTCATGGTGAGACAGATTGTTATTGTAGCACCATTTCACGAGATTGTCCACCTCTTCTCTGTAGTGCAACTCGTTGTGGTTGCTGATGAGGCTGACGACTGTCATGTCATCTGCAAACCCAATGATTCTGTTGAAGCTGGATCCAGCATGGCAGCTGTGGGTCAGTAGCATGAGCATGAATGGCTGAGCACACTCTCGTTTCAGGCAGAGAACAGCCTCAAAAAATATTCTCAGCACTGTGACACTGATCAGAGCACCCAGTGATTACAATAACATTGAGCTCCAAATCTAAAGGAACAGTAGATTCAAAAAGAATCTACGTAAGAGAAGCACAGACGTATTGTAAACCTGCTTCAGATATTAAAGATGTCACTTTATGAAGATGTAAAGTGAATGTCAATTTTGTTAGCGCGAAGAAGTTCGGTGACGAAGAATGCATTGATATCAAATGTTTTAAACCATCAGAATTTCTCCAAGTGCTTCCAGCCATAAATAACTTTTTTTTTAAATGCAGAGTTTCTTTTGTAATATAAATAAACATTTCATTTGCACATTAGCATAATGAATGACTTGATAAACTATTTTAATGGTAATGGATGAGGAATACATTGAGGGAAAGATGCTAGGACATGTCTGTGTTGTTTATTAAATCTTGCAGTGTGATCTTCTGCATTCATTTGAACAGACAGGTTGTCCTCAATTTCCTCATATTTCTTACAACACGGGCACATTGGGCCAAATAACCTTTTTTCTCTGCCAGCTCTCAATCCTGTTGACAATTTATTTCTCCATCACCCATTATTCCTCTGATGTCCTTTAACCCTCCTTGGATTCTCATACCACCCACTGGCAAGGTAATTTACACGAGGCAATTAACCAACCCACCAGCGTGTCAATGGGATGTCAGAGGAAACCGGAGTACATGCAGTAACTGGGAAAACGTGCAAACCCCACATGGACAGCATCTGGGGGGTCTACTTTTAATACAGATTACTGGAGCTCGATGGCATCAGCACTAACTGCTATGGCACAGTGCTCTCTTGATTCCATTTCCGAAGGCAAAACCTTGCATACGGTAGCATTCATTTTCTCATGAGTGAGCTAAAACAATCGCTTGTGTTTCACATCCAACCTGGGCGTGACAAAAGTAAAATAAGGAATGTTGATTATCAGTCTTACAGTTAAACGGATCTAAAGTAAACTGGCAGTTAAGTTTGAAAGCTGTACCTACTTCTCGCCACAGGATCTACAAATATGAAAGTTAAAATCACTTTGGAATTTTATATCAGTTCATGTTTATTTAATTATGTATTATTGCCAAGAACATGACCCACGGTGCTTCTAAAGTGATTCTCAGAGTTCAAGCAACTGAGCTCTGATTATGGATATTTGGTTTCTGATGTTCCTGCTTATGAATTATGTGTCTATCAGGAACCTTATTGTAGTGAGGCAATTTTCTGTTGTATTATAATTTAGAATTCTTACTATAAACGGAATAACAGTGACATTTATTTTTATCAAAATCAGCTTAAAGATTAAATGTAAAATCAGCTTCTCGTTGCATTCATTTGGCAAAACAGTTTCATGTGAGGCTCTTTCATGTGAGGAATGCCTGACTCCAGACCTAAGAACATTCGTTTCCATACATATGAACATGCCTTTGGGAGACTGGTGGGGTAGATGGGGATTGACTTCCCAGCTGTGCAGGCACCTCTGTTGGGCAGAAGCAGAGCATTTCCATGTGCGTCTCCCCCTCTCCCCCTCTGCCCAGCATCCCCACCCAAGCTGTCACAATTGGGGGGTTGGCTTGAGTCAACCAGAGCTGGGAGCACTGAGCAAACTCAGACCCTCACTCGATGAGGCCCGCTGGCAGCCATTCTTCCTGCACATGTTCTCTCTGTCATCGCAGGAATTTCTGTCAGCCTCTCTTACACACTTATTGTTCATTTCTGATTTACAAACAGTTTGGGGTATAAACAGTTCTCAGGGACAGAATCTCACTGTAACTTGGGACTTCCAGTAATAAGATGCTGTCACACACCACGTTCTGCAAACAAGCAAAACCATGATCTTGCTAGCTGGCTCCCAGTTCAGATGCATTGAACAGTTTGAAGATAGTTTCTTTATTTGTAAATGTGAAATAAATATGCCTGGAGAGCAGTATCTCACCATAGTAACATAGTATTAATTATTGCCAATCATCCACTCTAGTGTGAAAGTGATAAATTACAAATGAGTTGTTTCATTCTTTTAAGCTTTTGTTTGTGATAGAAATTTTATTTTAACATTGTCTCTTTTTGTCTGACTTGGTTTTTCTTTGTTTCTCTTTCTATTCTGGCTTTGATATTAATTTCACTGCTCAAAGTTACACTTTCTTGTTCAGATCATGAGCTTTGATTTCCCAATCCTTGAATTTATTAATTAACCCTGTGTGATAGTACAGATCTATCACCAATGTACATAGTGTATGATGGTAACTCACCATTTCCATTTACCAATCTGGCAACATTTAACTTAAGGTTAAAACGGGCAAGGGCAGGTCTAACTAATGAGAGGCAGTGGCAACAGATTGCAAGATTTTTTGGGGGTCATAAGAACATAGGGAAGAGGAGCAGAAGTTGGACATTTGGCCCATTGAGTCTGCTCCTGCCATTCAATGAGGTCATGGCTGATCTGATGGAACAGTCCATCAGTGAACTTATGAGAGGTTCTGAAGCCAAGAATAACAAAAAAAAGTGTATTTTATAATCTTATGACATCTCTTCTCCCCAACTTCTTTCATCCAGTAAAATTAGCCCTCCTTAAACATCTCTAACACAAAAGAAAAGTAAAACGAAAAAATGAAGTAATAAAATTAATACACATCTTAAACATATAACCAATTACAACACACCCCCTCCCACCCCCCGGCCAAGGAATGCTGTGCAATACAAGACTGCACTACCACCCCCCCCCCCTCCACTGTGCAGGGGGGGGGGGGGAGCCACATGTTAGGGAAAGGATGGTGGAATCAGCACCTTCCCACCCATGAAAACATTCATAAATAGTAGTACAAACGTATCAAGAAAAAAATCATGCTCATTACTTCTATATTTTAATCTAAATGAGAGTTCAACAAAAAATTTCAGTTCACATTCATTTCCAAATCTTCTCAATCAGCCTTCTTCATCCGTGACACTTGAACGAACTGTATAGTACGTAGCAGATCTTTTTTGAAAACTGTAGTCAACCAGATTTGTGGTGATGTTGATTGAGGTTGGACTGGATCCTGGATAAACAGCCCTTCAAAAAATATATCCTTATGTGTACCTGAGGAAATTAATAAAGCCCTGGTTTGATGCCTTTCTAAGCAAACCCCTGCAATTTCCAACCAATTTTTGATCAAACCATGAGCCAAATGTGAATCTACTAGATAGTCTCACTGGACATACCAGGACATGTTTCAGGTTTAACTCAGAATCAAGTCAATAGATTCAGTTGCATTCTAAATAGGAAGATAAAAGACAAATAATTATGTCTAAGGCCCCAAAACTGATCAATTAGAGAAAATATCTGTAGCCCTACCATATCCAAGAAAAAGCTATGGACATCAAAAGTGTGCAAGTCCAGAGTGGTCCTTATCCACAGACTATAGAACAAAGTCTTGGGTTGAAAATGGCAGATATGAGTGGCCTTACTAAGGATAATCATCATCTATTTGGAAATTTGTCCTCACTGATGCATTGTAACTCTGTTCAGTACCACCAGAATGTTGCACGACAGCCACTCACCCAAGCTTTTCTCAATAACTTCCTCTGCCACCTTGAAGTACAAAAGTAGCAAGGAATTTAGAACAGCATCACAACTTTTTTACTTCATGCAGGTACTTTGTGACTCTCACCTTACACCACAAAAGATGCATCCTCATCTTTCCAAAATTCTGGAGTTGGACAGTAAATGAATCTTGCTAGCAACATCCATTTTCTATGAATATTACTTCTATAAACTTCCACATAATTGTCACCATCCAACTATTTAACTCCCCTTCATTCCCACACAGACATCTTGTCCTTGAGCTCATAGTGAGGATAAATGTAAAACCAGAGGAACAGCACATCATATTCTTTCTGGATAGCCTTAAACTCAATGGCGTGAGCATCAATATTTCTAATTTCAGGTAACCTCTATCTGGTTCTTCTGTTTCCATTCCATTATCTACTCCTTTGCTAAATTTCCCCTCCAGTTATCTCTTCCTCCGCCTGTCCCTCCATCTCTCCCAACTTTTCTCCATTATCCCATCTCAGTTCCCTTGACCCCCTTTTTTTAAAATTCCTGATGTACCTGACTTCACTTCTTCTTTCTTTCCTCTCGATAAAGGGCCCTGACCTGAATGGGTGAATGACCATTCTGCCCATCGACTCTACCTGACTCACTGAGTTCCTCCAGCATCTCACCATTCACTCCAGATCCCAGCTGGCGCAGTTTTGTGTTTCTCTTTTCTTCAGCCAGGCCATTCTGTTTGTCAGCTGTTACTCACAACCTCTTCAAACAGTGCAAGTTATTGCAGAAAAAAAAGGAAAGAAATTTGTTTGTTGTCATTTCAAAATCTTTGAATTGAATTTGATATTAGAAGTTACAAATTTACCCGGAATTCATTGGCACATTTGACTCCTTCATTTGAAACATTAAAAAAAATACAATATCTGGCACCTATGGGGACTGATAGATACCAGCTATGTGTATTTTCAGGTTGCTTGATACTGTTATGAGTCCAGAGGACCCCACAACCCAGCAGCAATAGATATGCACCATGACAAAGAGTTACTTAAAACAAAAGTTGCTTTTAATTATCTTTGAACATGAAAATAGAATCAAACTTTAACTTATCTTTATCAGCTCACTTAACCTACTTAACCCCCTTCTAATTCTAAGCGCATATATATGTGTAAGTTCAGCAAAGTTCTTTGGTTCACAGTTCAAACTCACTGGTTGCAGGCAATTCTTGTACTGTTCACAGAAGTTAACATTAATAAAGTTCACCAAACTTTGGTGCTTAACAGATAAATGGTTGCTACTCAAGAGGGTTCTTGTTGCTTCTCCGAGAGAGAGTTTTTCTTATTCCAGGACATCCACACTGATTCCTTTTTAATCAGCCACTTCAGTGTCTTGCTGATGAAACTTGCCCCATCAGGGTTCTCCAGATGATAACCTCTTTCATTCAGGTCACTACAGAGTTCCTTTCTGTTCTCCTATTCCGAGGGAAACACCAGGCAGCCAGTCCTCTCCTTTGACCAGGCTGTCTTCCAAAGCTTGCCAGCTTGTTCCTCTGGAACCAATGTCTGTTTCTCCTCTCTCTCTTTCTCACTCCCTCCTCTCTGAGAGCAAAGCGTCTTTTTTTTCTCCTCCCTGCCTGCAAAGATCACATGACCTGCCAGACAGTAAGTTCTGTTTTCCAGACAAAGCTGCTACTGCCTGTTGTTACATTTGTTGCCTTTTGCCAATTACAGTCCATCATGAGTCTGAGCACTCCTGCAAAAGCTCCTGCAAAAAATCTGTGTTTTAAAGTGTTTGTGTGTGACCTGCTCTAATAAACCTTTCCCAATTTATCTCCCAAACACCTCTACATATTCTGTCACAATAACCTTGCAATGCCTAACTAATGCACATGCATTATGAATAAAGTTTAAAAGACAAAAATACTATACTGTACTTACACTGAACAAACTTTATCTGCACGAATATAAATCTTGAAGCATTTTATTTTATTTTCAGTCACAATCTTTTAAAACATTTAACCATCGCTGCATTTGCAGATTCCTCTGCTTCCACGCAGCCGCCCAAAGTACGAACAATAACATTATTGAAAATTAAATCCCCCTCCCCCAAGTTTACAGATGAAGCTTCTGACCGGGGCATCTCTTACTAAGCAGGGTTAAGAAGACACTTTAAGGGAGACACCTCAATGGCGAGCGGCATCAACCAACTCTTCATCCTGGGAGACGCTGTTCCTATTTCACACAACTTTATTCAAACGGCCGTGAGCAAAGTACAACCAAGGCCCTCCGCTGCCAGAATATTTGTTTCTATCTTCACCAGAGAATATTTACTTTTATAATTTTAAACTTATATACATTTTACCTTTTATCTTATTCTTATTTATTTAAATTTTCTAAATTTATTTTCCTCAATTTTTTTTTGCTGGTTGCTTGAGGCCTCTCTGTTGCTGATACCATGGGCTTTACTATAGATTGAACAAAGAAATCCATTTTTAAAATCGATTCTAACCATTTGTCGTATAATTTTGAGGTTCAGTTTTTGGAATCTGTCCTTTTGAATATAATTCAAAGCTGAAGCTGAAAGTAAAAACGAAAATCTGCAGACTCTGGTTGAAGTAAAAGCTCCAAGTTCAAGCTGAATGTTTCAGTAGGCCTTTTTATAATGGGGAAAAATAATCAAATGTAAAGGCGGATGTTCTCCACCATTGCATCGATTCAATTACTTTTATAAAAACGCCGATGGCAGATGCAGGATGCAGACTCCAATCCGTCCAAGGGGGTAGTCTCACAGATGAAGCGAGTCACTCCACCTCGCTCCATTGAAGATAATGCCACTGAAGTCAGTTGCTAAGTGGCAGGCTGGTGGCACTGTCAGCCCGCCACCCAGGAGTCACCGCCAAATGTGATTGGTTCTGGGCTTAGGGCTCCCTTCTGCTCTTCACTCCTTCACCAAGGCCGTCGAGACCAAGGAGCAGGAAGGCAGCAAGGAGCCGGAGAGAGCAGGAATGGACATGCAAGGTGAGGGGGAGAGTGAGATGTGTCTGTGGAATAGGCTTTTGTATGTAATAGTTCTAAAATGCTTATTTTGTTATATCTTTATCAATAGCCTCCATACAATCTCCAATCCATTGTTGTTGTCCTTGATTGCGTGAACCTGCAAGTTGGAAGTCTCATCAAACATGAAGTGAGAATTATAGTCAGAGATCGAAATGATAACTCTCCATCTTTTCAGCAATCACGGTACCATGTGGAAATCAATGAGGTATGTGTGCAAATGAAGATAATCAATTAACCAGAGTTCAATTTTTTTTTAAAGTTTGTCTATTTTACTTTAAATAAGCAAATGTTTTAATACTTTATTTATTTCAGGATGGTATAGACTTGATCATGGAGTTTACAATTACATTTTAAAAAAGCATGACAATTCAGACTTATTAATTCTTTCTTGAATACATCATCCTTGAACATTCAGTAATAATTCAATTCAATCCTATGGGAACTGAAAATAGTTCTTCCATGTTGTAAGTGTTTATTTCCGATCTTGAAAACAAGTGAACATAATTGATTCCTGGTTTCCTTTTGAAAAATTAAGATTTAAAAAAAATCTCACGACTGGGTTTTGCTTCTCTGTGGTATTCAAGAGGGACATAAAAAGCTAAATGCCAAATATCCTTCAAGCAAATTGAGACACAGCTGTGGATCGCAGGGTGCGTTGTGAGAACGCTGCATCAATTTCTGGTGGAGTTTCTTGATTGACCACGGTAATCTCAGCAGAAATATGGATCGCCTGCAGATTTTTGATTATTCACCATCAACCCACTGACATTGAGGTGACATTGAGTTTTCTCTTTGATTAACAAAAACTTGTGTCTTAACAACATCATCTTTGAAGTAAAATCTTCATAAGCAATGGGCAAATATTTGAAATACTAAGTATCTTTACCATCCAAGCCCATGATAAACCTCGGAGGTAAATAGAATATGATAGCTGCCATTTCATACCATAACTGGTCACCAAAGGACAGACTCTTAATTTTGTAGAACGATTTAAAAACGTATCTTGTTGTAACAAAACAAATGAAGCGCATATTTCTTTTTTGGAGTACAGGGTGCTCCCTGACTTCTGACTGTAATTGGAACCGAAGGATCGGTCATATCTCAAAATGGACGCAAGTCAGAATTTTGCCCGTGCGTGTGGAGTACTGAAGTCTTAAAGCAAACTTTTTAATGAAATGTTGTATTTGACAAACTGTAACAGGACATGAAAGAGCCAAAATGTGCGTACTTACTTTGTCAGTCAGTGTCCCAGGGTCCGTAGGCTGGGCGTGACCATCCTGATTCCTGTGCACATGCGCAAGTTTTCGTTTGGTGCATGCGCAGTGGGTTCGCGTATTGGAGTTTGGTTGGTGCATGCGTGAGAGTTAAGCGCCCTGACGATATTGAATTTGTGCACTTAACTCTCGCGCATGCACCAACCAAACTCCAATACACAAACCCACTACACAGATGCCAACCGAAAACTCATGCATGTGCACAGGAATCAAGATGGCCACGCCCAGCCTACGGACCATGGGACACCAACTAACAAGGTAAGTAGATACTTTTTGGCTCTTGCATGTCCTGTATCCCTGTTATTGTTTGTCAAATACGACATAAATGTGTACATTTTATATTTTTTGTTTATTTTTTTTTTAAATTCTGTCGCATGTGCACATGGACGCAAGTTGCATAGGTCACAAGTCGGGGAGTACCTGTATTTGAAAAATTAAATGTTTTTGTTATTTTTATCCTCCATTAACTCTTGACCATAGCATAATTTGCAGTCTATGCCTTTATCTCAGCTGTAGCACATGTTCCTTGAAACTCATTATTTTCTTGACAATCTTCCCACTTCCCCAATACTGCATCTGTTCAATGGACACCAACCCTAATACCCCTGTCACCCTGCACTCTCAATAGTTTCCTCAGATTTTCTACTTCTTGCACCATAACAATAGAGATTTCATTTCAGACTTAAATCTGTTTCATGAAAGATTTCACACATCAGAAATTGTGTGATTTAATTTTACTTGTCTCTTGAATACACTCACCTTTAAGCTATTACATGGAAATGTGATTTGTAATTCAGGAAATTATCCTTCAGAAGTGTCAGAGGTTAATTTCATTCTGGGAAGTGTCAATATCAAGAAGAATTAGGGGGAGCTCATTGAAACCCATCAATTACAGAAAGGAATGGATAGAGTGGGCGTATAGAGTTTGTTTCCTGTGGTGGTAGAGTCTGGGACAGAGGGCATAGCTTTGTAAAACAAAACCATCCCTTTAGAACAGAGGAGGAATTTCTTTACCCAGAAGAATTCATTGTCATGGATGGCTGAGGAGGCCAAGTCATTGGTTACATTTATGTCAGAGACAGATGAGCTCTTGATTTGGAAAGAAATTGAGGGTTTTGATGAGAGGGCAGGATAATAGTGTTAAATGGCCTAATTCTGCTCCTATGCCTTCAGGTCTAAGACCTCATACCTCCTCCTAGCGTCAGTTAATGGGAAACTGATGAAAGTGATGCTCTGGCTAATTTTCATTTCCAAGCTAATATATGGAGGCTATTGTTATGACCACAGCTAAGCCCCATTAACTCTGGATGAATGAGAAATACAATCTCTCAGCCAAGTCATGCAAAAGATTATGCATGGAATCATGAAGTAAATGACCTAGAAATAAGTCCATGTGCAATATGTAAAACTAAATGCTTGTCTATCTACAAGTATTATTGCAAGATAATGTTCATTTCATAGTCATTTTGTTTGTATTGGTTGAAATAGCATGTTTGTTGCCCTATTCTATACTGGACTATATTTTTTGTGCAAATTAGGCATTCCTTATAATTATCCTAATTGTGTTCCAGTCAGCTGGGTCTCTTCAATTAGACTTGCATTTAAACATAAGTAGACAGATAGTTTAAGTAATTGCTGTAAATGTTCGATTACTCCAGCAGTAATCAGTTGTAAATATACAGTAATGTCCATGCACTCAATGATCAGGCAGTTTTTGTTGAATTCATTTTGCTTTCTGTGAGCAGGGAGCAATTGAATAGTGTTGGAAAGCATGCATGAGGATTACAATAAATGATCTGTCCATGGCTATCTGACTCCCCTCGAAACAATGTGTACACTAGCTTCATTGACATAGTTGGTCAATTGGTACGATTCACTGTTTTTATAGTCTTAGGCCACATTCAGACACCCTTGTTAGGGCCAGTGACTGATTGAAACCATGCAGATAGAATAATTGAAAATATTGGGTCAAGTCCAGGCTTCTTGGAGGGAGACGATGACCAGAGGGTGACTCAGGTGGGCACCATAAGTCGGATGCTGACAACAAAATACCTAGTGCTTGAGCAGACATATCTAAATGTCTACATGAACTAGCCAGGGAGTCTTTCCTTTTCAGCAGAAATGTGTTGGACAGAAATGACCTCCTCAGGAAACTCAGTCATTATGAATTTGGATCCTACCCTGTCCAGGTGCATCACAGCCTGTATATCAACTGTGCTGCCCAGATCAAAATAAACACCAGTGAGGTGTTAAGGCAACTCAGGCCATCATGCGAACTAGCCTCCCCTCCATCAACTCCATCTGTACCTCCCATTCTCTTGGGAGAGTTGCCAACGTACTAAAAACAATTCCACCCTGGTAAAACTCTTTTCTCCTCTGTTTTGGAAGGGCTAAGGTAGTAATCTAGTTTGAAAACAAGCACCTCCATATTCAAGGACAATTTCTTTCCGACTATTTTATCCGACTCTTACATGGACCTCTCATTGGTGAAAAATAATGAAAAAATAGAGCAAGAGCTCTTTTTAAAATACTTTTATCCATACCAGTGGTTCTCAACCTTTTTCTTTCCAATCACATCCCACTTTAAGTAATCGCTATGTCATTGGTATTCTGTGATTAGTAAGGGATTGCTTAAAGTGGGATGTGAGTGGGAAGGGAAGGTTGAGAGTCACTGTCCTAGACCCAATTGTTACTGAAATATTGTGCTTGAGAAAAATTGTCATTGGCTCATTTCCTTCGGAGTGATGAAACCATGGACATAATGAGTCAATTAGGTACGATTGAAACAGTGGTTTGCAAACTTTTTCTTTCCACGCATATACCACCTAAGCAATCTCTTATTAAACATAGAGCACCTATGGCTTAAGGCATACTTAAAGTGGTTTGTGAGTGGAGAGAAAAGGTTGAGAACCCCTGCTCTCTAACCTTTTATTGCAATACCTGCAGAATTTGCGAGTTGGCTCACCTGGCTAGCAATCAAAAGAACGTTTTGCACTGTATCTCAGTACACATTAATCCAATCAAATTCATGTAAACAGACAACATCCAGGACTAAGGGGTTTGTTCTCTGACCAGAGATTGATTGTGCATACACTCTGGAGTTTAGAAGACTGAGAGACAATCTCATAGAACACACAAATTCTCAGAGGGTTTGACATAGTAGATTAAGGGATGATGTTTCCTCTAGCTAGTGAGTCTAGCAGTTGGAGTAATACTCTAAATGTAAGAAGTTAGTGATTTAGGTCTAAGATGAAAAGAAATTTCTTTACCTGGAGAATCCTTTGAATTCTCTGCCCAAGAGAGATATGGAGGCTCAGTCTTTGAACTGGTCTAGCACGCGACCAAATTGAACAGCAGAGGTCACAAGGTCAAAAAAATTCTTGGAATAAAGGAACTTTATATGTACATACATAATATGCATTTATCTTGTTCTTAGAGTTCAGAATTTCAAACAAATCTGTGCATCATTTCCCTAATGTGGTGTCTGTATGCAACAGTTTCTGAGCAGCTGCTGGTAAAGCTCCTCTGGACCATCTTCATCATCAGCTCATCCTTCCTTAAATATGGGGCCCAAACTGCTTGCAACACTTCAACTGTTGCCTAGCCAATGTCTTGTAAAGCCTCGGCATTACACCTCTGCCTCTAGTGAAATCAATAGAAAACAAATTAACCCATAAAAGTCATGAGGCTGGAAGACATGAGTTGGAAGGATACACTGAGGCTTTTCTCCTGCAATGCCTCCGACATTGCATTTTATAAAATCTATTATGATCATGTATAAGGTAAATTTGTCATTTTTCCCAGTATAGGGAAAAGGGCTAATATTTAAAAGGAGCCCGAGTGGGATCTTTTCATATATTGGGTGGTGGGTATTAGAAATGATCTTCAGGAGGAAATGGTTGCAGTGATATGCTAGTTACTGACAACAGGGTAATTTACTCGGTAATTTATAGTTAAAATACCAATATGTCTTTGGACTGTTTGAGTAAAACCGGAGTACCGTGAGAAAACAACCCAATCGCAAGTAGAAAGGGCAAACACCACAAAGATAATGTGTGAGCTCAGGATTGAATCTGGATTGATGAAGTTGTGAGGCACCAGTACTACCTGCTGAGCTGCCCATTACTGCTTTATTTTTCTTATGAGGGGAAAAGGAGGGATGTCATTTTCTCTGCTGTGTCCAGTTGGCTGAATGATCTCCTCTTGGCTACAATCTTGGTTAACCAAAAGCTTGGAAATGTGAACATTCATTGTTATCATCAGTCAACCTTGTGAGTTAAGGACAATGATGCCTCCCTTCTAGGCAGAGTGAATACCTTCTATTCACGGTGTGATGAGAAGAACAGGTTAACGCCAAAGAAGCTTCCATGCTTCCCCCCCCACCCCCCAACCGATGAATGGGCCCTCCTGCATAGCTACGGCCGAAGATAGGAGAACCCTATCAAAGGCAGAGAGACAAGACAACATAACTGGCCGGGTACCGAAGGGCTTTGCAGACCAATTGACGGGGTTCTACATTGACATCTTCAGCACCTCACTGCATCATTCCCGCAAGTTTTAAGAGAGCCACCGTCAACCCAGTACCTAAGAGGGCGACAATAACAGCCACAATGACTACCGCCCTGTGGAACTGACCTTTTCCATTATGAAATGGTTCAAGCATCTGGTGATGGAACACATCCAAGCACACCTTGCAGAGACCCTGGATCCATTTCAATTCACCAATTGAAGAATCGATTCCACAAGCAATGATATAGCCTTGTCACTTTGTTCTGTCCTGCACACCTGGAGAAGGACGCCTCATATGCCAGGCTGCTTGTTCATTGAGTTCAGCTGAGTGCTTAATGCAATCATTCCCCAGAGGCTGGTGGAGAAGCTGTCCTCACTGTGACTCTCTGCAATTGGATCCTGGACTACCTAACGGAAAGATCACAGTCTGGTAGCAGAATATCGAGCACCATCTCACTGAGCAATGGCGCACCTCAGTGCTGTGCACTCAGCTCATTCCTATTCATGCAACTGATCCACAACTCCATCACCAGATCCAGCTCCAACAGTGCCATCAAGTTTGCAAATGGCACAACAATAGTTGGCCTCGTCAGCAACAATGAAAACATCCAGGACTAAGGGGTTTGTTCTCTGACCAGAGCTTGAGTGTGCATACACTCTGGAGTTTAGAAAATTAAGAGACAATCTCATAGAACACACAAATTCTCAGAGGGTTTGACATAGTAGATTAAAGGATGATGTTTCCTCTAGCTAGTGAGTCCAGCAGTTGGAGTAATACTCTAAATGTAAGAAGTCAGAGATTCAGGACTAAGATGAAAAGAAATTTCTTTACCTGGAGAATCCTTTGAATTCTCTGCCCAAGAGAGATATGGAGGCTCAGTCTTTGAACTGGTCTAGCAAATTGAACAGCAGAGGTCACAAAGAGCTGAATACACTATTCCATTTTTTTTAAAAAATTCTTGTAATAAAGGAATTTTATATGTACACTACAGAGAAGGGGTGGAAAATCTTGTGAAATGGTGTGAGAGTAACAACCTGACTCTTGACATGGACAAGACGAAGGAGATGATTGTGGACTTCAGGATGATCGGGAGAGATAACCCTCCATAACGCATCAACAATTCTGTAGTAGAGAGAGAGAGTGGAGAGCACCAAGTTTCTTGGAGTCATTTAACTCGTGACCTGTTGTGGACACACAACATCCCCTCACTTGTCAGGAAGGTGCAATAGCGACTGCACTTCCTGAGAAGACTGAAGTGGGCAAGGCTACTGGCCACTATGATGTCAGCCTTCTATAGGAGCTCTATCGAGAGCGTCCTGGCCAGCTGCATCACAGTGTGGTATGGTTGCTGCATAGAAATTGATCAATGGTCAATCCACAGGACCATAAGAGTAGCAGGGACCTGGTTTCTCTCGACATGATCTACCAGGATCGTTGTCTGAAGAGGGCGTGCAAATTCATTGAGGACCCCTTCCATCCTGCACACAGCATTGTCAGGGAAGGGATACAGGAGTATCAGAGCCAGCACCACCCAAGCTGAGGAACAGCTTCTTTCCACAGGCAGTGAGAATGCTGAACGACCAAAGGAACTGCTCGCCCTAACCATCTGAGACTCTCATTAGTAAAAAAGAACAATATTTATTTACTTAGTCTTATGGATAAAAAACTGTCCTCATACGTATTATTTGTCTGTATGCGTGTTATGTCTGGTTGTGTTTTGCACCAAGGACTTCAGAATGCTGTTTTGTTGGGTTGTACTTGTGCAACTTGACTTAAATTGAAAAGGAATGATGGGTCAATAACATTTTCTTAATGTGGTCAAGGCTCCTCAAAAGCTGCTGTCCCTGGAGTGAGCTGGAGACTCATAAAAAGTATAGTGGCAATTAGCTGGAAATAAAAGGCCCGGAAAATCGTTTGGACCATAGTTAAGTGCTGGTGCGGACTAAAAAAAAACATTAAACCTTAAAGTAAAATCCAATAGGGCCAATGTCATGAAAGAAATAGGTAATACAAACTTACCTATATACATTTTTGTATCCCATGCGCCTGTATAAAATGTTAATTGCTTCTTTGAAGGAAGCTGTAATCAGAAGAGAGGATGAAAAGTTCATTTTATAATATGAAACGCCTCGTAAAAAAATGAAGGATTTACCATATTTAGATTTATTTTGAAATCAGTTGCTAGTTCTCATGGGCATGCTATGACATTTAAAGTGAAGGTGTCCTGCATTAGTTGCTGAATTTAATGGAACAATTGGTATCAGCTGTATGGAAGAGTAAATTAGGGAATCCGTGCCATTGAAGCTATTTTATGTTCTGACCAGAGGGAGGAGATATGGCTGATGCAAATCTAATATCAGTCTTGTCCTCCAATCTGCCCTGCAGGTTGGTGAACTAATTCTGTCAGTGTGAACAAATGCAATTTGTGCTTGCTTTGTAGTGAATAAGCACTATTTCTACACCACGTTCGTCATACCACTTTCAGTTGACCATGCAGAGAACATTTAATAACTTGACATATTACCTGCATACTAAGTGACATCGAAGTACTCGAGATGGCAGAGGCCGACAGCATCGAATCCACGCTGCTGAAGATCCAACTGCGTTGGGTAGGTCACGTCTCCAGAATGGAGGACCATCGCCTTCCCAAGATCGTGTTCTATGGCGAGCTCTCCACTGGCCACCGAGACAGAGGTGCACCAAAGAAGAGGTACAAGGACTGCCTAAAGAAATCTCTTGGTGCCTGCCACATTGACCACCGCCAGTGGGCTGATATCGCCTCAAACCGTGCATCTTGGCCCCTCACAGTTCGGCGGACAGCAACCTCCTTTGAAGAACACCGCAGAGCCCACTTCACTGACAAAAGACAGGAGGAAAAACCCAACACCCAACCCCAACCCACCAATTTTCCCTTGCAACCGCTGCAACCGTGTCTGCCTGTCCCGCATCGGACTTGTCAGCCACAAACTAGCCTGCAGCTGACGTGGACATTACCCCTCCATAAATATTCGTCCGCGAAGCCAAGCCAAAGAAGTGACACCAATAACTCTTGGGGTACTTCGGGGTAAACCCTTTTACTAAGGAGTACTTAGAGCAGTCATTCTCAATAGGGGTCATTTGTCTTCCCTGGGTGCCACAGCCATGGACTGTAATCATAAAAATGCTCCATTATGGTTTTTTTTGGAGTGAGAATGAGAAAAGAATGGAAGAATCCAACTAAACATGACTGCTTTACAGGCCCATAAACTTTGAGCAGAATGTGAAGAGGGCCATAGCCAAAACAAAAAGTGTTGAGAATGGCTGGATTAGAGTGTGAAACTTTCTTCATTCGGGGTACTGAATTCTTCTTTTCAGGGGATTTCAGCTGATTGCATTGGAAAAAAATATGTTGGTAGGAGAAAAATCAATGCCTGCAGATGCTGGAAATCTGAAACAAAACTACAATGTGTGAGAAACAGCCAGCAGTTCAGACAGCATCTGGGGAAGGAGAAACTATTAATGTTTCAGGTCTGGACACTTTGTCAGAACCGTGAAAGAGAGAGTAAGTTCATTTTCAATAGGAAAGACGATGGGAAAGTGAACGGTTGAACAAGGGAATAAGTTTAATAGGATGTCTAAGTAGTTTAATGGGGTCAGTTACAAGTATATTAAATCTCCTTGTCAGTCCACAAAAGTACGATTACTGGCAGATGCATTTATTTTTATATAAGAGGCTCATGACTCAGTGACAGGGTCCCGGACAAGTGGCTCAGCGATAGGGTCTTGGACACCTCCATTCAGCTGGACAGGCTCACTTAATTTTGGCCTGATAGAGATGCTGCTCCGTGTGGTAAAACCTGTGGGTGTGGCCTGTACGTTTACATCAGCATGGAATGGTGTAAGGATTCTGCACGAGTCTCTGCTCAACACTGGTGGAATTTATAACTTTCAGATGTAGACCATTTTATCTACCGCAGGAATTCACCAAGATCCTCATAGTTGGAGTGTACATTCACCTGCCCCTCTCCCCGGCGCTAATGCTAAGGAGGCGAGCTGGGAACTGTATGGGGCTGTAAACGAACTGCAGACTACTGATTATTATCACTGGGGAATTTCAACCAGTCGAACCTCAAGTCAGGGTTACCTAAATTCCATCAATATGTGGACTTTGCTATGAGAGGGACGAACACTATGGACTTTATGCACACGGACATCTCTGATGTCCACCTCACCCCCACCTCAGATACTCAGGCCACATCTCTAATGCTAATCCCTGCAAACAGACTGCTCATCAGACACTCCAGACCAGTTCTCAAGCAGGTTAAAACCTAGCCAGCAGGGGCTATTCATACATTTAAAAACTGCTTTGAGCGCACTGACTGGCACATGTTCAAGGAAGCAGCAACCCGTGGAGACTGCATCAATCTGGAGGAGTATATGGCATCAGTGACCAATTACATTAGTAAGTGTTCTGTCCCCAAGTCCGTCACTTCTCGATCGAATCAGAAGCCATGGATGACTGGAGGGAGGTGTGTGTGCTGCTCAGGAACTAAGATGCTGCCTTCAGAGCGGACAACAAGGTAACCCTAGCTATTGCAAGAGCCAAGCTACCTAAGGTCAGCGGGAAACCAAAGTGTGCACAGACCCAGGACATTCATAGTCACTTCCTGGACAGCAAGGACACATGACGCAGGTGGAAGGGCATCCAAGATATCACCAACTATAGAACTACACCACCTGCTTTTGCTGGTGCTGCCTCCCTCCTGGATGCACATTTTGAGGTGAAAAACGACATTGCAGTGAAGAAGACCACCTCTCCTCCAAATGATCAGGTGTTGAGTCTTGCAGCGGCCGAAGTGAAGAGAGAATTAGGCAAGGTCAACCACAGAAAACTGCTGGACCCGATAACATTCCCGGCAGAGTGGTCAGGGGATGTGCGGCTCAGCTGGCAGATGTTCTACCACCATCTTTAACATCTCCCTGAGAAGTGCCGTGGTCCCAACGTGCTTCAAAGCTGCCACCATCGTCCCTGTGTTGAAGACGTTGTCTGTGTCTTGCCTCAGTGACTACCACCCTGTCACACTCATGTCCATCGTCAAGAAGTGCTTCGAAGGTTCATCATGGGGCACATCAAGGTCATGCTGCTCCCCCCTCCCCGTCACTGGACACCCCCCCCCCTGAAGTTTACATACAGATTTAACTGCTTTACAGACAATGCCATTGCCATCTAGCCCTCACCCACCTGAAAAACATTTAGAATGTAACATCCATGAAATTCTTTAACTTTTGTCTACTGTAAGGCAGGCAGAGAGTCGCCATTTTGTCCAGTGCCCCTCACAGAAACCTACAGCACCTGGTGTTCCTCGGCAGTCTCCCCTCCAATTACTAACCAGGCCTGAGCCTGCTTAGCTTCCGAGATCAGACAATTCCAGGCATATTCAGACAATTAGGTGTTGTATTTGCTGTGCATCCTGCATTATTCCACACTATAACACTGGCGATGAAATGTCAGCTGGACCAAACAAGATTTGAACTGACAAACTGCATATATATTTGCTCTTCACTGTCAGTTCAAGGAATAGTTGATTTACCAGAATTTTAAGTAATGCGGTTTGTTATTTTGTTCACAAATCCAGCAGTATCCTTTATGCCAGGGTGGGAATTGACCTAGTGTGGCATCATGGGGTCCTGGAAAAAAAAATGGTGGGAATTAGCATCATGGAAAAACAATAAATTATCCCAATCCTGCACGCAGAAAGATCTAAACTGGGGCAAATAACATTTAAGAGTACCAGGTAATGACCTCTCCACTGAAAGTGTTTAACATTCAATGCAGCACCATTGCTGAGTACCCCACCATCAATAAACTAGTTACCAGAAACTCAAATGGGTCAATTAGACAAGGTCTGTGAAAAAGCTGGTCATCTATTGGTGAGTTCCTACATCCCAAAGCATTTCCACCATCTTCAAGCATGAGCTAAGAGTGTAATGCCCAGGATGGACGTTGCTCCAACAACTCTGAAAAAGCAGGACAACGCATATTTTTGATTGACCTCCCATCCATCACCCTATGCATTAATTTTCCACCTCATGTACAGAGTAAACTATCCACAGATGTGCTGCCGTTACTTAAGCACACTCATCTCTACTATTGAGAAGGACAAGTGCAATCAGCACATTGAAACTGAAAACCTTTTGCAAAACTGCATACAAATACACTTTTTTATTGATAGACCTACACACCCCTGCTACATGCAATCGTTTGAGCTTTTGGATTTTGTTTAACATTTCATCAATGCACTTATAACTCTTGTCACCCCTATGAGCTCTATCTCCAGTTTCTTTTTAGTTTGTAAACATGTCAAATGAGAGCGCGCCTGAAATAGTCTGAAATGGTTAAAACCCTCATTACAAACATTGACCATTAAAATGCAAGCGAAGATACTGTCAGCTCAGTGACCCTAACCTCCTTGAGTCTGTCTTCAACCAGCTGGTATTAAACTAAATTATGATGGACATTATCCTTGATCTGAGCAGCTAATCCCAGCACTAAAAATGTAATCTGGAATGTCTCTGTGAAGGAGATATCCTCTGACCAGTTTCTTTCAGATGCCCAATTCCTGTTGAAAAAACAAGTTTAATGAATATGTTTAACAAAGGGTTAATGGATTAACTCACTGACAAAAGGCAAAGGAGGAAAAACCCAACACCCAACCCCAACCAACCAATTTTCCCTTGCAACCGCTGCAATCGTGTCTGCCTGTCCCGCATCGGACTGGTCAGCCACAAACGAGCCTGCAGCTGACGTGGACTTTTTACCCCCTCCATAAATCTTCGTCCGCGAAGCCAAGCCAAAGAAAGAATGGATTAAGTAAGGTTACAATAGATCCTTGCAAGTTGTTGGAAACATGATTGCTTCTTAACATCTGTGCCAAAGTGAGACAGTAGCTTATCCACAGGAATGTCAATATGTCTTGGGATAGGGACACTCTGACCTTCCCAGATAATTCTAGTCATCACAAGGTAACTATTATTGTAAATACAAAATTACCAGGTGTGTGAAATGTGTAAGGGTCTCATGAAGACCCCTGCCCAAAAGGCATATAAATGTATGGTGAACACACCAATACTTTGAGTGTTTGGGGCTCAGCGCAGAGAACGAGTCACTGGACTCTTCCTTGAATCCCCTCATTCCCGCTAGCATTACAAAGGGTTAAATTAGTGGCTCTCAACCTTTTTCTTTCCACTCACATCCCAGTGTAAGTATTCCCTATGCCATAGGTATTCTGTGATTAGTAAGGGATTGCTTAAGATGGTATGTGAGTGTGTGGTGCGCTGTCATTCAGAAGCAAACACACAAAACCAAAAGACTCTTCAACAGGCTTTATTCGACGTTAACTTCCACAGAGCTAGCTGTGAGATTCTGCCTGCTGTAAACTCTGAGCTCAGGCTTATATCCCGGAGGGTGATGGACACCCGATTGGGTGGGGCTTGGTCCATTCAGGTTGGCTGATTGACAGCCAGCCAGGTGTTGTCTTGTCCCCATGCTCTTCTGCAGGTACAGAGGTTTCCCCCTGCAGTACGGCAGTGGTGTACCACCACAGAGTGGAAAGAAAATCGTGGAGAACCATTGGGTTAAGTAAAGAAGCTGTTGTATGCTTACTTGGTTCTGTGGTGTTTTCTGCTGTTTGTTTTCTTACAGTGCGGGCTGACTTTAGCATTCACCTTTTTAAGTAAAATTGTGTCAATGTACAAAATGAGTTGTCACCTGAAAATGTTGCTATTTTTGCAGCATCTCCTTTTTTAACATCTCAAGTTATGATTAGTACCTTGGTTTAGTGAGAATCATCATTAACTCCACTACATGGTTGGGAATAAACCAGTTCAACTTTGAAGCTATCTAGTCAGAGATATTTGCTTAGAGATTATGTGCATTGGTGTCTCCTACGATCATGAAAGTAGCTGCATAAATACAGATCATAAGATTTAAATTTACAATGCACATTTTTCCCTTACTGACCATAAATTGCTAGTTTTTCCTTATAGAGGTGGTTCATTTAGCATATTGAGAATGCCACTGAAAATTTTGTCATGTTGCTCATGGAGTTTTTGCACCACAGAGGCTAATAGATAAACTATTCTTGCTGGGACTCAACACCCCTCTCTGCAACTAGATTCTGGACTAATTGACTGAAGGACCACAACCCATCTGGGTTGGTAGCCACATCTCAAGGCCCAATGTATCTCAGGGCTGTGTCCTCAGTTCTCTACTGTTCATGCTGCTGACTTGCGATTACAGTTCTAATAACATATGATTCAACAGTAGTTGGCCTCCATCAGCAACAATGGTGAGTCGGCCTACAGAGACGATGTTTGATGCAAGAACAATAACCTGAGTCTCAGAATGGATAAGAAAAAAAAAGAGAGGATTGCCAACTTCAGGAGGATGAAGGTTGACTATTCTCTGATACACATCAATGCTTCCATCGTGGAGAGAGAGGAGAGCACAAAGTTCTTTGGTGCGCATTTAGAAGGTGACCTATCTTAGACCCGCAACACCTCATTAGTCAGGAAGACAAAGCAATGCCTACACTTCCTAAGGACATTCAGGAGGGCAAGGCTACTAGCTCCCATCTTGACAACTTTTTTACAGGAGTACATGAGAGTGTCTTGTCTGGCTGCATCATTGTATGGTATGGGAATAAAGTCAATACAGAGGATCGTCATAATGTCCAAGAAGATCACTGGGGTCTGCCTTTTTTTCTATTTACCAGGAGCATTGATTAAATAGGGCTCAAAGAATTATAGAGGAGTCTTCATTCAGTAGACAATATCTTTGAACCAAGGAGGTGGTTCTGGAGCAGTGGTTCTCAACATTTTCCTTTCTACTTGCATACCACTTTAAGTAATCCCTATGCCATAGGTGCTCTGTGATTAGTAAGGGATTGCTTACGGTGGAATGTGAATGGAAAGAAAACGTTTGAAAACCACTGTTTTAATCGTACCTAATTGACTCAGTATGTGCACGGTTTCATAACTCCAAAGGAAATGGGCCAATGACAATTTTTCTCAAGCAAAATATTTCAGTAACCATTGGGTCTAGAGCAGTGATTCTCACCTTCCCTTCCTACTCATATACCACCTGTAGCAATCCTTTACCAATCACAGAGCACCGATGGCATAGGGATTACTTAAAGTGGTACGTGAGTGGAAAGAAAAAGGTTGCTGAGAAATAGCTTCTTCCTGCAGAAAGTATCCTGTAATGGAGTAAATTATCCTAAAATATTCATATATTTATTTTAATTGTATCTTTACTTGTGGCCTCCAATAGTCATGGTCAACCATGGGTACTGCACCTCTGGTAGTCACTAGTTTATTGTGCAGCATCGACTGTGGCTATTCAGGCCAATCCTGGAATGGCAGGCTCTACCAAAGTTGCTGCATGTGTAAGGTTATAACTGGTAACTGCTGCTTCCCATGTTTGTCCTAAACTATAAAGTGAATAGCCTCATCAGTGCACAAACCGGGGCAGAGTTGATATGGAGATTTGTCTGTTGCCCAGGAAGTGGGACCCCCCCTCTCCCCCCATGCTCATGACAGGTCCAAAGTGTGAAATATAAAGTGTTCTCAATCGCTACTCTGGAGACAAAGTCTTGGAGAACAGGTTCAGCTATATTTCGGGTCTGCAGAGCCGGGTGTCTCTTAGTCCCAAGACGCACTGGAGGTCCAGAATCATCACTCTTTTGTACTGTCCCATGCTCAACTTCACTATACCTCCTTATGGTTCCTTCCAATCGGGACTTCAATACTTTACAATCTTCCACTTTCTACTCCCATCCCTGCAGATACCACACAATCCCTCCCTCGTCATACATCGCATGTTATGTTAATCAGGGAGTCTTATAGTTGGGGGCGTCTAAGTTAATATTCATGCCTTCATTAAGCAAGCACAATGGTTACTATTGGATACCCTAGGTCATCTTGCCAGTTTAAACCAGATTCCGTTATCCTTGAGGCTTCTGATGGGAAAGGGCCCACTAGCTGGTGGCTAACTATTTTCAAGCATATTTTGCATTCCATCACCCTTCACAGAATTGTGCTAGTTTAATCATCTCCAGCCATTTTTCACAATCCATCCTTTTTCTTTTTACCATGTATCTTTGATTAAACTAGATGAAAACCCTGCTGCTGTCTGATTGCGTGCCTAAAATTCATTCAAGTACTCCCCTTGGCACCCCAATTGAATCAATATGAATTTGGTTATTGAAAAACGTCCCAAGGAACTCCTTCTTACTTTTCTTTATCCCTATTACCTTCTCCCGTTCAAATGCCAAGGTGAAGATATGGCCAATTGAATGATTGCACAGGTGTTTTTCCAATTGAGAGGAAGAATTGGTCCAAGGATTCTGCCTCCACAGAACCACCATAGATCCGTTCGAGGTACATTCAAGGCTGAGTGGTTCCCTCCGCTCTCCTCTGTCATGTCTTGTACCTTTGTGCATAGTTGTAGCTTTCCTAGGTCCTTTGTGAACTGTCTTCCTTGTCTTGAAATGCAGGCTGTTCAAATTCCTGACACAGCCCAGAATGCAGGCAGAATCCGGACATCCTTCCTCTTCAGAGGAGGGAACATCAAGGACAGAGATGTACATGGCTGGTTACCCCAGGCCTCTCTATCCTGATACAAAGCCATCATGCATCTCATTTCTTGTCTGTCTTTATCCCACCCCAACGGAGGTGGAACCATCTGTGCTATCGGACGTCCAGAAGCGCATGCATAGCAATTGCTCTTGTTTAAACTCTTCACCGTATATTTTACCCGTTCTACCCAGCCATTTATATCCCCATATCCTGTCTCAATCTCAATCATTTGTCTAAGGTCCTCTACCTCTACTATCTGTACTATTTTCAGATCATTGGATAAAGTATAGGGTTTTATCGTGGGCATTATTGTGAAGGTACTATCAGTTTGATTAGTCTTTGATCCTTCTACGATTATTCTAAAACAACACGCCAACAGGTCCTTTCCACTGATGTTTATCCCCAATCCAAATTTTTCCCATTTACCTCTTTCGAGTAGGTTTTTCTGGGTAGTCAACCATACATCACTCCAATAGGGGCAGTATCTATTAAGACATATATTTCTCCTGAACACTATATCATCTCTGACTCTCGATCCTTCCACATTTTATTAAACTACAAGCATCAAACCTGCGGTTTAGAACTCTCAAGAATGGTAATGGTGAACTTTACTGACTCTGAGGGCTTGATGATGGGTTCCAATCCTCTCCTTACTGGGGTATGAATCCCATCAGCCCAACCCTGGTTCCTGCTTACCAACTCTATTCAGCATATCCACCACCATCTCATGTTTCTTTCTACCGAAGGAGGAGGGTTGTACATAGATATTTAATTTATGTTTCACAAACTATTCAAAGTCCTGGTCTAATGACCATCAATGTCTTTTCAACTGGATCTTGAGCAGGTTTTCGGTGGGATGTTTGTGCAAAGTTGGCGGCTCAGCAGGGGTCCTCACCGGTCCTTTCACTCTGGTGTGATGTGTCCACCTTTTTCTGCAGTTCTTATCAATGTCTCAGTGGTCAGGAGGGTTAGAAATGGTCCCTCCCAACTTGGATGAAGCTTGGTGTCCTTCCACATCTTAACCAGAACCCAATCATCTGGTTGTATTTTGTGAATGGCAAATTTGAGCGGAGGTGTCTGAGCCATCAGACCCTTTTTCCTAAGAACAAAAAAAGAAGTGAGCGCCAATACATAGTTCCTTAGAAATTTGTCAGTGACTTCTACAGTAGGCAATACCCCTTCTCTTCCCAATAATGGCAGTCTGAATAGCATCTTATAAGGGGACAATCCAACATTCCTTTGAGGTGCTATTTGGTTGTGTCCACCAGAAAAACAGCATCCGCTTGGTTGGGTCCCACCTGGAAGAAACACCTGATCCCACTAATCCTCCCCAAAAGTCTTCAGAGGGATAACATCCATTTCCCTCTTTAATTCAGGACATTCCTGTTTGAAATGTCCCACTTTCCCATAATAATAACACCCTGCCTCCTGGGGTTCCCAAAACTCAAGTACATCAACATAATAACAACTGGAACATTTCCATCACTCAATTTCTCCATCAGAGGCATCCCTCTGGTGGAGTCTAATCTCCTGGATGGAAGGTATAAGGCTCATTGAGGAGGACTCATGTTGAACTAAATCTTTGGGGTTCCAATGCTGACAACCTTTTAGATATTTTAGCAACTTTATCTGCTGCCTCATTAAGTTAAGAAATCACATCTTTATCATGGATATGTGCTCAACTTTAAACTGCCAACAAATTGGTATCTTGCGTGGCCCCTTTAAGAGTATTCCTGGCTGTCTTTGTTCTGTGCTCTGTAGTAGTCTGCACACACTGGCTGCATTATCTCTTCTTCTGGGCTTCCTGCCAATTTGCCTGGCTGGTAGAGCGATATCTTATGTTTTTCTGCTGAGCGTTCTCTGTCCTCACTGAGAACAGCTTAATTTTTAAACTGTGCAAATGCAGACAAACGTGTTTTAACAAAAGCTTCTAGAATTTTCCACAGACTTTCTTTAAATCTTAACTTCTTTATTACAGTGGCCGGATGATTTATCATGGTTCAGGGTTTGAGCACTAAAAGGATCCAAAAATACTTCGGGTACTGCTGGCACAGAGGGGACCGCTGCTAGGGGTCTAGATAAAGGCAGATGATATGCTAGTGGTGGTCCTTAGGTGGTCCCCGAGGAGTACTCGGGGTCATTCGTCTCTCCCTCCTCCATCAGCCTTAGGACTTCCATTTGACTACGTAGTCTTTGTTTATCCTCCTGTACAGGAGGCTTCCCCTGCCTACCCTTTGCTTTATTCCTTTCCTGATTTTTCCTGTCCTGCTCCTTTCTATGTGCACATTCTTTCTGGAGGATATCCATAGGTTTACTGTCCCCCCCCTTCTGCCAGTTTTACAGCATTAATTTGGGAACCTGCAAGCCTATCTCTTTTCTTTCTTGTGCTAACAGGCGCCACTTTCCAATGTCCTCTTTAATGAATTCAACATCCCAAGTACCCCCTGACGGTCAGCCTTCTCTCCCTATTCTTTTATTTAATGTCTCAAAAACTTTTCGAATTATATTTTCATCCTCCAGATAGTTGTGCCTACACAATTCCCCATTGTACTCAAAACCTGAGCTCCCCGAGCACACACACACACACACACACACACACACACACACACACACACACACACACACACACACACACACACACACACACACACACACACACACACACACACACACAAATGGTCCCTAACTGGACTAGTTCCTTGAACTCTTCACTGAGCTCCCTGGGCTCTTATTCAATCAGGGTCCCGGACCGCCAAGTTCCCTGAAATCTCCCCGAAGACATTTCTTGGTCTCCAACCCGACCCTTTTACAGGTCTTTTCCCGACCCTTTCACTGGTCTGTTCCCTAACATCTGCCCCAACGGACTATCTGGCGGTATGTCAGTTCCGGGACCCTCATTCTGGGGTCCCTTCTTCTCCCGAGACTCATCAGTTCTGGTACACTGATTACCCATTTTCCTACCTGTCAGATCACAAACTCCTGACAGACTCTCCCAATCGCCCAATTAATACTTAATAGTCAATTTTCTTACCCGGGTCTCGTGCATGAGAGTCTCCCGACTGAACCACTCCTCCTACCGGAGTTCCCCCTTGTTCTCCAGAGTCTCCACCGGATATCACTCGCTCAAACCGCTGATGGTAAGCAATGAAATCTGAGACACTGAAATCAGCGGGGTGCACCTTCTCGTCCTTCGATAGCCAGTCGCCAAGCGGTGGGAGTTGCGATCCCGGACGATCCCCCAAGCTTGTGAAATATTAAGTGTTCACAATCACTACTCTGGAGACAAAGTCTTGGAGAACAGTTTTAGCTTTATTTCGGGTCTGCAGAGCCGGGGTATCTTTTAGTCCCAAGACACACCGGAGGTCCAGAATCATCACTCTTTGTCCAGTCCCGCGCTCAACATCACCACACCTGCCAATCGGGACTTCAATACTTTACAATCTTCCACTTTTTACTCCCATCCCTGCAGATACCACACAATCCCTCCCTCATCATACATCGCATGTTATGTTAATCAGGCAGTCTTATCGTTGGGGGCGTCTAAGTTAATATTCATGTCTTAATTAAGCAAGCGCAATGGTTACTATTGGATACCCTAGGTCATCTTGCCAGTTTAAACCAGATTCCGTTATCCTTGAGGCTTCTGATAAGAAAGGGGCCCACTAACTGGTGGCTAACTATTTTCAAGCTCTAATTTACATATTTTGCATTCCATCACCCTTCACAGAATGGTGCTAGTTTAAACATCTCCAGCCATTTTTCACAAAGAGTTTGGTGCCAGCAGCAGTGCCAGATTTGCCAAGCTGGTGCTGGGTACAATAGTCAGCTGCCTTCGAGAGTCCAACTCCAGATTTTTCTTCGGGGTTTACTCCCAAATCCTTTCCCATGAGTGTGTATAACCACAAGGCCATGAAGGTTTGAAATTGGAGTTTTCCCTCTCCTCAATGAGTTACCATCTGTGGTTAATGAGCCCCATCTGCCCAGAACAACTAGTTTCAAGGCACCAATGGCCCACCTTTGTCTCATTCTCCTGTCAGTGAGAACAGCTCCGCCGGGCATAAGAACTATGCCACACGTGAAGGCCAGGAGTTGGACTTGGTTGACAGAGGCTGTTTGTGATACACTGGGTAGCAGTGGGAGCTCATCCCTACTACCACCCTTCAGCTGTAACATCCTTTAGAGCTCTCCTTATGTCTACATGTAATTATGTATGCGTGTGCACTGTGATCTGGAGAAACGCTGTATCACCAGGTTACATGTGAACAGTCAGACGATAATAAAGTTGAATTTTTCATGTGGAATGTTCTGAGACTACTGATGGCCAAATTGCGCCAGCTGCAGTTGCCACAGTCGGCTTCATTTCACATGCGCAAAATGTAGCTGAGCTGTTTGGGAAATGCAATCACACTGCAGTGCTGCCTTCCAAAGGAAACATGGAATTATTCACACATGCTGCTGCTCACAATATCCCACCAGTTCAAGTTCACCCAGCTCCATTACAATATCTGACGTTCACAAATTCCTTTGAACATCAGATTGAAAGTAATACTAAAAAACGCCAAAGATCATCTGTATTACCTGGAGCAGTATACTGGAGGACAGGTAAAGGAATTAGTCAAAATTTGCCAATATATGGATCCAGACCAAGGGTTTAAAAGGGCAAAAGATTTATTGAGTCATCATTATGGCGATAAACATAAAATCGTGAGGGCCCACATAGAGAAGATTCTTTCTTGGCCAGCAATAAAATCAGAGGACGGAAAGGTTTTGCAAGCATGTGCGCTCTTTCTGAGAGGATGTTGTAACATAATGGGAAGTTGTGTTTATTTACAAGAGCTGAACTTGCTTGCTAATCGATCAATTATTATCAACAAATTACATTATAAGCTGGAAGGATTTATGGAGAACCAAACTTGCAGAGCTTAAAATGATTTCCAGAAGGGACGTCACTTTTAATAATGTTGTACAATTTTTGGAATGGCATGTATATGTTAACACCGTACCAGTATTTGGAAACATTAAGAATACTTCAATAGTTCCTAAGGATGTAAAGAAGTCTAAATCATAATTTGAACAGAAACCAAAGGGAATGACCTTTATTACTGATGTGTCAGATACAAGCCCAAGAAAGAACAAGGAAACAATGGAAAGAGAACGTCAGACTGCTCAGGAAAGCTGTTTGTATTACAAAGATAAGCAAGCTTTAGAAAAATGTTCACGAGTGGAGAAAAAGTCATATGACAAGAAATTAACCTTTATAAATATGTTTTGGTTGCTTGTTTAAAGGACACATCAGCAAAACAAGCAACTTAGTTGTGATATATGCAGTTTAAAACATCCCAAGTTACTGCATATTCAACAAAGTAAAGTTGAGAAGGATGTCAAACAATCTGAATGCAAGACTAAAGACACAGTCAAAGAGTACGCTTCAACTCCGGTTCAAACAGTCTTACTGGGGCAGGTAGCAAAGCTCTCTCGATAGATCCTGTTTAGGTTAAAGCTAACCGAGGAAACTTCATACTGAAGACTTGTACATTTCTTGATTCAGGAAGCACTGCATCATTTTGTACCGTTGAATTAATGAATAAACTTATATCTGTGATATAATTTCATTGAGGGAAATCTGATGTGATTCCCCCAATAAATGGAAAGGGAGTGTTGGATGATTTAACTGCTTTTCTTTGAACATTTTGATGGCAGCAATTTTGCCAGTATTCTGCATTTGATCCCGCTGCCCTCTGCTACTTTAATCGTAATCAGTATGTATGCTTGCTGTACAAACCTTACAGTTTACATCTTTGTGAGAACCAATTACACAATAGGTGCTTTGCTGCAAGAAAATCCTCAGGATAAAACAGCACAGATTTATCTTGCACAGTTCCAAAATCTCCAATTGGTCTGTCTTGGTGGGGAAAGTGGACCTTCTAGGGAGTCAAATACAGGTGAATACTAAATTCTGACATGCACATGAAAATATCGGCAAGTCCTGAACTTCCAAACCACTGTTCTTCACTGTGAAATTCCTCAGCTCTTCCAGTGGAGTGCCAATTCTTGTAACGTGGACCAGATCTATCCTCTATTTTGAATAGAGAGGAGCTAGGTTGTATTTTTAAAGTGGTTTAATTTCTCTAAATATTAATCTCAATATTTTAATGATATTGAAGTATTTTCAAAAAAAAATTGCATTGGTTTTAATGGGTAAATATGAGTTGCTGGTGGTCTGTTCTTTTTTTTAATTTTTTTTCTTTTTCACACCATAAACCACATTGACCATGATACATACTTTTTCCTTTTCAAATATATACAGTGCCATTTTATCCCCCCCCCCCCCCACTCCCTCCTCCCATCCCACCCTCCCTACCTCCCCCCCCACCGTCCATTTAAAGTACAAAATCTAGGATACATTAAACCAGTCAAACAATGTTGTCATTCAATAAAAATAAACAAGAAATTCCACTGAGTCAATTCTTTTCATTTCCTTCTCCTTTCGTTAATTTAGGTAGTGAATGTTTTCTCTATTGTGTTTCATGTAAGGCTCCCATATTTGTTCAAATATTTCAATATTATTTCTTAAACTATATGTTATTTTTTCTAATGGAATACATTTATTCATTTCTATATACCATTGTTGAATTTTCAAATTATCTTCCAATTTCCAGGTTGACATAATACATTTTTTTTGCTACGGCTAGAGCTATCTTAACAAATCTTTTTTGTGCACCATCCAAATCAATTCCAAATGCTTTGTTTTTTATGTTACTTAGGAGGAAGATCTCTGGATTCTTTGGTATATTGTTTTCTGTAATTTTATTTAATATCTGGTGGTCTGTTCTTGATGCAGCAGGACCAGTTGGGTCTGTTGGATCAAGTCGCCAACCACAAGCACATCAGCATGTCCTGGAACCTCACAAGCTCCCTCCCTATGTAAGCCACTGTATGTATATATATTTGTCTGTTTGGGCACACCCATTAGCCGACAGTGCCTGTGGCTCCTCCCACGGGCCCCAGAATGTTTCACAGCCCCCTTCCCAGTGGCAGAACAGTTGAGCAGCATGGATGAGCTTTTGTTCTAAAGCTAACAAAACTCTATCAGTTTGTTCAACTTCCGTCTTTTGGAGTTATCGATGGTGCATCAACCTCCATCCTCTCACTATTAATGACATTGAATTCATTCACAAACACTCAGCCTACTTCAAAAAGGAGTTAATGCTAAAATCGTAAGATTGCGCAAAGTATTTTTGAGAATTTAAAGCACCAAGGCACGTTGGCTTGATGTAAAGCAATTAATTACTCTCGTTGAATGACAATAGCACAGGAGAAGGGTGCTCGGCTTTCCAGCAACTATTTCTTCCTATTGATTTCACTGAGGATGCTGTGCAGGTTTAAACAGGTCAAAGACATTTCATTCACAGGCTGATTTCTACCTTAATTGCTGAATAAGTTGTACATCCACCAGAGAACAGGGCGGATACTGTAGCAGAAGGTGCTATTGGTGACTTAAGCCTGTGCCAGTGGTGAACTTTGCAGAGCTGTAGCTGAGCACAACAGAAGGTCTGCCTCAAGAGCGTTCAGATTGATGTTGACGGTTTGCAAATGTCAGAGAGAGAGAGAGAGAAAAAAAAAAGCCTGTTTCTGACAGTTTAACGGCTGGCTCAGCAAACGGTTAGGTGAGAGCATTTCAGGATTTTCTTGTGGAAGACTTTTTTTTAACCCTGACATGCACAACCCCCCAATGCGGGAGCGCTACATTATGGAAGGTCCTGCCACAGGGCTGAACCTCTGGATGTTGCACAATGTTAACGGTGACCTTTTTCTATTGGCAAGTGGCAGGCGGCTGCTGGCTGTGAGTTCAGGGCTGGTGTATTGAAGAGCAAGAGATGCATTGGGCTGTCATCAGTCAAAGCATTGATCCTGCAAGTGGGCCGGTGAGAGCTGCCACCCCGAGCACTGCAGCACACTGAGTCACCAGCTTCATTGATGCTCTTCCTTGTGCATCCAAAAGCCCATGATTTTTGCCCCTTGGCTAAATCCGGAGCTGCCCTCAATGTAGACTAGGCTTGTATTCTCTGGAATTTAGAAGATTGAAGGGGGGGGGGGGGATCTTATAGAAACATATAAAATTCTTAAGGGATTAGACAAACTAGATGCAGGTAGGTTGTTTACAATGCTGGGAAAAACCAGAACCAGGGGTCACAGTTTAAGGATAAGGGAAAAGTTTATTTTAGGACTGAGATGAGGAAAACTTTCTTCTCTCAGAGGGTGATGGATCTGTACCACAGGAGGCAGTTGAGGCCGGTTCCTTGTCAATTTAAGAGTAGGTTAGATGGGTGGCTAAAGGGATCAGGGGGTATGGGAGAAAGCAGGAACCGGGTACTGATCAACCATGATCATATTGAATGGCGATGGTCAGCAAATCATTATAAATCTGTATTATTGCACTAGTCATCCCCAAGAGAGCATGTTCTGGTTTTGTCACACTCCATGCTTATTCATCATTTCCAAAGTTACCAGCTCCAGGAGTGCGAAAGTGAGCATTTCTTTATTATGGTGTCAGCTGGCAGCTTTTTGCTGAGCCTGATGGATTTGACGTCCTACAGGTAGCAGGATTCAGAGTTGAAACATGTGGAGCTCGGAAAATGTCAGGGAGGACCCATAGCATGTTTGAAGAGGACTGGCATTATTGTCACAGGTTTTACTTACAAGCACTGTCCCGCTGCATTCTTGGGAGCATTGGTGTCCACGAGCTTCACACTGTAACTTGCATTCCTTTTAGGATTGCGTCTTTTCAGCATTTCGACATGTCAGTGACAGTTTCCGTGGGCCATTTTCCTGGCAGTGGCATACTTGTTAAATTCCTCCTAAATTTTCTTTTGGACAAGCAATTTAGGGGTGGGCCATTTGTCAAGATAGACTTTTTTTTCATGCCCAGTCATAATACATACACTCAAATATCGATAGCTTCCCTGTGGATTTCTTTAGGTCTGACAGTGCCTATTAGATGAAATCTGAGGTCGACAGCCTTTGTAATGTTTAGCTACCGATGCCAGGTGTGCCTTCATTCCACAGGTTGACCTCTAAAATGCTCCAGTGCCTGGATCAAAGCCAGAAATACAAAGATATTGAACGACATTTGCATGGCCTCCTGAGTCTTACTGTTCCCAATTAGTTAACTAAGCTGGATCTTACACTAACTGAAACATTAATGGGAAGGAAATCCTGGGCTTGCATTCAACCATTCCAAAGATTCCCTGTGCCAGAGATCGCTCATCTGGATCCTTGGGGCATTCACCAAGTGTAGTGTCTTTTATTATAAGGGAAGAGTGGAAATTAGACAGGACTAGGGTTAGGGTTTTTAATTCCCTTATAAGTAAGTGTTATGGCTATATACAGAGATTTAAATTAGATCATGCTTGCAAATATTTTGATATCCTTTATAAAACAGTGTAATGGGTATAGTCAGAGATACATACAGTGTCTAAAATATTGCTTTCATAATAAAATTGCTGGTAATTCACAGCTGGCTCATAAGTGGCCAAGAGAGAAACTCAGATGAGTCTTTCTGGACATTAGAGCTGGCACGTTCAATTTCTCACGTCTCGCCTGTCAGTTGGGGGGATAAAAGAGGAAAATTCTATCACACCGAGAATGGACAATTCAAATTTTTGCACACTCATCAGATATCATGTTGGTGGAACTAAAGAGAAGACTACCCAAGCATTTTTTAACCTTTTGTTAAATTTTCATTAAATCCCTTTTTGAATAGTTTTAAGTGTTTCTGAAAGCAGTGAAATCCATAGGAAGTCCTGAACTTGCTGAGATTGCTGCAGAACCATCAGTAAACATTTTTATTTTTAAAAAACTCCATGATCGAGATCTTTTCTGGTTTGCCCGCACATTGAATATCGAGGTCTTCCATGCTCTTTGTTCCTTTTATTCCCTTTTTTAATCTATCGCTGTTCTTTCTTCATTCTGATTTAAACATTCCTGCATTGGAGCTTACAATTTTCATAACTTTCCTTATCACATTGTAAGCTCGGATCTTTAATTATCCAAGGAATTCAGGTTCTGGTACTTTACCTTTCCCTCTCTGGGATATATGTTTGTTTGATGCTTTCACTTTTCCCCTCTTTGAATGCTCCTTGTCGTTGAATAAGTAACTCACCTACCACCTTGTGATTCCAATCTATCTCTGCCAGATCCTCAGTCCATTCAGGATAGGCTCGAGGTATGATGTATCTCCAGGTTCCGACATGTTTAATCATTTTCAATGGGTTCATGGATTGTTATAACCTCCAGATACTTTTGGTTCAGAGTCTCCCTTATCAGAAATTGTTTGCAGGTGTACATTGGGTATGTGGTAGCTGACGGACTCCTGCTCTTCTGCATTGTACAGCTGTAAGAGTTGACTTGCCACACCACACTCAGGAGATAACTCCTCGCACTGTGCCAGATATAACTGCAGCTATCTGAGACCACCAGCGGCCTGGGTTTGTATCCAGCGCTTTCTGTAAGGAGTTTATGTCCTCTCCCTTCAAGGGTTTTCCCCAGGTGCTCCAGTTCCCCACCCCCCCCTCCCCGCCCTCCAAAACATAGGTTAATTGGGCTGTGCGGGTTTTGTGCTCGGAGGGCCTTCTAAATATGTGACTGTAAATTTGAACATATTTCTGGGTATTCTAATGTTATTCACCTTTTATATCTGCAGTTGACACCAGTTGGGACGACCATTTTTACTGGCTTCTCTGGAAGAAATGGAGCGACTGACATAGATGATGGCCCCAATGGACAGGTTGAATATGTTATTCAACAAAATCCAAATGATCCAGTAAGTATCAAACATCAGGAATATGGTTTCCCTGTGGGGACTAGAATCTGAGCAGGTGAAATTAAATATCTGAGTTAACGTTTCATTGCCTTGAATTGTCAATTCAGTTTCTCACCGCACAGATGCTGCCTTCCCTGGTTGTTATTTCCAGCATTTTTGGTTTTTATTTCTGATTGCTAACATTTTTGTTTGAACAGTAGCGTCTATGGGTAAATATCTCCAAATAAATTATTCCTCGAGCATGGAGGTCAAATATACATGTTCTGGATTTGCTCCAAAGCTAAAGCTATTTTTTGAGGTGAAATAAATGTTCCCACAGTTAATGGCCGAGTTTGGGGGGGGGGGGTGCATTTAGAATGAGAGCAGCTGCACCTTAATGCTGAAAATATTCACATCTTTGGCTTTGTAGAGGCTTAGCATCAGTGTTGGACGAGAGTTTGTGAGGGAGCAGCGTAGCCACTGATGTTCATTTAGTAGTGAGGAAGGTGTAGTCTAATCCAGGGTAGCCCCATGGAGTCTACATCCTAAGCGAGTGTCCGCAGTTGAGGCGATGGGAGGTCTGGAGGGCAGGCAGCTAGAGATGCCAGTGGGGGCAACGGGAGCTTGGATGGGCAGGTGCCCATGGCCAAAAATAGGGATTTTGACTTTTACATGGTATCGACTATTACTTGTGTATATACAGAATATACACCAAATATTTTCATTCACAAGCTATGCCCACTTAAACTACTATTGAACTACTATTGTGAGCACCAACTTGTACGATTCTCATCTCAGCCAACATGTTTCAGCGAGCTGCATATTATATGTCAAATAGCTGCATGTGGCTTGAAAACTGTGGTTTGGCCACCCTGTTCTACGTCTATGTTCTCTCACTATTGACCATCCCATCATTGGAAATAGTTGACCTAAATCAATACCTTTGCAAAATATGGATTTAATCGTGGCTATCAGATCTTCTCTTCAATCTTCTGTTCCGTAGAGTCATGTTTCAGATTCTCCACTCGGATTACTGTACAACCTCCTTGGTGGAATAACAGAGGAACATGAAATCTACAGTTTGCTGGAACCTTGAGCAAACAGTGCAAAGGAGGAAAACCTCAGCCAGTCATGTAGCATCCATGCATTGAAATGATCCATCAATGTTTTGAGTTGGGACCCTTCACCCAGATAGGATAACAGGACCTAACCCAAAACCTTGACCAGTGGCTTCTAAAGTAATTCCAGGATGCTCATCCTGCCCATCCAAGCTCCCGATGCTCTGGCCTCCCTCCCATCCGAGCTCATGACACCCTGACTGTGGACTCTCAAATAGGCCCCGGCCACCTTCCCATCCAAGTTCCCCTGGGCCCGGCTTCCCAGACATCCAAGCTTCCTCCAACCTAACTGAGGATTCTTGCCTAGGCCCTGGTGGTCCACCCATCCAAGCTCCTGACCTCCCCCGGCTGCAGACTCTCGCCTAGGCTCTGACCGCTCAACCGAGCTTCCGATGCCCTGAACGCGGACTTACCAGCCAGTTCCGCCCATTTTAGCACCCGACACTCCGAATGCGGACTTACCATCCAGTCTCAGCCACCAGCTCACCCATCGAGCTCCCAACCCCCCGAACAATGCGGCTATTTACCACCGTCAAAATTAGTATGTATGTAATAGTTGACCTCCCAAACTTTATCCTAAAAATTATTCCACAAAATTCATGAGTACTTTTTTTATTATTGGAACTAATAACAAAGTAGCAGTTTAAAAACTGCATACATGAATAAATATTATAATGTACATGTATTTCTTAATAGTTATATAACATTTTTGTAACACAATGTGCATGTAAAGGTAAAAACAAGTATGTAATATTTTTTCATGCTTTGCAGCTCTCAAAATCTGAAATTTATCATATGTGGCTCTTAAATTAATGAAGTTTGACCACTCCTGTTTTAGAAAAATAGCAGAAGAATTAAGGGGGAGATGAGGCACAGGTTTAAGCACGGTTATGATCTGGACTTTACTGCTAGAAAGGCAGATGAAAACAGATTCTATCACAAAAGTGTAAATGAATTCTCCGTTTGCATTGTTCGGGGGGTTGGGAGCTCGATGGGTGAGCTGGTGGCTGAGACTGGATGGTAAGTCCGCATTCGGAGTGTCGGGTGCTAAAATGGGCGGAACTGGCTGGTAAATCCGCGTTCAGGGCATCGGAAGCTCGGTTGAGCGGTCAGCGGTTAGCATATTGGTTAGCGCAATTCGACGCTGTCTGCACGGAGTTTGCACCTTCTTCCTTTGTCTATGTGGGTTTTCTCAAAGTGCTCTAGTTTCTCCCACCCTTCAAAGTGTACAGGGGTTGTAGGTTCATTTGCATTGCATGGGCCTGTTGCTGTGTTGTGTGTCTAAATTTTTTAAAAATTAAAATATTGAAGGGAACGTAGAGAGAAGAGGCTTTAATTAATTTCAACGGAGCAGGCACAGGCTTAGCTAACCAATTGGACACTCTCTACTGTGTAGTCATGCGCTCATAGGAATTAGGGGATATGGGGAGAAGGCAGGTAGGTGGAGTTAGGTCATAAATTAGATCAACCATGATCTTATTGAATGGCAGAGCAGGCTTGATGGGCCATTTTTGGCCTATTCCTGTTCCTACTTCCTATGTTCTATGTTCTATTGCCCTCATCGTCTCCACCAAAAGTCTTTTTTTAAATATCTGACTCATGTTATCGAAGATGATGATCAAGATTCATGGTCTAGACCTACCCATGGACTGGAATTTCCAAGGATTTTTTTTCTTTCACTTTGACTGCCATGAAAATGTGCTTTCTGCTAAACTACAATGGCTGGCTGCTCATGGTGGGGTGAGGGGTGGTGGGGGGGTGGGGGGGTGCGGGAATAACCTGAAGGTAATGCTGGAGCTCATTTTGAACAGTCTGTTCAAATGATATTTTTAAATTAAATCTCAGAAAATAAATTTCTTGGCAAAGAGAAGTGCTGCAGACATTGTCCAGCTGTTGCCTTTTTGTTTTGTGAGCTTGAACAAAAAATGCAATTAAAATGCATTTAATTATATTTCATTTAAATCCCACTGCCAAAGACGTAATTTCAACAAAATTCTTTTACATTTGGCTATAGTTTGAAATTATTTAATGCTTTCAGCTGCAATCCTTTTGGAATAGTAATACATGAAAAAGTAAACCCAACTGTTTTCACAACGTGGCAGGTTAATTAACCTTGGTTTTAAATATTGTTGTTTATTGTAAACAATTGACTGGTCAAGTGTGATAAATGCCTGTTTTTTTTTACAAGGTAGTTTTCATTCAAACCATGCCAAAAGTTAATGAACATGATACTTTTGACTCCGTTAGTGGAATGTTGTATTTCAGAATTAATTGTGCTATTAATAAAGTAATGCTAGCAAAATATACTATTTTAATTATCTGATGCCATGAAGCAAGGGAATCATGTCTGAAAGATGTCTTGGTACTAAATATTGGATCAATTTGCTGTTTATGCACTTGAATAACATTTGACAGGGTAGCACGAAATCTTGAACTTCTCTTTTTCTATTCATAGGAATCTGGTAGGACATTTGACATTCCACTCTCATTAACAGGAGCTGTGGTCTTAAGGAGAAGGCTAAATTATGAAGATAAGACGCGATACAATGTTATCATTCAAGCCAATGTAAGATATTTATTTGTTTGAAGAATTTCACCAACATATTTTAACAGTGGACTGGGCATTTAATGAGGCCAGAAGTGTGATGTATTTTTCTTCCTGTGGAGCTTAATTGATGTTGTCAAATCATCCAATTTTAGGTGATGGGTTGAAAGTGCCAGAATTGCACGCATGGTTTTAGTATATATGGTTTACATGTAATTGTGAGGCGGATAGTTATTTCCTTTTCAAAAAATTGCAATTTTCATGAGCAGAAATTAAATATAGAGAAATAAACTGCACCTAATTTTCTTGAGGCATTTTAAGTGACAAATTTACTTGCAAATAATTGTGTTTTGAAAAACATAGGTTGTATTTTATAAAATTTCAAAAGCAAGTTTTGGATCAACATTAATTATTGTGTCAATGTCAGCCGGAATAAATCATTTCCCAGAATATATGGAAATGTCTCCTGAAAATAAATTTGTGGTTCAATTCATTTTTGACATGTTTACCATCTTCAAAAGTAGTTTGAACATGGAACAAATGAAGCTGCTTTTTTTCCCCCCAGAAAAATTAAACACCAAGGCAAAATATCTTAATGGGTGATAAACAGGCTACATTCAGCTGGTGGTCTGAAGCTAACCTTGTTTCTGATCCTGAATAACCCTGCTGAGGCTTTATAGGACACTGGTCAGACCACATATGGAACATTGTGAGCAGTTTTGGGCCCAATATCTCACGAAGGATGCGCTGGTGTTGGAGGGGGTCCAGAGGAGGTTTATGTGAGTGATCCCAAGGATGAGAGGGTATAATGATGTTTCCATTTTTGGGGGTGTCTTAGACCAGAGGGCATAGCCTCAGAAATAAAGAATGTCTTATTATGACAGAGATAAGAATTTTCTTTTTCAGCCAGAGGGTGGTGAATTGCTGGAATTCATTGCCACGGACCAAGTGATTGGGTATATTCAAAGCAGAGGTTGATGGATTCTTGATTCAAAAGGGTTTCAAAAGTTATGAGAAGAAGGCAGGTTTGACAGCAAATATATGCATTTGAACGATGGAGCAGACTCAGTGGTCAATTGGCCTAATTCTGCTTCTATATCATTCCATTGTCTTATTATTTATTGTGAACTGTTTGTAGAAATTAATTTCCAATCCACTTCAAGTGCCCATTTTTCCAAATGGAAGTCATTTCTTTTTTAACCAGCCCTGTTGCCATCCTTAGTATGTACATATTACGACACCTTGGCTGTTCTTCCTTTGTTCTGTCTTTCCCCTTGCTTTTTGCTTCTTTGGCCATCCACCATCTGAATCATGCCTCTGTGGCTTTGCATATTAAATGTCCTTTTCTAAAATTATTTTAGCCTTGTACACCAGATGTTCCCGCAGGCTGAAACACCCCCCCCCCCCCCACCAACCTGATCAATAACGAGTGAGTCCTTGGAGTCTGCAAAGCTGCAGTTATCTGATAACTACTTTCGGTTCATTAATAAAATATCAAAGAGTTTTTTTTTCCCCTGCATCTGTTTTTTTTTCCTGCAAGAACCTGACGCCATACAATTGTTCCATTTTTTTCAGGGAGTTTCAATGTCTTTGAATCTACTGCATTCTGTGGGGACACATTCGAGAACTTTACAGCCCAGTTCAATGTTTTCACCTTGTGCTTAATAAAATGTAATAAAATTTGTTCGTTCTGGTTCGTGTGTCGAAGCCCACACAATACACAGTGCAGATGTTCTCATGATACCTTTATTCTTCAGATAGGATACTTGCCTGGAAGTCAGGCTGCTTTGCTAACGTTAATCAATGTACACTCTTTAATTGAATCAAAGTGTTTGTTAACTCTTGGCAAACATCCATGTGTTATGATTGAGAGGAAGAACACCTGGCACACAGTATTAGCACTCAGTCTAGCATCTAAATGTGTTCCATCAACCAACATTTTTGTCCCCATGTCTCTCATTTACCCACTGGAAAATAATAGTCCTTAAGTTAACATATGAAGTTACTTTAGTTATTAAAGGACATTTCTCACATTGGCTTTGAATTGAGTTGTGGATTGTCATGTATACCAAGATACAGTAAAAAAAATGTTTTGCATTGATGTACCATCAATAATTCACAAAGGGCTGAGTAGTGAAACAATTAGGAATTTAATACTGGAACACTATCAAACAGCCATCCACCTCCTTGACTGACCAGAGCAAAAGGAAGGAGGTAACCTACAAGGGGCTATGGGTAGGATGGGTCTCAGGAGTCGTATCCAGTCAATAACAGTCAATCACGGTGTAACAGTGGTTTTTTAAGAAGAATCCTGTGGGGTGAAAACAAATGAGAGTGGAACAACTGTACATACACATACTTCTCAGATTAAGTCTATCAGGAGGTCTTCTCAGACGCAGCGAGCGACATGGCAAAGGGTTGGGAACAGGTGGGTGGTGTGAGGGAGTGTGGTGTTGGTAAGTTATTGTTAGCAATAGTAGTCTGAGTTAAGGGGGTGGTCAGCTGCAGGTTCAGGGGCCCCTGTGATAGTATGGGATCCTATTACCAGTGTATATATTTGTATATATTTGCATATAGTGATAATGATTGGCTGAGCCCCGTAGCTACACCCTACTGGCCAGGACATAAAAGGCTGCACCTAACCAGATCCTGGTCAGTCTGCACTGGTCGACCTTGATGTACTACGCTCCAGTCTTTTGTTAATAATAGCTTTGGTTTGAATCAACAAGTCTTTGAGTCATTTGACGTGCTACAGCCCCTAAGGGAGAGTGTCTGTGGAAAGTCAGTGCTGGTCGGGTGGGATCCGATGGTGCCAAGTCTAGGGTTGAGACTGCATTTTCTCGGCCACCAGGGAAGGCGACGTAGGCATACTTAGGGTTGGCATGCAGGAGACGAACCCTCTCGATCATTAGTCAGTCTTAGATGCCTGACATGCTTGTGGAACAGGACAGGTCCTGGTGAGGTAAGTCAGGCAGGCAGTGTAGTCCCTGAAGCAGTCTTCTGAGGGAAGGCAAACATCTGTTTATGAGGAGTGGTGTTGGTGGCAGTACATAAAAGTGACAGAATGGAGTTAAGTGTATTAGGAGATATGAAGGCCCCATGGCCTCAGTGCCAGGAGGATCGTCTTCCAGACCATGGTATTCGTGGTGATGCCCCTGGCCAGTAGTTACTGCCGCAGCTCTTTGCTCATGAATGATGTACCCTGGTCACTGCGCATAAAGCTGGGGTACCAAAAGAGCAGCAAGATACTACGGAGAGCCTTGCTAGCGTATCCTTTTACCTGGTCGACCATCATGGACATGGCGAGTTCGTGTGGTGCCTCCTGATCCAATGTGATGGATGCCAGTATGGATTCAGAGACCGAGACTGTTCCCGAAATGGCCGCCCTCAGCCCCAAAATTGGCCGACCTCGAACCCCTGCCTGGGAAGATGGCGTTTGGCATGCAGTCCAAAATGGCGGTTCCCATGATTCACACATGGGGTCGCAAGAGTGCAGGGCTCCGATTTGTGATGCCGAGGTTAGTGAATGACTGCACTCAGTACTACTGGATCTCGTGGACAGATTAGATTGGCAAACTTTGGCATAATGCCCCCTTTTTTCCCCAGCACCAGGAGCATACTGCAGCTTTTTCTCGGGTGTGTGCCCCGCCTGCAAAAGTAACAACTGGAGAGATTGCCCACGATGGTAGCCAAGGTCAGACTATCAGTCAGTCAGTCAGCATTTTATTGTCATTTTTTAAAATGTAAAACAGCCATAAAAATTAAATTGGGTTTCTCCAGGACAAGGCGTTACTTAATAACATAATACTATACATAAGACCAAGCAAAGTAGAGGGCAAATTGGCACCATAGCAAGGGGCTTCTGTGAGCAACTGCCACGCAGCCATCTTGAACCATGGCTGCCATTGCATCCAAGCCTCCCAGTTACAGTTTTATCCATAACAATTTAACAACATAAAATTACATTTAACTTTAAAACAAACTACTCAGTGGAATATTATAAAATAACAGTTAACGGAACATGTTTATAGACTGAGACCAGTCTGTGGGCTCAGTAAGACATGATAGCAATGTCCATATAAGCATAAAGTGACTCCTGGGTCAGCAGTTGCTGTTCCCTCCATCCAGAGGCTACTGCACCGCACGCCGCGCGGCCATCTGAGGTTTCCGACCAGATGGTAGTGGGAGTCCTCCAGCCTATTTTTTCAGGAAAACTCCCCTCAGTTTACAGTTCCTTGGAATATTGGCCCTGGCACCAGCCATTGCTGTGGGTCGGTGTATGGGACCAATCACTCGTGTGGGATAATGCCCCATCCCAGGATAGCGGTGAGTAGTTGTCAGAGCTCTGGAGGGCCACCTCCAATGTCTCTGTAACCTCGACCGCCCTCGTCAAATCGAGTACCTTTTGCTCCTGTAATCGCTGGTGAATATACCTGGAGTGGAGCACCCAGCACACTGGGTGGTGGACACGGGCTTACAGTTGCAGGCTCTGCACAGGATCTGGAGGGCCCGTGGGAACTCAGTGCTAGACTCGCCAGGGCATTGTTTTCTGGTGGCCAGGAGATGTCTGGCATAGACCTCGTTAACTTTCCAGTGACCAAATGTTTTTGAAGCGTCATAGCCACAGTTTGAAGGTGTTCGGGGCATTCAGCAACCAGGGGTTGATGTCAAGTTTCTCTGGTTTTAGGTACTGTTCCATACTCCTTTGAAAATTTTAGCTATTAAAATTGAAGTACCATCAATAATTCGCAAAAGACTGAGTAGTCAGACCGGAACATTATCAAACAACCTCCTTGAGTGATCAGAGCAAAAGCAAAGGGGAGTCTGCGATGAGCTGTAGGTAGGATCGGTCTCGGGAGATGTGTCCAGTCGATAGCAGCCAATCACAATGTAACAGTGGTTTACTACATACATGCTATGCAGTCAAGACAACTCATGGTCTACGGAGCCTCCCAATGTTAGCAGTCATGGAGCTCGCATTGTAATTCATAAAGGAGGTTACATCCCCAATAGTACACCAGCTGGTTTCATTGCACGGGATGCCTTCTATTTTTTCTCAAATGGTTTCTGCACAAAGGCAGTCTGACGATATTTTGATTTGATGTCTTTTGGACAGAAAGGATCAAAGGATCCTTCACTGGTTTAAAACTTACAAAAGCAGATGGATGCACTTGGGGAATTTCTCAATGCAGCAGTCTTCAGATCAGGCTGTGTCTGGTTCCCGCAGATGGAGGATTTCCAGCATCTTCTACTTTTAATTTTAGATTTTTTTTCCCAAATCTGCAATTTAATTCCTATTTTCAATATCAACCTTGGACTCGAGTTTCTTTACATCAATGGTGGAGAGTTTGCTGCAACTTTGATGCTTTGTCCTGTGAGTTGTTTTTACTTGGGGCGTGATGCTGAATTCACTGACATACGTCCACTGGTGAGCACGAAAATAATCCATTCATGGACATCCTGGCTTGATGATTCTTATCCAGCGAGATGGATGAAGTGCTGCCAGCAATATTTTCTTTATAAACAATGTCCGTTCATTTACAAGGAAAGGATAAAGAAATCATTCCACGCCACCTGCTGTTTCTGAAAGATAGTATTGTCAAAATATACAAGAGTGAAGAATAGACAATGAAAGTTGCTTTAACAAAGCAGTTAATGCACAGATCTTAAAATCATATACTTACATGCATTTTTCTGCTGAAAATTTGTCAATTCTTATAATAGAAGCTGTTTTAATTTATGTTCACCCGTTATGGACTGCAGTATCTTTGTTTTATGTCTCTCAGTTGTGGATCTGTCAGTCCTATTCCTCACTGGTCTAACCTTTGCTATGTAATTATAAGTAACATGGAATCAAAGCATTAAGTAGAAGTGAGGACAAATGAAAATTGAATTATATCCTCTCACCTTCCCTCCCCTTTCCAAGCTGGTCTGAGCTCAGTGATCAGTCCCCATGTGTTGTGGAAGAAGGAAATCAATGACTGCACCATAAAATCCGAGAACCTGTCATTCCAGAAGATCAGTGTTCTTGTCACATTGATCAAAATGCCAACAAGGGATTCGCCGATTACAAAGGCAGTAATCCATCCCGTGAGATAAAGCCCGATTCAAGCTACACATGCGGCCAAATGCCCGTGCCACCATGAGAACTGAGACTGGTTGGTGCACAGAGCCACCTCCTGCTTCTCCCAATAGAGCAACAACTTCGAGGGAAAGCACTTTCAGGAATGGATTCTAACTCCACATCCAACACTAACACTTTCCCAATGTTATCCTCTCTGGGAAAACGTGGATGGTTTCAACTCGCACCTCATCGGGGGCATAGCTACTCTACTCACTTGATGTACTATGGAATACTTGAGAGTTCTACAGTTCTACAACTTGATTGAGTTATGGATTGAGATATCAGTCCTCTGCTGTCTTTTCACCTTAAATTAAATGGCATAAATACCTGGGTTATATGTGAGCAGATGGGGGCGGAGCCAGCCATCATTGCCACACACTACCAGTGAATCCCAGTTCACTGCACACACTAAAGAATAACTGCTCTGAGAAAGTGAGAAATTATCATGTGTCGGACAGGGTGGTCATCTGGTGCTAGTTTTCGTGTGTGACTTAAATGGACTGCAGCTCAAGTGCTCTGGTAGATCGTATTGAAATTATGACAGTGAAGTCAGATAGAAGCAATACACTGAAGTTATGGAGATCTCAACAGGTCACACAGCATCCATGGAAACTGATAGGCAGTTTGTATTTTGACCCTGAGTCCTAGAATGTTACTGGAACTGATAGATATGAATTATAAAGATATGCTGGATAGAAGTTTGGATTTCTTAAAGTGGAAGAGGATGAGGGAAGACATTTCAGAGGTTTATAAGATCATGAGTCACCTTGGGTTTTTTTTTATTTTCCCCAGGTTAGGGGAATAGAACACTAGAGGGCACAAATTTAAGGCAAGAGGGGAAAGATTTAATTGGGACCTGAGGGACACCATTTGCATGCACAGATGGTGGAAAAATGGAGCAAGTTGCCGGAGGAAGTGTAGAGGTGGAGTCAATTGGATGGGTACATGGTTAGGAAAAGTTTAGGGAATATAATCCAAACCCAGGCAGGCGGGGCTAGCTTGGTAAGCATGGTCAAATTGGGGTGAGGGGCCTGTTTCAATGCTCTAAAACCCTATCTCCAAATAGGCTACTGGATTTGGCCCGTTCAAAATGTTGATAACCATAAAATCCACATGCCCATCCTACACCTGATCTCTTTCACCCTTTCACTCCAGCTATTCTAATCCCTTAGCTCTTGAGATGGTCTTTCCTGTGATCATCATCTCTGCCGTGCATTTCAAAACATTTCAGCTCCTGTAAGTATTGTCTGTCCTGGACTTGGGTACCCGTAAACAGTCTTTGATCTGTGAATGAGCCAAGTGTGCATGTGGTTATCAAACCCAGGTTAGTTTTTCCTTTGTTAAGATTGCATTTTGGAGGGGTGGTGCAAGTAGGTGACAGGCAAACACGTACTCAGGCTGTGGTCATAAGTTGAAGTTGGCCACCCAAATCAATGACGAGCTTAATTTGATTTTGTTTCCGGATGTGCGGGAGGTAACTAACTCATTAACCCCATGCATTGGTATGACTCCATGGGGACGTCGGAATGTGCATGTATAAAATATGAGGCAGGTTTAAGTTGAGGGGTGACTGTTACGGGAACTCTTCAAGATACAGCTGGTTTGTTTAACTTTTGTTGCATTTAATTTTTTGTGATTCATTTTTTTGGTGCTCTCGCTATTTGTCACAGCAAGTAAAGAAACTAGTCAGAATTAACAAAAATGACAAAGCATTTTAAGTACATGATACATAGATAAAATAAGGCAACACACACCTATGAACTAGGCTTAGATTTTGTGAAAAGTTATGAAGTAAAAGTGAAGAAACACAAGAGACAGCAAAGGCTGGAATGTGGAGCAAGATCTATCAGCTGGAGGGACCAAGATTCAGATTTATTGTCAGAGTACATACATGAAATCACATATAACCCTGAGGTTCTTTTCCCATGGCTGAGGCAGAATTATTGGCAGTGCCAAAAAAAATGACTCATCATTCACATGTAAGCAATCTTTGGCTTGGCTTCGTGGACAAAGATTTATGGAGGGGTAATGTCTTGTGGCTGACAAGTCTGATGCGTGACAGGCAGACACGGTTGCAGCAGTTGCAAGGGAAAATTGGTTGGTTGGGGTTGGGTGTTAAGCAATAAAGGTAAACAAACTGCAATACAGAGAGAAAAAAAGCATTCAATAAAGTGCACAAGTAAGATTCCTTAAATAAGTCCTTGTTTGAGTTTATTGTTGAGGAGTCTGATGGTGGAGGGGTTGCAGTTGTTCCTGAACCTGGTGGTGCGAATCTTGTAGCACCTATGGTAACAGGAAGAACGGAACGTGTCCTGGGTGATGTTGATCCTTGATGATTGCTGCTGCTCTTGAAGGCAGCATTCCCTGTAGATGTTCTTGATGGTTGGGAGTGTTTTACCTGTGATGTCCTGGGCTGTTTCCATTACCTTTTGCTGGGCTTTATACTTGGGGGTATTGGTGTCCCCGTACCCAACTGTGATAGGAGCAGGTCAGTATACTTTCCACCACACATCTTAGAAATTTGCCGAGATTTCTAATGTCATACCACAAACTCCTCAGGAAGTAGAGGTGCTGACGTGCTTTCTTAATGATGCCACTATTGTGTTGGGTCAAGAAAAGATCCTTTAAAATATTAGGCAGTTTCAGGTGGCCAATTGCCCCGCATGTAAAGCCGCATGTTTAGGCAATATGCGGCTGTTTTGAGGCCACCTGAATGTGCAGGAAGCGCTCTTGAGGCAAGCTACGTAACCCTCCTCCAAGAGGGATAATCAGCTCAGCTCAGTGGCTCTCCCAGCCACCTGAATGCAGCTGGGTGAAAGCAGATGTTAAAGGGTCAGGCTGCTTATCACAGCTGACACTGAGCAGGAGCTGGAGTGTGCTCAGAGCCGCATCCTGTACAGTTGTGTCCTTCAGGTGGCCAGTGTTGCACTTTAAACGCTGCCACTTGAATGACAATTTAAAGGGCCACCTGCTTCTTCAGGCACATTCTTAGCGTAAAGTGCACCTGAAAAAGCCTATTGACTCCCAAGAATTTAAATTTGCTCACTCTCTCCACCTCTGATTTCCCCCAATGATCACTGGAGCATACACCTCTAGTTTTTCCTTCCCGAAGTCAAGAATCAGCTTCTTCGTTGTGGTGGCATTGAGTGTTGTTGTTGGTGCACCAATCAGCCATGTTTTCAATATCCTTTATATATCCTAACTCATCACCCCTTTTTATACAACCCACTGCTGTGGTATTGTCCGTGAATTTAGAGATGGTGTTTTCTTACTGAGCCACACAGTCATGTGTGTACAGCAAGTAGAGCAGGGGGCTAAGAACGCAGCCCTGTGGTGCTCTGGTACTGATGGAGATTGTGGAGGAGATGTTCTTACCAATTCTCATTGATTCTGGTCTGGAGGTGAGGAAATCTAGGATCCAATTATACAGTGGAGCTCGATGGATTGAGCAGCACCAGAGGGAGAAAAAAATGATGGTTTTTCTTGCACGGATGCGACGAGACATGCTGAGTTCCTCCAGGAGATTATGTTTTGCATGAAATGAAAGTGTGCAGTGCTAACTTTGGCTCTTACAGAGATAGAGCAATTTCCGTGTCTTGGTCTTGCCTCTCTTGACCATTGTGCATCAGTTCAAGGATAATTCTGGTTTCCAGTAAAAGTGCTGTCTTCAGCCTGCCTTAGAAGCCAAATTACATTGAGGAATTCAATTCTCACAGATATCATAGCAGGAAGTAAAAAGATAAATTTTCTCTTGTTTTGAAATGAGAATTGAATCATGGCTCTTATCTCTTAGCTATGAAATGTTTAAAAAGCTGACATTTTAAAAATAGCTGACAAGAAAATAGCTGACCTGAGAATCTGCCTTGTGGCACACGTAATTAAGTGAAATACTTCCAGCGAATATCATTGGAAGAAGAGTTAATGTTAAGTCATCTCGCTGATTTCCGCAGGGTATACTGGAAAACTGTTCAATCAGTGGTGGAACGAACACCAAATCACCGACAATAGCTGCTGGATCTCTCTGTTAAATGTCCTCCAGTATTCACCGTCTGTCTACTGGCGGTCACTAGCAGAAAATCCCAAGTCATTTTGGTGAAGAACACCCCAGTAATAATTGGTACAATAAAAAGAAAAATACGCTGATTTAGTACTTTCACAAGGAAATTTTGAGGCAAATAGCCAGGATGCCATGAAGAGGAGCCAAGACAAATGCAAGATGATGAAAGAAAATAATATGCAAATGGTTCCTTGTGGAAGAAGGAGTTCATGTATAGATAGGCACTAACCTAGATGAGGTGCCCCATTGGGTTATTTCTGTGACAAAAATCTATGTAACATACTCAGGTATGTTCTCGTTGATTCACAGGACCGAGCTCCCAATCCACTAAATAGAAGAACCAGTACAACCACACTGACGGTCGATGTACTGGATGGAGATGATCTTGGCCCAAAGTTCCTGCCGTGTGAATTGGTCAACAACACAAGGGACTGCCGTCCTCTTACGTACAAGGCCAGTGTGCCTGAGCTCACAGGCCCGGTAAGCACTTATGGTGGCTGGCTGTATATTATCCGTCATTTGTTGCGTTATGACAACTGCTGGTGAACTGCTTTGAATACCTAAGGATCTTCATAATGTAGTTTTGAAAAAAAGGTAACAATTATGTTTAAGGTAAAATGACCATCCTGTTAGAATCTACACTGCTGGTTTCCTTGGAAGTGACCCAGATAAGATCAAATACTTTAATTAATGTGGCTTAGTGAAAGGTCATATCATTCATTTACAACACATCTGTAGTGAAAATGGACACAAGTTACTATTGAGGATGCCCAAGGGCTTCCATACTTTGTATAGATAAGAGAAATGGTTCAAATTTACATTTATTGTCATGTCTACTGAGGTACAGTGATAAAGTTCTTTTTGCAAGTAGTCCGTACACTACCCACACACCATACAGTAGAAGCACAGAACAGGGTGCAGTGTTACAGAGTTCGTTAATACACAAAGACGGCAGCATTATTTTATAAATGCGAGGTTCACTTAGAGGTCTGACAGTGGCTGGAAAGAAACTGTCTTTGAATCTGGTGGGGTGAGAATTTGCAATCACGAATCTTCTTCCTGATGAGAGGAGGGGGAAGAGGGAGTGGCCAACGTAGATGGAGTCGAAGGAGTGGAGGAGGTGGGGGGGTTGTGAGGTATCTTCAATGGCACATCTCTAGAGTGTTGTTCAGGGGTCCAGGTGTCATGCGAAATGTCTTCAGGTTTCTGAGGAAGTAGAGGAACTGCTGCACTTTTTGGCCATCACATTAATATTGTTGGACCAGGACAGGATATTTGAGATATTTACTCCTTAGTCACCAATGTAGAGGAAGCCACACCAAGCTTACTGAATGCAACAGGTTAGATTGGATGATGTACATGTGACGCTCTGCCTCACCTGGAAGGTCTGTTTGCGGGCCTGAATGGAGGTGAAGAGAAGAGGGATATAGCGACAACAGGTTTTGCACTTTCTACGATTATAGCGGAAAGGGCTTAAGGAAAGGTGGGGTGGGAAGAGTGGACTAAGGAATCTCAGAAAGACATCCCTTTGAAAAGTGATGGAGGTGGAGAGGGGTAGATATAGCTGATAGTGGGATTGTGCTGAAGTTGGCGGAAAGATCGGAGGATAATATATTGGATGTGGAGGCTGGTGGTGTGGAAAGTTTAAGTTTATTTATCATCTGATTGTAAAACTGCAACCCATGAAACAGCGTTCTCCAGTCCATGGTGCAAAAACAGTGCAAACACACATACAGACATAACACACATGTGGACATGTGGACAAATGATACCAATACGCAGAACCTATATACATGTCTTATAATAGTCACGGGGAGTTGTTTAAGCAGTTTAACATTCATTCTGAAGTCTCACTGCCCGTGGGAAGACACTGTTCCTCAGCCAGGTGGAACTGGCTCTAACACTTCTTTCCCGACGGGAGTAACTGGAAGATACTGTTTGAGGGGGTGGTAGAGGTCCTGCAGATTTTGCAAGCTCTCTTTAAACAAATCCTGGTAAATTACATCGATTGTGGGGGTGGGGAGGGGGAGCAGGGGATGAAGAGAGACCTCAGTGATCACCTCTGCCACTGTTACGGTCCTATAGATTGATCTCTGATCCGATGCATTAAAACCACCATATGACACTGTGACCTAGCCAGCCAGGATGCTCTCGATAGAGCGCCTATAGAAAGTTGACAAAATGGTGGTCGGTTTCCTTGCCCACCTCAACCTTCGGTGTAACTGCAATTACTGTTGTTGGACTTTCCTGATAAGTGAGGAGATCTTGTGTGTCCAGGATAGGTCTTTTCTTCAGTGAACTCAGAGAAGCGTAATGCTCTCCTCTACTTAGCTATTAATGCGTCAGGGAGAGTAGTCGTCTCTCATCCTCCTAAAATCTACATTCATCTCCTTTGTCTTGTCCATGATGAGACTTAGATTGTTTCCTACTCTTCTCTACATTGTGACTCATCGTTGTTGCTGATGAGGTCAACTGCTGTTGTTGTGAGAGCCAAATGGACTCTATCTTTGTTCTCTCTGAGGGCAGTGGACAGAAACATGAGAAATGGAGAATATGTGTATTAGCTTTATCACTGACAGGAAAGGGGACATTTTGGGTCTCAGTGTGCAAGATCTTATCCTGGGAACAGATGCAGCGGAGGCAGAGGAATTGCAAGAAATGGACAACATCCTTACAAGAGCAAATGGTCACTATGAGAGTTGCTTAGTTTAATACAATGAGAAGTTGTTCAGGATGTTAAGAAATCCCTACATCTCCCCCCATTCACCTCCATCCAAAACCACAAACATACCTTCCAGGTGAGGCAGAGCTTCACATTCACATTGTCCAATCTAATCTACTGGGTTTGGTGTGGGTTTCCTCTACATAGATGATACTAAACTCAGAATGGGTAACAGCTTCGCTGAACATCTATGCTCTGCTGCTGGTTCTAAGCAAGGTTCCTGTTGCCAACTATTTCAACTCCCCCAACAATAGATGTCCTCAGACTCATCTAATCTATTGTCAGAGTAAGGCCAAATTTGGTCTTGAGAAACAGCACCTAATATTCCTCCTGACAGCTTTAAACCTAAACATGGATTTTCTCAATTTTAGGCAATGCCCAACCTCGTCTGTTTCTATCTCTTTCAGTCCTCTAACATTTCTTTCCACCCCTTCCTTGTGGTTTCTCCCTTTGCATGTTTCTCCCCTCCTCACACTGTCTAACTTATAACCTATCACCTCTGGGCACCTCCCATGTGCTTTGTTCCCTTTATATATGTAATTTCTCCTTTTTTAACCTTTGATCGGAAGTTCTGATTTGAAACATTGTCTGACCATGCCTGCCTTTTGGATGCTCTCTTATCTGTTGATTTCCTCCTTGTTTGCTTAAGATTCCATCATCTCCAGCTTTTGTGTTTTTCTGTAGTAGTAGTTTGCCTATTTGCTAGATGAATTTTAATTGTGGAGAACGTGAAAATGTTTTACTGTGCAGTTGAATTTTTGGGCTAACATGATTGGCAATGTCAGAGCATAATAAATCAGCAACTGATTTGCATTTACTTCAACATCAACTCAGATTTGCAGTTCAGTGCTGTCGATGCTCAGCCAACATGTTTTCCCTGAGGTCTGTGACTCCTCAGCATAATATTCAGTTATTTATGGGCTGGCAACGTGAAATTGTACAATATGTACCGTGCTTCCGCTCCAAAGATATCAGATTAGCACAATGTAGAAAGTTCCAAAGGCTCAGAAAGAAGGTTGATATTAAAATCTATAAATCAAAACAAACTTGAAAGGAGATTCAAGATTCCTTTGTGGTCATGTAATAGCACACAAAATGTAAAAAATGCACAAAATGTTACAATACGTAAAATTTGTCAACTTCCTACTGCTGTAAAAGCACATACAGAGAGACACTAGCATTGCCCAGTGGCCCAACAATAAGAGAGAGAGAAGCTTCAGAGGGACACTGAGAGTCTCCAGCACACCCCCAGTCTCTAACCACGCAGCCTCCCATTTGATCCATTGGTAAACCCGTGCTCCCACATCTGAACCTCTGATACAATTGGGAAGCTTTCAGCACCTGCGGGCCCTTTGGGAATCCCTCTTGCCGTCAGTATCCATGAATCCCAGTCCCAAAACCTAGTACCCATGGTCCAGTCTCCAACAGCTCACATCCTGGGGGTTTGAGTCCTTCACTCGCCAGCAGCCGACAGCCTTTGCTGGTCCTTCAGCCGTTGTTCTGCTGCCTCTGCCATCTTTTGTGTAGTGTCACGAGGGAGTTGAAATAGATGGCTTCTCCTCAGCTGGTTTGGGGGGGGGGGGTGTGTGAGGAAGCGCTCTCCTGCCCTGCTCCTGTCCATTAATCCCCCAAAGTTCATAACCCCATGTGGTCCTCTGCTGAGCATGGGCACCACTATCCTAGACACAGACCTTCATGGTTTCTAGATGTTAAATTCATCAACCTGTCTAACAGGCTATAAAAGCCTATGCTGGGTCATGGGCATCACTACCAGGCAGTAGGACCCTGCATCAGAGTGCTCCATCTCCCTTGTATCCATGGCAGTACTGCAGTTACAACAGCTCTGGCAGCACCCCCAGTTTCTCATTGTATCTATTGTTAAAATTGCTGACATTTGATTTGCCAAATCTCCTGTATCCTGAATTTAAAACATTTGATTTTTAATATGAACCTCTCCAATTTTATCTATACTCTCCCCTTGTCTGAACTTCGTGTGGTTGAGCTATACAATAACATTTTCTCTTAATAGTTGATTATTTCTATCAATTAAATTGGGACAAATTAACAATTCAAGCATGTTTTGCTCCAAATTGTCCATGTTTTGCTTTCATTATTTTCTGGATTGTAGGAAAACTCAAATCATTCAATGTTCAGCATGTGGCTGTACAGACTTCCAGCATGCATTGTTTTTGATGACTTGTTCTCTTATATTTGGACATTCCTGATATAATCTAACATCTTATACTGTGCCAAGCAGACACAATGCATGTTGTAAACTGGATATGCAGTTTCCAGCTGTATTTCTTTCATTGTCACTGGAAAACATGTCAAGCTGCAAATCATTGAGAATAATTACCCTTCCATAGGATGGAGACTTCCTTGTTCTCTCTGTTAGTATGGTCATGTGATCACCTACTGTCCTGAGCTCCAAACTTTATTTGTAAATGGCAACAAGTAAAAATGTGTATTGAATTGTCTAATGGTTCAGATATGATGGTCATCTTAATGCAACGGCTGGCACTAATATATCTTTCACTTTCTCTATCACCCCCCCCTCCACCACCTCCACGAACAAGTAAAGCCCTGTTCTAAGTCAAGGAGCAATCTGCCACTGATCCTTGAGACATGTCACCCAGTTACTTCCCCGACTTGCAGTGACTTTGTCTCGTCATTGGTGATTCATGGTCAGTTCACTGTTCCTGACCCGAAATAACTCTATGGCTGACTGTGGGCTTTGTCCTAACTGTTATAAATATTTGGGTGAGAGGTCTCAACTTAAGGTAATACACCACTGACACAAGCAGTAAAACCAGCAGAATTTGATGTAACATCTTGCACTCCCTTTCCCATGCTATTTTGGGCAAACAGTCATTCAATTCTCTTCCTCTTTTCTATCTGGTGCCTGCATTGGTTGACTGATGCAATTTTAATCATTACCATGGGGACTTTTTAGTTGAGGAAATTATAGCATCTAAATTTCTCACCTTGCCCTTTCTTCTGTTGCACCAAGTCAACCCCTTGCCATAAGTCGATAAAGAGTTCCTGCATGCCAGTATTTCCAAAAGCCCCCTTGGGATGAAATTTAAACAAGAACACCTGTATCTTGGGACAGCATCATGAAAGGTAGTTCTTTGCATTAATAAGCAGCCAGTTGGCCAGAGTCATAGAGTGTTTTATAGCTCACCTGACTGCCTGCACTTAAAGTCCTCTGAAAGTTTAGTTTCACCAAAGCACGATGGGAAGCCTATTCATGGAACTGGTCGCAATTAGAGGTTTCTAATAGAACAGGCTTCTCATCACATTAATCTAGGATCTAGGGACAGTGCATTATATTTGTTATATTTAGTTCACATGCAAACCTCCAAATGACATTATCTTTTTCCAGGGTGGACTCAAAGCCCTTTGAAAGAATTTATGTGGCAGCGTGCAATAGCCAAATATGTATGTGTTTGTTCATAGTTGTTGTACTTTGCATCAATGTACTGCAACTTGTCGTAATCTCATTCCAAGTTTTAAGTCCTTAATGCAGGAGTTGCTGTAAAACTGAGAAAGAAAAGTTGACTCATCTCTGAAACAAATGCCAGATCTCCCATACACAGAAGAAAATTAATCATGGAAGATCTATTGCTAAAACAAAGCTAATACACTAACTGACCAAAGAGCAAATATTTGATTGATTTGAAGCAATGAAAGACTTCACTGTCAGCCGTAATCATATGCTTAATAATCACCTTAGGCATGGATAATGGTAATTGTCTTCAACATTAATCAGGAATACAAATGAGATTAAATTATTATTGATTACTTTTCCCGTATACCACTGATTTTTGGCTTCAGATGCAAATTTTTTTAATTCTTCGATGTCTCTTGCAATCCACAAATTACTTGTGTGATTACTGTCAGTGTTGTTTGTTTTAGCGAAACTGTGTTTGGTGTCCAAACTGTAGGTTAAATTTATTTTGGGCACTTCCCATATTTGTGAGACTTTTGTTAGGTTGGGAAATTGGATTGTGTGTGATCACATCAGAAATAAACATTTCAGTCTCACAAAGTTAAGGTCAAATATTCTATTTTTATTCCACATCTTCAGCATTACTGGTAATTTTGAATAATCATTCCCTATTTTCACTGCCTCCGAACATAGTTGCCTTGTCGTTTCCATTTACACATCTGTAGACATTCTCTCCCTCTGCAATTTCAAACTACCTTCATTCGCACTGTTCCTGATTCTGTCAAAAGGTTAATGACCTGGAATATTAGTGCCCTTCCTTTGTCCATTAATACTTCCTGACTTGCCAAATGTGTCCCAATGTTTTCTGTTTCTCTTTGAGTAAAGTGCATCATTAATTGGACTCGTGCCCAACTGAGGGTACCTACAAATTGGAGGAACAACATCTAATATTCTGATTGGGCACTCTCCAACCAGATGGCATTAACATCAGTTTCCATTCAACTCCTGCCCCAAGTCTCTCTCTTTTCCCATCCCTCTGTCTCCTTTCCTTCAGCTGCCCACCCTCTTTTCTTCCTTCTCCATTCAGTGAGCTACCTCTCTCCTGGGTCACTTCTCAGCTTTTATTTTTTTCTCTTTTACCCTTCCACCCACATTCAACTATGATCTCCGCCACATTTTTATTCATGTACCTTCCTGCTTTTTGCTCCTATCTTGATTTACAAAGGGCTCAAGCCTGAGATGTTCTTATCTTCCCTCTTATCACATCCAATTAACACTTTTTAGCTGTTGCTCCAGTCTGCAACTCCCACCCTTTATTCAGGTGCCTTCCTAATTTTTGCTTATTTCTTGAAGAAGGGCTCAAGCCCAACATGTCGGTAATATATCTTTACCTCCTATGGACACTTCAACACTGGCTGAGTTCCTCCAACATATATTTGTGTTTTTACTGAATCATTGGTTACCGTTTACTCCATGTGGATGTTGTGTGGTTAATGAGGCCAATGTGGGATTGGTGACTGCATCGAAGAGGCTGGTGGGGCTGGTTATGGGTAGTTTGTGAGGTGGAATGCTTCTTGTCGCACGGTTTTCTGTGTCTTTCTGATGCATACTCTATATACTTGTCTAATAATTGATACCATGTAATATTGGCCCAAAAATCTGTATGATCCATGTAAAAGTTGTCCTCCTATTTTTAGCCCACCAGAACTCCCGACACCCTGGCTGCCCACCCACGCAAGCACCCAATGCCCCTACCACAAATCCTTGCCCACTCATCAGATCTCCTGACGCCCGGATCATGGCCCCTCAACCCAGCCACCTCCCCACCAGAGCTCCCAATGCCCTGACTCTCTCCTAGTTCCTGGCTGTTTGCCCATCCAAGCTCCCCGATGGCCCAAATGTGGACTTATCACCCAGTCCCGGTCATCTGTGCTCCCGACCCTTAGAACAACATGGGTATGACCCATGTAAAAGGTGACCTCCCCAATTCAACCTCAAAAATTGCTCCAAAAAAACTTGAATATTCCATGAATATATGTGCTAGATATAAGGTCCTCAAATACTACTCTGAATGTTTTCTCCTATTTGTATTGTTGTAGACCAGAGACTTCCAGAGACTCAATTCAGAAGACTTTGAGCACGTGCTTGAATATTTTCCAAAATTTACCTGGTAATATCTTCAGCACAGTGAAGAAAAATTGTCTGAATAATACCTGCCACTGGTTGGGTGTTTCATTGAACTTTGCCATGAACAAGTGGCTGTGGCAAATTTCAACGGTGAACTATAGGTCAGATCCCTTGTTAATTTGACCACCAGTCTCTCCATTGAGCGGAACAGTGGAATATTGATAAACTGTGCTGAGGGGCCATATTCAGCTCCTGAGCACCTTTTGTGACCATTACATTGCCTATCCTGAATAAATAATCTTTCCTTTCAATGTTTTTTTTTACTGAAATTAATTTAATGTATTTCTAGAATGTTTTAATATTAATCATTTTTATTTAAAATCATTTGAACATTTGAATAGCTGAATGTTGGTGTAATTTGGAAACCATTAAAAGATCACTAACATGAGCAAATGGTTATCAGCAAGTTTTGAGGATGGAGCCTTGGTAATCTGCTGTCTGAGGGTAAGTTTCAAAAACACATAGAAAATGCTGGTGGAACTCAGCCAGTCTCACAGCCTCCATAAGAGGTAAAACTATATTACCAACATTTCAGGCCTGAGACCTTCTTCAGGTTATAAGCAAAAAGCAGGCAGCCATCTCAATAAAGACTGAGAGAGAAAGGTGGAAGAATGGGAGGGGGAAGAGTCCAGACCAACAAACAGAAGGTGTTAATTGGATACGACTTGAAGAAAGGTGAAAACTGATTTTGGCTCCATGAAATGGAACAGAGGGAAAATGGAAGAGAGAGACAGAACTAGAGGAAAGGAGACAGTGGGGTGAAGATGGTGGTGGGTGGGGGTAGTTTAGCAGAAACTGGAGAAGTCAATGTTACTGCCATCTGGTTGGAGGGTGCCCAGTTGGAAGATGAGGTGTTGCTCCTCCAATTTGCGGATGGTCTCAGCCTGGCTATGCATGAGACCATGGACAAACACATCAGTAAGGGAATGGGATGGGTAAGTTGTCATTCACCTTGTGGAATAGCCACAGAATCCAGGTTGAATGAACTTGTGAAACTATTGAAAGTAAGTGTGGCCACAAGAATTGTAAAGTGGATGACTGGTGGTGTTGAACTAAATTATCATTCATCCCCAGTTTAAGTTAAATGTTAAGGGTGCAGCAAGGATGCATTGGTTAATTTTTTGGATTCATGACAGAGTCCCATGATTCCCCATTTCGAATCACATCATGATTCACAATTTAAACCATTAAAAAATACTAGTCATTAATAATAACTACTTAAATATTCACAACCAAGCAGACATTTAGACTTGTATTGGACTTGTATAAACCAATCTAATTCATTTATTCTCTTTGTGGAGGAAATCTGTCAATATCACCTGACTGAGCTCTATGTGACCCCTGAATCGCCAATGTTGTTGAGTATTAAATTGGTCTGAAATGACCTTGCAATCCACTAACTTTAAAGGCTATAAAGACAATAAATTATTGGCTTCCCAGTGATCCAAAAAAGATGAAGCATAGTATTTTGAGAACAGAATTACACCTTTTAAACAGCATGGTGGAGCAAATTCACAGGCATCTCAAATTCAGTGCATCTTTATTGAACTGTCATGCCCAAACTGAGCTCATGTGGGGTTTGACTAAACCCATATGCATCTATTATTCATGTTTTCTTTTCCAGAGCCTGGGATAAAGGCCAACATTAGCCTTTCAGATTGTGGATAAACTGAAAATTTTCTTTCACTTAGAACTCGGGGAAGAGGATGAAAATTAAATCAAATCTTCAGAAACTTTGATCCCACATGGAGAAATAGCAACAGCACCTCCAAAAGTTAAAAGGCTTGGCACAACAAATTGCTTCAAAGGTTTTTTGAACTTGTTTTGAACCCAATTGTATACTTATCAGAAAACATAACAAGTCCATAAGCAGATTATTTTTTAATTGATGCATTTGACAGTATATTGTTGAAAAATTTAAACAAAAAATTCTGTCAGCATTCTTATTGCGCATTGAGCATTACAGCACAGTACAGGACCATCAGTCTTCCATGTTGTGCTGACCAATATATTTCTACCAATAAAATAATGCTGAACCCTTCCTACCTTGTAACACTCTAATTTTTCTTGTAATTATGTAACTAATTTTTGATTATTGGCTTAGTTTTGAGTGAATTTTCATTCATTTGGCATCTTAATTCCTACTGATGGACTCATGACAAATTTTGCCTACTGGAGAGGTCCCCATTTTTTGGGGGTCCAAAGGTAACCTTTCTTTCTGAATTTAATAAACATTGAAAACCTGTTCCCTTTTTGTTCTCGACAGTGTCTCAGGATTGAGAATGTCTTGCCCACCCCCCCCCCCCTCCAGTGGGCTTTGAGATGATTAATGGATCACAGACTTTTCCATTAAAGGGATGGGTGGAGGCTGATAAGGCTGGTTTGTCTGGAAGGCATGCATCTTCTGTTGCATAAACAGAGCTTCTGTGTCTTTCTAATACATAGATCTATGGTCCTCAATATTACCCTGAATGTTCTTTCTCCTCTTTGAATGGCTGTAGACCAGAAATTCCCAGAAACTTGATTGCAATGTTTGCATTTCTTCAAGACAACTTTGAACACATGTTTGAATATATTCCTGAATCTACCAGGTAATACCTTCTTATGGCAGTCCTCAGAATAGAGTACCTATTTCAAGATTCTGCTTATCAGCATGGCAAGATTGTCCAGTGTTTCTGTTTGAGTGTAACCAGAACATTGACGTGAGGATTTGGTCAACGAGAAGGCCCTAATATTGGCTTCTTACAGTGAATTTGGATGATTTTGGAGAGAGAGCACAGTTGTACATTACCATTCTGACACACCCTTCGGGGAAACATGCAAAATGGGTGGATTAAAGTCTGTGCAATTAATATAGAATGGAAACTGAGACATTTTTAAAAATAATGATTTGCATGAGATTTCTGAGAACAAGGCTGCAGACGCTGGAATTTGGAGCAAGCAACAAGCTACTGGAGGAGTTCAATGGATTAGGCATCATCTGTGGAGTCAAAGAGATGGACAACGTTAAGGATCGAGACCCTGCAGCAGGACTGAGAGGTAAAGGAGAGATAGCCAGTAGATCGATACTGGTTATCTCCTCTTTTCATTCTCAGTTCTGAATCAGGATCATGACCTGAAATGCCAACCATCCCTTACCTTAACAGAACTTGTCTGACCTGCTGAGCTCCTCCAGCACTTTGTGCTTGCACAAGGTTTCATAGCTTTGTATATTTGTATATTCTGTGTTAGGTTATTGTACTTTTCCAAGTCATTTCTTGAAAGTGAAATGTTTTATTCTCGTTTTTGTTTCTTAAATTATTATTGTTTTAAATTTGCCATTTTTTATTCTTAACTTATTTGACTGCAGGCTAATTTCAAGTTATTTCCTGAGGGACGAACAGCTTTCTCTAAAATCTTCATTCCAGTACCTTTCATGCATAATATATCCCTTGATTTACTGCAAGCATAGCTGTGAGAAATCTTACCCACCCCCCTGCCTTCAACAAAAGAAATCCTGTTGAGATGTATTGCTATATCCATCTTATTCCATCAATAGGTGGTTTCACTTACGATTTTATCCAGCGTGGATGAATGATTTAATCCAAGGGACTTTGCAATACCCCATAAAAAAGTGGAAGATTATTACAAGGACATTATTGTGATTGTATATTACAAGTTTGAAACACATTTAAGAGGTCCAGATGATATCACAGGCTCTAAAAATAAAACCTCATGCAATTTCATCTTATCAGAATCTGGCAATACAATAGGAATTTGCAGTTTTGTAATAGAGTCGTGAAGATGCTTCCAATTTGTAACTTGCAAGTTCCTTTTTTTCCTTTGGAGTCAACACAGCTATTAAGTTTTGTTGCTCAATATTGTTGTATCTTTAGCTGCCGTTACATTGGGTTGGATCTGCTATTGCAGATAACTTGATTTATGACAGTTTCACTGCACCATGAATTGATTTCTGTTTCACTGTGATACAAGAAGAGTACTCTGGGTTTTTTGCTGCAGTAAGCACAATAGCACTTTAGGACGTATAATTTGGCACTTTCCAGTTTTCATTCAAGAGATGTGAAGCAAAGGTAAAGATGTTGGAGTAGAAATTGAGTAAACCTGGAGAATAGCTGAGGGAGTCACATTTTACCCATTCCAATTAATGCAGAGGGTGCTGAGCACACCTTCAATCATAATCTGCCAACCCTGCCAGAATGAATACTGCCAGTGAACCAAGTGCAACTCCAGTACATTAGACCTAAGGTACGCCTGGATGAATGAGAAAGCGAAAAGGCTGAAATGAGACAGTGGCTTTTGGTTGTGTTTTCTGCTTTTCCTGCCTTTACACTCAAACTATTTCACATGTCCAGTATCAATATCTGTGGGCTCCCATTCAGAAATGCAGGTTGAACTGCTCACTGTGAGTGTTAGTGGGCAGAGTTTGTGCATGCCCCATTCATGGGCATCCTGGCTGTAGATGTGGACCTGCTCATTATTTATCAACCTCCTCTCGATTTGCAAAGTGTTGATTGTCAACACAGCAACCTTTCTTTGATCTTCAACACCAAGGCATCCTTATTCCAAAGTCATTACACATCATCTCCTCAGTAACCCTGGACGTTGGAAACAAAACTAAGTGGCAACTGAAGAGTTTACAGATAGGTTCACTGCCTTTTAATGAAAAGGATGTACAAAACAGACTTATTGTGAATTTAAATGGTCCCAATTTGACTACAAAATTCAGCTTTTTACCATGCCTTAGCTGGACAGTACAGACAAATTTTGGTCCAGTCAGTTTGTTCCTCTATCCTAATTTTAGTGAGCGTACTACAATAGAATGGGATGATATATTGTCAACTTTTTTCTTGAAAGTGAACTATTTCATTCTGTAGTTTGCAACTTTACCTGATGATTGATATTTAGATGCTGTCTATTAAATTATGTGATTCCCTGTAGACCCTGTACATTTTGTGAGTTTCCATTCAAAGATGTGTGCAGTGCTCCGATGGTTTCGGTAATTGGGCAGAGGTCACCAGATCCCGCCGGATTTCCCTTCATTTAATTTTAATTGATGGTAATTTGTGTGGTCCATATATTCATAGTTTACAAGTTCTGTGAAGGCAGTGAGAGATGATAAATTTCACACTTTTATGTGCATATTAAGGTACACTGGCTGATTTCAGATGCTCATTGGGGAATGAGGATTTCTCATCAGATTGAGCTGTGGCCCTGGTACACTGACCTACAATGTTAATGAGTGCAAGTCCCCACTGGAAATATAGACAATGAATTTAATCCCCTTATTAAATCTCAGCATGCAAGCCAACCTGATGGCATGACAGTTTTAGTCAACTAGATGGATATGAATTGTGTGTCATCTTTCAGCCCCTCCAGTCAATGATTTGAGCCTTGATGATCAGCCAAGTGTTGAACAGAGTTATATAGCGTGGAAATGACCCTTTGACCCACCAAGTCAGTACAAAGTATCAAGTGCCTAACAACACTAATTCCTTTTCCCACTACTCAGCCATAGGCATCTCTGCCTTGGAGTTTTAAATGCTCGACTAAATACCTTTTTCACGTCATTAAAGTACCTGCCTTCAGCACGCCCTCTGGCCGTGTGTTCCAGATCATGCTTCCTCAAGTCCCCCTGACATCTTCTACACTTTATTTTAAACCTATAGCCTTTGGTTATGGACATCTCTGCTCAGGGGAAAGATTCTTACTATCCACTTTATGTCCCTCATAATTTGTGCCTCAGCCTTCATTCACATCGGGTTCCCTCCACCTTCTCTGTTCCGACTGTCCATTCTCTCCTCACTCATCTGGGTAATGACTTGCTGAATCTCCTCTGCACCTACACCTCATGCCCTTCCGAGCTTGTGGGAACCAGAACTGCACACAGCTGAGGTAATATTTCATATGATTGTAGTATAATATCTTGCCATTATGTTTTAGTCCTAACTAATAAATATAAGAATTCCATGAGCTTTCTTACCACCTTTTCTACCTGTGTTGCCGCTATTCTACAGTTTAAGACTATCCTCCTCCACGTCAAGCCCAGCAGTTCTCATATTATTGGTGCATATTCATTGATGTATGAGCTGACAACAGAAAATACTGGTGGTGCAAAAACTGCTCTCACAAAGAAACTCCTTGCTTCCTTTTCACAAGTCCACTTTTGCATCCAGTTTCCTGATTTGTTCTTCATCCTGTGAGGCTGAGGATCCCAACTCTCACTACAAATGTACACAGTGGGCAAAAAAGAAGTGGAAGGATTTCCAACCTCTCCTGTTTTTGGTGTCTCTTGGTCGAAACTTGGGCTTCCTGCTTCTCCTTGCCTCCTCCAATGCCCTCATGAAGCAACAGAATGCAGAGCAATGGTTTTGCAAGAATAAAAGATATGTAACTATAAAATAACTACACGTGGCAAAGATGGTAGCAGAAGAAGCCACAAAGATATCAAGCATCAATCTGTCCTTCGGCATCTGTTCCACATTTTTGTCAGGCTTTTCTTCTCCCTTAGCTTTCCTGTGTCTTGCGATACTCCCAAGAATTTGTTACTGCAACAATCAGGCAAATATCCAACGGTATTGGCCAGAAGTGCCCCAGCAAACAGCAAACACTTTTTTAAAAAAAAGAGCAGCATTTGCTCCCTTCGCGCACACAGTAAACATGCCATACTGGATTCACTGACACAGAAGCAAAATAATAGGTCAGTGGTAAACTGGTAATTTAAATAGATAAAGCCAAAATTGTAACAATCTGCAAACAATGTTTGTTGCTCCCCTATTCCAGCTCCCAATTCTGTAATCTCTTGTGTGTCTGAAGCCAAAATTATGTTTGCATTCATTCATAATCCACCTGCCATTTCACCTAATTATTTCAAGGAATTTCAAATGTTACATTGACAATTTGTGTTTTTAGTCGAGAATTATTTTATTTCCCTGTGCATTTTCTCATGCCTTCAAGCAATTACTCCCATGTATATCATGTTACTGGTGGACTAATAACTTATTGATTCACCAGATTAGCTCTCAATGGAAGCACAAGTACCATTTACAATTTACCAGACAAAAAAAAAGTTGTTTTACATCTCCTTAGTTATAAATGGTTGGTTTAAATGGACTTGGGTAATTTAAGCTCGCATCTGTTAAAATTGTTGTTAGCAATATTTTTGGTGCTTTTGCTGAGAGTTACTGCGGATAAAGATTCAGCTTTTTTTGAAAGAAAGGGAACTATAGTGTATGTACCCTCAGAATGAAAATCAATTTATTGTTTAGCGGTTCCAGATCACTGGGTCCAATGTTGCGAACACTGACGTTGATTAATGCCCAGAGTGAATGGTGAGAATATAACTGTCTCAGTTCAGAAAAGCTTACCTCAAGCCCAATGACTAACTTTGGATTATTAAAGTTTATAACTCACCTAACTACACAGTGGCTAGAAATAAATTAGAGGTTTATTTAAAGGTTGTTGGTGTAATGCCAAATGGAAAAAAAAATTCAAAAATGAGAAAAGATGGCTCGCTTTTTTGATTTTCTTCATATGGAACAGGGAATATTACAGCACAGTACAGACCCTTCAGCCCATGATATTGTGTCAACCTATGTAATTTTCCCTACCTCACACCCATGACCATCTTCTTCTATCATCCATGTGCCTATAAGAGTCTTTTGAATCTACTGATTGTCCCAGCCTCCACCATCACTCCTAGCAATGCATTCATCACTCTGTGTGTGTGTGTGTGTGTGTAAAAAATACCTCTGATATCTCCCCAAAACTTTCACCAACTCACCTTAAATTTCAGCATCTTGTTTTTAAGAATCTGCTCTCCCTCAGAATACCTTCTCAGAATATCCTTGAGGAAATCCACAAGTGGTGGTGTTGTTTGTCCAACTTCTTTCGGCCCTTTTCTTTGCGAAGTGAAATTAATCTTGTGGGTCCAAGATTGTGGCAAACCCCCAAACTGTGCTGAATCTTGCAATTCTTTCCATTGTACCATTATTTTTTTGTACCGTCGACGTAATTCACCTCACTCTGTTGCCTCGTTCCTTTGCTGTGGCCCTTTCCATTATATTAGATGCATTCCTCGATCTCACCCAAGCTGTCTTTCTTCGTATTTTTGACCCAGGTAGGAAGGAAGTATTGATATCTTTATTAATTGTAGCAGATTTTTTTTTCCAAATTGTAGCTAGCAGTTGTCGTTTGTCCTTGATTGCCTGGAGGTGATGGTGGTGAGCTACTGTATTGAACATCTGCAGTTTGTACTGATACAATTGGAGGTGGCTTGCTAGAATAGTTCAAGATCAGGGGGGCAGTGCTAATTTTTTTCGGTGCTGGAGCTCACAAAAATGGTGACAAGGAGGTGCCCGGAACGGCCCCACTAGGGGGCGGCACTCTGATGAGCTCTGGCAGCACTGTGCCCTTATTCAGGATCAGCCCATTGTGTTACCAGAAAAAAACAGGGATAAGTGATCCTGGATAAGGACAGTCTGACAGATTCGTGAGCCAGTTATACTTTATAAAATTTTGGCAAACTTGTGGCCATGTTTATTCATTTGTCTTTTCAAATAAATTCAAATGATCACAGTAGGATTTAAACCAATAGTTTTACTGCACTAGGTAAATAATATAACTATGTATGTACACATGGTATATGTAGTGGTTAGCGTAAAATGATTGAAGTGCCAGCGGCAAGGGTGGAATTCGGCACTGCCTTCCAAGAGTTGGTACGTTCTCCCAGTGACCTGCATGGATTTTCTCCTGGCGCTCTGATTTCCTCCCACCCTCCAAAAACGGAAGGGGTCAGTAGGTTAATTAGATGTAAATGTGTGGCACAGGCTTTGTGGGCTGGAAGGGCCTTTGACCGTGCTGGATTATTAGTAAAAAAATCTGCTGAAATGCAAAACCTTTAAATATTGTCTGTCCATTTGAGAGCAGAACGGAAAGACAGAAGAGTTTGTGATGGGGAGGACATTAGTAAAGGAGCCGCCTTCACTGGAACTCACTAAAATGTGACATTATTTGGATTAAAATCATGACCTGCATGGATTTTCTCCTGGCGCTCTGATTTCCTCCCACCCTCCAAAAACGGAAGGGGTCAGTAGGTTAATTAGATGTAAATGTGTGGCACAGGCTTTGTGGGCTGGAAGGGCCTTTGACCGTGCTGGATTATTAGTAAAAAAATCTGCTGAAATGCAAAACCTTTAAATATTGTCTGTCCATTTGAGAGCAGAACGGAAAGACAGAAGAGTTTGTGATGGGGAGGACATTAGTAAAGGAGCCGCCTTCACTGGAAGTCACTAAAATGTGACATTATTTGGATTAAAATCAAATGCGATCAAAAGTGAGGAATTTTCAGGTATTACAATTTTTGCTCCAAGTCCTTTGTATGTTTGGCATGCCAACACATAGGGACTGAGATAGGAGCAGTGGCTACTTCCTTTGTTTTCATTCCCCACAACAGGCTGATGTTGAAACTGTTTCCATCGTGAAGTAAGCCTCTACATGAATAAAATGGACTCTGGTCAGCCGGTCCTTGGTGGTTGCTGAGAATGTTTTCAAGCAACCCTCCTTCAGGACCTTCCACCGGATTCCAACTGCACCTTCCATTTGCAATGGGTCAATATTCTGCTTCTCCACAACCCAATCGAGGCCGACTGCCAGTCAGTCGACTGGAACCACCAGCAATCACTTCCACTTCTGATTACATGTTAGCCATTAATCTTATAACCTGGCTATGAATTAGTCACATTATATGCATGCAGCTACTGCTTATTTTAGCTAAGGATCTTCAATTTTGCTAATTTGGTTGATATTTGCTGCAACGCAAAAGCATATGTTGACATAAGGAATGTTGGATCATTATTGAGTCAACATTAAGAGAAAGAGATAACTGAGGGAGTGTAAAGATCAGGAGATTACTGAGGGAGGAGAAAGAACAGGAGATTACAAAGAGGTTAGAAAGCAAGAGATTACTGGGAGACTAAAAAGAAGGGTATTACTGCGAGAATAAAGAGTAGGAGATTACTGAAGGAGTGTGAAGATTAAGCGATTACTGAGAGAGATTAAAGGCCTGGATATTACTGAAAGAGAATAAACAGCAGGAGATTATTGAAGCAGAATAAAGAGCAGAGACAATTAAGAGTATAAAAAGTATGATATTGCAGAGGCAGAATAAAGATCTGTTTATTGAGAGAGGCCAGGGATTTATAAGACTTTGGTCCCGTTAGTTTGTCTGACACGTTTCTTCGAGAGATATTGATGATATTTAATTCCTCATTGGTATTATTCAAGATTCCTTTATTGTCATGTAATAATGCACAAAAGTCATCAATTTTTACCTGCTGTAAAGACACACAAGGGGTGTTGTGAGGCATTCCCAACAATAAGACAAAAAGAAGCAAAAGAGAGTCCCTCCAGGGTGTTGGTGGATTTGTCTCCAGTGATCCTGCAACGCCTGCAGCCGCACAGCCTTCTGTCCGATCTGCTGGAGAACCTGAGCTCCCAGATCCAAAAACTCCAACATGGTCAACAAGATTTTAGCCCCCCACTCCCCTCCCCCCACTGAGGCCCCTTCAGGATTCCGGGCTTGCCCTCGGCACCCTCTCAGTAGCTGCCGGGCTCCAGCAACAATCAGCCTGCTGTGGGTCCTTCAGCCTCGATGGTCTGCCATCATGGTCACCTTTCCCATAGGGTTGTCTCCTGGGCTTCTCCTTTTCGGGGCAGGGGTGTGGGTGGCGTTCTCCCACTCTGGCGTCAGACTGTTCATCCCCCAAGGCCTGCACCCGCTTGTGGATGGCCTTCCATCATGGGGGCCACCATCTTGGACATGACCTCAATTCTTTCAAGATGTTTAAAAACATTATCCAGCATTAATGGGATATCTGTAGTATCTTCTCTTCAAAGGGAGGGAAGTTACTGAGGAGTATAAACTACACAAAATTATAATTAAATGTTGCATCTTGCCAAACAAGCTGGTGCTTTCCAATTTATTCAAGATTCCTTTGTCATGTACACAATGTGCTTTCCTTTGTTTGCCTAATCATAACTTGTCCCTTAGTTTCCTGCAACGAGTGTAGACCAAGAGTAGAGACTACCAGAAGGATGCACAAACTAACCAGCATGAGCCTACTCCCGAAGTCGGTTTCAAAGGAATTATGTAGTTGCAGGGGAAAGATGTGTTATTGTTTGTTAAATATTCTCTGCAAGCAAAAGGCCAAGAGCCAGTTTTCATGCAAGCTGTGTTTCTGACCAGCTGGTCCACAACAGACCCAATCCAAGTGTAGACTGGATCTGGACAGGGATTTAATCACACTCAACGACATGAGCATGATGCCTGACATCAGACTCCATCTTTCTCTGTGCAATGTTGCAGAAATGGGGCTGACCTAGAGTACAAATATAAAATGTTTTGCTTCTGCTACTTCCACTCAATGATCAAGGATTCTTCATCTTCAATCATTTTTTTTTGTCTTTTTTAAAAATTTTTTTATTTTTCACACTATAAACCATATTGATCAAGATACATACATTTTCCTCCTCCCTCCCTCCCTCACCTCCCCTCCCATTTATTTAAAGTTCAGAATATAAGATACATTAAACCCATTAAACAATGTTGTCACTCAATAAAAATAAACAAGAAATTCCACTGAGTCAGTTCTTTTCATTATCTTCTCCTGTCATTTTAGGTGGTAGATGTCCACTGTAGAGCAGTTCTTTATTTGTCATCCATATCCTGAACTACTCTAAGCTCTCACCACCTACAACAGACTGATCATGTATATGTAACTGATAAGAGGCAGTGTCTGAAGAAAGCAGCCTCTATTATTAGGGACCCTCACCACCCTGAAGCCTGAAGATATCCACGCAGCACTACAAAAACAGCTTCTTCCCCTCTGCCATCAGATTTCTGATCGGACAATTAACCTGTAGACACTACTATTTTTTTCTAATTTTTGCACAGATTATTTATTTTTAAATATTTACGGAACCATCTTGTGTAGCAATTTTGCACCTGTAATACATAATATTACTGCCGTGAAACAACAAATTTTGTGACATGTTCATGACAATAAATCTGATTCTAATTCTAATTGCGAGATTTGCCGCATCTTTTTTTTAAATCTGTCCCCATCTTTACAATTGTGTTTACCCCGCCCCCCCCCCCCCACCCCACAAAACCATTTATTGCTGTATTTAAAATACTTTGGGAATTGTAGCCAGCACCTTTGAAATCTCTCATCTTTATTTTTGTTAACAATCTACTATACGTGCAATTAGGATTTAGGTATTTTTATTATAAATTTTATTTGTTTCTCTCCAGACATTAATTTCAATTTATCATGATGTTTAGTACTGTAACGTTGCTCACAAACTGTTGCAATTGCCACTTAAACCTTTTCATGTGATGGGATTAGATGTTGAAAGAACATAATGTTAATGGAAATTCTCCAGAAAATACTTTTTAAAAATATCCTTCTTCTACACTTGGCTGCAAAAAAAAAATCAATACACTATTTACTAATGGTGCAGCTAAAGTCATCTATTAAACGGTATGGTTCTTGCATCTCTTAGTAATTTCTTTGCAATCGGCTCTTCTACATACCAGTTCATCATCCATACAGCATAAGTAGTCAGATAGCCATTTATTGTTAGTGAACACAAAATAGATACTGTAGTTTCAGTCTTGAACCAATTGTTGTCTTTCTTGCACAGTAATGTTTTTCATAATCCAACTTCTCAATTCTGTTGTAATGTTCCGTTTATTTCCTTACTGCAGTGCACCCATAAATATTAGGTATAAATATTTCCCCTTTTTTTTAAGCCAGCTTTCAATTATCATGAGTATGTGGAGCTCATCAATGTAGTTAGGATTTGAGTGATTTTATTATTTTCCACTCTGTCTCTCCTGCACCTCGAAGCAATATCTTTGTACTCTTCTGTAGCGTGAATAAAAGCTCTCATGACTGGAGGGAGACCAAACTTTTATTAGCTTATAGCTATGGGTAGGGTTCAACAGTAGTCTTCAGAAGGGTTCTGGGTTTAGGTGGGAAACCAGGGTTATATGTGGGAAGATGGGAGGCAGAACTGGGAGGCAGGGCCAGCCATCAGCACAACACCCTACCAGTGAATCCCCGTTCACTGCATTCACCCATTCCTGTAGAATTTAGGGTCTGTGAATGAAGACAGAGAACATAGGTTAAGAAATTTTAAAAATATACAGGTTATTTACAAATTTACAAGTTTAAGCGGTCCGGGGGTGGGGGTAGGGGGTGGTCTGAAGATTATGGTGGAGTGCCTTAGCACCAGGGGGCCTTGGACTCCTTGGTTCTCCTGGTCCTCTTGTGAGGGAGGAGAGGTGGACTGGATCTCCGGCTCGATGATGGAGGGGGGTGCACTTTCCTCCTGAACTGAATCCCCCGAGGCCCTGACTGGGGGTGGTGAGAGTGATCTCTGTGGATCGCAGGGCACCTGAGGCAATGGACCCTCTGTTCTGGTGGGCGCCAGGTCCCTGATGGTGTCCTCCCTGCTATTTGGGTACTCCACGTAGATGTACATGGGATTGGCATGCAGCAGTTTCACCCTTTCCACCAGAGGTTTGGTCTTAATTCTCCTCATGTGTTTCCTAAGAAGGACTGGACTAGGAGTGTAGTTCCTGATGCCAACCTTCTTTTGAAAGTGAATAGGAGCTCGTGAGGAGTAGTGTTGGTTGTGGTACATAGTAGGGTCCATATGGAATGGAGTCCCATAGGGAAGACTTGCTGCTAGTGTTAGTCTGGAAGGCCTTTTGACTTCAGGTCCAGTTTGACAGCCTTCCATACTGTGGAATTCTTCTTTTCAACCTGCCCGTTCCCCTGGGGAACTAGTAGTCCTAATGGATGCAATCCTTCTCACCAGCAGGAACTGACGTAGCTCGTCACTCATAAAGGATGAGCCCCGGTCGCTATGAATATAGCTGGGATACCCTAACAGGGTGAAAATGGAGTCTAGGGTCTTTATAACTGATGAAGTGGACATGTCTGGGCATGGGATGGCAAACGGGAAGTGGGAGTACTTGTCAATGACAGAGAGGAAGAAGGAATTCCTGATGGTGGAGGGGATAAGAGCATTCTGGATCTGTTCTTCCTCACAAATGTGGCCCATAGCCGCTTCGTACCGCACTTCTTGGCGAGTGTCCACAGATCCATCCAGCAGGTAGTCATTGATGGTCTCTCCTGGCCACTGGCGATATAGAGCGAGTTGATGGCTCGCTAGGACCCCGTTCTCTGACTTCAAGTACCGAGCCTTCAATGCCTTGATAGCAGCATCATACGTAGAGCAGTCCCTGATGACTCCATACCCTTTCGTCCCTCCCTCGAAATGAGTGCAAAGCTCCCGAGTTCATCGGTGTGGAAGACGTCTCTGGTCGCGTTCAGGTAGGCCTGGAAGCAGTCTAGCCAGAACGTGAACTTCTCAGCCGCGTCAGGGGACAGAGGGGTCTATCAGCAGCGTACCTGGCTTGAGTAGCGCTTCCATCATTAGGGAATAAGCTAATAAAATTGTAGCATGAATAAAAGATCTCACAACTGGAGAGAGAACAAACACTAATTAGCTCATAACTGTGGGTAGGTTCTCACATTCATCTTCAGAAGAGTTCTGGGTTTCAGTGGGAAACCAGGGTTATATGTGGGAAGATGGGGGTGGGACCAGCCATCAGCACAACACCTTACCAATGAATCCCAGTTCACTGCATCCGCTTTGTAGTCTCTGCTTACCTAACCCCCACAAGGAATTAAATTCAATCCTTCCCTACACCACTGGTTAACTTGTCCACAAAGATATTGATCTCATATTTATTCATTTACAATCTCTCTGCCTTCAACAGTTCACATAATTAGAACAGCATTATTACAGGGTTCGAATCCATCACTGCTTCTATGTTTCCCCTGTAGCCGCGCGAGTTTCTTCTGGCTGCTCTAGTTTCCTCCCATGTTCCAAAAATGTTGGAATTAGCAGGTTAATTTGTCACATGGGTGTAATTGGCCTGAGTGGGCTTGTAGGCTGGGAGGGCTTTTTACCAGAAATTAAAACCGATCCCTTGTGCTATAGAGTTGGTACTAATGACTGAAAACCTCTCTCATACACCATCTCTTTAACTTGCCCTCTCACCTCTTTTCTGCTCTCACAATGACACTACAAATAATCCAGAGGCAACCATGGATCTGCTTCTTAATTTCCTCCCTAGCTTCCTGAACTCTAACTACAGGAATTCCATTCTTCTATGTTATTTCTGATATCTAAATCTACCCATTTCCTGTTGCACTTTGTTCTGCAACTTATGCACCGGGGAGACGCCATATCAAAAGGAAGCGAAGCATCCATACGCAATATCCCCATGAGCCCACGCAAGAATGGGATTACTGGAGCAATGAATTAATTTGAAGTATAGAGGCTGTTGTACAGAATGACATGGGCTAAATATACATAAAGGTGTAACATCTAATCTTCCCTCAAAATTTAAAAAGTAGTATTGGATGAAAATGTTTGACTATTTTTGGCATGGTTGAGAATATTGGATAAGTCATAGATTCCATTGATGACACCCCTTTCATGATGGGGAACATCAGTAGAGAGTGTGACCTTGGAACAGTCTACTGGAAAGGAATGTATTTTTGAGTGTTCAATGAGTGATACTTGTGGCATTTCACCATCTTCAAGAAAGAAGAGATCCAACTCTCATAACTACAGAGGGGTGGCCTTGTGGCCCACCACTGGGAAAGTCATCGCCAGGGTCCCCCTCAACTCCTTGCCTCCAAAACTTGAGAAGATATCTGTCATTGCTGATCCCAAAGGAAGGAAATGTTGATCATGTTGTTCAGAATAATTCATGAATAGCACAAAGGGTAGGGCTCGAAGTAGGATTAGCATCTGCACATCCAAAATTCTGATCCTGCCACACATGGTGAAACTCAAATTATTTTCTTGAATCTTGGAGTGGGGATTGAATTCAATACCTTGTGCCTGAGAACCAAGAGTACCTGAAAATGGCATGTAATCACTGAGTAAGAAAACAATCTCAACATGGATAAAATTTAAAAAAAGGTTAAAAAAAAATTTAAAAACACAAAACATTTTATTGGAAGACTTGAATACTATATAATGATTGAAACTGAATGAACGTAATGTCTGCTTTGCATTTCTGTGCTGTGAAGCTTTGACCTTGAAGTAATACTTGTTCATACTTTTCTAAAAACCTCCCAAAATGATGAATGAAAGAGCTTGCCAGAAGAATTTATGTACACAAGGTTATTAAAATAAGGAACACATTACAACAAGTGTCCGATGTAGCCAATTAAATCTCAACATTAGCAGATAGATTAAATAAACATTTATAGCAAAATATGAAATAGCTGTGGGGTAGCAATAATGAAATGATTCATCGTTCAGCTCCAGTGTAGAGGAGCTGCACAGGTACAATAGACTGGAGGAAGTTGTAACTTCCATGATTGCGAGAAGTATCATATGCTTGAAATGTCAAGTATCCTCTTGGTATTATGCTTTGATCACATTTAATTATTCTTAATAAATCTCATCGAGCTCTATGGGTCTAGGACTTACATCATTAAGTTTCATGGGGAGAATGTGCATGTACATTATAAAGCCTGCGGTGACTGGTCAGTGAGTGACAGGAATTGGTAATGAGCTACCCTGAAGTGAAATGGAATAGCTACAACCGGCTCGCTTTCATATATCGCAACATCACTGAGACAATCACATAAAATTCAATGCCTCACAAGAAGGTTTGCAGGATCTCTGACCAGACATGATCTAACAACTATGTGCATTATGTTTGCCCGGCACCATCATATCAAAAACAGAGGAGTCCTCTGTGGGGTGGGGGTGGGGGGTGGGAATTAAGCCTGGAGGGGAAAGAAGGGCTAATATTTGAAAAACATTATGCCCACAAATTTCTCCTGATAAAATAGTTCTCATTTGAAGGGTTTTCAAGTTCAAGTTTTCTGCCACATTGGTACTGAATAGGTTCACAAGTAGTCAAGCATGTCAGCTGTACAAAGTAGCAGGGCACATGCTCAGTTTAGGATTATAATATGAAAGGTTAATTTGTCAACAGTAAGGCTAGCCTTAGAGCACAGTTAGGGATTTTTTTTTCCCCATAGCCCAGTGGTTCTCAACCTTTTTTTCTCCACTCACATACCATTTTAAGTAATCCCTATGCATAAGTGCTCCTTGATTAGTAAGGGATTGCGAATACGTGAGTGGGAAGGGAAGGTTGAGAACCACTGCTCTGGACCCAATTGCTACTGAAATATTTTGCTTGAAAAAAATTGTCATTGGCCCCTTTCCTTTGGAGTTATGAAACTGTGCACATAACGAGCCAAAAAGGTATGATTAAAACAGTGGTTTTCAAACTTTTTCTTTCCACACACATCCCACCTTAAGCAATTCTTACTAATCACAGAGCACCTATGGCATAGGAAATACGTAAAGTGGGATGTGAGTGGAAAGAAAAAGGATGAGAACCACTGGCATAGCCTGAAGGCTGCAGGGAAGAAACTGTCCTTAAGTCTGTTGGTGCACACTTTCACACTCTTGAACATTTCCTTTGAATGTCTGAGGGCAGCGGGAGATATCGTTGGAGAAGAGGGGAAGCTTGTGCCATGTCCTGTACTTCATTAGCCACCCTCTGTAGCTTCTTTTGATGGCACACTTCCAGATGTTGTTGAATGACATGGGCATTCTCAGAAAGTCGAGGCACTGGCGCGCCTTCCTGACCATCACAACAATGTGATTGGTCCAGGTCAGGTCATGGGAAATGTTTACTCTCAGGAACTTGAAGCCATCTTCTGTCCCCACTTGAGCATTATTGATGTGGACAGGGGTGTGAGTGTCACACTCTCTGAACTGATGTTGAGAGAGAGGCTATTTTACTGCTTGACTCTCAATCTCCTTTCTGTATTCTGTGGTGTGATTATCTGAGCCTACAATTATATTGGTGTCAGCAGATTTTGGTTTGCAGCATGTTACTTCACTAAGCAGGGCCTCTGTGCTGAATCCTTGAGAGACTGCAGATGCTGGAGAAACTGTTTGTTCAGTGGGAGTAATCCTTCACATTCCAAACACTGACCATTCTTTATCTCTGACTGATGCTGTTCGATCCACTTGGTTTCTCCAGCAGATTTGGTTTTTTCCTTCGAATGTCCACATCAATTGGTTACCCAGTGAGCCAACACTTCATGAGCACCGATGACAGAGAAATTATTCCCTCACTGAGAGCCCCACCTCCGTCCCCTCACTCAGATGAGGTGATCCATGTGCCATTCAGTCATGCATGCATAGGCTCGAGAAGGGTAGAATACAATTGGTTTTGTGCAGTTCAAATCACAATTTAACCCAGTTGGAGGGATTTGTTATTGTATATTATGTCAGGAAAGAAGAAATAAATGTATACCGCTCTGGGATTGAATTCAGCTCATTTTTATGTACTCCAATTGATAAAACTATGGATGGTTAATGATTGACCTTGAATCAATGGAATGTTTTCAATATGCTTCTGAAAAGGCAACAAAAAAGATACGGTGCCATGCATAAAACGTGTATACACCATGCAAAGTGTTTCTCATGCATACAAATCCACCAAACTGTAGATTTTAAGCCTATCTGAAGTTTGGGCCTTCCATCTGAAATGCTAATTCTTTTTTTCTCTTTTCACAGATATTGTCAAAACTGCTGAGTGTTTTCAGCTATCTTTTTTTTGTTTTTATCTCACTTCTCCTTCATGTCCTTTCTTCACAATGTTTAGCTGCTTTTCCATTGAATTATGTAATTTGCCCAGTAATGTTTCTAACTTAACTGTCAGACATTCAACTGAAACCATTTTTAAAATGTGTTAACATCCAACTCAAAAATTATATTACAGTGAGTTTTCCTGTTTAAGAGACCAGTAATCTCTTCAAGGTCCTGACGCAAAATATTGGTTGACCATTTCTCTCCATGGATGCTGCAAGATTCATTGAGTCCCTCTAGTTTTTCATTGTTCACTCAAAATATCAGCTTCATTGTCAGACAAAATATATTTCTGAAGATATGCTCTTTCCAATAAAGGGCTTGCTGTATAGAGATTTATCCAGCATTTTTATTGCAATGGTTTTCAGTTGTTTACTTTGGATAGATACAAGCAGCAACATTTTTTTTGTGGCCTCTGTCAGTCGTGGTCAAGCCAGGGTAGAGATGATATGGAGATTTGTTACCCACCCCCTTCCAAAGGAACAATATAAGTCGATACATTTGGTGCCAGAAGCATCACAGGGGTTTCTGTGCCAGTGCTGGGAGCAGCAGTCAGCCACCTTTGGTACACTGACTCCAGACTTTTCCACAGGGTTTACTCCCAAAGCCTCTCCCGTGAGAGGGTATAGCCCCAAGGCAGTGGAGGTTTTAAATCAGAGTTTTCCTTCTCCATCCATGGTTAACGAGCCCCAAGGAGCCAGTGCCAAGGTGCCAGTGACAAACCTTTGCCCCTTCTACTGTCAGAGAACAGCTCTGCTGGGCATAAGGACTATGCCACACGTGAAGGCCAGGAGATGGACTTGGTTTCCAGAGACTGTTTGAGACACATGCCATGAAGAGCATTTGTGTAGCAGTGGGAGCTCATCCCCACTATCATCTTTTAGGCAACATTTTAATAGCCAAATTAAGTTTGTTTCCCATTTTATGCTTGAACTGCCCAATCATCTGCTTCCTTTCCCATTATGTTTACTGGCATATGATGAGTCTCCCATGCTGTTGAATACAGTAAAACCCCTGTTATCTGGAATTCAATCAACCGGCAGCCTCAAGAAACTGATAAAAAATACAGAAGTATAAAAGAGGCACATCTTACCATTAGTTTGTCAATCTCAGATATCTGGAAAATTCACTTATCCAGCATTTACCAATCCCCACAGGTGCCGGATACCAGGGGTTTCTCTGCATTTTTACAAATCTATTCCCAGGAAAATGCTATTAGACTCTAATCTTGCAAAAGTCATCAATCTCTCAAGCTTGTTATGTTGACCTGTAAAGAAAGCTCCATGATATTTTGTGTTAAATATGGTGAAGCACAATTTTGGAGTGGATTGATAGAGCTTAGTACCAAATCCTATTTCTGTGTATTAATCCATGAAATTGGACTCTCTTCTACATGTTGTTTCAGAAAAATTGAGCTAAAATAGCTTGAATTTTTTGCATGATATGTGTGTATATTTTAATCATGACTCAAGTTTGCCATTTTCAGAGAAGGAATTGTGAATGTATTGCTTATGCATTGCATGTATCCAAAGCAGATACAGCATTGATATCATTCCTTGTGCAATGTTGATTTGATACATTGGTTTCTAATTGGACCTCAATTCAGCGAATGTCAGACTTTTAAGCAGTTAGAGAAAATTTGGAGGAACGCTTTGTTGCATTTTTAATATCACCATCACATGCTGTCAGGGGCAGTTGCTAATTTAGACATAGTGCCCTCATTTCAGGGCACCTTAATGTTTGGGACATTTGACTTCACAGATGTTAATGAGTACTCACGGATGTTTAATTGCTTCATTGGTGCCGATATAAGAGAGCTAGGCTTGCTTCTAAACTTTTAATTATTTTGGAGTCTGCAGTTGCCATTTTTCAACATGAGGACCAGAGTTGCGCCAATGAAAGTCAAAGAAGCCATTATGAGGCTGAAAAACAAGAAGAAAACACTAAGAGACACCACCCAAACATTAGGATGACCAAAATCAACTGTTTGAAACATCGTGAAAAATAAAGAGCATGCTGGTGAGCTCAGTAATCGCAAAGGAACTGATATTCCAAGGAAGAACTTCTCTGCTGATGAGAGAAGAATTCTCATCATAATGAAGAGTAATCTATAAACGTTATGTCCGACAGATCAGAAATGCTCTTCCGAATCCATATGTGGATGTGTCAATGAATACGGTCCGCAGAAGACTTCATGTACAGAAATACAGAGGCTACACTGCAAGATGCAAACCATGGCAAAGGTGGTATGCTTTGCATCTTCACAGTTCCTTCATGGTTCCACAGTTTTCTTATGCCATCACTGATATAGGATATGCTTGGTCTCATCTGTCCACAAGACCTTTCTCCAGAATTCTGCAGGCTCTTTTCAATACTTGGCAAACTGTAATCTGGCCATCCTTTCTGTGGCTTATTAATGGTTTGCATCTGGAAGTGTAGCCTCTCCATTTATTTTCATGAAGTCGTCTGCGGACAATAGTTATTGACACATCCACATCTGCTTCCTGAAGAGTGCTTCTGATTTTGGGGGATTTTTCTTCATTATGATGAGAATTCTTCTCTCATCAGCAGTGGTGGTCTTCCTTGGAGTACCAGTCCCTTTGCAATTACTGAACTCATCTGTACGCTTTTTCTTCTTCATGATGTTTCTAACGGTTGATTTAGGTAATCCTAATGTTTGGGCAATGTCTCTTAACTATTTTATTCTTGTTTTTCAGCCTCATTATGGCGTCTTTGACTTTCATTGGCGCAACTCTGGTCCTCATGTTGAAAACTAAAGACTCCAAAGGTGATCATAAGCTTAGATAACTTTCTTATACTTGTACCAATGAATCAACTAAACATAACTGAGTTCTCATAAATGCCTGTGAAGCCAAATGTCCCAATCATTATGGTGCCCTGAAATGAGGGGACCATGAATAAAAAGTACTCTAATTTCTACACGCTAAAACCAAAATGTATACAAATATCCTTGAATTAAGTCAGGAAAAATTTGTATTTGCCCCAAACATTATGGAGGGCACTATACATGGCATCACATACAACCCTGATATTATTTTCCTGCAGGTGAGGCAGAATTATCATTTATATGTAGAGCAAAAAATATGTATACAGGTACACAATTCTTCAACCGGAATCCTTGAGGGACAGTGTGTTCCGAATTCTGGATTTTTCCGGATTTCAGAACAAAAGCCAGCTGCCCCAGATTTAAGCCCACCCAAATTGTGCTGCCGTATCCTTCCAGTCGTGCTGTCATCTCTCACCCCCTTGCCCACCCTAGTTGTGCTGCCGTCTCTCTCTCTCTCCGCCCACCCAAGTCGCGCTGCTGTCTCTCTCCCCCCGCCCATTCAAGTCATGCTGCCGTCTCTCTCTCCCCTCCCCCAGCCTACCCGAGTCACGCTGCCATCTCTCTCCCCCTCCCCCACCTGAGTCGCGCTGCCGTCTCTCCCCCCCATCACCCCCGCCCAACCTAGTCGTGCTGCTGTCTCTCTCCCCCGCCCACCCAAGTCATGCTGCCATCTCTCTCTCCTCCCCCCAGCCCACCCGAGTCATGCTGCCATCTCTCTCCCCTCCGCCCAACCTAGTCGTGCTGCTGTCTCTCTCTCTCCCTCCACTGTATCAACAATAGGAAGAAAATGCCGGTTTTTGGAGCTTGCTAGATTTTACATGTCTGGATAAAGGATTGTGTACCTGTATACATGATGTACACATGTAAGCAAATAAAGAATTGTAAACAGAAAATGTAAACAAACTGACTGTGCAATACAGAGAGAATTTTAAAAATCTATAAAGTGTAAGAGTCCCTATTGAGTTTGTCATTGAAGATTCTGATGGTGGAGGGGTAGCAGCTGTTCCTGAACGTGGTGTTGTGAGTCTTGTGGAACCTATACTTCTTTCCTGATGGTAGCAGTGAGAACAGAGCATGTGCTGGATGATCTGGATCCCTGATGATTCCTGCTGCTCTCCGACACCAGTGTTCCCTGTAGATGTACTCGATGGTGGACAGGGTTTTGCCTGTTACGTTCCAGGCTGAGTCCACTACTTTTTGAAAGGGCATTCTGCTCAGGGTATTGGTGTCCCCATACCAGACCATGATGCAGCCAGTCAACACATTTTCCGCCATACATCTGCAGATATTTTTGACATCATACCAAAGCTGCACAAATTCCTGACGAAGTAGAGGCACTAATGTGCTTTCTTCACAATGTCATTGGTGCATTGGGTCCATGAAAGGTCCTTTGAGATAGTGGGTCCCAAGAACTTAAAATTGCTCTCCTTCACCATGATCACTGAATTGTACACCTCTTATTTGGAATAGGCAATTAGATACTGACTCAACCTGTAAAGCAAACATCCCTTGAAGGAAACAATAAAAAATATAAGGCAATGACTACTTGGGAGATTCTTAGCTGTTTGTCCAAAATCCTGTAAATCCTGACTTGACACACTGTGCAAATTCATTAACATCAATGTGGGGAACGATTCAAGTCAGCACTTTTCATCATATTTGTATGGGCAGTTAGGGATGACGCTGGGAAGACAAATGATCCAATCATTGATTAAATGTAACAAACCTTTTACTCCATCACAATTCCTGTCTTAACTTTCCCTGTTGCTGACCATCTCATCGTCAACTTAGCAGCAGTTGATAATAAAATGTTGTGTGGCAGTAGTTTGTGAGAATCCCAAGTTACTTAGAATGGGGGATATGCTCATATGAAGTGAGTGTGTGAGGACATGGCAGATGGAATATAATACAGAAAAATATGAAGTCATCTACACTGGTATGTTTATTTTAAGGGATGAGAAATTGAAAAGTGTTAGTGTTCAGAAGGACCTGTTATCCTCGTACATTACTCGCTGAGATGTCAGTGGCAGGTACAGCAGGCAGGAAGGTAAAGCAGTGCATTTATTCCAAGAGTTGAATAGAAGAGTAGAGACAATTATATGGGGCTCTGCTGAGATTGCAACTGGAATGGAAATAAAGGGGTGTAAGATTCCCAGATGGGGAGATTATGCAGACTGGGCCCATACACTTGCTTAAAGAATGAGAGGTGATTTAAATGAAACATGCACAATTATCCTGAACATTGAGAGGGAAGCAGTTTCCCCTGGTTGGGGTGTTCAGACATAGGGATTGCAAAATAACAAGCCTGCCACTCAAGACTGGGATGTGCGGAAATTACTTCTCCTTAGGGGTACTCAGTCACTCAAGGCAGAGACTCTTTTTTTTAATATTAATGGAATCTCAAAATATTGGATTAGTGCAGGAAAATGGCCCAAAGTTAAAAGCTCAGATGTGATGAGCATTATTATGAGGCGCACTCTTTTTTTTTCACACCATAAATCACATTAGCAATGATATACACTTTTTCTTTTTCACACATATACAGTGACTTTTTCTCCCCCCCACCTCCCTCCTCCCAAGCCACCCCCCCACCCCCCCCCCCCTCATCCATTTTAGGTATACAATCTAGGTTGCATTAAACCAGTCAGACAATGTTGTCATTCAACAAAAATACACCAGAAATTCTACTGAGTCCATTCTTTTCTTTCCTTCTCCTTGCATCAACTTAGGTAATGTTTGTCCCCGGTAGTTTTTCGCTCTTGATGGAAAGAATGGTGTATACTTTCAAGCTGCTTGTCAATCCAACACCTTGTGCAGTCTATCTCATGTTGACCTCAGCACTAGAACTTGCATATAGTATATTGGTACCAGGATATGTTTAACCCCAGCCAAACTATGTCCTGAGACATTGCATGATCCAGGCTCGAAAGCAACTTCAGCATTCTGCAGAATAAGGCTAAGCGATGAAGATCCTCTTCATTTTCTCTTGCGGCTGAAATATTGCTACCCAGGCAGATGGGAGTTCTTGGCGATGGGCAAGAAAAGAGGGGAAAAGTAATGGATACAACTTGAAGGTGCTTGCTTACTGTGCCGGTGAATCATCCTGTTGTAGGTTGACATGGCAAGTGCAATGTGAAAAGGAAGGTTGGGGAAGAGCACATTATCATCTCCAGTGTTCTGCGTGGCTACTGGTTGAAGGATCTGTGACCGACCGCTCCAATCATGGCCAGCACATTTTCCTAATTAACACTTCTAAAGTTGATATTTGATCAGAAATGGTGTCAGAACAAGTCTAATCTGGTGGCAATAGGGTAACCGTGGTAGGGGGAGCAGGGGGCACAAACTGCTGTTTGTGTGGCAGTTTTGCGCGCCGTTCGGGTGGAGGGGTCATGATGGTTGCCCATCTATATGCTGGGGGTCAATATATATATAACCAAAACCGCCAGATCGACATTTCGTGCATTTCACCGATCCAATGGAATTTCTTGATAAGTACCGAGTGAATCGCTGGTTGTCTTCGCTAGTTTCTGCAATCCCGACACGCAACTTCCGTTATGATATCGTGTGCGCATGCATGTTCCACGCATTACCAATTTAACTTCCTTTCTGATGTCATGCGTATTTTGTGTTTTTCGTTTCTTATTTTTGTTTTTATTTTATTTAATTTTGCGAAAGGGTTTTCACTTTTAATATAACAAATATGAATTAATAAAATGCAAAGTTTTGCACCAAAGGCTTGGATTGCAGGCGGGTGGGGGGAGCAATAACTCATTGGGGGGCATGAATATGGTTGGAGGGTGTATTTGATGGCTTCCAGTGTGGAAACTACCTTTTCTCTGTTCCTTGCCTACCAAGGCTGACCGTGGTATGCCCTTGATTGTTTGTGATATCCAGTGGATATCAGTTTCCACCATCACTCCAACTACAAAATAAAAAACACAGAACTACTACTAATTATCGACGCCTGCAGAAATATGCTGGGACCAGCATCATTGCAATTAGTTTAATTGGCTACTGAACATGGCATTGAGGTTAGGCTTTAGATTTGAATCATGGTTTACAGTAGAGCAACAAGCTAATCTGACATACAATTCTGACATTTCTCAGTTTTTTCCTCTTTTGGAGAAACCAAGCAGGGCCACGTAACTGACATGCTGGGAAGGTTTCTTTTTCATTGAGCACCTTGCTCTGTCCGTCGCAATAGTGGGGATGTCCCAGTGGCCACCCACTTGAAATCCCCATCCTTTTCCCTTGCTAACATGGCTGTCCGTGGTCTTGTGCACTGCCAGACTGAGACCACTCAAATATTGGAGGAACGACACCTCATGATTTTGACTGGACACCCTCCAACCAGATGGCATTAACATTGACTTTCTGTTAGCAACTGCTCCCCCCCACTATCTGTCCATTGTTGGTCTAACACGCACTTCACTCTGTTTGGTCTCCCACAGGTTTATTTCCACAGAGCCCCAAACAACCCCATTCCCCAGCCAATTCTCATATTTCCTCTCTCCTGTTTCCCATCTATATCCAAGTAACACCTTTTGTCTTTTGGTTTTCACTCCCGCTCCAGCCTGTTCTCCCCAGCATTTTACGTCAGGATCCTGCCTGATTTTTACTCATACCTTGAAGAAGGGCTCAGGCCTGAAACATCGGTTACATCTCTTTACCTCCTTTGGGCTCTGCAAGACATAGGAACATAGGAACATAGGAAGTAGGAACAGGAGTAGGCCAAAAATGGCCCATCGAGCCTGCTCCGCCATTCAATACGAATGATGGCTGATCTAATTTATGACCTAACTCCACCTACCTGCCTTCTCCCCATATCCCCTAATTCCTCTATCATCTAAAAATTTATCTAACCGAATTTTAAATATGTTTAATGAGGCAGCCTCAACTACTTCCCTGGTTAGAGAATTCCAAACATTCACTACTCTCTGGGAAAAACTATTTTTCCTCATCTCTATCCAAAATCTACTCCCCCGAATCTTGAGACTGTGTCCTCTCATTTTAGTTTCCCCGGCCAGCTCAAAAAACCTTCCAACATCTATCCTATCCATACCCTTCATAATCCGATATGATTCTATAAGATCTCCTCTCATTCTTCTGTACTTGAGCGAATACAATCCTAGACGATTTAATCTTTCATCATAAGTCAACCCCTTCATCCCAGGGATCAACCTAGTAAACCTCCTCTGGACCATCTCCAAAGCCAGTATATCCTTTCTCAAATATGGAGACCAGAACTGGACACAGTACTCCAGGTGCAGTCTCACCAGTACCTTATACAGTTGCAACATTACCTCCCTACTCCTGAATTCAATTCCTCTAGCGATGAAGGCCAACATTCCATTTGCCTTCTTAATAACCTGCTGGACCTGCAACCTAACTTTTTGCGATTCATGCACAAGCACTCCCAAGTCCCTCTGCACAACAGCATGCTGTAGTTTTTTACCCTTTAAATAATATTCAGCTCTTTTATTTTTCTTGCCAAAGTGGATAACCTCACACTTACTAACATTGTACTCCATCTGCCAGACCTTTGCCCACTCATCCAGCTTAACTATATCCCTCTGCAGACTCTCCACATCCTCATTACAATTTGCTCTTCCACTCAATTTGGTGTCATCCGCAAACTTGGCTACACCACATTTTGTCCCCTACTCCAAGTCATCAATGCAAATGATGAACAGTTGTGGGCCTAACACTGACCCCTGCGGCACCCCACTTACCACTCTCTGCCAACCTGAAAAACTCCCATTTATCCCGACTCTCTGCCTCCTGTCAGACAACCAATTTTCAATCCAGGCCAATATACTTCCCCGGACTCCACTTTCCTGTAACTTACTGATAAGTCTCTTGTGCGGCACCTTATCAAACGCTTTCTGGAAATCCAAATATACAACATCAACCTGTTCCCCTCTATCCACCGCACTCATTATATCCTCAAAGAATCCTAACAAGTTTGTCAAACAAGATCTTCCCTTTCTAAAACCATTCTGCGTCTGCCTGATTGAACCCTTACTTTCCAAAAGTTTCACTATTTCATCTTTAATGACGGCTTCAAGCATTTTTCCAACTACGGACGTCAAGCTAATTGGCCGATAATTTCCAGTCTTCTGCCTACATCCCTTCTTAAAAAGTGGCGTGACATTTGCTGTCTTCCAGTCTGCCAGGACCTGCCCAGAATCCAAGGAATTTTGGTATATGACCACCAATGCATCAACTATAACTTCTGCCATTTCCTTCAGAACCCTTGGATGCATATCGTCAGGACCAGGTGATTTGTCTGGCTTTAGTCCCATTTGTTTCTCCATCACTACTTCCTTTGTAACAACTATTTTATCAAGGCCCTCCCCAACATTCGCATCCTTAACTCCGCACTTGGGCATGCTGGACAAGTCTTCCACTGTGAAGACTGACACAAAATATTTGTTTAATGCCTCAGCCATTTCCTCATTTTTCGCTACCAGTTTTCCTTTCTCATCCTCCAAGGTTCCTATGTTAACTCTGGCCACCCTCTTCCATTTTATATATTTATAAAATTTTTGCTTTCTGTTTTTATATTTTGTGCCAATTTACTTTCATAATCCTTTTTCCCATTTTTTATTACCCGCTTTGTAACCCCTTGTTGTCTCTTAAAGTTTTCCCAATCTTCCAGTTTTCCACTGCTCTTTGCAGCTTTGTACACCTGTGCCTTCAATTTTATACTTTCCTTTATTTCCTTTGTTCAGCACGGTTGATTTTTCCCTCCCTTGCTGCCCTTTTTCCTGACCGGAATATATTTTTGTTGAGCATTACAAAATATTTCTTTGAAAATCTCCCACTGTTCCTCAACTGTTTCATCAATTAGCCTGTGCTCCCAGTCCACTCTGCCCAATTCCTCCCTCATCCTATGGTAGTCACCCCTGTTTAAGCATAGATCTAACTATTTCCCCTTCCATTTGAATGAGAAATTCAATCATACTATGATCGCTATTTCCCAGATGGTCTCTGACTATTACATCATTTACTCTACCTATCTCATTGCACAACACTAGATCCAGGAGAGCATTTTCTCTTGTTGGTTCCTTAACATGCTGCTCAAGAAAGCTATCTCGGATGCATTCTATGAAGTCCTCTTCCAGACTCCCACGACCAACTTGATTTTCCCAATCTATGTGGGAGTTAAAGTCCCCCGTGACGACTGCCGTATCATTATTACATGCCTCACTTATCTCTCTATTTATTTCCTGTGCCACTAAACTATTGTTATTTGGTGGGCGATAGATAACACCCACCAATAAATTTTTTCCCTTTGTTATTCTTTAATGCATAACAAAGACCAACTGAGCTTCTCCAGCATTTCTGTGTATTTTTTTTTCTTTTATCCTTTCCTGTCACCAATAATTTAATCATGTAACCTCGCCTCCATTAAGATAGTAACACCCCCCCTCCCACTTTCATGATTAGGAAGTTTCATGACGGTTCATGAAAGATGAAGGGCTCTGAATTTAGCTCTCTTCCAGGGCATCTATATTTCTTTCACATCGAGAACAAAATTTTCTCATCTGCACTGTTTATATTGCTTTTGTTAAATTGATTTGTCGTTAGACAGGTTATTAAACTCTTTTGTAAATGAAATATTAATCAGTTTAAATTTCAATTAGCAACAGATTTTGACATAGATTTTTCCATAAAAGATTAATATTACTTTATTGTTGTTACTTTATATGAAATTCTGAGACTTCAGTGGTGAATTTATGGAAGTGATACAATATCTAAACACATCTCCACCTCAAACTACAAAGATTGAAAAGGAAATAAGTTACCTAAAAGCAAAATATTTTCCTTATTGTTGATACATAGGGCATAATATTAGTTTTCTTTAACTGTCTTCTATCTATATTTTAAATCACCATGTTAACAATATTTTATGCTGTTCATTATAAAAATGCCAATCATTAAAACCTGCATTCATGATCTAATGAGTTAATTTGTTCTTGTGTTGAACCTTTTACTTGAGTGACTTTTAATAGCAGCGGTAAGGTTTTAGGCTGGAGATGAACATTGGCAGATGTTTATTTTATTACATCCTATCACACCCTATTTGAATAAATGCAACAGTCTATTAAAAATAAATTACCTCAATTACCGCAAATAGAATCAAATTGATTCTTGATTTTTTTTGTGCTTGCCCATTGGTTTAGTTCGTTGATGTGTACTTTCTTGCAAAAATAGTTAAAGGAACGGAATATTCAAAGAAATGTTAACAATATAAATCATATCGCCTTTTAACAAGATGGGCTGAATTATATAGAACCATCACCTCAATGGTCAGGTCATATGAAATGATGTTGAAAAGGAAGTCGCGTATCCCTTCACACTTAACTGCCGTGTCTGCCCTCATATTCACCTGTCGTGTTTGCCCTCGCGTTTACTTGACACGTTTGCCCTCACATTTATCTGACACTTTGGCCCTCACACGTACCTGACACATTGGCCCTCACGTGTACCTGACACATTTGCGCTCACGTGCACTGACACGTTTGCCCTCATGCTCATCTGATGTGTTTGAATCCAACAGTTTAGCAGTGATTGCTGAGCTGAAGCTGAGCACAATCTGCACACGGATTCAATGGCACAATTTTGCTTCACTTCTGGACCCTCCCCTGAAATTTGGCTAGTGTCAGTAGTAGTGTGAATTATTAACATAAATGTAAGTGTAAGGAGTGCGTACTGGTTTTATTTATATATTTTTAATTAATTTCTTGGATTTTAATGTGTTTTACATTACTTAACATGAATTGTTTTAACCTAGTTGAGTACATTCTAAATGTTTCTAAATATTTAAAAGCGTGCATCTCAAAAGGACTGGGCATTATTTTTATTTAGGCCACAATCAACAAAGCAACACCAATTCAGTTTTTAAGATTATGAAACAATTCGTCTGAATGCATCAAACAGATTATTTATCATGAGAAAGAAGTCAGGTCCCACCAAGTGCAATTTTTAAAATCAGTTTAGTGAAACAAAAAAACTCTGATTGTTTCTTTGGCTTGGCTTCGCGGAGGAAGATTTATGGAGGAGTAAATGTCCACGTCAGCTGCAGGCTCGATTGTGGCTGACAAGTTCGATGCGGGACAGGTAGACACGGTTGCAGAGGTTGCAGGGGAAAATTGGTTGGTTGGGGTTGGGTGTTGGGTTTTTTCCTCCTTTGTCTTTTGACAGTGAGATGGGCTCTGCGGTCTTCTTCAAAGGAGGTTGCTGCCCGCCGAACTGTGAGGCGCCAAGATCCACGGTTTGAGTCGATATCAGCCCACTGGCGGTGGTCAATGTGGCAGGCACCAAGAGATTTCTTTAGGCAGTCCTTGTACCTCTTCTTTGGTGCACCTCTGACATGATGGCCAGTGGAGAGCTCACCATATAACACGATCTTGGGGAGGCGATGGTCTTCCATTCTGGAGACGTGACCTACCCAGCGCAGTTGGATCTTCAACAGCGTGGATTCAATGCTGTTGGCCTCTGCCATCTCAAGTACTTCGATGTTAGGGATGAAGTCGCTCCAATGAATGTTGAGGATGGAGCGGAGACAACGCTGGTGGAAGCATTCTAGGAGCCGTAGGTGATGCCGGTAGAGGACCCATGATTCGGAGCCGAACAGGAGTGTGGGTATGACAACGGCTCTGTATACGCTTATCTTTGTGCGGTTTTTCAGTTGGTTGTTTTTCCAGACTCTTTTGTGTAGTCTTCCAAAGGTGCTATTTGCTTTGGCGAGTCTGTTGTCTATCTCGTTGTCGATCCTTGCATCCGATGAAATGGTGCAGCCGAGATAGGTAAACTGGTTGACCGTTTTGAGTTTTGTGTGCCCAATGGAGATGTGGTGGGGGCTGGTAGTCATGGTGGGGAGCTGACTGATGGAGGACCTCAGGCTGACTTCCAGGCCAAACATTTTGGCAGTTTCCGCAAAACAGGACGTCAAGCGCTGAAGAGTTGGCTCTGAATGGGCAACTAAAGCGGCATCGTCTGCAAAGAGTAGTTCACGGACAAGCTGCTCTTGTGTCTTGGTGTGAGCTTTTAGGCACCTCAGATTGTAGAGACTGCCATCCGTGCGGTACCGGATGTAAACAGCTTCTTCATTCCTGAGGTCTTTCATGGCTTGGTTCAGCATCATGCTGAAGAAGATTGAAAAGAGGGTTGGTGCGAGAACGCAGCCTTGCTTCACGCCATTGTTAATGGAGAAGGGTTCAGAGAGCTCATTGCTGTATCTGACCCGACCTTGTTGGTTTTCGTGCAGTTGGATAACCATGTTGAGGAACTTTGGGGGGCATCCGAGGCGCTCTAGTATTTGCCAAAGCCCTTTCCTACTCACGATGTCAAAGGCTTTGGTGAGGTCAACGAAGGTGATGTAGAGTCCTTTGTTTTGTTCTCTGCACTTTTCTTGGAACTGTCTGAGAAGATCAGTAAGTCCCACAGTGCTCATAGGAGTCAAAGGTCTCTCGGCAACATTTTGGGCCTGAGCCCTTCGTCAAGGCATGAGCAAAACGCTGGCAGGCGCCGGAACATAAAGATGGGTGGAAGAGGGAAGAAAGGGCAAAGAAAGAGGAGGGGCACAGTTGCTTTGGCATTAGGAACAAATTTGGGGCAAATCCATTTAGTCTTACAAATAATGAGTTTTGGAAGCAAGCTAACAGGGGAATTTGAAGAGCTTCAGCAATTGAGAGAGGTGTTGGTAGCAAGTGTGGAACTGATGGAAAAGGCAATGTTACTCCAAATGGCTTTTGTCGGTTTTATTGTACTTGGCATTAGGTTATGGGTGGTGGTAGCGAGAGGAAGGAGGAGTTAGTGGAAGAGCATGTGGTCTTCATTTCAGAAATATTCCCTCTAATTACTGCTTGTAAATCCACTGTATGTAATCACTGGCAGTGTTAGGAATTTGGTGTTGAACTTGGAGCTTGTAAAGTACTACGATAAAACAGGAATTCTTAAAGTACTCATCAGGTAAGGCCTTGCTTATGCATTCAACGATAATTTGATTGGTGAATTGCCACTTGTTACCCAGTTTGAGAGGATGAAGCTAAAAGTTCATTTCTTTCTCGATAAATCAGTTTAGTCCTTTCAAGAACTTGTTGGTTTACTTGTGTCCACTGGACAATATTCAAAGCTGACAAAATACTCCACAAACTTTGAGTTGAATAGAAAGGGAAGTTACTCAAAGTATTTTCTTAATCTTGTTGGGATGCATTAGAGTACATAAAGGGCGGCACAGTTGGCATAGCGGTTAGCGCAACGCTTTTACAGCATCAGCGATCGGGACCGGGGTTCGAATCTCACGCTATCTGCAAGGAGTTTGTACATACTCCCCACGTCTGCGTGGGTTTTCCCTGGGGGCTCCGGTTTCCTCCCACTGTTCAAAAACAGGCCTGTTGGTTGTCGGTTAATTGGATGTAAATTGGGCGGCACGGACTCATGGGCCAAAGTGGCCTGTTACAGTGCTGTATGTCCAAATTTAAAAATAAATCAATTTTAAATTGATAATACTTTGGCAGATCTTGTCTTTTAGTTATTTAAGAAGAAAAGAATTATTTGAAATTAGTTGCGATTTTAAATTAAAAAATGAAAAGATGTCCCATCTTTTGACGTATGTGCATTAAGCAGAATATGATGAAGCACCTCGTTATTGCTGCCAAATTAATCAGTCAGATTATTTGAGTTCTCTAATATTGGGTAAAACAGACAGAACCTAGAGTTTCTTAATGATTTTCCCACTTTCAGCATTATCTTTTAAGTGATTTTTGATAAAAAGTTCTTTATTATTGAAAATAATCAAATTAATATCCCACAGGAATCTCTCTGTTTATTGACTCGGAAAGAGAATACATCTGACATGATCCATTTTTACCATCTCTTCTGTAATATACATTTGCAGTGATGAAAGAAAAAGATGGCCTTGGAAATCCTGTTGCTGTTCTCTATGCTGTGTGGCAGAATTTGTTTGAAAACTGATGGCTAAGTGTAATCAGGGACTTGCCATAAGGTCTGTGAAGCCTGTGATGTACATTCCAGATGCTTCATGAACAAGACAAGTTAATGCGCTCACTCTCCTGGATGCCCTCATTTCTGTCAACGTAGATGGCACTGTTGCTGCCTTCCACAAGGACCGGGTTATTCTCTGGTGTGACTTAAAGTGGACCTGCCAAGTTGGCTCCCAACAGGATTGTGCTCTTGCCTAATCAACTTCCCCAGCCACCCCTCACCTCGCCATAACCAGATCTTTAAGGGTCTTTATTTGCTGAATGACACCTTTCTTGCACCCAATTTCCTCCTGCCATACATTCCTTGTGATCCCAGACTTCCATCCAATCTTCTGCTGCTCCACTATTGCAGATCAAGCAGGAGTAAAGGCCATTATGAGTCTTAAGTACTTAAAGCCTATTCTAATGCACAAAATATTTAGGGTCTCATGTGCTATAGAAATTTTAAATAGTGGGCATTCAACCAATCAATTGTTCCCCTGCAATGCCCTTAGTGCCTGTCTAATACCTCTTTCCAAGCACCAAAGAATTTCTCAGTCAAGATTTTGTGGTGTTAATTTGGCTATGTATTTTAGAAAACTGAACTCTCTGCTACAGTGAAAGCTCAAAATATTCCTTATCAGATGATATATTTTTAATGTGCGGATCTACAAGAGTAGATATGATATACGTCACTATTGGTGGGAAGAAAAGGCTGATCTCTAGGCTCGTAAAAAGCTGGATTCCACAAAGCTGTTGGTATTTGACATGATTCCACCAAGGCCTGACAGTGCCTGTAACGTTTTTTTGTCTCAACTTTCAATCTTTGGCTATTGTTGCCCTACCATATTCTCGTTTGAGTCCTCTGGAGAGTTGGTACCTGAGCTACCACTGTATTAACTCTACCCTTGCTTGAGGCTCAAGCAGGTGAGGATCCTTATCTAAACAACTCTCTGATATCTGTAAAGTATGCCAGTATCAGGTAGTTGAAACTTTAAATTTAGGCAAACAGCACTGTAATAGGCCATGAGTTTCAAAACAATATTTATTCATAAAAATATATACAAGAAATACAATGATGACTTATTTACATTATTAAAACCATCCAATCTATATATTCAGAATGGTATCAAGTCTAAATGCTTGTAATATCATCCAGCTAATACATTCCATGTACAAAACACCAAATGAAACTAATATGGTCTCTTTGAACAATATACCGTTCAAGTGTTTGCAGAGCTCTTACTCAAGACTCAGACCTCCACAGTATGTCAAGTGGCAGCAGGACCTTAGTTTCCATTTCTGTACCCACAAAGACATTGCTCTGCTACACCAACCTTCAGTGTCTCCCTTAACACCGACTCCTGCAGCCTGCATCGTGCCAGGCAGCAAGTCTAATTTCCATCATTAATGTCATTCTTGAATTCCACTTAAAATTCATGTTTCTCCAGTGGATTGACATCTCCATAAAATCAAGCCAACTAATTTCCACTTGTGTCATTAATGCATCTGTCTAGTTACCAAGGCTTCATTGGTTCAGTTAATGCAACTTTAATTTCAATCTTTATTATTTTTCCTTGATTTGAACTTCTTTCTCCTTCAAATTCACTGTGGACAGTGCACTGCTTTAATGCACGTGCTGACAGAATTTTTATTGGAACTCGAGAGGTAAATGAGTACTTTGTGCCCTTGTCACCTGCTTCTTCATTGGCTCAAAGGTTATTAAGTATTCTCATTAACTCAATCAGAATAAAATGCATGAATGCTGTCACTTCCATGTTTTCAAAGGTTAAGAACAGTGCGGAAGAAGAAACCTGTATCAGTTTTAAAGGATATGTTCCCACTCGGGCTGCTACCAGGGTGACTGGACATGCTACTCCCTCTCCCCTGAAAATAGTTGCACTAGTTTATCTAAGATTTTGTCCAGGATGGGTAGCACTGTGGTGCAACTGCCTTTTGTCTCCAGTTGCATGGGTCCAGTTCTGAACGTCGCTGATTTCTGTGTAGAGTTTGTATGTTCTCCATCTGACTTTTTGTCCTCTGAGTGCCTTGGTTTCTTGCCACATTCCCAAACCTGGTCCCAGATGGCAGGTTAATTGGACACCAAACCTTCCCCTGATTTGTAGCCTGAGCGGTAGAATCTTAGGGATATTGATGGGGAAATAAAATTGGTTTATTTGAATTGAGCAATTGATACTTTACAGCAGTTGAAAAGCCAGTTTCCTTTAGTATGACCCAATGATTATGATTCCATGGTTGTCTGCTCTAACATGGAGGGTGCCACGGTTTAGACCAAGATCAGACTCTCGTGGCCTTGCACAAAAGTGTTGAGTGTGGACTCCTTGCTGCATGAGTTCAGAGTTTGAAAATATACATTAAATAATTTCCAGCTCTGCTCTGCGTCAATGCACTGCAACATAAATCAAGTTGACATTTAGGTCCATCTTTTTCTTGATCAAACTTCCCCTCTGCTGGGCCATCTGGCAATCCTCACTCTTCTTGCGTTTTTATGGTTGAAAGCCCTATCTTTTATATTGGATGTCTGATTCACCAGAGCACTGCCGAAGGAGAGACCTTGTGTCCTGCAGCCCCAATTCTTTCATCAGTCTTTGAGCCACGTCGTAACTCTAGTCTGCTTGCACATGGCTCATTATCATCCTTGGCTGGGGTCGCAATCGGATTATAATTGCACGTCCGTTTCGACCTCAGCTCCTCAAAGAACCCCATTGCTTTCCTACCAGTTGTTAGTGGCACCCACTGAGGCAACCGCCACTCTGTTGGACAGAAGAGCATAGCAAAGGAACAGGCCCTTTGGTGTGCGATTTCTGTACTGTTTGTGATGTCGTATTAAAGTAATCCTCTTTTTTTTCTGTGCATGATCCAAATCTCTCCATTGAATATTCATATGCCTGTCTGAATCTCTCTGGTCATCATCACTACCCAATTTGGGGAGAAATTTTCAGACACCTACTACTCTCTGTATTAAAAATAAGCTTGCCTCAGATATCTCCTTTTAATTTTCCCCCTCTCTGCCCTCCAGTATATGACATACTATATCCACCCTGTGGAAAAAGACTGACTCAATATCATCTATGCCACTTGTAATTTTATAATCTTCTATCAGTCTCCAACAATTCAAGTTTGTTCAACCTCTCCTTATAGCTAATCCTCTGTAATCCTGGTGAACTTCTTCTGCAACTTGACTAAAGCCTGCACATCCTTCCTGTAATGTGGTGATCAGATCTACACTCAAGACTCCAAATGCAGCTAAAGCAAAGTTTGCTGCTGGTGCGACGTGACGTCTTGATCCTGTACATCTTCTTCACCACCCAGTTAACCTGTGTTGCCACTTTCAGAAAGCTATGAACATCTCTGCACGTCAGTGCTCCTGATGGCCCTGCCATTTACGGTACATTTGACCTCCCAACTCCTCACGCTTGTTCAGATTAAACTCCATCTGCCATTCCTCCCCCTCCATGACTCCTGATCTATAACCTACATCTTCACTGTCCACACCTTGACCAATTTGTGTATCAACTGCTAACATATTAGTCCTTATACATTTTCATCCAAATAACTTATACATTTATCACAATCAACAGAAATCCCAAGAATGGCATAGGCCATCAACCTTCAGTCCAAGAAGCATCCCACATCCACTGCTACCTGTCCTCTATGTGAATTCCAATTCTAATGTGAATGAAGCTTTTGCTCAGCCTTCCAAGGAGTTTGTAGAATGCCTTACTGAACTCCTTCAAGATGATAACCCCTGCCCCTCACTCGTCAATCATCTTCCTCAAAAAACTCAAATCAAATTTGTGTGATGTGGCCTGCATAGCACAAAGCCATATTAACTGTCCCTAAAAAGCACATGTTTGTCTGATTGCAAGTAAACCCAATTCCTGAGAATCCTGTCCCATAGAATCCTCTCCAACAGCTACCTACCACTGTTTTAAATTGTTGATTGATTTTTATTCCCTTTCTTAAAACAAGGAAAAACATTGGTCACTCTCCAGTCCTCCTGGATCTTATTAGTGGTTAAAGAGGGTACAAAGAGGATGTCAAAGGCCCAGGAAACTCCCAGCATGTCTTTAAATAACCCAGGATAGATCCTATCAGGTCCTCGTGACTTATCTACCTTAATTATCCTGCAACACCTCCTCCTCTTTGATTTTATGGCTCCTTTTGACCCTATTAATTCCCTGAGTTTCTTTCTACTTCCAAAGGAACCACTCTGTATTTAGCTTGGTTCACTTTCTCCTTATTTTTGAGTTCTCCAACTCTCAGATGCCCCTGATAAAGGGATGGGTGCGCAGCCTTCTGGACTCCTGGCTGCAGCTACAGAAAAGCTGTTGCACCCCTGTCTACTACCAAGACCTTTGTTATTCCCTCTACTTCAATGAGCTCTTGTACCACAACTCTTCAGTCACTCTTTGGTCTCATTCGTGTACCTTTTGGACAAGATCCAAGATTGAGTCCTCCACCCTGAGTACCAGTACACTTTTGATTAGCATTCATATCTTCTACTCATAATCATTGACCAGATTTACATGACACTGAGACTCAACAGTAGACCTACTGCATTAGTTAAACTGTCGAATGATCTTGCATCCTCCCATATTCATTTTAGACTCCAACTCAACTAATTGGTGCTGTACTAAGATGCCCTTTGCGGCTACGGTGGAATAGAATCTCACCAGTCTCTGCCTCCTCCCATATGTTTCAGCTATGAACCCAGGCCTCGCTCTCCAATCAATTTGTATGTATTCAATTGATGAAGGGTTTTTCCCAACAACATAATTATTTATTAACTAATTAGATTACCTTTTTATAATACATCGCCAGTGGGCTGATATCACCTCAAACCGTGCATCTTGGCGCCTCACAGTTCGGCGGGCAGCAACCACCTTTGAAGGAAACCGCAGAGCCCACCTCACTGTCAAAAGGCAAAGGAGGAAAAACCCAACACCCAACCCCTAACAAACCAATTTTCCCTTGCAACCGCTGCAACCATGTCTGCCTGTCCCGCATCGGACTTATCAGCCACAAACGAGCCTGCAGCTGACGTGGACATTACCCCTCCATAAATCTTCATCCGTGAAGCCAAGCCAAAGAAAGAAAGAAAGAAAAAAAGTATTATTTCCAAACCATTGCTTTTACTTGATTAATAGAATGCTCCTTCACCAATTAACCACCTCGTAACTATTGCTGTACTCAATTCTTTTATATATGTGAATATTTTATCCCACTCCATGCTCTCAGCTCACACACCACTGTGTACAAGTGGGTTAACCGGACAATTTACCCAGTTACAGATTGGAAATTGTGCGGTCAGACCAGGCAGGGCCGGTCAAAATCGACTGGGCTCCGAGATCTGAGTGGGAGCCCGGCTGAGTTTACCCGCCAATCCCCTTCTGGCGGTGTGAAAGCACAAATTACTAGCCAGGTAAGCTTTGTGACGTCAGTGCCTGCGTGCGTGCGTCACATAGGCGTCTGCGAATATGCGGTCTTGTTCCTCCAGTGTTTGCAACATGCCATTGACAACTATGTTTATGCTAGTTGACTGTTCTACAAATGAGCATTGAGTTGCAGGGCCAGCGTTCATAAATCCACCCCATTCTCCATTAAACTGCGCGATTCGACTTCGGTAGGGCTTTCTGTGAGTGTGTAATGCATCACTTGTAATGTCATCGCTGGGGGCGGGATCCCCTTAAAATGCCCGTTACTGATTTAGTGGGTAAATAAGGCTGTGGTGGGAAATGCCCAGGAGGTGCAGCCTTCCCAGGAACTTTACCCAGGTCCTAAGAGGGTCACCTAGATTTGGCAGTGTGAAAAGGCTTAGTGTCTCCTTCAACTCCCTTGGGACAATTCTTCTATCCTGCGCTATATCTTGGCTCTAGTACTCTTTCACGTCACAATTTTTAACCTTATTTCTCTTGCTATTTCAAGCTGTCTTCTGAGTTGACACTATGTTCCCATTGTGCATCCACAGACTTCATTGTGTCTTCTGCTAAGAATTTATTTGACATTTGAAAGACTAAGATATCTTGCTGTTGCACTTTAGGTAAAAATGCCAGCATCTTATTGTGTCATTTCATTGATGCACCTTTGGTCAAAAAACTTCAAGTCTAAATAAACCTTCTAGCAAATAAAAGCATAACAAATCTCTTTGATTATCATTGAAGATCACAGATTATCATTTCAATGGCATCCTAAGACAGGCCAAGCTATACTTTGAAGAAAAAATTGTTCCTCAGATATCAGGCTGAAAACACTGTTGTGCTACATACAAGATAAAGCATTACATTTTAATGGTGCATTTATTAAATATAGAATATTCCAGCACAGAACAGTACAGGGACTTCAGCCCATGATATTGTGCTCACCTATCAAAACATCCTCAACAAACTAAACCTTCCTTACCTTACACACATAACCCTCTATTTTTTCTTGTATCCATGTGCCTGTCCAAGAGACTTTTGAAAGTCTCCATTGTACCAGCCACCACTACCACCCCTGGAAATGCATTTCAAGCACCCAAGACTCTCTGGAAAAAAAACTTACACCGATGTCTCCCCTAACCTTTCTTCCCCTTACCTTGTGCAGATGTCCTCTGGTATTTGCTACTCTCGCCCAGGATAAAGGCATTGGCTTTCCACTCATAATCTTGTCATCACCTCTGATCTTTCTTTGCTCCGAAGGGAAAAGCTCTAGCACTGTTAACCTTGCCTCATCGGACATGTTCTCGAATCCAGGCAACATCCCTGTAAATTGCCTCTGAACCCTCTCCTTAGCTTCCACATCCTACCTGTAATGAGGCAACCAGAACTAAAAACAATATTTCAAGTGTAATCTAACCTGAGCTTTACAGAATTGCAACATTACCTCACAACACTGGAACTCAATCCCCTGACTAATGTAGGCCTGCATATCCTAAGCTTTCTTAACTATCCTATCAACCTCCACAGTAACCTTTGAGGGAGCTATTGATGTACTAGATCAAGTAGTGGCAACCTGTACCCTTCCAGAGTCCTTCTTAGCAGCAATTATTACACTGATTCCCAAAAAAAAGATAGGGACCCATTGAAACTGTCATCTTATAGGCCCATATCATTATTAAATACAGACTATAAAATCATTGCTAAAGCTCTGGCAAATAGATTGGATGTATATTTTCCTAAATTAATAAATGCAGATCAGACTGCTCAGGATTATCTATCTGCCACAAGCAAGAGATGAATTGAGTGTTGCTCTGGCCCCAGATGCGGAGAAAGCTTGTGACAGACTGGAATGGGATTATATATTTAAAATTTTGGACTTGGAGAGGTATTTATTAATTGGGTTAATGCTCTATATTATGAGCCTAAGGTGAAAGTAATCACTAATGGCCAAATCTCATCAGTGTTTCCAGATCTAGAAGACAAGGTTGTCCATTATCTCCAGCCCTTTTTGTCCTGGCTATCGAACCATTAACAGAATCTATCTGCCAAGATCCAGACATAAAAGGCTTTAGGATTAAGCAGGAAAAACATAAAATCAGTCTACTTGCTGATGATGTTCTGATATATCTGACAGACCCAGTGAGTTCATTACAAAAATTGCAAACTAAATCAGAATTTTTTGGGATTTTCTTGGGCTATAAAGTTGATTGGGATAAAAGTACAGTTATGCCACTTACAGGTGGGAATTATGATCATGTTAAAAGAGACTCTTAATTTAAGTGGATACTTAATTGGATAAAATATTTAGGTATTAAGATAGATGATAACTTACAGAATTTATATGTTGAATTATCTTTCCTTGCTTCGGAAAATTGAGGATGATATAAATAAATGGATAACTCTTCCAATTACTTTGATTGGAAGGATCAGTTGTATTAAAATAAGTATATTGCCTAAATTACAATACTTTTGCAAAGCCTTCCTCTTTTAGTACCACAACGAATCGTTCAGAATTTAAATAAATATATTAGAAAGTTGTTGTGGAAGGGTATGTTTCCCACATTCTCTATCATAACCTGAAATTATGAACTGGGAGGATTAAAGCTTCCAGACTTTAAAAAATATTATTGGGCAACCAAAATAAGGTTTGTCACTTCCCTCTTTGGCAGAGGAGTCGAGTCATCTTGGGCAAAATAGGAACTGCATAAGGTTGATGAGAAGATCATGGAAAATTTTATATATAAATGGAATTCTAAATTACTATTTGGTTCTAAGGAAGCCCCCTTACTAAAACTTATTATTACAATTTGGAATAAACTCAATGGTCAAATTGGTGTTAGGGGAAGTCTCTCACTCAAAACACCCGCAGATCAAAATAAATTAATTCTGTTAACAATTGATAATAAAATTCTAGAAACTTGGTCCCAGAATGAGATCAAATATATCGAAGATAATTTTGAGCAGGGTAAATTTTTGACATTTGACCAAATCAGGGAAAAATTTGGAGTTTTAAATACATATTTTTTTCTGCTCTCTTCAATTAAGATCTTATTTAAGGGATAAATTAGGTCCACCACTGGCCTTACCACAATTTACTGAAATAGAGATTCTGGTTCAAAAGGGGATCACAAATAAATAGTTCTCAAAAATGTATTTCTTACTTCAGATGGAAGTCCTTAAACAAGGGCTAGATAAGTCAAGAGAGAGATGGGAATCAGATTTAAGTATAGAAATTGATCCACTTTCTGGTCTGACCTGCAGGAGCAATACAATTAATGGAAGGTATAGGCTGGTGCAATATAATTTTTTTTATTCTGCAAAAATTAAATAAATTGAAATATGAATTTTTCTATATATATATATATTTTTTTAATTCAGTCAAGATGTAAGGACCTTTTTACATTCGATCTGGTCAGGCCCTATGGTGAGATCCATATGGACGATTAGGGGAAATTCCTGGAACAAATGACAGAATTCAATGTCCTCAGATGCCAGAATTGTTTTTTTATAGGGGAAATTAGCAGATACAAGATTTTAAATACGGCTGTCAAAATATCAATTGAAATTTGTTAAACTCATTTTAGCGGTGGCCAGGAAATGTATAGCCATTACTTTGAAATCTGATTCCCAACTGAGTCTGACTCACAGTAAATCAGAATTGCATAGTTGTGTTCCCCTGGAGAAGATTATTTACAACCTCAGAAATTTTTACATGTTTTTAAGAATATGGAACCCGTATTTAAGATAAATGGCGGTTAACCTTTGATGATCCCCCCCCCCCCACACCCCCTGCTCTACGATATCACTAAATTTCCAGTGTCTCTAGTGAAGTCTATGTCAAGACATTTATCCCTTAAGGGAGGATGAATCACATAATGTTTCATCTGTATGTAATTAATGCTTTTGGAAAACAGGTGATTTTACCACATGATATGGGAGAATTACCCCTACTTTTTCTTTTTTTTTCCTTTTCCAATGGGCAAGGGGGGGGTCTTTCTCTGTTTCTTTTTTCCTATTTCCTACTTTTGCTTTAAGGATCAGCACGGTTTGTAATTTTATATTATAAACACTAGTGCAGAATTTTATAATTGTGATAATCTGTTGATTCTTCCTTTGTATATCAATATGTAGTCTGGTTTTGGAATTTTATTGTATATATCTGTGATTTTTCTTAGATTTTGTAACTCCGTTGATTGAATTTTTTTTAAAAAAGAGAGAGCTATGGGTTTGGACTCCAGGTTCCCTCTGTTCATTCACATAATTAAGAACCCTCCCACTAACTGTGTACTCCACTTTCAAATCTGACCTTCCAAAATGCATCACTTAACACTTATCTGGATTGAAGTCCATCTGCCATTTTTCTGCCCAACACTCAATCCTGTCCGTATCCAATTGACGAACTCTATCCATAACGCCTCCAACCTTCGTGACTTCTGCATACTGGCCCATCCATCTACTTCTTCGCCAAGGACATTTATAATAATCTCAAAAGGCAGGGATCCCAGAACAGATTCCTGAAAAACTACACCAGTCACTGACTTCCAAGCAGAATACATTTCATCTACTACTCCCCTCAGCTTTCTGCCAATTCTGAATCCCTACTACCAAGGTTCCATGGATGCCATGCCTCATGACTTTCTGAATGACCTTGTCAAATCTATATCCACCATATTGCCTACTCTTCCTTCATCAATTTCTTTTGTTACTTCCTCAAAAACTCAATTTGGCTCACAAAACATGATGCGCCCCTCACAAAGCCATGCTGCCTATTCCTTAGAAGACTATACTTCTCTCAACATTCATAAATCCTGTCCCAAAGAATCCTCTCCAATAGTTTGCCCAACACTGACACAAGACTCACTGGTCTAGAATTCCCAGGATGTTTCCCATTATCTTTTTTAAACAAGGGGACAACATTTCTCATTCTTCAATCCTCCGATAACTCTCCTGTAGCTTAGGAGAGTGTAAAGATAATTGCCAAATAATGATCATGAGCCCTTTCTGTCCTTTGCTTCCAAAACCTCCTGTATGCTTCCTTCTTTCTCGGAAGTAGCTGTCTCACCTCTTTTGTCAATCACAATTCCCTTGTCCTACCACCCCTGTCTCAGTGGGACAAACCTATCCAGAACCCCTTGCAAATGGTTCCTCCATGTGACTTCTGGGCTTTTCCCTGAGAACAACTGTTCACAAGTTACTCTCCTCAGTTCCTGCCTAATTCCATTGTAATTAGCCCTTCCTCAATTTAACACTTTATCATTTGGTCGAAGGGTAAATTAAATCATGGTAATTTTGATTTTTTTTTAGGCAATGATAAACCCGGTGAATGTTTCGCCTCGGATTTTAGCTGTTGATCAAGATGTGAATATTAAACCAACTGATGATCAACCAGGGATTGTCTACAGCATTCTTGTTGGTTGGTAACTGATATACCTTGTTCTTTGTTTTGCCAAGTTTTATTATCTGGTCTTATGAAGCACTGGGCCAACATTATAGTGTAATCATTTTAGGTGCTTTAGTTGGATAAATTGTTTCCTTTGATTAACTGTATTACATGCTTTGACAATCATTTTGAAGAAATTAATCATAAAAGATTGTCCTGTTTTGTTTCAGGTACTCCTGAGGATTATGCTAAATACTTCTATCTGAATAATATCACTGCAGAGCTTTATCTTCTAAGACCAATAAATAGGGATTTTCATCAGAAATTTGATTTGGTTATTAAGGTAAATTTAAATTATTTTTTTTGTCAAGTGTTCCACTGGTTTGAAAGTATCTGGTCTGATACGCATATGAATATTCATCTGTTACAACATAAAATATTTATCTCAGCAAAAAAGGCATATAAAAAGAATAGATGTAAGAGATACTATCACTTTGTGCTATAATATTTAATCATAATAATTACCATTTATCTTTTACTCTCTGTCTTTTGTTCAGTCTCTGATGTTTTAGTATTCAAAGGATTTCACATTGGTTGAGTTATGTTATCTATTCCTCAGATAAGCGATAATTTGTACTCAAATGAGCAGGTTTTTTTTAGCAGTTAATGATCAAAGTAAACAAATAGGTTTTTTTTGTAAAGACCAATTTAAGTTAAAAGTCGTTCAGCTGAAGAATACGTTACAGAAATGGATCTAAGTGCATTTTCATTGCTGCCCATGAATGTGTTCGGTCAAATATCTTGACATCCATGAAGATTTTGATGACTGCAATAAGACTTTCTTTCTGCTTCACAGGTCATCAATAACTGGGTTGAAATCAGCTGATGTACTCTCAGGGTTGAAATAGCAAAGATAACATTGAAAGAGGTTTTGTAAGCTTAGTAAACTGGACACAATGCTTAAGATGCCCAAATCCTTTTAAGCAACAATCAATAACGTTATTAGAATAGCAAACTACAATCTAAATGAAAATAAGTCAAAGGAAGTGCTTCTCTGTAACCTATAAAAGGTTAGGACAATGTTAGAACATCATTCAAGAGGGTGAACCCTCTCAAGACATCAGCGTATCTGGCAGGGTATTGAAAATCTGTGCCAACCAACTAGCCGGAGTGTGACAGAGTATTTAGAGGTGGAATTGTTAAGAGCAGCTTGCACACACACACATTTTAAAACACAGAATTTTTGCAGGACTTTTGCCTAGTGCTTTTTACAGAGGAGCAACAAAGTATCAACAGGCAGTTTGCCTGGGAGAGCATGTGATCTTTGCAAGCAGGGACAGAAAGCTTTGCTTTCAGAGAGGGATGGAGTGAGAGAGAAGGAGTCACAGAAATCAGTTCCAGAGGGACAAGCTGGCAAACTTTGGGAAGGCTGCCTGATCAAAGGAGAAGACTGGCAGTCTGAAAGGTGACCTGAAAGAAAGAGGATCATCTGGAGAACCCTGAAGGGGGTAAGTTTCATCAGCAAGACTGATTGAGAAAGAACCAGTTGCGGACGTCCTGGAAAAGCAATCTCTCTCTGAAAACCAGCAAGAACCCTCCTGAGTGGTAACCATTTGCCTGTTAAGCACCAAAGACTGGTGCTAACTTCAGTGCACAGTGCAAGAGTTGCCTGCACCAGTGAGATTGGACTGTGAACCAAACAACTTTTCTAATCTTAAATATGCATTACACACACCTGCATTTAGTATTAGAAGGGGGAATTAAGTAGGTGAGGTAGGTTAAGTAAGTAGGTTAAGTAATAAGTTAAAGTTCTTTTTTTTTGTTCAAATATAATTAAAAACTACATTTGTTTAAATAACCCTATGTTTTAGTGCATATCTATTGCTGTTGGTTTTTGGGGTCCTCTGGACTCCGTAACAGGAGTGTTCACGGACATTTTCAACCTCTTATTACTGCAGTCAGAAGTTCCCATCTGCTCAAAAGGGCATCAATCACCCAAATAAGAGCAGTGTGAGCTGCCTCAATGACTATCGCCCACTAACGCAAACTTCTACTGTGATTAAATGTTTTGAGAGGCTGGTCATGGCCAGAATTAAACACATGCCTAAGCATAGGTCTGGAACCTCTGCAATTTGCCTATTGTCACATTGCTCCACAGCAGATGCAATATTGCTGGCTCTCCACTCAGTTCTGGATCACCTTGAAAACAGCAACTCATGTATATGGCTGTACTTCATTGACTACAGTGCAGCCTTCAATACCATTATTCCCTCAGTGCTGTTCAAGAAGCTACAAACTTTGGGCTACTATACCCCACTCTGCAACTGGATCCTTGACTTTCTCCTCAGAAGACCATAGTCAGTATGAATTGGAAGCAATGTCTCCTTCTCAATGATTATCAATACAGGAACACCCCAAGGATGCGTGCTTATCCCACTGCTCTACTCATTATGCACCCATGACTGTGTGGCCAGGCAAAATTCCAATGCTATGTACAAATGTGCCGATGACACCACAATTGTTGACAAAATCTCAAACTGCAATGAGGAAATGTACAGGAGGGAGATAGATCAGCTCTTTGAATGCTGTCACAACAACAACCTTGTGCAAACGTTAACAAAACCAAGGAGATGATGTGGATTTCAGGAGGGAGTCAGGGGAACATGACCCAATCCTCATCGAGGGCTCAGTAGTGGAGAGGGTCAAGAATACCAAATTTCTGAGTATCAACATCTCCAAAGATCTGTCCTGGAGCCTCCATATTTATGCAATCATGAAGAAGACCTGCCAGTGGCTATACTTTGTGAGGTGTCTGAGGAGATTCAATATGTCACCGTAGACTCGCTGAAACTTCTACAGGAGAACCATGGAGAGCATACTAGCTGGTTGCATCACTGTCTGGTATGGAGGCACCAAATCTCAGGATAAGGAAAACTCCAGAGTTTTGTTAACAAGGCCTGTGACATCAAAGGCTCCAGGCTTCACTCCATTGAGGACATCTTCATGAGGTGGTGTCTTAAAAAAGCAGCTTCTATCCTCAAAGACCCCCACCACCCAGGCCAATTCCTCTTCACTCTTCTACCATTGGGGAAAAAGCTACAGGAGCCTAAAAATAAGCACTCAGTGGCACATGGTCAGCTTTTCCCCCTGCTGCTATCAGTCCCCTGAATATCTATTGGTCATCCTTCGGTTTGAAGAAGACACGTTGTTGGGCAGTTCATCTGTGGACACAAAGGTGACTTTGCAGTCCCAGTCTGGAAGCACAAAGTCTAGCACAATGGGGGCACTGGAAGTAATAATTGTGGCTGTTGCTCTGTGTCACCGTACATGGCCTTCCACCAGTTTTTGGCAGCATCTGTCTTAAAAACTAGTGTAGGTTTCAACATACAGGGCTCACCTGTCAGCAGCCGCAGCTTCTAGTTCTCTTGGCTGGAAGGCACAGTAGCGAAGGGTTTCCTTCACAGCATCTTTCTAGCACTTGTGTGGATGACCCTGAAGTCTCCTTCCGGTCTTCAGTTCACTATAGCTGGAAAGCTATAAACTGGCATATGGTGGTCGAACATTCTGATGACATGTCCCACCCACCGCATCCGGGCTTTGAAGATCAGGGACTCAATGCTGGTGGACTTCACACGACCCAAGACCTCCAGTTTGGAGACATGGTCTTTCCAACAATACTAAGGATGGAACAAAGGACACACATGTGGAATTTCTCCAGTTGTTTGATGTGACATCGGTACAGAGTCCAGGTCTCACATCCATATAGGAGAGAAGGGATGATCACAGCTCTGTAGTCTTTCAGATTTGTGGAGATGTGGACGTTGTGTTGATTGAGCACTCTGGTACGCAGCCTCCCCAGAGTCTGGCTGGCTTTGCTGATCCTGGAGTCAATTTCTTTGTCCAAAAACCCATCACTCAAGATGATGCTCCCCAAGTATTTGAAGCTGTTTACATTTGTCAGATGGTTGTTATCAACAGTGATTTTTGATTCTATGGTGTTGGTGTTCAGACAGACTGATGGAGTACTTCATTCTTGTTCAGGCCAAAGAGCGTAGCAGTGTCTGAGAATTTGTTCACCATTAACTATAGGTCACTATCTTTGTGTGCCAAGAGCACACATTCATCAGCAAAAAGGGTTATTTGAATAACTGTGTAGAGGCACTTCGTCCGTGTGTTCAAGTGGCGAAGGTCAAAGAGAGAGCCATCCAGTCAGTACCTGATGTACACTCCCTCCTCCAGATCTTGGACAGCACATGACAACATGCAGGTGAAGAACAGATTGAACAAGACTGGGGCTAATACAGAGCCCTGCTTGACATCATTACAAATGTCAAATGCACCTGATGTATCACCCCTGCAGAGGACCTGTCTCGTCATTCCGTTGTGGAGTAGCTGAATCATCTTTATGAATTTCCTTGGGCATTCGTAACAACTCAAGATGATCCAGAGAGCCTCCCTGTTTACAGCGTCAAATGCCTTTGTCAGGTCAATGAAGACAGAGTAAAGAGGCTTGTTCTGAACTTTCTCACAGCAAATATCATGTCCCACTCAGCCCCACTCCCCGGCCTCTCCCCATTACCATTGATGCCCTGACTACTTATCAATCTTTGCCTTAAACACATCTTTTGACCTCATTTCCACAACCACCTGCGGCAGCAAGTTCCACAGGCACACGACCCTCTGGCAAAGTAAATTTCTCTGCATCCATGTTTTAAATTGGCATCCTTTTATCCTGAAGTTATACCCTCTTGTCCTCGACACCCCTACCATGGGAAACAATCCTGCCTTATCCACTCCGTCCAGGCATTTCAGTATTCGTGAGGTCTTCTTGAGGACCCCTCATCCTTCCGTACTCCAACAACTAGTCCAAGAGCCGACAAACATTCCTCATACACATCAGGATGCAATGATTTGAACGAACGTCATGCAGTTAAAAGCTGTGTGATCATTGCAATGCAGCAATTTTGAGCTGCCTGCTGATTTGAATGATTTCGGAGTCGGCCTAGTTGTTAATTAGCTGCCCTGATCCGGAGGAGTCTGAGTGGCTCGCTCCATTTAAATCTCACCTGCATTTCTTGAGGGTGACCTGATCATCCTACTAAGAAGGTGTCTTTCATGGAACAGATGCTCGCAGCCATGCAGAAAATGAGGGACAGTCAAAAAAGGTGCCACGTGAGAGGGAATGCCCACCACTTACTGCACTGGGGGTCTTGGCAAAGGTACAATAACTACAAAAGCTGGCCTGCAGCTGTGACAGCATAAGCCACATGAGTGATTGACTTCAAGAATGAAATACGGCATAATTTAATTTTGATCTGTAAGGTTTATTTTGCTTCTGCGCTGTCGTCATGCAGATGTAATGTTCACTGACCATGGGATAGAGGGATGGGCAATGCTGGCTAATATGGATTTAGATCTATTTACTAATTCACTGCAATGCATTCCTCATGGACAGTCCAGGAGAATAAGTTCTTTAATGATAAACAATCAATATTTTTTCTTTCCTGATCACATATCTGTTAACAGCGTAGTCGTTTACTTTTGTAACCATGCATGTTGTTCAGTGAAATTAACAAGGAGAAAATGTTTCTTAAATGTGTGTAAAAAAAAATAACTTTTTTGGTTGGTATTCATCACAGAAGATATTTATATCCATTAAATTATGTTCTTAAATGTCTATGTTCTCTTCTGGCATGTATTTCCAGCATTGTTTCTTTAAAAATATTATTCTCCACCTGAAACTTTCCTCGACCGAAAATACTTAAATCTGATGCTGTAAATGACCAATCCTAATTAAAGCAGAAGATTGTTTCCTTCTGGCTGCTCCACCAGTCATGACCTGCCAGCCATGTCTTCCTGTCCTGCATTTCACAGCTCCCATATTCTTTTGCATATATTATCTTTGTTCTCATTCACTCACTGTTCCCAGTCACTTGTTGACCAGATAACCTTTTACAGTTAAACCCTTGGCCAGTGTTACCGTATGAGACACATGCCAACAGCTCCACCATCCCTTCAAATTAACAAGCTTCTATTCTATTCACCTGCTCCCAGTTCAGACCAAGGATCTTTGACCGGAAACGCTCATTCTGTTTCTCATCCCACTAAACTGGGACCGTCCAATTAAAGGCAGTAAAAAGTGATATGACCCAAAATTACCACATCATCTCCAAATGAGGTTCTCCAGCTGGTGCTGCTTCCTGCAGTTAACTGAGATTTATTGCATGGGGAAGATTATATTCATTGGTGTGTGGATGACTGATTTGGTGAGCAGCTCCTTGACTCGGGGAATTAAGTGATTGTGGAGGACCCTGGCATTGGTCTCATCAGTCTTGGGACCTTGGCTATGTCTTCATCAGCCTTGAGTTATCATGTAAGATATAGAAAGTTGAGAGCATTTCCTTGATCCTGGCACTGAAGCCACCAAATGACAGAGTGTCCCCTGCTATGCTGCACTGCCATGTTTCTAGCAGTTTATCACCAGTATGTTTCTAGCAGCCCCCAATTATCATAGTTATCTCCAGAGTGTTCCATGCAGTCTGTCTCTGGAATGTTCTGTACTGCCAAACACCAGTGTACTTCCAGTAGCCTATCTCAACATGATCCACAGTCTATTACCACAGTGATCCTCACTGCTTATCGCTGAGTGTTCAGTGCAGCCCATTACCTGAGTGTTCTTTGCAGCTTCTCACTGGTATATTCCCTGCTGTCTGTAACTGTAGTTTTTCCCTGTCCTGTGTTTGCTGCAGCTGAACACCGAGATCCAAAGGTTAGATGGGCAAGAGACCAACTTGCACCTTCTGAAAAACCATTAATAATGTAAATACTGAATTAACACACAATGTGGTTTAATTATTTCAGCAACTCAGGTAACATCTGGTGTGAGAGGAACCAAAATTTCATTTCAGGCCATTGAGCCTTCATCAAAACCAATACTTGGCTGTTTTTGTTTGCTCCAAACGGTATGTTTTATCTCCACTCAACTGGAGAAAGATTCTGCGCCATGTCTTTTATTAAATTTGACTTTTGTGGTGATTTACCACTTTTCACATCTCTGGACATCCCAGAGTGCTTCACAGTCAATTAATTTACTTTGTTATGGTTTTGTCGGTGTTTTCATGCAGGCAGATGCAATATGCAGGTTGAGCACAGTGATGTTTTAATGACAGCCAATTAATTACCAGAGGTTTCCTTTGTTCTTTTTGTGGCATTAAAACTGCTTGTCATGCACAAGGCAAACTCTCTGAGAATACAAGTGTGAAATTTATGTTATGTTGTCCTCTGATGTTAGAGGGTCTCCTTAATGTTGTTTATTTTTTTTTTATCCCTCCCCCTCCCCCCTGCTGACTTGCTGGAAGAGATGCCCCATTGTGGCCTGATCCTCTAATTAACAGACTGATCAAATCTGATTGCATGCCTTGAGTGGAAGCAGGTAGATTTGAATGTTAGTCACCAATGAGATACAGCACAGTGATGTCAAGGCATCAGTGTAGCAGCTGCAGGCCATCTGATAGAGAATTGTATCTTTCTAGATGACGTCTTTGAATGCAGGCATAACTGACCTCGGTTGCAACAGGGATATCCTCCTCGGAGAGTGGGCACAGGAATAGAAATGGTAATGTTTAGAGTGAGCTGAATGTAAAATATAGAAGCTACGAAAGAGACGATGCTTCCTGCATTGACAATTGTTTTCTTCATAGTTTGTAAGGATGAATGGTTTTGTAGCCATAAAATTATGCTTGCAAAGTCAGGTCATGTTTTTGAAACTCGGGATATTTCACAATTGCGATGGAAATGCATGTCGGTCCATTGTACAGACCAAAAAAAAGCTGTGAATTTGTTAAATATGTAGCATTTTCTTCTCAGAGGTATGTTTGTCTATTGTATGAATGACTTGAGCAGTTAGTTCACCCATGACTGTTTCTCCCCTGGTGAACAAGAAACCATCTGGGAAAATGAGCATTGAGATGGCAGATAAACAGGATATGGCTCAGACTGGGACACAAGAACCAGAGTTTTGGAGGAATCTAGTTTACAGAGATTGGAGAGTGTGACGAGGCCAGGGAGGGAGATTTGCAAAGGTCTGAGTTTGTGAAAACCACTACAATCAGTGTAGATATGGATCACATTCTTGCTTGGTTAAATATCAAGTTGAATATCATAGAACATTACAACACAGTAAAGGCCTTTCAGCCCTCGATGTTATGCTGACCCATATATCCCTTCCTAAAAATAAAAAAATACAACCTCCCCCACCCCATAACCCTCTATTTTTCTTTCATCTATGCATCTTTCTTAGGATCTCTTAAATGCTTCCAATGTTTCAGCCTCCACCACCATCCCTGGCAAGGCATTCCAGGCACCCACAACTCTCTGTGTTTAAAAAAAAACTTACCCCTGATGTCTCCCCTAAACTTCCCTCCCATAACTTTATACACATGTCCTCTGGTGTTTGGTGATCCTGCCCTAGGAAATAGGTGTTAGCTGTTTACCCTATCTTGTATACCTCTATCAAGTCTCCTCTCATCCTACATTCCAAAGTAAAAAGTCCCAGTTCTACTAACCTTGCCTCATAAGGTAAATTCCAAAATCAGGCAACATCCTGGTAAATCTCCTCTGCACCCTCTCCATTTCTCTCCATTGCTTTCACATCCTTCCTATAATGGAGTGACTAAAATTGAACACAATATTCTACTCCTGAATTCAATCTCCCTATTAATGAAACCAAGTTGTTAGTTGACAATTAGGAGTTTAATTTTTAGCAATTCACTTTTTCACTGGAAAAAGGGATCAAATTGGATATGTATATTGATGATATTGCGGTCAATATACTAATCTTAATACTTCAACAACTGATTGGCTGGAACATTGCCAGAGATGAAATGGTTAAAGCTAGTGTTCAGCTCCTCAAGTTTGGCAGTGCATGAGATCATGAACAGACATGTCAGCAAGCGACCTGGCTAGGCAATTGAAATGGGTGGCCACTGGAAGACTCCTGCTATTACAGTAGACAAAGCTAAGGTGCCCAACGAAGTGAACTCCCAGTCTGCGTCCATTCCCTCCAATGTCAAGGAGACCACAATGGGAGCAGATAATTTTTATCTGACCTCACCTCAATGGAAAAAGCCTGCTTGCATTTACTCCATCTATGTCTGATAGTACAGATCTATCACCAATGTATATAGTGTATATAGTTACAGTATCTAGACTGTGCTTACAGCGATTGGCTGAGAGCTAAGCCACGCCTACTGTCTGGGCCTTAAAGGGTTGTGTCCCTAGCCAGGTCGGATCATTCCGGACTGGTCGGCCACCTGTGAAGAGCTCCTGTCTTTTGCTAATAAAAGCCTTGGTTTGGATCAACAAGTCTTTAATTCTTTCGACGAGCTTTACACTATGCTCCTCATAATTTTATATACCTCAATCAAGTCTCCCTTATTCTTCTACACTCCAAGGAATAAAATCCTCTTTAACTTTTCCCTGTTACTCAGTTGCTCAAGTGTCAGCTCTTACCAGTCATGCCCACTGCTCAATTCTTCACAGCCCATTGCTCAACTGCTGCACTTTTTACAAATCAGGATTTCTGGTCAACCTTCATTTGCTTCCTCCCATCTTCACACACGTAGCATGTCTGCAAGCCTACCAGCTTAGACATACTGCCAGCCCTCAGAAGCATTATTACCAGAATAAATTGCACAACACGCATTAAAACATATTTCTCTCTTCCAGGATGAGGTAGGAGTGCATGGGAACTGATGGGAGAGGGAGATTATACCTAGTTTTGGAGGGAACTTTTGGGACACCCACTACTGGATCCATTGTCAATGGGAGGATGAAATCATTGAATACAGTGATATCCTCATATCGAAACATCCTCACATCTCACTGTACCCTCTTTACATGTTAAGATTGGTTTGAGAATGCCTCTCTTTACATGGATCTGGTGCTGTACTCTTTAGGTAGGCCAGTGAAGGAAGACTGTGACAATGAAAACATTTCATAGCTCTGTTTCATACAAATAGGCCATGTGCTAATGTTTCTGACTTTGTTTGTACATTAAAGGAAAATGAATCAATATCGTCTACCCGTCGGTGGATGCCAGGCATGTGTCGGCTTCCACCAGACCTCGTCGCAAGGTCCCACATGAGTTCAGTTGCAGAGAACTACTCTGTTGAATACTATGACAAGTTGATGGAAGTGAATAATGGAAGGCTTGTTGTTATGCTTGCCAGGAAACCTATGTTGATCGACAAACCGCATGGAGGAGCCAGACACCAGCTTAGACTTCGCTCCGCGTGGAAGACAATGGCAAATGGGTCTAGCCTCAGTAGACAGCTTGGGCTATGACTCTGTTCCCAGCATGGAAGTGGTGGGCTTTGTTGACGCAACCTAAGGTCTGACACTGCCCACTCATTGCAGCATGAGCAATGGGCACCCAACACTTGAGTGAGAACTGCGACAGGACAGTGGGTCATGGGATGCCCTCACAACAATTTGTCAGACTGAGCTCCACCCCCTTCTCCCGCACCCCCACCCCCCACCAACAGACTGCCCAGATTGTTGACGTGGACTCTTGGAGAATTTAATGGGCTCGCAGGGCACAAGCCTGCTCCCTCCCAGGATGACAGTGTTCCAGATACTGCGCATCAGTGTTCTTACCAGGATGCTTCCATAAATGCCCATGTGGTGCGTTCATCAAATTAGCCAGAAATGCCCATGGGGTGCGCTCATCAACTTAGCCGGAAGGGCTGAGAACTGTTGGAGGTGATCTCCCCCCTGAAAGTTTTCAGTTATCCCCCAGTTCTGCTGAATACACTTTGATAGCACTGTGCAGTGGCACCAAGATAAGCAAAGGCATAACAATGCACTCTGGATGCTCACACACAAAGGGACATGGTCTCGTTAAATTTTATATTTAAATTTAGGGGATCAGGCCTTTCAGGCCCACGAACCCATGCCGCCCAATCACCACCAGTTGGCCTACAACCTCAGATACATTTTAGAGGGTGGGAGGAAACTGGAGCCCCCAGGGAATACCTCCACAAACATGGGGAGAATGTACATACTCCTTACAGACAGCATGGGATTTGAACCCAGGTCCCGATCACTGGTGTTGTAACAGGGTTGTGCTCACTGCTATGCTAAACACGTTGCATTAATTAAGAGGCAATCGGCATTAACTTAGAAGGTTGACTATCTCTTGCCTTTTCTGGATGCTGCCTGTCCTGCTAAGTTTCACCCACACTCTGTATTTGCCCAGTTTTCCCACATCGAAAATCCTTCTCCTTTGCCTTCCTTTTCCTTCCCCACTGCAAACTCTCTTTGAGGAATGCCAACCCTGAAAGAAAGTTTCTCTCCTCTCTGTGGTGGTAATTCTGTGGGATCCTCTCTCTGTGATCCCTACTGCTCTCAACCTGCCCAGCTCGTGCTCCTCCAGATCTCCCCCCTCCCCCCTCCCCAATCCTTTTATTAGGGCTTCTGACCTTTTTCTTGCCGATTCTGAAGAAGCCTGAGACATTGCCTTTTATGGTTGCTACCTGTCCTGCTGCGTTCCTCTAGCATTTCGTGCCTTCTGTTATTGTAGAGCGACACAGTTGACGTAATGGTTAGCTCAATGCCTTTAAAGCGCTAGCGATCAGGACTGGGGTTCGAATCCCACACTGTTTATGAAGAGTTTGTACATTCTCCCCGTATCTGCGCGGGCTTCCTTCAGGGGGGGGGGGCTCCGATTTCCTGCCACCCTTTAAAACGTATCGGGGTGTAGGTTAATTGGGTGCAAATTGGACGGCACGGACATTTGGGCTGAAATGGCCAATCGCTATGCTGTACATCTAAATTTAAAATCAAAATTAATCCTTAATTTGTCTTTTGTTTTCAGTTATAATGAGGCAGACTTTTTGTGACATAGTAACATGCTGAGATGGAGGCCAAAAGTGATGTTACTGGCATTGCGTTCAAAGGAGTTCTGAATCGGAATCCCAGGCATCTCCCAAATATTACTTTCATTTCCTCTTCATGTTCCTCTGTCTCATTCCTTAACTTCTTGCCACAAGGCTAAGGGAGTATAGAGGGGTCTGCATGCCCAATGTGATGTAGCAGTATGGCATTTGTTATCTGCACACAATGCTTGGATCACCAAGTACTTTTATGGATTGGATCTTCATTGGAGATTGTGTTATGGCCACCATCCAATTTTAAGGTATTAAACTGCATTAATTGCTGTAAACACACCAGACTGCCACCGAATGAAGACATTGTGACTGCCAATCTGATATGGGGCAACGATCACCACAATAGCAATCTATGTTCCAACACCACCTGTATGTTAAGAATGTGCAGATGTTTTTAATTCCAGAATTGAAATTGGGCACCTGTACCTTGATCCACTTGGGATCGATGACATCATTGTGAAATCTGAATGCTGATATTTTTTTCCACCTCATCTCTGCCAAGAGGCAGTGAAATGTAGGATGTTGTCATTGTGTGACGAATCTTAGCAACTTCCTCCTGCGATAGTGTGCTCCAGTTGCATATTTATCAACTTGACAGCCACTGGGAGCACAATACTTCCCCTGCTCTGTGTTCCTAGTGTGCCTGGTAGGGATTTTTGTACTGAAGCAGACATCCTCGCCCTTGTTTCACACTGAGGATCTAAGAGAGCTCTTTCCTGAAGACCCTGGATGGATACAGCCTCGAGCTGATAGCTCTTCTTTCTCCCAATTGTTCTGTATTAGATAGGAGTGTCAACCAAGCCATCCAATCAAAGGGAGCATGGTTTGTTCAGAAGACTTGGAATTAATAATATGTCCGTCAGCAACTGCTTTCCTGAAACAACAGAAAACAACGGAAAACATTGACACATGGGACTGAACAAAATCAGTCAGCAAATTGTAATCCCTTTCATAAGCTCCGATTGGGTGATGAGCACTGCAGGTTTTTTTCATTTTTTTATTTTTCACACTATGAACCATATTAACCAAAATACACACAAACATTTCCCTCTTGAATATACACGGTGTCATTTTCTCCTTTTTCCTCCCTCCCTTCCTTCCCTCCTTCCCACCCCCCTCCCTACCCACTAAATGTTCAACATATACAATACAATAAACCCATTAAACAATGTCATCACACAATGAAAATAAACAAGAAAATCGTGTCATCTACTTTTACACACTGGGTCAGTTCATTTTGTCTTCTCATTCTGTCATGGAGGTCCGTGGTAGGCCCTCTCTGTTGTGTTCCATGTATGGTTCCCAAATGTGTTTGAATACTGTGACTTTATTTTTTAAATAATTTGTTATTTTTTCCAATGGAATACATTTATTCATTTCTATGTACCATTGCTGTACTCTCAGGCTCTCTTCTGATTTCCAGGTTGACATTATACATTTTTTGCTATAGCTAAGGCTATCATCGTTTGAAGGAGAGATTTAATTGGATCATGTGCTTGAGTCAAGACTGGTGTCTAAACTGCAGTCTGTCCTGCATAACTCAATTAAGCATTTATTGTTTTTGTATTAACACATTCACCAATAGTCTCTCGCATGGTTTGTGCCTGCAATTCATGTTGGAACTTCCTGATCCAGGAATCTAAAACATCTCAGTATAATTAATTTATTCATTACACACAGTAGGATAAATTCATTATTGCTTCTGTTTTAATATCATCATGAAGAATGCATGTCAGCTTTCTCAGGAGTTTGTGGAGGTTTGGTGTGACCTCTAAAATGTTAGCAAACTTTTACAGACGTGCACTGAAAAGTGTGCTGACTGGCTGCATCATGGCCTGGTATGGGGACTCCATTACATCTGAGTGGAAAGCCCTGAAAAAGTTAGTGGACACAATCCCATACGTCACAAGCAAAACCACCCTCCCCACCTTTGAGAACATCTACATGGAACTCTGCCATCAGAGAGCAGCAGCAATTATCAAGGATTCACATCACGTTGCTCTGTAATCACAGCTGCTGCCATCAGGAAAGAGGTATGGGTGTCACAAGACTCATACCACCAGGTTCAGGAACAGCTGCTCTCCCTCCACCATCAGACTCCTCAACAACAAACTCAATCAGAGATTCAATTCTGGACTCTCACTTTGCACATAAGTTATTATTGAATATTTATTTTCTTTAATGCACAAATTGTTTCCTCTGCCTTGTTTACATTTCCCTCTTGTATCTATATCTTGAGTATAGATTTTTTTTGAACTACCAATAAATAGAAATTCTGCCTGGTGCACGAGAAAATGAATCTCAAGTTTATATGTGATGTCATTCATGCATTTGAATTTTGTCAAATCAACATTGCTCCTGTTTTGCTTGTGGATAAAATGCAACTTTATTATACTGTTCCAGATAAAATGTCTATTAATTTGCAGAATTTTGTCACCATTATTTTTAAGAGCCCAAATAACACGGTTGGCTTGTGATAAGCGGAATGCTGTTATGTTGCCAGTGACTGGGATTTCAATCTGGCATTGTCTGTGTGGACTTTCTAGATTCTCCTGGTGACCTGTATGGGGTTTCTCTGGGTGCTCTGGTTTCCTCTCACCCTCCAAAAGCGTATGGGGTTGGTAGGTTAATTGGGTGTATTTGGCCGGCATGGGCCGTAAGGATCTTCTACTGTTCTGTACCATTAAAAATGTTTCAAAAAATCAGCTCACCTGTTAAGTGAAGTCCAAAGATGTTATTGCCCCTTGAGACCATTTATTCCATTAAAACTAATTTTTCTTCTGGCTGTCCCTCCCTTTCAGTCAGTTTGTGGGGTGGATATGAGGATACCCTACTCCACAGAAAGGGACAATGTGTGTATTAATAGATTAAGGTGAGTAGGGGATTGCACAGGTCCAGATCCACCCACTTGACATCCCCTCCAGGATCCAGTAGCAGGGTGAGGTCCAAGACAGCTGGGTGAAGTTCTGTTACAGTGAATGGCCAGACCAAGCTTTGCAGCACGTGTTTGCTAGATGGCGTTCAACCATAAGAGAGGGTTCATCTGCCCCCTGACAGACCTTGTTTCTCATCCTGCAGGATGTCTAGCCATCCTTCCTACCAGGCAAGCCTGGTGGGGGAGCCAGTTTAGTTGCTGACCACCTGACTATGCGACAGGTAGTATTGAGTTACATGGCACCATTAGCACTCAGATGAGTGACCTGACCATAAAACCAAAATTATGTACCTATTAATACCCACCATGACTTTTGAGATGTGATTCTTTGCTTTTCATCTAGGCGGAACAAGACAACAGGCATCCACTGCCAGCTTTTGCGGATTTGCATATCGAAGTTCTGGATGAAAACAACCAAGCTCCATACTTTGAACAAATGACCTACCAAGGATTCATCATTGAGTCTGCTCCCGTGGGAACCACTGTTTCAGATAGTTGGAATTTAACAACACCATTAAGAATTGTAGCTCTGGATAATGATGTAGAGGAGGTGAGTGATGGTGTTAATTTTACGTGGGCTTCTCAATGAGTTTCAAAATGAAGATAAACTCCACTTTTGAAGTAATGAAAATATACATGACACCTGCATTAACACTCACTGTTCTCTTGAGATGTGAATAATGTGCATGTTCATCTCCAAGCTGAAACATTTCATGATGGGCTTAGGGTACAGATAATGAATATTTGGTCTCATTTTCATGAAATCGGTTTTCCATTTGTGTGAATCTTCTCTGTTTATTTGTAGGTGTCACCAGGTACTTCTCCCGTATGTATTTAGGGTTATTTTTATCTATATATTTGTCAGATATTTTGTTTGTTGCATGCTATTTTGTTTGCTTGCAAATATATTTTATTCACAATTAAATTCTTAAATAATAGTGTTCATGGTTTGTTTTGCACGTTATATTTTTCTGCCTCTTCCTTCTCCCCTCGCCCCCTCCCAATCCCCACCTCCTCCAAGACTTGCAAGATGCATGATTTTATCTTTTGTCCTTTACATGTATATTTATATTGTGGTGATTTGTTAAGATTACAAAACTTTGCTGTACAATTAAATAATAACAAATGACCATTTTCCTGAAGCAGACAGCCAAGGGCAGACGTTTTAATTTGACAAATGAAAGACCAAGTCAGGTTTTTTTAGCTACGTGTTTTCCATGGTTCATGAAGGATGATAATTGTTTTTTTTTCACTATTTATTTTAATTTCAACTGGTTTTCAATTACATTTTTCAAAAACCTATTTCCAATAGGTAAAACATTATATGAAAACTCGATGTCAGATGATAGTAATTGATTTAGGATGCACATGCCACGTATTTTAATAGATAATGGGATTATCGTGCACGAGAACCAAAAAGGCTGTTCAAAATGAACACTTTTTAAATTGACATTTATCTGGAATTTTGATAAGAGAATCTGGCCTTCGCAACGATGAAAGATATGGTCTAAACTTTAGCTTCTTTTTGACAAATGGAATTTATTTGAAACACTTTTCAAGATGCCATTTTTTTTTAAAAGTACACCAGCAATTGCTCTGAATTTAATATGTATGCTCATGAAAGGGAGAATAAATAATGAATTTAGAGGGAGATTGGTGCTTGAATATTTTAATGGCAATTCCCAGACCCATATCAGAATTAGAAAAGATGATTAAATAAATGGCTGAACATTTCATAAAGCAATACACAGTGGCAGCTCCAGTATTGTTGACCTATGTGATTCTGGTTGCTATATTGTATAGGATAAACTATTTAATGCATTGCGAATATTGTTGAGAGGTTAAGTATTCTTAGCTATACTGAGAATTCCAACCACAACCTTAGGCAGGAGTCAAGCAGACCTGTCTGTAAAGGGGCACAATGCAACATTAATTTGGAATATGGTGCCAAATTAAGTTTCGTTCGTCACCTTTCCCTTGCATAGAGAGGACAAAGGTAGGGCTGGGAACTTCAATTAACCAGGATGACTCACCTCCCTGACCAGTAAGCCGTGCACTGGTTTGGAGAGGAATTCAAGACACTGAAAATGATTAAGGGCACACTCGGAAGAGAGTTCAAAGCTATACGAAAATTTTTCATTCTTGATCACTCCTTACTTAGTTTCCCCCCCACAGTCCCACCCTCTCCCCAACTACAGACTGTAGCAAGTTGCAGCTATATAGAGGATTAGCATTAATGTGAAATATGGCAGTGGAGATGCAAACCCCAACTGCACTCATGTAAATCAGTGCCATTCTATTGACATCTGCTGTAATTTCCCTACATTTATTTAGGTTATTAAATCCCCACTTTTTGCTGAGTAATGTTGCAAAAGATTTGGGCCATAAGTTCTCAATTTGAGGTGAAATTGTACATTAAAGAAAGAGAAATGATGCAGACTTCATTTGTTAGAAATACTTCCTTTGGAACGTTAAGTACTGCATGAGTGACTTTCTAGATTTATTGCAGATCAAGTAACTGCAATGTTTGATCACTGCTGAGGGGTGATTTATAGATCATTGCTTACTTGCTCTGTGATATAGTTTGTAAAATTTGCTGTCATGTATTTCTGCTCAAGAGAGACAAAAAGAAAAGACTAGCCCATAATTTCTGTGGCTGATTTCTACTAGGTGACCTTTGGCAATATTGTGCTTTAGCATTCATTCCAAGAAGACAATAATAGACACCTATTTACAAACGTCTTGATTGATTACACTATTGATTGACACTGCTTCTGCTGCCTTGTGGGAAATAGCCTCTTGACTGTCCCATCTGTTGTGAATGGTTATAGAATTCCTCTCAAAATTCCATGTTTGACAGTAACATAAAGATAGATGATTGTAAGGACATTCATGTAAGCCAAATTGCTTAAGTGATAATTGCCCTTTGAAAGTAAATAAGCAGCTCACTAAAATTAAAGTTATACAGGTAACAAATTCTACATTGGGCATTCTTTAAAGTGTCAATATTTATTTGTAAGAAATGTATGAGCTAATGGTATATCAGAATGATTGTTACGCAGTAAAGTAGTAACAAAATTAGAGAACACAC